>NW_022681457.1:54271106-54871106 GCF_009764315.1 Trachypithecus francoisi
CTTTGCCACATTCTTCACATTTGTAGGGTTTCTCTCCAGTATGAATTATCTTATGTGTCGTAAGGGTTGAGGACCGGTTGAAGGCTTTGCCACATTCTTCACATTTGTAGGGTTTCTTTTCCGTATGAATTATCTCATGTTTACTAAGGGCTGAGGATGACATAAAGGCTTTGCCACATTTATCACACTTGTACGGTTTCTCTCCAGTATGATTTCTCTTATGGGTAGTAAGAGTGGAGGAGTGCTTAAAGGCTTTGCCACATTCTTCACATTTGTAGGGTTTCCCTCCAGTATGAATTTTCTTATGTGTAGTTAAGAGTTGAGAACTGCTTACAAGCTTTGCCACATTCTATATATTTGAAAGGTTTTTTCCCAGTATGTCCTCTCTTTTGTCTGTTTGAATTTGAAAATTGATGAAACACTTCTACATATTTATCACATTGAAATATTTTTCTTGGGGTAGTTGTCAAACATTGGTTAAGTTCATTATAACTTTCTTTGTGCACCTTACACTCATCCACACTTTCACGTCCTTTTTTTAACTGTAAATCGCCATGTCTACATTTTTCATACCTTCTCAGTATCACTTTTTGGAAAGAATCTTTTATGCTCTGCTCTGGCCAAAGGTCTTGGACAAAATGAGAACACATAACTGAAAGAAACAACAAAAACACATTACTTCAATTGGTAGACTCAGATAAATATAAATATGTCATCTTGCTTATGTAGTTTGTATAAAACTATAAAAACTACATAAGCAAGATGACACAGCAAAATACCACAGCTGTAATTTCTTCCTGGACATATAAATTTAACAAAAACATACTGACCAAAATACATTTGTAAAAAACTTATAAATAAGTTGTGAAGGGCCCCAGGTGAGCACAATGCAAAGGGCCAAATAGAAGAAATAGAAAAGTCTGTTACTTATACCCAACACAGCTGTTTTTGCTCTCCAGTATAACATTGTGCCTTTAAAAGCAAATTGTCGACTGGCCAGGGTGATTCATGCCTGTAATCCGAGCATGTTGGGAGGCTGACATGGGTGGATCAGAAGGTCAAGAGTTCCAGACCAGCTTGACAAAGATGGTGAAATTCAATCTGTACTAAAATTCAAAAAATTAGCTGGGTGTGGTGCTGGACACCTGTAATCCCAGCTACTCAGGAGGCCGAGGCAGAGAATTGCTTGAACCTGGGAGGTGGAGGTTGCAGTGAGCTGAGATTCCCAGAATCTCTAGTTAAGACAATTGATTTCAGACTATGCCAGGACAAAGCTATATTACAAAGATTGTAACAGGTAGCATTTTGTTAATGTCAAAATCTCAAAGATTATAATAAATACAAAATATTAGAGCAATATGACCCCATCAAAGTTATAAAATTTTCAAAAACAACCATAAAATGTATATAAAGTAATTTTAAAAATTCCCAATAAACTGTACAGGTTAAGCTTGGTGGCTCATTCCTGGAATCCCAACACACTAGGAGGCCAAGGTGGGTAAACTACATTAGATCAGAGTTTGAGACCAGCCTGGCCAACATGGTGAAACCTTGTATCTACTAAAAATACAAAAACTAGCTGGGCGTGGTAGCATGTGCCTGTAATCCCAGCTACTTGGGAGGCTGACACACAAGAATTGCTTGAACCTGGGAGGAGACGATTGCAGTGAGTGGATATTGTACCACTGCACTCCAGACTGGGTGCCAGAGCAAGACTGTCTCAAAACTAAAATAAAATAGGCTGGGCACAATGGCTCACACCTATAATCCCAGCAACTTAGGAGGCCGAGGTGGGTGGATCATTTGAAGTCAGGAGTCCAAAATTAGCCTGGCCAACATGGTGAAAACCCGTCTCTGCTAAAAATACAAAAAATTAGCCGGGCGTGCCAGCAGCCACCTGTAACCCCAGCTACTTGGGAGACGGAGGCAGGAGAATTGCTGGAACTCAGAAGGCAGAGGCTGCCATGAGCCGAGGTCACGCCACTGCACTCCAGAGACTGGGCAACAGAAAAAGACTCCATCTCAGAATGAATGAATGAATGAATGAATGAATAAATAAATTTGAAAAATATTAGGTCAGTGAAACATTAAGTACTGAAGATAAAAATGAGGATAGTAAGAAATATTAAAATAGCAAAAAACAAAAATTGTGGATATAAAAAATTCAAAAAATAACTGAAAAATTTCTTAAAAGAAAAACTAATGTAAACATGAAAAAGCTGAACAAACTAGGACACACACAAAGATATTTATAACAAACACACATACAAGCAAAACTTCAAAACTCACAGATAAGAGAATTTTAGGAGCTGCAATGCAGGCAGATGTAATGATGAAGAATTTTTGTATTTAACTGAAGTTTATTTTTTACCACATTCAAATATATTGTCGGATCTTTTAGCGGTTTCATGTAATCCCCAAGGTACTGCTAAGAAAATATTTGTATGGATACACAAAAGAAAATTTTAAAAATCCTGAATGCATACCAATACAAAAATCAAAAAAAACACAAAAACCACAGAAAAAGGAGAGACAAAGATATAAGAATCAAATATAACAATTAATAAAATAACATTAGTAAGTTTTTCTCTTTCAGAAAACCATTTAAATATATACATAATTATCTTTCCAATCAAGAGATATACTTTCAATAAACAGGTTTATTAAAAAATTATAAAAATCAAGATTCAACTTGCCTTTCTACAAGAGTCAGTTGAGATCTAATGACAAAAAAAGACTGAAAGTGGCAAGACGGAAGTAGAAATTTCATGTAAATATTAACAAAATGAGAGAAGGGGTCAAAATAATATTACACAAGCTACATGTTAAGTTAAAAACTGTCATACTTTATAAAATGTACTTTAAGTCAAAACTTCAAAAAGACAAAGAAGGACATTAAAAAAATATACAGATTCATTCACTGGGAACCTATTACAAATTTGTATATACATGTGTGTATTTATGTGTGTGTGTCTCATATTGGGGTTTCAAATATATAAAGCAAATACTAACAAAACTGAATAAACACAGAGAGAGCAATATAATTATAATATGACATTTCAATACTTCACTTTCTGTAATAAAACAAGAGAGAATATTAGTAAGGAAACAGAAGGCTAGAAGGCAGTAAAAAACAATGATTTCTAATGAAGGTATAGAGAACACTCCTCAACAACAGAATACACAGCCTTCTCAATAGCTCATACAACTTTCTTCTTTATAGACCACCTGTTAGGCCAAAAACAAAGCCTTAACACATTTTTTAAAATTGAAATTTTATTGATCACTTTCTATGACAAAAATGGAATTAGAGTATAAAACAATAACATAAATAATTGATAAATTTAAAAATATATAGAAATGATACAACACACTATTAAGCATGCACTTGTTGAAATTACTGGGCTGGGTGCAGTGGCTAACGCCTGTAATCCCAGCACTTTGGGAGGCCAAGGTGGGTGAATTTAACTCCATCTCAAAAACAAACAATCAAAAAAGGAATAATATTGTGAAGATGTCTATACTGTTCAATTTAATCTACAGAATTAATGCAATATTTTTCAATTTCTCATTGCATTTTTGAATAAAAACAGCAAATCCAAAAGTATATGGAATCTAAAGAGATAATAAAGTACCCAATAATCTTCAAGGAATAATGTTGGAGGCATTACAATTTCTGATTTCCAAACACATCAAAAAGCTACAGAATTAAAACAATTTGGTATGAGTATAAAAGTGAAAAAGTAGACCAACAAAACAGAATGCAGGCTGGGCGTGGTGGCTCACGCCTGTAATCCCAGCACTTTGGGAGGCCGAGGCGGGCAGATCACGAGGTCAGGAGATCCAGACCACCCTGGCGAACACGGTGAAACCCCGTCTCTACTAAAAATACAAAAAAAAAAAAAAAAATTAGCCGGGCGTGGTGGCAGGCGCCTGTAGTCCCAGCTTCTCAGGAGGCTGACACAGGAGAATGGTGTGAACCCAGGAGGCAGCGGAGCTTGCAGTGAGCGGAGATCGCGCCACTGCACTCCAGCCTGGGCCACAGAGGGAGACTCTGTCTCAAAAAAAAAAAAAAAAAAAAAAAATGCAGCACACATGTTAGCTTTCACATAATTATTGCAGCATTGTTACTGAAAGCCAATAGGTTAAAGCAATGCAAATTTCTGTCACCAAATCAAAAATACTGGAATCTCATTCAGTTTTCAAATAGCAGAAATTAGTCTAACTATTAAGATAAATATTGATGACATTATGCAAAATAAAATGAGCCAGCCAGAAAAAGACACAGATTGTATGAGATACATAAAGCAGTTATACTCTTAAAAACAGAAAACAGAGTGGTGTTTGAAAAGTGCCACGAAATGGGAATAATTGGTAGTTGTTTAATGTGTAATGAGATTTAGCTTTGCCAGATAAAAACATTCTAGTGATAAGCTGCATAACAATGTCAATATAATTAATATGACCAAACTGAATATTTAGAAATATGTACTTATCACTCTAACTCTCAGGCAAAACTGCAGTGGCATTATCTCAGCTCACTGCAACCTCCACTTCCTGGGTTTAAGCAATTCCCCTGCCTCAAGCTTCTCAGTAGCTGGAATTACAGGTGCACAGCACCACGCCTGGCTAATTTTTTGTATTTTAGTAGAGACGGGGTTTCACCATGTTGGCCAGGATGGTCTCGATCTTCTGACACCATGATCCACCCGCCTTGGCCTTTGAAAGTGATGGGATTACAGGCATAAGCCACCGTGCCCGGCCTAGAAAATTTTATTGTTAATTTTGTTATGTGTTTTTGACACATAACACATAAGTAAAAATAAACAATAATACCTAAAATAGATACAGAGTAATTATTGTTTTTAAATTATCTTCAAATCCAAAAGTGTTTCTCTGACACAAAATTAATATAGATTCACAAATAAATAGACGTTGAAATTGGGAGAGATTTCATGACTACTCACCTAGACAGGATTAAAAAACTGTTACAGGCCAGATGAAGTGGCTCACGCCTGTAATCCCAGCACTCTGGGAGGCCGAGGCAGGCCGACCACCTGAGGTCAGGAGTTCGAGACCAACCTGACCAAAATGGTGAAACCCTGTCTCTACTAAAAGTACAAAATTAGCCAGGTGTGGCGGCACATGCCTGTAATCCCAGCTACTCAGGAGGCTGAGGTAGGAGAATGGCATGAACCCAGAAGTTGGAGGTTTCAGTGAGCTGAGATCCCACCATTGTACTGCAGCCTGCATAACAAGAGCAAAATTCCCTCTCAAAAAAACCAAAACCAAAAACAAAACCTGTTACACCAAACCTACACAACAAATATACAAGTGACACAAAACTACAGGGATAATATTTATACAGGCAAAGACACATAGAAATAATTATATTGGCAATAGTTAGATGGCTTTTTCATATTTAATTTTGCTCTACATTGTCTTAAAATGTACAGTTAAATATTCTTTTTTTTTTTTTTTTGAGACGGAGTCTCGCTCTGCCGCCCAGGCTGGAGTGCTGTGGCCAGATCTCAGCTCACTGCAAGCTCCGCCTCCCGGGTTCACGCCATTCTCCTGCCTCAGCCTCCCGAGTAGCTGGGACTACAGGCGCCCGCCATCTCGCCCGGCTAATTTTTTTGTATTTTTTAGTAGAGACGGGGTTTCACCGTGTTAGCCAGGATGGTCTTGATCTCCTGACCTCGTGATCCACCCGTCTCGGCCTCCCAAAGTGCTGGGATTACAGGCTTGAGCCACCGCGCCCGGCCTAAATATTCTTATATATAATTATAATATAAACAAAAATATATTGTTATATACAATTATAATATAAACTAAAAAATCAACACATAATTAACTGGTGTGATGTGACATACCCAAAAATATATAACACAAAATATTAAATTACAAAAAAATTAAAACATGGGATGTAAAACAAGTAGATCCATGTATTCATGAAAGGAATCTTAGAATATAAGGTAAAGTAATACAAAGGTTACTTGAAGATTAAAAAAAAAAGAGCTGAGAACTTCCAAAATTTTAATGTAACAACAACAAAAACTTCTAACCAGTAATACTTGATTCAAAATTATTTTACTTCAAAAAGAGTATAAAGACTTTCCAAAATAAAAGTTGAGTGTTCCTCACCATTAGCACAATCCTACAAGATATACCATACGGGGTTGTGCACCCTGGCTCACGCCTGTAATCCCAACACTTTGGGAGGCTGAGGCGGGTGAATTGTCTGAGGTCAGGAGTTCAAGACCAGCCTGAATAACATGGTGAAACACCATCTGTACTAAAAGTGCAAAAATTATTTGGACATGGTGGCACATTCCTGTTGTCCCAGCTACTGAGGCGGACAAGGCAGGAGAATTTCTTGAATCAAGGAGGTGGAGGTTGCAGTGAGCCAAAATCATGCCATGGTACTCCAGCCTGTGTGACAGAGAAAGACTCCATCTTACAAAAAAAAAAAAATAGGCCAGGTGCAATGGTGCCCACTGCACTCCACTACTGCACTCCATCCTGAGCAACAGAGTGACTCTCAGTCTCAAAAAACAAAACAAAAACAAAAACAAAACAAAACAAAAGCAAAATGATTGTTCATAAAACCTTTAAAGTTCTTTTATAGAATATAAAAAACGTAAGTAAATGTGCATAAATCAGCCGGGCACGGTGGCTCATGCCTGTAATCCCAGTGCTTTGGATGGCCAAGGAGGGCGAATCATAAGGCCAGGACTTTGAGACCAGCCTGGCCAACACGGTGAAACCCTGTCCCTACTAAAAATACAAAAATTAGCCAGGCATGGTGGTGCACACCTGTAATCCCAGCTACATGGGAGGCTGAGGCAGGACAATCACTTGTACCTGGGAGGTGGAGCCTGCAGTGAGCCGAGACTGTGTCATTGCATTCCAGCCTGGACAATAGAGTGAGACTCTGTCTCAAAAAAAAAAAAAAAAAAAAAAAAAAATTCTGCCTAAATTTGTTAATAAATATACCATATAAAATAATTTTAATATCAATAACTGGAAAATATAGAGACATAGCTTTTGTATTAAATTGAAGTTGTTATAAAATTAAAACATATTGTTTTAAGATATATGTAATCTCCAATTTTCAAGATGATTACAAAGATAGTATTTATAGAATGTATGCAAAAGAAAGTAAAAAATAATGCATGCCAGTACAAAATTAAATAAAAATTAAGAAAGTAAAACAGGAAATGAGAAAAATAAAACTACTAGAAACACATAAAATAACAATGTAACGGGAAATAACAACTTCATTTCTTTAAGCAATCATTTTAAATATAAATTAATTAAACTACTTAATAAAATAAAATGTAATCTTAGGATTTTGGAAGGCCAATGTAGGCTGATCACTTGATCCCAGGAGTTCAAGACCAGCCTGGGCAACATGAGAAAACTCTGTCTCTACAAAAAATACAAAAAAGCTAGCTGGGTGTGATGACACATACTAGTAACCCAGTTACTTGGGAGGCTAAAATGAGAGGACAATCTGAGTTTGGGAGGTTTGGATAGCAGTGAGACATGCAAATCAGCCTGGGTGACAGAGTGAGGCCCTATTTCAAAAATAAATGAGGTCAGGCTTGGTAGCTCACGCCTGTAATCCCAGCACTTTGAGAGGCCGAAATGGGCAGCTCATCTGAAGTCAGGAGTTCAAGACCAGCCTGGCCATCACGGTGAAACCCTGTCTCTACTAAAAATACAAAAAATTAGCCGGGCATGGTGGCGGGCACCTGTAATCCCAGCTACTCTGGAAGCCGAGGCAGGAGAATCGCTTAAACCCGGGAGGCGGAGGTTGAAGTGAACTGAGATTGCACCATTGCACTCCAGCCTGGGCAACAAGAGCAAAACTGCATGTCTAAATAAATAAATATATAAATAAATAAGGCCGGGCGCGGTGGCTCAAGCCTGTAATCCCAGCACTTTGGGAGGCCGAGAAGGGCGGATCACGAGGTCAGGAGATCGAGACCATCCTGGCTAACACGGTGAAACCCCGTCTCTACTAAAAAAATACAAAAAATTAGCCGGGCGAGATGGCGGGCGCCTGTAGTCCCAGCTACTCGGGAGGCTGAGGCGAGAGAATGGCGTAAACTCAGGAGGCGGAGCTTGCAGTGAGCTGAGAGCCGGCCACTGCACTCCAGCCTGGGCGACAGAGCGCCAGACTCCGTCTCAAAAAAATAATAAATAAATAAATAAATAAATAATAAATAAATAAAAGTATATAAAGAAAAAGAAATAGAAAGCCTGAGTGGTTTTTTAAAAAGCAATCAGTATGTTGCCTATGAGAGACTCATCTTAGCATTCAGTCAAATAGGCTGTAGTAACAGAATGGAAAAATTGTATATTCCATGAAAATAGTAACCACAATTGAGTGAGGTGGTCATAATTATACTAGACATAACATGCTTTAAGTCATGTACTACTATGAGACAAAGATTGATATTGTATTATGACAAAGTGAGTTGATATACCAGAAATCTATAATATTTACCTTTCTATATGTATATGTGTATATAACATCAGGGCTCCAAAATATATAAAGCAAATATTGACAAAAGTGAAGCAAGACATACATAGCAACATAATCATTGTAGACATCAAGACCCCATTTGCAATAATAAATAGAAAATTCAGATAAAAAATAACAAACAGAAAACTTAGAAAACATTATAGACTATGTTAATTATTTTTCAAATAGAGGAATAATTGAGAGTACATTATTTATAACAAAAAGAGGTTTATTTGGCTCACAGTTTGGCAGACTGTATAAGAAGTGTGTGCCAATATCTGCTTCTGGTGAGGGTCTCAGGAAACTTACAATCATGGTGAAAAATAAAGGGTAACTGGATGTATTATATGGTAAGAGACAGAGCAAGTGTGAGGTGAAGGAGCCAGGTTCTTTTAAAGAACCTACTCTCATTTGAATTAATAGAGTGTAAACTTTATGGTTACCAAGAAAATGTACCAGCCATTCATGAGAAATTTGCCCCCGTGATCCAAACATGTCCCACCAGGTCCTACATCCAACATTAAGGATTTATATTGCAGCATGAGGTTTGGAGAGCATGGACATCCAAATCATATTATAGACCAACTAGGCTTCACAGACGCACACAAAACTTTCCAGTCAAAACCAAGATAATACGCAATATTCTTATTTACATCTGGTGTATTCTCTTAGGACACACACCAAGTTTTATTAATTTCAAAAATACTGATTGGGTGCCATGGCTGCTGCCTATAATCCTAACCCTTTGGGAGATGAAAGTAAGAGGATCCATTGGTGCCAAAAGTTTGAGACCAGCCTGGGCAACATAGTCAGATTCAAACACTACAAACAAACAATTAGCCAGACAAGGTAGTCCATATCTGTAGTCCTAGCTACTCAGAAAACTGAGGTAAGAGGATCACTTGAGCCCAGGAGGCTGAGGCTACAGAGAGCCAAAATTATGCCACTGTACTCCACACTAGGTGACGCTAAGATCTTGTCTCAAAACAACAAAAGCAATCACTTAAAAAAGACTAAAATTATGCATGTGTGTTTTCCAACAAAAAGTGAATGAAACTGGGAATTAAAAGCAAAAGTCAAACTGGCAAATTCAAAACCATGTGTATACGAAACACTCAACATATTCTTGCTCAGGGGTCAAAAAAATTTCATTTTTCACAAAATGTCAATACAACCTAGAGTTAAAAGTTACAGAACATAAACAATGTGATACTGACACAAAGATAAACAGATGAAAGAACAGAATAGAGAGCTCAGAAATGAACCCTTCCGTATATTACCAAATGATCTTCCGCAAAGTTGCCATGAGTACAAAATAGAGAAAAATAATCTCTTCAAAAAATGATGTTGAAAACTGAATATCAACACCAATAAAGTTGGATTATTTCCTTGAATGTTACAAAAATATATTTTTAATAAAATACTTAGACATAAAATAACTAACAAATCTTTTAGAAAAAAATACAGGAGTAAGACACGACATTGGTCTTGGCACCATTTTCTTACATACAAAATTAAATGCCTGAGCAACAAATGAAATAGAAAAGTTTAACTACACTAAACTTCAAAATTTCTGCATATCAAAATCAATTCAAGAGTAACAATATCCCTTAGAAAATGGGTAAAACATTTGCATATTACATGTGAAAGAAAATATTCAAAATACATAAACAACCCTTAAAACTAAACAATGAAGTTGAATAACTTGATTTAGAAATGGACAAATGAAATTTTTATTAGAAAAGTACACAAATGAAAAAAAGCGTTTGAAAGGACACAGAAAATTACTAGTTTATAGAGAAAAAAAAACAATGACAAACAAAATCACCTCACACCCATTAGAAAGGCCACTATAAATTTTTTTTTTTTTTTTTTTCTGAGATGGAGTCTTGCTCTGCCACCCAGGCTGGAGTGCAGTGGCCGGTTCTCAGCTCACTGCAAGCTCCGCCTCCCGGGTTTACGCCATTCTTCTGCCTCAGCCTCCCGAGTAGCTGGGACTACAGGCGCTCACCACCTCGCCGGCTAGTTTTTTTGTATTTTTTAGTAGAGACGGGGTTTCACCGTATTAGCCAGGATGGTCTCGATCTCCTGACCTCGTGATCCGCCCGTCTCGGCCTCCCAAAGTGCTGGGATTACAGGCTTGAGCCACCACGCCCAGCCAGAAAGGCCACTATAAGTTTTTTAAAAAACACCAAATCTGTTGATGATGCAATACAAATGAAACCTAAGTTGAATGTTGGTGGATAACAAAGATACAGTCATTATTTTAAAAAGTTATAAATGTTTCTCATTTGTAAATCTATATCCAAAATATGTTAAAAAAAGGCCAGGCACAGTGGCTCAAGCCTGTAATCCTAGCAATTTGGGAGGCTGAGGCGGGAACACATCATCTGACGCCAGGGGTTTGAGACCAGGCTGGCCCTGTCTCTACTAAAAATACAAAAAATTAGCTAGGCATGGTGATGGGCACCTAAAATCCCAGTTACTCGGGAGGCTGAAGCAGGAGAATTGCTTGAACCCAGGAGGCAGAGGTGGTAGTTAGCTGAGATCACACCACTGCACTCCAGCATGGGTGACAGAGCGAGACTCCATCTCAAGAAAAAAAAGAAAGCAACACAGGACCTGGAAGACATATTTGAAAATCTGTCTTTATTATACCAGTATTCACAAAAGCCAAAAGCCTGAAGCCACCCAGATGTCTCTTGATTTAAAAATATATTAAAAAAGTAACATATACACACAATGGAATATTA
This sequence comes from Trachypithecus francoisi, assembly GCF_009764315.1. NCBI lineage: Eukaryota > Metazoa > Chordata > Mammalia > Primates > Cercopithecidae > Trachypithecus > Trachypithecus francoisi. Next base: position 54,282,393 of record NW_022681457.1, read on the forward strand.
TTCCACCTTAAATAAAACAATCTTGTCACATTTTAAGATAAACATTGAGAATATTATGTCACCTGAATTAATCCAGTAACAAAATTATGGATACTGTATGATTCCACTTATATGAGATACCTTAAGTAGTCAAAACCATAAAAACAGAAAGTGGAAGGTTTGTCTGTCAAGGGCTGGAGAGAAGGTAAAATGAGCAGTTGTTATTTAATGGGTATTGAGTTTTAGTTTTACAAGATGCAAAATTTCTAGAAGTCTTTTGCATAACAATGTGAATATACTTAACATGCCTGAAATGAACACCTTGTTTATTTTGACACAGGGTCTCACTCTGTCACCCAAGCTGGAGTGTAGTGACACAATTTTGACTCCCCCTCAATCTCCCATGTAGCTGGGACCACAGCTGCACACCACGATGCCTGACTATTATTAATTTTTTTTTATAGAAAGGGGTCTCTATATGTTCCCCAGGCTGGTCTCAAGCTTTTGGGCTCCAGGAATCCTCCTGTCTTGGCCTCCTAAAATCCTGGGATGACAAATGTGAGCCACCACCATGCCTGGCCCTGAAATGTACACTTCAATAGATTTAAGATGGTAAATTTTATGTTTTAACAACAATGTTTTTCAAAGAAAAACCAAAAAAATACAGAATTATAATTGTTTTCAAAAATTACCTTCAAATCACAAAAGTGTCCCTCTCACACAAAGGAAATATATATTCATTATTAAACACATGGTGAAATAGACTATCTTCATGACTAATCACTTAGGCAAGATAAAACTACCACTGGCCGGGCGCGGTGGCTCAAGCCTGTAATCCCAGCACTTTGGGAGGCCGAGACGGGCGGATCACGAGGTCAGGAGTTCGAGACCATCCTGGCTAACACGGTGAAACCCCGTCTCTACTAAAAATACAAAAAGCTAGCCGGGCGAGGTGGCTGGCGCCTGTAGTCCCAGCTACTCGGGAGGCTGAGGCAGGAGAATGGCGTAAACCCGGGAGGCGGAGCTTGCAGTGAGCTGAGATCCGGCCACTGCACTCCAGTCCGGGTGACAGAGCGAGACTCCGTCTCAAAAAAAAAAAAAAAAAAAAACTACCACTGAAAATCAGCTAAGAATATAAGACAAGCCATAACTAAAACTGGGGTCATATTTAGAAACACACATATGTAATCTGATTGGGATAGACATGTGCAATTTATCTCTTAGTTAAACCTCAAATAGACTTAAAGTGTACAAACAGAATTGCAAATTCTCTAAAATTATAATATGTAAGTAAAACCAACAGGCACAATAAACCTATGTTAAGAAACCTACACTGAGGCCAGGCGCAGGGGCTCATGACTATAATTCCAGCACTTTGGGAGGCCAAAACAGGCAGATCAGGAGGTCAGGAATTTGAGATTAGCCTGGACAATATGGTGAAACACTGTCTCGAATAATAATGCAAGAATTTGCCGGGAGTGGTGGCGCGCCTGTAGTCTCAGCTACTTGGGAGGCTGAGGCAGAAGAATGGCTTGAAGGCGGAAGGCGGAGGTTGCAGTGAGCTGAGATTGCGCCAGTGCACTTTAGCCTGGGCAAGAGAGCGAGACTTCCTCTCAAAACAACAACAAACAAAAAAACTACACTGAAAAAACATGCTAATACAGAACTTCACAAAATAAGATAAATGTTTACTCATAAAATCTGGTATAACACATGGAAGTATCATTACAAAAATTTGTCAGGCCAGGCGCTGTGGCTCATGCCTGTAATCTCAGCACTTTGGGAAGCTGAGGCGGGTGGATGACCTGAGGTTAGGAGTTTAAGACTAGTATGGTCAACGTGATGAAACCCCATCTCTACTAAAAATACAAAAATTAGCCAGGCACGGTGGCACATGCCTGTAATCCCCGCTACTTGGGAGGCTGAGGCATGAGAATTGCTTGAACCCGGAAGGTGAGGGTTGCAGTGAGCCAAGATAGCACTACCGCACTCCAGCCTGGATGAGAGAGGGTAACTCCTTCTCAAAAAAAAAAAAAAAAAAAAAAAAAAAAATTGTTGAGGTAACTGCAATCTTTAAACTATTATTATGTACTTATCATATACAGGTATTTTGAATCATTGGCATGCACTGTGTGGCAGTAAAATTTCAGAGAATATGCAGTATAATTATAAAAAGATTCTAATGAGAAACTTTTAATAAATTAGCATTTAAAAGAAACTAGAGTTGCTTTTTACGTTTTAAATATGTTATTCTCACACAAAACTGCTGTATTCCAACTTTAGAAGCAAAGAATAGCCTTACATTGTTAAATATAGAAAAAATATATATATATATTTTGCAGAATAGGGTTAGACCCTCTGATACGTAAAACAAATATTAGGAAATAAACTCTGTTATTATTTATATACAGGGTGAAGAAAGTAGATAAAAATCCCATAATTTTATAACTACTTATAACTAGTAACTATTTATATTTAGTAAATATAACCATTTAGTAACTATTTTCATAAATATGGAGTGCTTACTAATTATCTAATTTACTTTCGGCATACCATGCAAATTCTAGCATATTGTCTAAATATCTGAATCTAAAATTACAAATTTGAAATAGAATATAGAAAGAAAGAAATGTATAAGGAGAGTGACATCAGTGAAATGAAAAGAATAAAAGTGCTCTATTTTCATATCCCCTTACAGCAAAAAAAGTCAGCCATCCCTGACCAAAAATGATTTTATGAGAGAACCAGGCATTATGGTTCACACCTGTAATGACAGCTACATGGTACATTACTGTTAGAGAAATGCTTCAGGCCAGGATTTTGAGACCAGCCTTGATTATGTAGCAAGACGCCATCTCCAAAATAAGTGCCTCTAAGAGAGATTTGAGATCCAGGGATGGAGTTGTGAAATGCTGTTAAAGCTTCAGTTCGAGCGAGACATGTTCTATTCGGAAGGCAGGCCCTCATTCAGGTGGGAAATTACAGGACCCCAGTTCTTGGCTACAGACCAGGATAGGGTTCACCCAACTTGGTCCCACAGAGAATTCTGAACTTACTCTGTAACCATCACAGACTCCTCCCAGCCCCGGACTGGCAGCGGTCCTGCTATGCCAGAGACCTGGAGGAAGGCACCCATTTACAGCCATGTAGGCAGGCCTGCAGACTCTGGCCTTTACCGTGGTCCCTGAAACAGTTCACTGACTCAGTTTCAGTTATGTGAGCCACAGTTTATTGTCAGTTCTGCCTATATAGAAACCCACACAGTTACCTGAGGAAATGCTCTCTGGTACTTACTGAAAGCCACACTCATCCACATCCTGATTTAAGGCCCAGCATATGCAGACCTGACTGCAAAAGCATGCCCTAGTGTCTGCCCTACAGAGCAAAGTCCTGAAAGATAAGCAGTGTGTCCAAAAATAAAACAGGAATTACAACTACCCAAGCCCCCGTAACAGGCTAACTGAAGGTGAACCCTAGTGGAGACCCAGCATCCTTGTGACCAAGCTACAATCCCTCTTCACTACAAATTCAGAGGGCATCTCATCACCCTAAGGGCCCGATAAAAGAAAACCTTTACCTTCTAAAATCGGTTTATGAAAACTTGAAGAGGTGTTTGTTCCATCAAATTCAGACACCAATACAAAACTACATTGTGCCCATTGTCAGTGCATCTATTTTAATGTAGCACTGGAAGTATGTGGCAGAAGAATTAGTCAAAGAAATAAAAAAATCCACTGAAATTAAAAAATAAGTAAAATGCTGCTATTTGTAGATCATACAATCTTATATTTAAAAAACCATAAACAGTATATTAAAATCTGTCTAAACTAATAGATATACTCAGTAAACTAGCAAAATATAAAATTAACATACATCTATGGTTTCATACATATCTGATAAAATAGAAGAAGAAAAAAATTTTATTGACTATACCATTAAATAATAAATTTCTGAGGAAAATATTAACCAAGGAGGTAAAAAATCTTTACAATAAAAAAAGGAGCCGGGCGCGGTGGCTCAAGCCTGTAATCCCAGCACTTTGGGAGGCCGAGACGGGCAGATCACGAGGTCAGGAGATCGAGACCATCCTGGCTAACACAGTGAAACCTCGTCTCTACTAAAAATACAAAAAACTAGCCAGGCGAGGTGGCGGGCGCCTGTAGTCCCAGCTACTCGGGAGGCTGAGGCAGGAGAATGGTGTGAACCCGGGAGGCAGAGCCTGCAGTGAGCTGAGATCTGGCCACTGTACTCCAGCCCAGGCGACAGAGCCAGACTCCGTCTCAAAAAAAAAAAAAAAAAAAAACAATAAAAAAAGGAAAAATTAGAAAAGATACAAATAAACTTTAAAATATTTTATCTATGAATTGAAAAAATAAATATTATTGAAGTGCCATATTATCCAATCTATAGATTCAATAAACCTCCTATTAATTAAAATTGCAGTGGTACTATTTTCACAATAATGGAAAATATAATTCAAAAATTTACATGAAACTAAAATGAACTTTGAATAGCCAAAGCAACCATGAGGAAAAATAACAAAGCAGAGGGATGTCATACTTATAATTTCAAACTATATATTTCAAGACTAGATAGTAATAAAAATGGAATGGATTGTGCAGAAAAATGAACAAACAAAATTCAACAGAAACTATTACTCTCAGACATTTCAGACCTGATGCAAAAAGAGAACTTTGAGAGTAATTTTAGTTTCTCAAAATCATGCAGATATTTGTGTGTCCCAAAAATTAAGGAAAAGCAGCCACATTGTACAGTCTGTTAATTGCCATGAAGAGGACTTTGGCTCTCACTGTGAACTTGAAGGAAGCTCACTGAAAGAAAAGGAAAATCCTTAGAGAATTTAAAAGCATAAGACAGATGATGCTCCTTTGTAAGAGCAAAATTAAAAAAGAAAAAACAAACAAACAAACAAAAAAAAACAGCTGCCCAAGAACTATTTCCTTTGGAACACAGCTTCCCGAATCACACTTTAAGGGCTGGCTTTCTCTTTGACCTTGGGACCTCTTATCTGTGTCGTCTGTTGTATTCATTTTCACTCGCACCTACCTGGGGGCTTGGCAACCATCTCATGTCTCTTCACAGTCAAAGGTTTTTTTCCTTGCTCCAGACAGGTGATCAGGTCTGGCTTAGAAACAGGAATACCTGTTTTATTAAAAATAAAGAACATAAATCTTGCTTATATTCTCCAATTACAAGCTAGTAATGTGCTCAGCAGAGAGAATGTGACAAAATATTCTAGTAAATTAATACAAAAATACTAACTTATAACAGAAATTTCTAAATAATTAGAAAATACTTTCAACTTGTAGGTTTCTTAATTTTACTAGCTGGTACTACTGAATCAAAAATTGGTGGTGGCAATTAGATTTTCAGATGGGGGCAACAATATTTTATGCCATTAAATTTCTGGAATTACCACTAATTTAGAATGAAGAATATAGATCAACTCAGGAATGTGGAAAGTTTGGATTAAGATGGAACACGTTGAAGAAATTCTTTTCTAAGTGAACAAATTCTGAAGATTTTCTGGAAAATGGGGATCCGAAACTCTTTTATGCAAAGAATAAATTACTAAAAAAATTATACAATAAATAAATAAATAAATAAAACCTTTAGGGTATATTATTATGTACTCAAGTTATCCTCACCAAGGAAGACCAGGTTTCTGTAGTTCTCTAACATCACATCCCTATATAAATTCCGCTGTGCAGTGTCCAGGCAATGCCACTCCTCCAGAGAGAATTCTATGGCCACATCTCTAAATTGTAATAGTCCCTGAAAAACATACACATACACACACACACACACACACACACACACATTTTTACCAAGTGGCCATGGGCGGAATTTTTAATTTGACTTAAGGTGAAATGAGAGAGTAAAGAGAACTGGTTCTGTCTTATAGAACTGACTAAAATTATCCAATAAAATGATTTCAAAACAGAAATATTATCTAATGTATTCTCTAACTCGGAGAAGAAAGAGCAGCATAAGATCCACATCAATTCATGTATTTTTCTAGATTAAAATAAAGTATAAAATTAAGGGCAAGAACATGAACATGTACATTTTTGAGTGCTATATTTACATCATACAGAATGAGTTGTGAATATTTTTCAGATGGAAAAGACATGTTGAGTTAGAAGAGCATCTCTAAAGTTTTAATATGTACAATAAGCTGAAGACCTCGTTATGCAGGTCCCTCCCCTCCCCCGCAGAAGATCTGGAATAAAGTCTGATTTATTTATTTATTTAGAGATGGAGTTTCACTCTTGTTGACCAAGCTGGAGTGAAATGGTGCCATCTCGGCTCACCGCCACCTTCGCCTCCCAGGTTCAAGAAATTCTCCTGCCTCAGCCTCCCAAGTATCTGGGATTGCAGGCATGCCCCACCACACCTGGTAATTTTGTGTGTGTGTGTGTGTGTGTGTGTTTAGTAGAGATGGTGTTTCTTTATGTTGGTCAGGCTGGTCTTGAACTCCCTACCTCAGGTGATCTGCCCCCTCTGGCCTCCTAAAGTGTTGGGATTACAGGTAGAGACACCCGTGCCCAGCTAATTTTGTGAATTTCTAGCAAGCTCACCAGTAATGCCAATGTTTTTGGCCCAAGAAGGATATTTTGACAAACATCTAGTAAGTGGAAGAGCCTGTGTTTTTCCCACTTTTTCTAGCCTGTAAACAAACACAATAGCCTTCATTCACCATAGAAACATATGTAGAGAAAAAAAGGACAGTTGCCAGATTAAATGTGATGGTTTATGCACATCAGCTGCATAAAGATACTTAATAATAAAGAGGAAAAATAATTAACTCTATAGTGAAAAAAATATATCAGAGATATTTAACCAAGTGAATCATTAACCATTAACTTCACTAGGACAATTTTTTTTTTTGAAACGGAGTCTTGCTCTGTCACCCAGGCTGGAGTGCAGTGGCGCAGTCTCGGCTCACTGGAAGCTCTGCCTCCCGAGTTCACACCATTCTCCTGCTTACAGGCGCCCACTACCATGCCTGGATAATTTTTTTGTATTTTTAGTAGAGACAGGGTTTCACCGTATTAGCCAGGATGGTCTCAATCTCCTGACCTCATGATCCGCCTGCCTCGGCCTCCCAAAGTGCTGGGAATACAGGCGTGAGCCACCGCGCCCAGCCTAGGACAAATTTTTATGATGTGCTAATGCACACAGAAGAACACAGGATCACTGTTGAAATATTCCTCCCAAAGAAAATAAATTATAGTCTGAATGTAAGTATAAAGAAACATCAGTTTTAGGCCAGGCACGGTGGCTCATGCCTGTGATCCCAGCAATTTGGGAGACTGCGGGGGAAGGATCACAAGGTCAGGAGTTCGAGACCAGTGTGACTAACATGGTGCAACCCTGTCTCTACTAAAAGTACAAAAATTAGCCGGGTGTTGTGGCAAGCACTTGTAATCCCAGCTACTTAGCATGCTAAGGCAGGAGAATTGCTTGAACCTGGGAGGCGAAGGTTGCAGTGAGCCGAGATCACGCCACTGCACTCCAGCCTCGGTGACAGAGCCAGACTCCGTGTCAAAAAAAAAAAAGAAAGAAACATCAGTTTTATACAAACTTTAAAATACAGACGACTGCTACGTTCTGTAATTTTTAGTAGTAATTTTAAATAGGCTTCATTTAGCACCCTAAAGAGCAGGTATCTCCTAATAATTTTTTTCAGAACTTTCTGGGTAATAAATGCCATCCCTCTGGTACAAATAAGGACAACCCATCTCCATCCTAAAGTTTTATATCCTTTGCTGGTTCTTTACAGTTTACAGAAAAAACAAAAGGCAGCAGTTTCTGAATAAGTCTGGATTTAAAAAGCATGTACACATGTACTAATGCAATGTTTTTCAAACAGGTACTATGTGCTCAAGAGTAGGATACAGAGCAGTGTGCTGGGCATAACACATTATGTGATTTAATTCTCATAACACCCTGGGAGCTGGTACTAAGTGTATAATAATTTTCAGGATTTAGGTAAAGGGCCCAGCATTTTTGTTGCTTCTTCTGTTTCTCTGCCATCAAATTTTTTTAAAAACTGCAAAAAATTAAAGCTAAATATAGACAGATGAAAGAAACATGGAAAGCAAGAGTTTAATGTAGTTTAGAGAAAATTTTATTCTGCTTATATTTACATTTTTGTGACTTGTGGAGCAACTACCGGATATGCAGGAATGGAAAACAAGTTCCTAAATAGAATGTCTCTGCAAATACTGGTTTTAATGTAAAATTTAAAAACCAAGACCCTACAACATATAATTTATTTTTCCATTTATCTGTTTTTGGATTTCAGGAAATTGTAAGCACCAGCTCTAGAAAGACAACAGGATTCACCAGCCAAAACTCTGATCTCTTTTACAAGGTTCTGTGAGGCAAGACTCCAGGGTAGGGTCACACCTAAATAAGGCCTCCAAAAAGGGTGAATCTCAACAGAACTGGGTCAGGAAGTGGACCCTATGTAGAATTCTGTTCTCTATGCCACTGGGGTATTTCCAGTTTTGTTTTTTCTAAGCTTACCTAAAAGAAACTTAAATACCAGAGTCTGTGTAATTTTAATCTTTTCTAGCCACTGCCCTGTCAACTCTATATTATATGCTAATATGCAATTTAAACAAATCCCTTAAGGTTCTCTAGGGTAAGTTTATTAGGAAACAAATATGTACACTTAACAGGATGAAAGAAATAGAAATACTGCTGGGCCTGTTGGCTCATGCCCATAATCTCAACACTTTGGGAAGCTGAGGTAAGTGGATCATGAGGTCAGGAGTTCAAGACCAGACTGACCAACATTTTGAAACTCCATCTCTATTAAAATTACAAAAATTAGCTGGGTGTGGTGGCGGGCACCTGTAATCCCAGCTATTCAGGGGGCTGAGGCAGAAGAATCACTTGAACCCAAATGGCAGAGTTTGTGGTGAGTCGAGATTGTGCCACTGAATTCCAGCCTGGGTGACAGAGGGAGACTCCATATCAACAAAGAAAAAAAAAAGAAATTATAACAACAATTCTTCTGTTCATAAATATCCTTTCAAGTATAGGGATCAGAAGTCACAATATAAAGTGGCAAAAAATGCCCAATATTTTGGACATATCTATTTGTTGTACCAACCATATGATGGTTCAATTATTTACCCAGTTGCTAGTCTAGACTAAAAGTTTCTGGACTGTAGGAACCATGACTGCTTCATGTTTTATTTTAATGGTCATATGAAATGGAATTTACTAGTTTATCTATTTGGGTCTCCAGATGTCCTCTTGTTTATCATCCAAGTACCACGAAACTGGATAAACTCTCATCTGGGTACCTACCAAAGACACCCCTTGTATGAGGGGATGAACAAACACAGGATGATTCATTTCTCTTACACTGAGAAAGAAGCAGAATTAACTACTCTTGTCAGCCTGACACAATTCTGCTCTGGACATCCTCAAATCCCTCAAAGATACCTGGATGATTGTGAGAGAATTCCCAGTGACCTGGGACTGATGGCCCAATGATAAGCCAGGCTGGAGAGACTCAGGCTGATTCTCAATGAGAAATGGAACTGCCTTGGTGGAGCTCCAGAAGCTGGATCACCTGTCCTGATTTGCTAGCTCTTGGGTAAAAGAAAGAACACAAATACTGTACTCCAGTATCACATTTTACAGGTAAATATAGTTGTGGTCATAGCTCTGGATACTTTGTGGCCTTGTTCTCTCACTTTTAAGATGCTTTTCTATACTTACACATATTCTGTCATGAGATTCTATTTCCTCCTGGAAGCTCTCACACCACTGTAGCAGGTCAATGAACAAGATGTGAAAAATCTCACAGAGCCATACTGCCAAATGGGGGCTGTAAGCTGTCTAGGCTGACATCTCACAATGCAGAAAATGTCTTTTGTTACTTTTCTGTACATTCTCTATCCAAAGTCCGGCCCTTTTTTGTAAATCCCAGGCAGAGGCCAGATGTTATCTGCAGATTCTAGGTAGGTTACACCTGGCTCTGCATCCTTTGTTGTTACAGCAAGTGGAGTACAAACGAAGGAGAGATCCCCTCATAGAGGCTGCTCTAGCACATTCTAAATGATAAGTCTACATGGAAAAAAAAAAAAAAGCTGACACAACATGAATATTAAGTAGACAGTTTATTTGGATAAAGTTTACAGATAATAACCTGGGAGCAAAGATTAAAGTTGCCTAGAATCTACACTTCGATTAGCAGTAGTTACAAGAAGATTTGTAAAGACAAAAAGAGAAACACAGAGTGGGCTGACACGAAGTTGTTTGTCAGTAATTTCTATTTATGTAAAAAAATAACCTTGGTTATTAATTAGATATATATCGTTATAGTTTAGGGTATGGGATATAGTGTCCAATGTGGCATTATTAGTTTAATTTATAGCTACATGTGGCAATACTGAACAGTTTCAAAAGATGAATACACAATTCAAAGGGAGGAGAAAGACATAATTGCACTTTTATTTTAACGTCTCTGAGTTTGATAACTAAAAGGACTTGCATTTTTCAGATAAAAGTTTTTTAATTCCCAAATCCCAAGACCTGGACTCAAAATATGGAGCTGCAGATTTAGGGCTTGAGTGGCTGGAGCAGCAGCACATGTTACCTGCACATTTGTGAGCTTTTTAGCAAGGGAAGGAAGAAAAAAATGGAGATTTTCTTGTCTACATGTCTACTCAATGCATACATGTTACTCTACTTGGGTTTATGGGCCCCATGGTCTCTGAATCAGTTTCATGATTGAAGATAAAAGAGTCATTGAAAGAAGTAAAATGATTGATTGCTGCCCTGTGAAATTTATAGAAATCTGATCTAGACTCTCTAGAAGTGACTGTAGAGGACTATAAATAACAAATAGGCAGAAACACAATTCTGCCTGCACATTTAGGGAACAGCATACACTTCTCTGCACAAATGTGAGTTGACTGGAAGCCTGAGACGGAACGTCCCCTCTAGAGTAAATTCTGGTTGGCACTGTATGTGTTTATATCATGTCTGGTAATTCTAGACTGTTTGGAAACAATAATTAAAAGAAAAATTTTCTCCAGCCCCAGAGAAACTCCACAATAATAGAACAGAAAGAAAATGGTTTTATTACACAATTAAACTTGAATGTGACATGCATCATAGTCAATCTGCTTAAGAGACTGCAAAAATAGAAAGACAGCCACCATAATTAGTCCACAAGTAGAAGAATTTCAGCACCATGTCATACATAGTTTATCCTAAATTCACCTGGAGATTGAAGAGGCCATCTGTGTATGCTAATTACTTATATTCAATGACAAATAAACTTTTCACCTCTTCATAACAGGAGGAAGTTTAGCAGCTTGAAGCCAGGTGCCTGCTAAACGTAGGCTCTCACTCTGCTACAAAAATGGTTGAATAGGATTCTATCTTTTTGGCTATTTACATTTTAGAGCAGTGGCTCTGTACTCCTTGGCATTGGGCTACAGCACTCCTGCTTGCTTTCTCCTGAGTGCTAGTGTCCTCTCTTGACCTCTACCATCTGCCACTGAGGCACAGCTCAGAGCACAGTTTACAGTTTATGTGAATTCCATTTGCCACAGCAGCACTCTAGGGTCACATCAGAAATGGAAGCCTGAGCTGCAGGAGGAGAGCCTGCAGGCCTCCTGGGTAGAATTTCACCTTCACAATAATGGAAATGGGAGCAGTGTTTCAGCCTCAGTTTCTACTTATAATAGTGACAAGGAAAAAATACTGCTAAATTTCCAGCATGAGTCCAGATAGAGATAGCTCCAAAAGTTGTCTCTCACTGTGACAGCCCACCTTATTCAGAAACCATGGGATATTAATAGGGCTTCTGAAACAGACACCCAAAGCATTGGAGAGAAAAACAGATCTGCATCTGAGCAAGATTCTTTTGAGAGAAAAAAGTTAGATCTTAAGAAAAAGCTCAGTTTACATATAAGATTGATGATGTCAGCCAGAAAATATTCCCCTAAAAGCAATTTCTCTCTGAACACCCAAAGTGCACAGCTACTCTAAGCATGAGAAACATGTGCATTATGAAGGAAGGGGGCAAGGCCAGGTGAGATGGCTCACGCCTGTAATCCTGGCACTTTGGGAGGCTGAGGCGGGTGGATCACAAGATCAGGAGTTCGAGACTAGCCTGGCCAATATGGTGAAACCTCATCTCTACTAAAAATACAAAAAAATTCACAGGGCATGGTGGTGGGTGCTATAGTCCCAGCTACTCGGGAGGCAGAGGCAGGAGAATAACTTGAACCCGGGAAGCAGAGGTTGCAGTGAGCCCAGATAGTGCCAGTGCACTCCAGCCAGGGGACAGAGTGAGACTCTGTTCCCCTATAAAAAAAAAAAAAAAAAAAAAAGAAAGGAAAAGAATGGGGGCATATTTTCAGAAGAATTTTATAAAGTTTCATTTCCATTTCTGCTGTGCTCTCCTAGCCACTGAATGGGGGTCTATATTGAAATATATCTTACAACTTCCAATAACACATTTTGATGAAAAAATACAAACTGACTATGTTCATACACTGGAATATATTAGATCTTGCAACATAGCTAATTGAAGAACTACTATAGTTTTTGGGTGGCCACATCACCTGTCTTTATTTGTCTTGTAACAGCCGCATACAAATTTAGTGAAATAAAAGATACTAAAATTGTGCTTAATCATAATTATCCTGATTGAATAAAGTAATAAACATGTCTAATATCTACTAACTCTAACAATTTGGTTGTAAATATTCTTTGGATATTAGATATAAATATCTAAGTATGAATAATTTTAATGAACTAGTCATAATGTATGTAGCATTTTAAAAAATTAAAATTATACATCAGTTAGGCCGGGTGTGGTGGCTCATGCCTGTAATCCCAGCACTTTGGGAGGCCGAGGATGGTGAATCACGAGGTCAGTTTGAGAACAGCCTGGCCAATATAGTGAAAGTCTGAGGCCGGGTGCGGTGGCTCAAGCCTGTAATCCCAGCACTTTGGGAGGCCGAGACGGGCGGATCACGAGGTCAGGAGATCGAGACCATCCTGGCTAATACGGTGAAACCCTGTCTCTACTTAAAAATACAAAAAACTAGCCGGGCGACGAGGCGGGCGCCTGTAGTCCCAGCTACTCGGGAGGCTGAGGCAGGAGAATGGCATAAACCGGGAGGCGGAGCTTGCAGTGAGCTGAGATCCGGCCACTGCACTCCAGCCTGAGTGGCAGAGCAAGACTCCGTCTCAAAAAAAAAAAAAAAAAAAAGAAAGTCTGTCTCTACTAAAACCATATAAAAAAATTAGCCGGACCTGGTGGCTCACAACTGTACTACCAGCTACTTGGGAGGCTGAGGCAGGAGAATTGCTTGAACCTCGGAGGCCGAGTTTGCAGTGAGCCAAGATCGCACCACTGCACTCCAGCCTGGGCAACAGAGGCTGGGTGCTGTGGCTCACGCCTGTAATCCTAGCACTTTGGGAGGCCGAGGCAGGTGAATCACGAGGTCAGGAGATCGAGACCATCCTGGCTAACACAGTGAAACCCCGTCTCTACTGAAAATACAAAAAAAATTAGCTGGGCATGGTGGCGGGGGCCTGTAGTCCCAGCTACTCAGGAGGCTGAGGCAGGAGAATGGCGTGAACCCGGGAGGCGGAGGTTGCAGTAAGTGGAGATGGTGCCACTGCACTCCAGCCCCAGCGAGAGAGGGAGACTCCGGTGCGGGGTGGGTGGGGAATCTATACTTCAGTTAAAACATTTTATGTTTCAAAAGCATAAATAACAGTATTAAAATAACCATTTAAGTGATTAATTCAAAGTAAATATTGTGGCTTTGTATTCATACTATTTTAGAAAATACTGTTTAGGGCTCATGCCTGTAATCCCAGCACTCTGGGAGGCTGAGGCACGTGGATCACCTGAGGTCAGCAGTTCAAGTTCAAGCTGGCGAACATGGTAATACCCCATCCCTACTATAAATATAAAAACTCAGCCAGGCATGGTGATGCATGCCTGTAAACCTAGCTACTCAGGGGACTGAGGCAGGAGAATCACTTCAACCTGGGAGGCAGCAGTTGTAGTGAGCAGAGATCAAACAACTGCACTCCAGTCTCGGCAACAGAGTGAGACTCTGTCTCCAAAAAAAAAAGAAAATATTGTTTAATTTATGTGAATGCAGGTTATCTACAAACATTACACATAACTATGCTAATTGCTCTGAAGTAATAAATAGAAAGCAAGGTACAACTACAGACTCAACTGTTCAGTTTATACCCTGAACTGTTCTTGCTTTCACAGTGTAAGTACTTCAGCCTGCAAATATTGGATAGTTACCTTGGATTATCAGGTTTCTGTCACAGAAACTGAGTATCATTTAGTCTTTATTATTCTGTATTGTTACCTTTAATCTTATCTTTGTGCTAAGCTCTGTGTGCTCCTAGAATGAGCTTGTATCTAAACAAATCTGTGTCTACTTTAAAGGAATAAAAATCAAAAAAATAAACTTTTCAGAACCAAAAACAAAGCAATAAATCTGAAGTACAAGATAAAGATAATCTGGAGTCATAAAAAATGACAAAAGTTTTATTTAGTTGTTGACATGATTTACGTATATTCAAACAAGCAGAGAAAAACATCTACATATATTCTAAATTCCTTAAGAAAAGAGGGAATAGAAGCCAGGCGTGGTGGCTCACGCCTGTAATCCCAGCACTTTGGGAGGCTGAGGCAGGCAGATCATGAGGTCAGGAGATCGAGACCATCCTGGCTAACACGGTGAAACCCCATCTCTACTGAAAACACACACACACACACAAAATTAGTTGGGTGTGGTGGCGGGCGCCCGTAGTCCCAGCTACTTGGGAGGCTAAGGCAGGAGAATGGCGTGAACCCAGGAGGCAGAGGTTGCAGTGAGCTGAGATCATGCCACTGCACTCCAGCCTGGGTGGCAGAGCGAGACTCTGTCTCAAAAAAAAAAAAAGAAAAAGAAAAAAGGGCATTGCAAAAATTTTTTTGGAACTTTTGAAAGACTTTTTGAACTCTTGGACATCTGAAATTAGCACACTGTATGCACTTGAAATAATGTTTATGGAGGAAAAACCAGAAGACAGAAAGATATTATATGATATCCATAAGTGCACAAGACCAATGCAACAGAATAGAGAGCCCAGAAATAATGCCACCCTCCTATACTCATCAGAGTTTTGACAAAGCTGACAAGAGGATTGTGGGAAGAATTCTCTCTTTAACAAATGGTACAGGAATAACTACCTAGCACTATGTAGAAGACTGAAACTGGACCCCTTCATTACACCACACACAAAAATCAACTCAAGATAAATCACAGACTTACTATAAGAAACTCTGCAAGAAAACATGGGGAATAACATTCTAGACACAGAAACTGGCAAAGACTTCATGACGAAGGTACCAAAAGCAACTGCAACAAAAGCAAAAATTGACAAATGGGACCTATTTAAACTAAAGAGCTTCTTCACAGCAAAGGAAACTATAAATAGAGCAAACAACCTACAGAATAAAAGAAAATATTTGCAAACGTTGCCTCTGACAAAGGTCTAACATACAGAATTTATTAAGAACCTAAACTTTAAAAAAAAAGTTTACAAGAAAAAAGCAAACAACTTCATTAAAAAGTGGGCAGAAAACATGAACAGACGCTTGTCAAAAGAAATACATGTGGCTAACAAGCATTATATATTAAAAAAAAAAGGTCATCGCTAGTCATTAGATAAATTAAAAGAAAAACCATAATGAAATACCACCTCACACCCATCAGAGTGGCTGTTTTTAATAAGTCAAAAAATAACAGATGGGTAAGGTTGCAGAGAAAACGGAACGCTTACTCTGCTGGTGGGAGTGTAAATTAGTTCAATGACAGTAAAAATCAGTGTGGTGATTCCTCACAGAACTTAAAACAGGCCGGGCGCGGTGGCTCAAGCCTGTAATCCCAGCACTTTGGGAGGCCGAGATGGGCGGATCACGAGGTCAGGAGATCGAGACCATCCTGGCGAACACTGTGAAACCCCGTCTCTACTAAAAAATACAAAAAACTAGCCGGGCGAGGTGGCGGGCGTCTGTAGTCCCAGCTACTCGGGAGGCTGAGGCAGGAGAATGGCGTGAACCCGGGAGGCGGAGCTTGCAGTGAGCTGAGATCCGGCCACTGCACTCCAGCCCTGGCGACAGAGCAAGAC
Organism: Trachypithecus francoisi; assembly: GCF_009764315.1. Classification (NCBI taxonomy): domain Eukaryota; kingdom Metazoa; phylum Chordata; class Mammalia; order Primates; family Cercopithecidae; genus Trachypithecus; species Trachypithecus francoisi. The sequence goes on from NW_022681457.1 coordinate 54,298,590, forward strand.
TCCGTCGCAAAAAAAAAAAAAAAAAAAAAAAAAAAAAAAAAAAAAAAAAAAGAACTTAAAACAGAATTATCATTTGACCCAGGAACCTCATAATTGGGTATATACCCAAAGAATATAAATTATTATAAAGACATATTCACATGCATGTTCATTGCAGCACTATTCACAATAGCAAAGACGTGGACAGGCCCTGAATGCCTATCACTGGTAGACAAGATACAGAAAATATGGTATGGTCAGATGCGGTGCCTCATGTCTGTAATCCCAGCATTTTGGGAGGCCAAGGCAGGTGGATTGCCTGAGCTTAGAAGTTTGAGACCAGCCTGGGCAACATGGCAAAATCCTGTCTCCACGGAAAATACAAAAAGAAAAATTGGCCAGGCATGATAATGCATATGTGTAGTCCCAGCTACTTGGGAGGATGAAGTAGGAGAGAACTGCTTGAGCCTGAAAGGTTGAAGCTAAAGTATGCCAATATCATGCCATGGCACTCTAGCCTGGGCAATAAGCCTGTCTGCAAAAATAAAATAAAAGATTTAGTAAAAACAAAACATGGTACATAAACATCATGGAATACTCTGTGGTCATTAAAAAAAAAAAAAATGACCATGTCCTTTGCAGTAACACTGATGAAGCTGGAGACAATTATTCTTAGAAAACTAATGCAGAGGCCGGGCACTGTGGCTCATGCCTGTAATCCCAGCACTTTGGGAGGCCAAAGTGGAATAATCACCTGAGGTCAGGAGTTTAAGACCAGCCTGACCAACATGAAACCCCTCTCTACTAAAAATACAAAATCAGCCAGGTGTGGTGGCATGTGCCTGTAATCCCAGCTACATAGGAGGCTGAGGCAGGAGAATCGCTTGAATCCGGGAGGCGAAGACTGTGGTGAGCCAAGGTCGCACAATTGCACTCCAGCCTGGGCAACAAGAACAAAAATACGTCTCAAAAAAACAAAACAAAACAAAAAACAAAAAAAGAAAACTAATGCAGAAACAGCAAACCAAATGCATGTTATTATTTATAAGTAAGAGCTAAGTAATAAGAACATATAAACACAAAGAGAACAACAGACAGTCAGGCCCAGTTGAGGGGGGAGGGTGGGAGCAGTAAGAGGATCAGAAAACATACCTGTTTGGTGCTATGCTTAGTACCTCAATGACAAAATAATCTCCACTCCAAACTCCCATGGCATAATTTTAGCTGTGTAACAAACCCACATGTATACACCCCATCAAAAATCAAAGCTTTAAAAAAAAAAAAAATCCCTGTGGAGGAGTGGGAGAGTGCAATGTAGGTGAAAGGACTGATTTTCATTACAGATAGTGGCCCAGGTGGTGCTGTATTCTGATTTATTTTTGTTTGCATGCAGATAGATGAGATTATAAACAGGAGGTCCTTAGGTTGGTGGAGAAAACAGGTTGCTGCTGCAGATTCTGTGTCTAGGGGTGGGGATATGCCAGGGGACTTGTAGAGACTTCTGGGTTCTTGGCAAGAAACACTAGGATCAAAATGCCGTGGTGAAGTTCCTGAGGGTGGTGCTCAGTCCTGGGAAGAGTGTGGACACGTCAATGTCTAGTGTGTGTGTTTGTGAGTGGGTGGGAATCCTGTGATGGCAGCTGCAAGAAAAGGGGGTCTGTCATCAGAGCTCTTTCCTCTAAGTTTTCAGTCTTCTGTCACCTTGGAAGAAGACCTTAAATCACAGGACAACAGGCAGTGTGACAGCCTGTGTACAGGAGAACAGAGCCTCCCATTTTCAAATACTCAGAGCTTTGTTCCAGGTCAGGCCTCCGTGATATCTTTTTTCTGACACCAAATCTGTAGAGTTTGCTGAACATCAAACAATTCTCCAACACCAATTCATTGCCTAATATTTGAATTCTGACACCACCCAGAGTCAGCACAGACCCTGAACCCGGGCTCATTCTCACAACATTGTCCCTCACTGCAAATGCCAATCAAAAACCCCATAGGCCAATCTATACTTCTGAGCTACTGTTTGAAAACTGAGGACTCCCAAACCTCCCTGAAATTCAATAATTTGGTACAGCTACTTACAGAACTCAGCAAAACACTGTAGTTATGTTTACCGGTTTCATATATAAGATGCAGCCCAGGAAAAGCCAAATGGAAGAAATGCATAGAACAAAGAAAAGAGATGGGGAAAGATGAAATACATAGATAATCCTGGAAAATATTTGTGATTAATAAAATTCTCTATTCTTTGTGTGCTCCAGGAACAGTACATGGAAAGAAACGCCCTTCTCATTATGACTTAGATGGTGCCCTCTTTTCTTACCTATTACACAGCCAGACACATACTCTGCACATTTTCTCCTTTTTCTCATTAAGAAATTCAGTTGAATTTGTCTTCAGTGGTCAAAATAATTTTTTTTTTTTTGAGATGGAGTCTCGGTCTGCCACCCAGGCTGGAGTTCCTTGGCACCATCTCAGCTCACTCTGCTTCCAGGGTTCAAGCAATTCTCCTGCCTCAGCCTCCCAAGTAGCTGGCATTACAGGTGGCCACCATGACTACTGGCTAATTTTTGTATTTTTAGTAGACACAGGGTATCAACATGTTGACCAGGCTGGTCTGGAACTCCTGACCTCAGGTGATCCGCCTGCCTCGGCCTCCCAAACTGCTGGGATTACATGCCTGAGCCATGGCGCTCAGCCTAAAATATTTCTTAATCAAACTTAAGTTTATCTCCATCCCTCAGGCTAGTGAACTTTGAGCTGCCCTCAGTCTGAGTCAACATACAACCCCATTTTATGTCCCTCCTAAGAACACGCTGATTTCAGGGTAAGACATTCTCTGATCTAAACTTTTTCACCCTCCATTTGCCATTCCCCTCTCACCTTCCTCTGTAATCTTGTTTACTCCTCCCTATAAAAGAAAGCCCTTTTCTGACTACATTTTTTGCAAGCCATAAAGATCTTTTAGTTAGTTGGTACTTCTTCCTGTTGCAATACTTTTTAGGAACTCATTTTTTTTTTTTACGTAAATCTAACATTTGTATTTTAGAAAGTGTAAAAAGTGCCTCAAAACCGTAACAACTTAATTACCAGTAAGACCCTCCCAGTTTCCTTTCATCTTAATCTTAACCGCATCTGCCTGCGGGGCCCCAGCTTTCCAGGGCTCTGTAGCTTCTTTCAGCATAAAGGCTCCTTCCACGGCTGGGGTGAGCAGTCTGAGGTATCTGCAGGGGAGACTCCCCAGAAAAAACTAACAGGGTCTTTAATAACCTCCTATCGGCCGGGTGCGGTGGCTCAAATCGATAATGCCAGCACTTTGGGAGGCTGAGGCGGGCCTGATGCAGAGGGTTCAAGACCAGCCTGACAAACACGGAGAAAACCCGTCTCTACTAAACACCAATATTAGCCGGGCGTGATGGTGCATGCCTGTAATCCCAGTTACTGGAGGGGCTGAGGTAGGAGAATCATTTGAACCTGGTAAGCCGAGGTCACGCCATTACATTCCAGCCTGGGTACCAAGAGCGACACTGTGTCCAAAAACAAAAAACAAAAAACAAAAAAACCCACAACAACAAAAACCCTCCTGTTGCAGGCTTAATATCAGCCTTAGCTTGGAGACACTAGGTTCAAGCTTTAATTTCCACGTCAGGGTTATTCACTTGGTTTGTGAAAGTAAGTGTTAGAAAATCAGTGAAATTACTCACAGTGTTTACATAAAGGAAGTTTTAAGATGCTTACTTTTTTTTTTTTTTTTTGAGCCGGAGTCCCGCTTTGTCTAGCAGGCTAAGATGACTGGATCTCAGCTCACTGCAACTTCCGCCTCCCAGGTTCAAGAAATTCTCGTGCCTCAGCCTTCCAAGTAGCTGGTACTACAGGCACGTGCCACCACGCCCAGATAGTTTTCGTATTTTTCGTAGAGACGCGTTTCACCACGTTTGCCAGGCTGGTCTACAACTCCTGACCACGTGATCCACCCGCCTCGGCCTCCGAAGTGCTGGGATTGCAGGCTTGAGCCACCGCACCCAGCCAGGAAGGGGTTTTGAACCCTAATGCAGTTCCTGTTTTTGTTTCCGTCCCCTGTTGTCTGGGATCAGACCGCACAATCTAAGCTGATCCCCGTAAGCTTAGACCGAAACTTTTTCCAAATAAGGTAAATGCGCGACTTGCGAGAAAAGGAAAAGGGGAAGAAGAAGGGGTAGGGTTGATTTACAACTTTTACAACTTATGACCAGAAAGTTAAGTCACTTAAGAGGAACTCTGTTGTCCTAACACCTCTTTACCTCAAGCGATCCGCCCGCCTCGGCTTCCCAAAACGTTGGGATTATAGGCGTGAGCCACCGCGTCCGGCCCCATAAATTTTTAAAAGGAGAAAAGAGACACTGTAAACCCAAAGGAACAAAGCTCTTCCCATTCATGAACCCGCACCCCGAGTCGGGATTCTCCCCTGCCCAACCTCCCCTGGTCCCTGCACAATCTGGGAGAGAGGCCACGCTGCGGGTGCAGAGCTGCCCAGAGAGGGCTCCACGCCAGGGCACAGTCACCGCTCAGTGAAGAGACAAAGCGCCCGGGGGCCCGGCTGTCAGTACAGCTGCCATCTTACGGCTGAACGGGACTGAGGCCGAGCTGGTTAAGAACTGGGAGCGCAGATTGTGGAGCCGACTGCGGGGAGGCCTGAGTCCCGCCACAGCCACTTTTCACCGGTTCCAACCAGTCCCTCTCCTCTCTCGGGATGTCGGACCGGCACTCTCACCATTTTTGGCTTCCAGGAGGTCCCGGTGTCTTAGCTGTGGATCTCCCAATACCTGCAGGACACAGGACCACAGAGCCTGAGCATCTAGGAGCAGTGAGAACGAGACCTAGAGCTCTGACTACAGCGAGAGACAAAGGCCACACCAAATCCGGAAACCGTCCTCTTCGCTCCAGCTGCCTTTCTGATTGGACGGTTTCCAGCCCGCCGCCCCTGATTGGATAATGCTTAAGGCCCCGCCCTCTGAGGCCCCGAGTGACAGTAGATGTGATTAGACGCTGGGCTGAGTGAAGAAAGAGTGACAGCCTACGCTGCAGCCTTTTCAGGCAGGGCTTCCTCCCTGAGCTGAGCCAAGCCCACCCCAGAGCCTGGGAAAATTCTCTTTTCTTTACTCTCTCTCTTGTTGAATGTATTTCAAAAGGTGAACAGAAATATTTTGCTCTCATATTAATAATACATAAAACTTTTTTTCAAGAGAAAATCAGCTTTTACTTTGGCAATAATGTATTGTCAATACTAAAGGTAATTTTGATAAAACCTTATAAAAGATCAAATTTGTCATTTTTGACCTCTCGAGATTTACGTATATATTTTGTAATCTAATATAATTTTTTAACTGTTTATATTTTATTTTATCTATATTATTTTTATTTTTTCAATTTGAAACAACCTTTAAGTAATTTCAAACTGTTACAGGAGACAGAAAGAAATCATTTAGGGCCAGTCCGCTGGTGCACGCTTGTAATCCCAGCACTTTGGAAAGCCAAAGTGGGTGGATCTCATGAGGTCAGGAGTTCAAGACCAGCCTGGCCAACGTGGCGAAACTTCATCTCTAATAAAAATACAAAAAATTAGCCACGTGTGGTGGAACATACCTGTAGTCCCAGGTGCTACGGGGGCTGAAGCAGGGGAATCGCTTGAACCCAGGAGGCGGAGGTTATGTAACGGCCTAAGGGCTTCATCTTGTCGAGACAGAGGTGATTCATCAAGACAGGGGAATTTGTGGAGGAAAAGTTAAATATTAAATTTGAACTCAATTGAATGTGGACACACACAATGGTCACCAAGTCCTGGAACAGGTTATGTGAGCCCCTTGAGGCATTCCTCTGCTGACCCTCCCCTGGTCCCTGCACAATCTGGGAGAGACGCTATGCTGCAGGTGCAGAGCTGCCCAGAGAGGGCTCCAGGCCAGCGAACAGTCACAGCGCAGTGAAGAGACAGGACGCCTGGGGGCCTGGCTGTCAGTGCAGCTGCCATCTTCTGGCTGAATGGGACTGAGGCCAAGCTGGGCAAAGAGAACTTGGGGCGCAGATTGTTTTGGAGAAATCTCTATTTTGGTCTATTCCTATATGTTAGTTATTGAAAAACAATAGCCAATCGCAAAAAAAAACAAGTTGACCTTTTTGTGTTCCTCGAGCCCAGCTGCAAAGAGCCCAGTTGCAACTGGGCCTCATGCCAAACAACTTGTTACAAAAGGAGCTAGGATCCCCAACTGCACCAAAGCTTCAAAGACCTCTCCTTGTCTGTGCAGGGACAGGTGGCTGACTATTGGGCCCAGGCTGTTGTTTCCAGGTGTGGTGGTGAATCCCGGTCTGGTGAGTGGGTGTCTGACTCTGGAGTCCAGACTGTTGCTTCCTGATCTGCTGATGAATCCTCCATAGTCTGGTGAGTGTGTGTGTGTATATATATATATATATATATATATATTTTCTCTTCTCCCCTTCCCATTGCAATGTTCTTATTATATCAATTTGCTTATTATAGATGCATTGCCATTTACCTGGGATAAAGCTTGTTTACCCTTAATTTGTTCCTTTTTATTGTTTTTTGTTTAATCTTGTCTGCATGCCTTATTTTGGCAAGGTGGTCTTCAAACTCTGATGTCCTTTCTTCTGCTTGGTCAATTCGGCTACAAATAGTTTTGTATGCTTCATGAAGTTCTCATGCTGTGTTTTTCACCTCCATTAGATCATTTATGTTCCTCTCTAAACTGGTTATTCTAGTTAGCACTTCATCTAACCTTTTATCAAGGTTCTTAGCTTCTTTGAATTGGGTTAGAACATGTTCCTTTAGCTCAGCAGAGTTAATTACCCATCTTCTGAAGCCTACTTTTGTCAATTCATCCATCTCATATTCTGTCCAGTTCTGCGCCCTTGCTGAAGAGACATTTTGATAACTCAGAGGAAAAGCAGCACTCTGGCCTTTCACCGTTCTTTTGTTGGTTCTTTCTCATCTTCATGAACTTGTCTAGTTTTGATCTTTGAGTTTGCTGACAATTGAATTGTTGTTTTTGTTTTTGTTTTGTTTTGTTTTGTTTTGTTTTGAGACAGAGTCTCACTCTGTCACCCAGGCTGGAGGGCAGTGGCACAATCTCGGCTCAGTGCAACCTTCGCATCCCAGGTTCAAGTGATTCTCGTGTCTCAGACTCCTGAGTAGCTGGCACTACAGGCATGCAACACAATGCCTGGCTAATTTTTGTATTTTTTAGTAGAGATGGGGTTTTCGCCATGTTGGCCAGGCTGGTTTTGAACTCCTGACCTCAAGTGATCTGCCTGCCTCAGCCTCCCAAAGTATTGAGATTACCGGTGTGAGCCACCATGCCTGGCTTTGGATGGGTTTTTGTTGGTCCTTTTTTGTTGTTGATGCTGTTGTTGTTGCTTTCTGTTTGTTTGATTTTCTTTCAGTGGTCAGGTCCCTCTTCTGTAGGGCTGCTGCTGTTTGCTGGGGGTCACTTTAGGCCCTATTCAGGACAACAGGTTCACTCCTGTTCCTGGAGATGTCAATCAAGGAGGTTGGAGAATAGCAAAGAAGAGTGTCTGCTCCTTCCTCTGGAATCTCTGACCTCAGGAGGTGCCCAACCTGATGCCAGTAGGATTGCTCCTGTATAGGGTGTCTGACAACCCCTGTTGAAGAGTTTCATCCAGTTGGGTGGCATGGGGAGGAGAACCCATTTAATGAAGCACTTTGTTCGTTGGTAGAGGGGGGTGTTTCACTGGGGGGAAACCCACTCATCTGGGCTGCCTGCATTTTTCAGAACTAGCAGGAGGAAAGGCTAAGTCTGCTGGTCCGCAGAGACTGCAGCCACCCCTCCCCTTAGGGGCTCGGGCCCAGGGACATCAGAGTTATGTCCCTGAGCCCCTGGCTGGAGTTGTTGGAGTTCCTGCAGGGAGGCCCTGCCCAGTGAGGAGGGATGAGTCAGTGTCAGGCCTAAAGAGACACTTTGGCTGCAATCTACACAGCCAGTGTGTTGGGCTGTGGGGGACACCTCTTGAGACCAAGTTGTCTAGCCTCCCTGGCTCTAGCAGGGAAAAAAATGCAGCCAGGAGCTCTAGAAATTGCTGCTGTCCTTCCTGTGCCCAGGGAGCTTTGCCTTTTAGGCAATTGGGAGTCTCAGTGCTGGCTGCTGTCCCTCCTCCAAGGAGCTCAAAAGGCTTAGACAGCAGGCAGCCACAGCCATGGTGCTGGTCGCCCCTCCCCCGGGAACTCAGCAGGCTGAAGCAGACTCTAGCTGAGAGGATGTTAAGAATCTGTTCAACTCCCGGGTTGGAATCTGAGGCTTCAGTGGCGTGGCTTCACGAGTGGAATCTTCTGATCAGTGGATTGCACAGTTTCACGGAAAAAGTACAGTTTCCCAGGCTGGGTAGCCTGCTCAGTCACCCCCTCCCTTGGCTGGGAAATGGCTGTGGCAGGACTCAGGCCTCCCACAGTCAGCTCCAAAATCTGCTCCCCGAGTTTTCCTTGCCCAGCTCGCCCTCTGTCCGCTTCAGCCATAACATGTTGGCTACGCTGACAGCCGGCCCCGGCCGTCCTGTCTCTTCCCTGCACAGTGACTGTGCGCTGGCCTGGAGTCCTCTCTGAGCAGCTCTGCACCCACAGCGCCGCATCTCTCCCAGATTGTGCAGGGACCAGGGAAGGGTCGACAGGGGAGATTCCTGACTCGGGCTGCGGGTTCATGAATGGAAAGAGCTTTGGTCCGTGGGGTTCTCAGTGTTTCTTTTCTCCTATTAAAAATGTATGGGGCCGGCCGCGGTCGCTCACGCCTGTAATCCCAGCACTTTGGGAGGCAGAGGTGGGCGAATCACTTGAGGTCAGGAGTTGAAGACCAGCCTGGCCAAAATGGGGAAACCCCATCTCTACTAAAAATACAAAAATTAGCTGGGTGTGATGGCGAATGTCTGTAGTCCCAGCTACTCCAGGGACAGAGGAGAGAGAATCTCTTGAACCTGGGAGGGGGAGGTGGCAGTGAGCCGAGATCGAGCCACTGCACTCCAGCCTGGGCGACAGAGCAAGACTCCGTCTCAAACAAAACAAAACAAAACAAAAACCATATGGGAGTCACTGCAACAATATCCAGTAATTTAATGAAAGAATTATAGAAGAATTGTAGAGCACCCAGCTATCGTTTGTAGTTTGAGGTCCATGGGAGGGGCTTGAAGAAAACACATATATAAGATGCATGATGAAGAAAACCATATTCAATAATTGGTCAGATGTAGTTAGGTAGTTTCTTAATTTGTACAATCAAGGTGAAAATTTCCTGATTATGTAATCAGAGTTTAATTGGCACTTTATCGTTGTTTAAACTTGAATTGTGTTTCCGCTAATGCAGTGATTTACCAAAAAATGCACTTGAGTTTAGATTTTCTTCTTAGAAGTAGGAATTCGGGGACTAGAGCCTCTTCAGTCTCTCAGACTCCTAAAGTCTAACTGTCTGCCACTTAATTATTTTCACACCCCACAGGGGACTGATTTTCTCTGGCATTTTTCACATGTGTCCCAAGCAGGGCCTCAAGTGTACCCCATGTTCCTCAATTAATCATTTTTTAAAAAGCCTTGCATAACACTATTAAATAAATTTGTTTTCTGTTTGTAAGTATTTCCCCTGAAAAGAAAGCAAAGAATAATCCCCTGACACTGTATTGTAAAAATATCTGTGCCTCTTTTTCTTCTATTTTTCCAGAGAACTTACCAGAATGTTTTTAGGTTAAGATTACCCTTTGGAAATTTTACAGGGTGATGTGTCCTCAGCTATCCTTCAGTTTTTTTTTGTTTGTTCGTTTTTTTCTGGGCCTGGGTTTTAGTACTTTCTGGCGATAAACCAAGATACCCACCCACCATGGCTATCTCTGCTAGAGTGTCTAGTGACTATTAGCTCTTTGGTCATTTTCTCTAATACGACCACTTGAAGTATGGAGTGTAGCCTCTCAAGGGAGCAGGTGGCAGCCTTGGGGCTGAAAGGCATCTCCCTGTGCGCTTTCTTTTTTTTTTCTTTTTGAAAAGCTAACCGTTTGAGACATGAAGATTGTCTTCACCCAACCTAGCTTCCATTTGTTGGATACGCATTGCTGGGCAGCCAATCAGAACCTGGTATTGAGGGGAAAACAGATAATTTCCGTCCCTGGATTCTCTTGAGTGGGGCAGAAAAATAGTGAAGAAAAAATAGTCAAAAATTTGAAAAAAACAAAAAACAAAAAACACTCCAACAGACAAAAAAACTGACCCCAGTGTGAGGGCATAAAAACTTACGAAGTAAAATGCACCTGGGGCTCTCACTGGGGCATAGCGCACTATCTCCTGGGAAGGTGGTTACTGAGCATGTAAGTGAACAGGATGGGATAGGTAATTGGATGTGTACCTTGAAAAGATTTGTTCACTTATTTTGACCTCCGGTATTTATTTATATATATATATATATATATATTTATTTATTTATTAGACAGTCTCCCTCTGTTGCACAGGCTGTAATTCAATGGCTTGATCTCAGATCACTGCAACCTCCGCCTCCTGGGTTCAAGTGATTCTCGTGCCTCGGCCTCCCAAGTAGCTAGGTCTATAGGTGAGCACCATTGCGCCTGGCTAGGTTTTGTATTTTTAGTAGAGATGGACCAGGCTGATCCCAAACTTACAGTCTTAAGTGATCCACCTGACTTGGCCACCCAAAGTGCTGGGATTACAGGCGTGAGCCACTGCACCCAGCCACATCAATTTTTTTTTACTGTTATTTGCATTTTATTAGTAGGGCTTAAAAGGTAAGAAAATATTTACAAAGGACATAAAAGAGATGAGTTTCAAAAAATTGGTATTTAATAATATATTCCATTTGTTAATAATTCTCATTTACCTTTTTGTTTCCCAGAGTAAGCTTAGGAATTTTTTCAAGTGTGTTTTTTATGGCTGAGTTATTTCAAACAAAATTCCTTAAAGCCTTAGCTTTAGGAATGTTAGCTACCGGCTGAGCGCGGTATCTCATGCCTGTAATCCCAGCACTTTGGGAGGATGAGGCGAGCAGATCATGAGGTCAGCAGTTCAAGACCAGCCTGTCCGAGATGGTGAGCCCCTGTCTCTACTAAAAATACAAAAATTAGCCGGGCGTGGTGGCCGGCGCCTGTAATCCCATCTACTCTGGAGCTTGAGGCAGAGAATTACTTGAACCTGGGAGGCAGAGGTTGCAGTGAGCTGAGATCATGCCACTGCACTCCAGCCATGGTGACAGAGCAAGACTCCATCCTCCATCTCAAAAAAAAAAAAAGAATGTTAGCTACCAAAAAAAAAGAAAAAAGAAAAAAATTTACAGAAAATCTCTCTTTCATTTTGACTGTGGACAATGAACATATTTCCACAGGAAAATGTGGTAGATAATTTATGGGTTACATAGATTCATCAAAACATCAGTTCCTCTTTTTGCAGGGTAAATTTGTGACAGTGAATATCTTGGTTCTATATCATGTTGTCTTGATTTATTAGTTTAATGCTAAATTATATGTGATGAAACTTATGTACCTTCTACAAGTGTTCCCATATGACTAATTTTTTACATTATTTTTAATAGAAATAATAAAATAATACATATGTTTTCTGAAAGAAGTAGACATATTTGCTTTTCTTATGGAGATACAAAATACAAGCACCTTAGCCATTTTCAGTGGCTCATGCCTACAATCCCAGCACTTTGGGAGACTGAGGCAGGCTGATCACTTGAGGTCAGGAGTTCGAGACTAGGCTGCCCAACATGGCGAGACCCTGTCTCTACTAGAAATACAAAAATTAGCCGGGTGCTGTGGCACATGCCTGTAGTCCCAGCTCCTTGGGAGGCTGAGGCAGGAGAATGGCTAGAACCTGGGAGGCAGAGGTTGTAGTGAGCTGAGATTGTGCCATTGCACTCCAGCCAAGGTGACAGAGCGAGACTCCATCTCAAAAATAAAACAAAATAAAATAAAATAAAATAAATGTAAGCACCTTAAAATTTCCTTCCCTTATGTAAACACTTTGAGTAATGTCACTGGATTTTTCAAGCAGTTAGTTTCAAAATCAAGTGAATAACTCTGACATGGAAATTAAAGCTTTAACCTAGTGACTTGAACCTAAGGCTAATATTAAGCCTGCAACAGAAGGTTATTAAAGGCAGAGTTAGTTTTTTTTTTTTTTTTTTTTGAGATGGAGTCTCACACAGTCGCCTAGGCTGGAGTGCACTGCCAGGATCTCGGCTCACTGCAACCTCTGCCTCCTGGGTTCAAAAGATTATCCTGCCTCAGCCTTTCGAGTAGCTGGGATTACAGGTCCCCGCCACCATACCTGGCTAATTTTTAGTAGAGACAGGATTTCACTATGTTGGCCAGGCTGGTCTCAAATGCCTGACCATGTGACTCACCCACCTTGGCCTCCCAAAGTGTTGGGATTACAGGCCACAGCGCACGGCCAAAGTCCCAGTTACTTTTTTCTGGAAAGACTCCCCTGCTCACCCCAGCCATTGAAGGAGCCATTATTCTGAGAGAAGCTACAGAGCCCTGGAAAGCTGGGGTCCCACAGGCAGATGCGGTTGAGGCTATGAAGGGAAACTGGGAGGGTCTTACTGATCATGAATTTGTTATTGTTTTGAGGCACTTTCTAGATTTTGTAAAGTAAAAACACTATATTTATGTAAAAAAATGAATTCCAAAAAATTATTGCAACAGGAGAAAGTAACAACCAACTATAAGATCTTTATGGCTTGCAAAAATGTAGGCATAAAAGGACTTTCTTCCCTGCGGAGGAGCAAACAAGATTAGAAAGGAGGTGGGAGGGGAATGGCAAATGGAGGGTGAAAAAGTCAGATTTTAGATCAGAGAATGTCTTACCCTGAAATCAGCATGTTCTTAGGAGGGATGTAAAATAAGCTTCTATGTTGACTCAGGCTGAGGGTAGCTCAAAGTTCAGGAGCCTGAAGGAGTGAGATAACACTAAGTAAAGTTTGATTTAAAAATATTTTATTTTAAGCCGGGTGCAGTGGTTCACACCTGTAATCCCAGCACTTTGGCTGGCCAAGGCAGGCGGATCACCTGAGGTCAGGAGTTTGAGACCAGCCTGGCCAACATGGGGAAACCCTGTGTCTACTAAAAATACAAAAATTAGCCAGGCATCCTTGTGGGCACCTGTAATCCCAGCTACTTGGGAGGGTAAGGCAGGAAAATTGCTTCAACCTGGGAGAAGGATGTTGCAGTGAGCCGACACTGTGCCACTGCACTCCAGCCTGGGTGACAGAGCGAGACTCCATCTCAAAAAATATATATATTTTGACCAGTGAAGACAAATTCAACTGATTTTTCTTAATGAGAAAATGGAGAAACTGTGCAGACTGTGTGTCTGGCTGTGTGATATGTAAGAAAAAGTCATAACAGGAAGAGTGTTTCTTTCCATAAACTGTTCCTGGAGCACACAAAGGATGGAGAATTTTATTAATCACAAATATTTTCCAGGATTATCTATGTGTTTCATCTTTCCCCATCTCTTTTCTTTGTTCTACACATTTCTTCCATTTGGCTTTTCCTGGGCTGCCTCTTATATATGACACTGGTAAACATAACTACGGTGTTTTGCTGAGTTCTGTGAGTAGCTTTACCAAATTATTGAACTTCAAGGAAGTTATGAAAGTCCCCAATTTTTAAACAGTAGCTCAGAAGCATAGATGGGCCCATGGGGTTTGTGACTGGCATCTGCAGTGAGAACAATGTTGTGGGACTGAGTCCTGAATCACGGTCTGTGCTGACTTTGGGTGCTGTCAGAATTCAAATGTTTCACACTGAGTTGATGTTGGAGAATTGTTTTCTGCAGAGTACTCTGCAGATCTGGTGCCAGAAAAAAAGATATCATGAAGGCCTGGCATGGAATAAAACTCTGGGTATTTGGGAACTGGAGGCGCTGCTCTCCTGTACACAGGCTGTCACACTGCCCATTGTCCTGTGATTCCAGGTCTTCTTCTAGGGTGACAGAGGACTGAAAACTTAGAGGAAAGAGCTCTGATGACAGACCCCCTTTTCTTGCAGCTACTACCACAGGATTCCCACCTGCTCCCAAACATACACTCTAGACATTGACGTGTCCACACTCCTCCCAGGACTAGGCACCATCCTCAGAAACTTCACCACGGCATTTTTGATCCAAGTGTTTCTTGCCAAAAAGCCACAAGTGTCTACAGGTCTCCTTGCATATCCCTATCCCTGGACACCGAATCTGCAGCAGCAGCCTGTTTACTCCACCAGCCTAGGGTTCTGGCCCTCCTGTTCATAATCTCATCTGCCTGCATGCACACAGAAATGAATCAGAGTACAGCTCCACCTGGGCTACTATCTGTAGCAAAAAATTATTCCTTTCACCTACATTGCACTCTCTCCCACCCAGGGATTTTTTTTTTCTTTTAGCTTTTATTTTTTGTTCACGGTACACATGTGGGCTTGTTACACAGCTAAAATTATGTCATGGGAGTTTGATGTGCAGATTATTTTGTCACTGAGGTACTAAGCATAGCACCAAACAGGTATATTTTCTGATCCTCTGAGTCCTCCCACCCTATTGCAGGATCTGGCCAGCAGTCCACAATGCAACGGGGCTCTCTGTTTGCTCCCAGGTGGATCTGCAGGTCGAGAAATAATAGACACACACAAGATAGTGAAAACTGCGTCCAGGGGGGTCACTGCCTTCTGGTTCCGCGGTGCCAACAATGCACTGGATATGCCAGCATTTATTATTAAGTTTAGTGAGGGTGTCCGGGCGCGGTGGCTCAAGCCTGTAATCCCAGCACTTTGGGAGGCCGAGACGGGCGGATCACAAGGTCAGGAGATGGAGACCATCCTGGCTAACATGGTGAAACCCCGTCTCTACTAAAAAATACAAAAAACTAGCCGGGCGAGGTGGCGGGCGCCTGTAGTCCCAGCTACTCGGGAGGCTGAGGCAGGAGAATGGCCTAAACCCGGGAGGCGGAGTTTGCAGTGAGCCAGGATCCGGCCACTACACTCCAGCCTGGGCGACAGAGCGAGACTCCGTCTCAAAAAAAAAAAAAGAAAAAGAAAAAGAAAAAAGTTTAGTGAGGGCAGGGGTAGGTTAGTGAGGGATTTAGGGCCATTTGATTATGAGGTGAGATGGTCACGTGGGAATGAAGTAATTCTTTAACATAACATCTGTATGCAGAAGTACAGTATACAGAGATAAAAAATGACAATATCGTGTGTGCATCAGTAATTTCTAACAGACCCTTAAAACAGGAACACAGTCTTTCCATAACCTATGATTAGCAAGATATTAATCAGCAGTAACAGTTGCAGCAAAAGCTGGTTACAAACAATTCATAGAAACAGGACGTGAAGTTAGACAACTGGTTAGACCAGAAATTCTCAGAAGGGAGTATGCCTCAACCCTAAAGAAGCCTAGAAGAGCCGCGGCAAGATGAGGGTGTTTATAGCCCTATCTTATCTAATATGGACAGGCGCCCCCCCCCCCCCATACATCCGTTTATAGGCTTTCCACGAGGGTCGCGTTCCATTCCCAGAGCTATGAACATCTGCTCTTCTGGGATAGGAATCTTGGTGATGTGAAACCTTCCTGACTGCAAGTCCATTCATATGCTCTCTGCAGGGGGAAGCACATCACACGCTGTCGGCTCATTCTGGCAGTCCAACCTGGCATTGTCTTTACACAGTCCTGCATGCAATTTTGTATTTACAATAATCAGGAGCATTTCATCTTTTATTCCATAGCAATAGTTTCAGGAGGTCTCCCTACACCACCCTCCACTGGCCACAGAGTATTCCATGATGTTTATGTGCCATATTTTGTTTTTATTAAATCTTTTATTCTACTTTATTTTTGGAGACAGGCTTATTGCCCAGGCTAGAGTGCTATGGCATGACATTTGCTTACTTTAGTCTCAACCTCCCAGGCTCAAGCAATTCCGTCGCCCTCATCCTTCCAAGTAACTGGGACTACACGTGTGCATTACCATGCCTGGCCAATATTTCTTTATGTATTTTTCATGGAGCAGAATTTACCATGTTGCCCAGGCTGGTATCAAACTTCTAAGCTCAGGGAAGTTTGGTATCAAAGTTCTAAGCTCAGCCTCCCAAAGTGCTGAGATTACAAGCATGAGCCACCGCATTTGACCATACCATATTTTCTTTATCCAGTCTACCACTGACAGGCATTTAGGGCCTGTCCATGTCTTTGCTATTGTGAATAGTTCTGCAGTGAACGTGCATGTGGATGTGTCTCTATAATATAATAATTTATATTTCTTTGGCTATATACCCAATTATAAGGTTCCTGGGTCAAATGATAATTCTGTTTTTAGCTCTTTGAGGAATCACCACACTGCTTTTTATAGTTGTTGAACTAATTTACACTCCCACCAGCAGAGTATAAGCATTCCCTTTTCTCTGCAAATTTGCCAGGATCTGTTATTTGTTGACTTTTAAAAAATAGCCATCCTGATGGGTATGTAGTGTTCTCACAAGTGTGATGTGACATTTCATTGTGGTTTCTCTTTTAATTTCTCTAATGATTAGCGATGAGCATTTTTTATATGCTTATTAGGCACATGTATGTCTTCTTTTGAACAGCATCTGTTCATATTTTTTCCCTCTTTTTAATGAGATTTTTTCTTGCAAAATTGTTTAAGTTTTTAATAAATTTTGATTATTAGACCTTTGTCAGAGCCAAAGTTTGCAAATATTTTCTTTTATTCTGTAGGATGTTTACTCTGTTGATAGCTTCCTTTGCTGTAAAGAAGCTCTTTAGTTTAAATAGGTCCCATTTGTTAATTTTTGCTTTTGTGGTAATTGCTTTTGGTAGCTTCATCATGAAGTCTTTGCCAGTTTCTATGTTTAGACTGGTATTTCCTAGGTTATCTTGTGGGATTTCTTATAATTTTAAGTTTTTCATTTAAGTCTTTAAATTATCTTGAGTTGATTTGTGTATATGGTGTAATGAAGGGGTCCAGTTTCTGTCTTCTACATAATGCTAAGTAATTCTTCTAGCCCCACTTACTGAAGAGAGAATTCTTTCCATATTCCTCTTGTCAGCTTTGTCAAAAATCTGATGGATGTAGGAGGGTGCCATTATTTCTGGGCTCTCTATTCTGTTGCGTTGGTCTTGGGCACTTGTGGATTTTTTATAACATCTTTGTCTCTTCTGCTTTTTCTCCCATAAACATTCTTTCAAGTGCATATAGTGTGCAAAATTCAGATGTTCAAGAGTTCAAAAACTCTTTAAAAAGTTCCAAAAAATTTTTTGCTCTTCCCTCTTTTCTTAAGGGAATTAGATTATTTGTAGATGTTTTTCTCTGCTTTTTTGAAATACGTGTAAATCATATTAACAGCTGAATAAGCCTTTTGTCATTTTCTCTGACTCCAGATTATGTTTATCTAGTACTTCAGATTTATTGCTTTGTTTTTGCTTCTCCAAAATTTATTTTTTTTTCATCTTTAGTCCTCTAAAGTAGACACAGATTTGTTTAGATAAAAGCTAATTTTAAGAGCACGCAGAAGCTTAGCACAAAAATAGGAATAAATTTAGCAATATAGAATGATAAAGACTAAAAGACACTAAGTATCTTTGATGGAAACCTGATGATCCAAAGCAATTATGCAGCATTTGCAGGCTGAAGTACTTATACTGCAAAAGCAACAACAGTTCAGTGTATAAACTGAACAGTGGAGTCTATAGTTACACCTTGCTTTAATGTTTTTTATTAATAAATAAAACAGACTTTATGTGTTTATGCAGAATATTCTCACTCTGAATGAAAATATTAGTAATTGGAAAATAAATTACCCTGTCTCCACCAAAAATACAAAAATTAGCTTGCTACAACCCAAGACCCAGTCTGCATTATTTTCCTTGTTAGGGAATAGGTTACTTTCCTAGTTCCCCCATAATGGACCTCTGGTCTCTCTCTCTCTTACATCCCTTACGAGACTCCCTTTTCTAAAAAATTTGAAGTATTTAGCCAATCGGGACTGGTTTAGACTGTGCGGTCCAACCCTAACCAGTAAGGGAAAGACACAGAAGTAGAAGCTGCATCAGAGATAATAAAAACTCCAGCTTCCTTTGTTCTGTGTGCCCTTGCCATTGCTTAATATGCGAGACGCAACCTTTTATAGAAGTAAATTTGCCTTGCTGAGTGCTATTTCTTGTGCAGTACCAAAAATCTGTTTGTAACAAGTGTTTGAGACTGATAGTCTGGAGCAGTGGCTCCAAGATTTTTATTCTGTACAAGTGGCCAATGAGCACATGAAAAGATGCACAACATCTTTATTCATCAGAAAGATGCAAGTCAAAACCACAATGATGTATCACTTCATACCTACTGGTACAGGTATATTTCAGAAGACAGATCAGTGTGGGTGAAGATGTGGAAAAATTGAAACCCTCATAGAGTGCTGGTGGAATGGTAAAATTAGGCAGCAGTTTTGGAAAACATTTTGACAATTCCTTCTGAGGTTAATATAGAGTTACTACATGTCTTAGCAATTCCACTTCTGAGTATATATTCAACTGAAATCAAAATAGGTCCACACAAAAACATGTATATACATATCCGTAGAAACATTATTTGTTATAGCCAAAAAGTGAAACCAGTGCAAATGCCTATCCATGGAGGACTAGATAGACAAATGGGATATAGTATACAAGGCAATAGTATACTTCAGCCAGAAAAAGGAATGATGTACTAATATGGGACACAACATGGATACGTATTAAAGACATTATGCTTGATGGAAAAAGCTATACAAAAAGGGTCATGTACTTTATGACTCCATTTGTATAAAATTCCCAAAATAGGCAAATCCTTTGAAACAGAAAGTGGATTAATGGTTGCCAGAGGCTGGTGGGGAAAATAGAAAGTGGCCGCTTGATGGGTGTGGAGTTTCTTTTTTGGGTAATTATACTGTTCTAAAATTACCTAGTGGTAATGATTGTAAAGTATTGTAAATACACAAAAAGATACTGAAGTGTAAACCTGAAAATAATTAATATGTTGCATTTGATGTTATGTGAATTTTACCTCAATAAACAATTTTATAAGCAAACTTCAAGCCACTGTTGCCAATGATAAAGACTAGATAATATGCTATAAATGCAGCAGAAAAACATAGAAACACTAAGTTAGCTGAAAGGAAAATTGAAAATAAAATGAAAACAGAGTCAACAAAGTTCTGCTGAAGCTTTAGTCAACTAGATATTAAAAAAAAAACACCCAGGTTCAACTGTGTAATCCTCTGTCATAGAAGTTTGGATGCTTTTGATAGATAAATCCATTGGGCATATCAGTGTGACATAAAAAGTGCTTAAAACATAATTTTTTAAAAAATTATAAATTTGTGACACTCATAAAGACAGGAACACATATTAAAATATGTATTTAACATCTGAGGAATCAGCCGATATGATAACCAGTACAAAAAAGAGTCAAATGGCCAGGCGCGGTGGATCACACCTGTAATCCCAAAACTTTGGGAGGCCAAGGTGGGCAGATCACGATGTCAGGAGTTCGAGACCACCCTGACCAATATGGTGAAACCCGGTCTCTACTAAAAATACAAAAATTAGCTAGCGTGGTGGTGCACGCCTGTAATCCCAGCTACTCAGGAGACTGAGCCAGGAGAATCACTTGAAGTCAAGAGGCAAAGGTTGGAGTGAGCTGAGCTTGTGCCACATCACTCCAATCTGGGTGACAGAGTGAGACTGTCTAAAAACACACAAACAAAGCGAAAAAAAAAAAAAAAAAAAGCCTGGAGCGGTGACTCACACCTGTAATCTCAACACTTCGGGAGGCCAAGGGAGGCCGAGGCCGGTGGATCACCTGAGGTTCGGAGTTCGAGACCAGCCTACTCAGTTACTTGGGTGGCTAAGGCAGGAGAATCGCTTGCACCCGGGAGGTGGATGTTGTGGTAAGGCAAGATCGTGCCATTGCACTCCAGCGGGGCAGCAAGAGTGTATTTAAAAAAAAAAAAAAAAAAAAGAGGCCAGGCAGGGTGGCTCATGCCTCTAATCCAAACACTTGGGAGGCCGAGGCGGATGGGTCACCAGGTCAGGATATTGAGACCAGCCTGGCCAATGCGGTGAAACCCCGTCTATACTAAAAATACAGAAAAATTAGCTGGGCATGGCAGCGCACGCTTGTAGTCCCAGCTGCTTGGGAGGCTTAGGCAGGAGAATCACTAGAACCTGAGAGTTGGAGCCAAGATAGCACCACTGCACTCCAGCCTGGGCAACAGTGCGAGACTGCTTCTAAAAAAAAAAGCAGATTTCACCTTCTTAGCAAGAGCAGAGCTGCAGTTCTACGTGATATGTTTGGACACCTCCTGTGGGAGATGTGCTGTGCCCAGTGTCTGGACTCTTCCATGTTATGTTTCTTGCTGCCACTCTTGAGTACCTGATACCCTATATTCTGGAACTGGTGAGCAATGAAGCTCGTAATAGCCACAGAAGGTACAGTTATATTACCATCTATATTGCATATGATTACACATGTGTGTATTATATATATACATATATTCTATATGTTATATAAAATGCATATATATGTTTTGGACAAAGATGTATTCAAACAATAGTTAATAGTTTTTAAATATTCAGAATCAAAATTATTTATAAATATATTTTATTACAAACACAATATTAATCTTATTTATAGCCAAAACACCTGATCTGTCTAATAAGCACATATTTCACAGAGCTACATAGAGTTATCAATGGCTAAATACATTTTTTAGGGAAAAGTATACTCTATAGAAATTCTGCCTTAATTGATGAACTCAAAGCCCCAAATGTTATAAGCACTTTTATGGCTCCATTAAGTTAAAAGTAAGTGTTCCATCAAGTGTTGGGTCAATCTAACTTCTTCCTCCTAAGTATCAACATTTGAAGTTTTCACCTATTCACCAGAGGTTCACATGGTACCCTCTGGTATCTCTGGACTTTTCATAGACAGATGGTAAGAAGCTGCCCAGCTCATTTGAAGTTCAGGGTCAGATGGTTTGTTCTAGAAGTTCCAGTTTACCATGTAGCAGCCATGTGATTCTGTATATTCATTTATTCTCTCTAAGCAGTAGTCTCCACCTGTGTGAAATCAGGATGATGAGTTTCTCTATCTTTGGGTTATCCCAAAGAATAAGTCAATTTGAGCTCAAGTTCAAGCTTAATGCGATGTTTGGCACCACAGGGCATGACATCCAATTTAGGATGCTAAATTGGGCACCTGTATTTTACAAAACTATAAAACTTTGAGTTTCTTCCCTCTCCTGCATTTTCACATGTATTTACTTTAATCTCTAAAACTGTTCAAGTTGTATAGATGTGTAGACAGAAATTGAGATTAATAATCTCATTTACAAAAGCATCAAAAAGAAGAAAATACATAGAAATAAATTTATTCAAAGAGGTAAAATATCTATACACTAAAAACTCTAAAACATTAATTAAATAAATTGAAGGCACTAAAAAATTGAAAGATACACCATGCTTATGAATTGAAAGAATTAATATTGTGAAAATGTCCATACTACCCAAAGTGATCTACAGATTTAATGCAATCCTTATAAAAATTCCAAATATATTTTTCTCAGAATTTAAAAAGTAATTATCAAATCTTTAGCAATTCATGAAAGACCCAGAATAGCCTAAGCAATATTGAGGAAAAACAACAAAGCTGGAGGCATCATACTACCTGGTTTCTGAATATATTACAAAGCTACAGTAAGGCCAGGTGCAGCGGCTCACATCTGTGATCCCAGCACTTTGAGAGGCCAAGGTGGGTTGCTTGAGCCCAGGAGTTCTAGACCAGCCTGGGCAACATAGCAAAACACCATCTCTACAAAAAATACAAAAATTAGCACGGTGTAATGGCACAAACCCATAGTCTCAGCTACTTGACATGCGGAGGTAGGAGGATTCCTAGATCCTGTGAAGTTGAGGCTGCAGTGTGAGTCACGATGAAGCCACTGCACTCCACCCTGGGCAACAGACTGAAACATGTCTCAAAAAATAAAAAAGCTACAGTAAGCAAATAGCATGGTACTGGATAAAAATAAACACACACTAATGAAGCATAATAGCAAGTCAAGAAATAAATGTATCTACTTCATTTCTGTTAATGAATGAACAACATTTTCACCAGTAGGCTTCACCTTTCAGTGTTCTATCAATGAATATTTATCGGTAGATTATTTTTAATCTAACTTCAAGCATTCTGTAGAAGGCCAAATGAGGGCAGGTCAGATGAATATTAACATGAAATTTTTGTGGATTTATAGTTAGTGAGTAATCATTTATGAAAGACTTACCTTATATTTCTGCAGTTGATTTTTTCCAATTGGTCTAGTGGTGAGCACAGGCAATAAGAAACATATAAATAAATAAATGTAAAATGAGAAATTAAATCAGTTGCCTGAAGAAAAAGTAGAGTTCTGTTTAAAACAATAAAGAAAGAGTGAGAATGCCTACTGATCTTTTTTTTAAAATCTGTGATGAAGAATCAATCAATATTTCTCTCAGAAGGGAAAAAAAAGGTGGCTAGGAGACAGGATTAACTTGTATCTCCCACTTGGATGGACAGAACAGCATGTGGAGACTCTCATCCCAAACTTTTGCTCCAAGAACTACCATAGGAACATACCAGGAAAACCAAAAGAATGCACAGACTCTTTGAAAGAAGTGACTTGTTACTGCAACCTCTGTGAGACTATAGAAAAATAGCAAGTGTCAAAAGTGTAAGAGAAGGAACATTCACCTCTAAACACACATACTCAAAACCTGAAAATCCAGATCACCAGAGAAGGATTTAGCCTTACCTAGGGCTGAAATGAACTTAGAGAGCCAAGCAAAATATAAAAGCAGAAGAAGCAGTGGGAAGAACCCCACAGGCACTCTTGGTTCTCAGGGAAGCCATTTCTGACTTTATCTCACAGGGGTCCTTGGGAAGGTCTGTCAGTGAAACTGGGGAAGGGCCACAGGGAGAAGGAAACTTCCAGCTAAACTCTGTAATAATTTTGACCTAGTACAAATGTTCCTTGGCAGAATCGGTGAGGGGACAGTGAATGAGAAGCACAGATATGGGCACAGAAGCCATGGCAGGTGGTGGGGGGTGGCGCCTGAAAGCCCAGGTTGCTTTCTCAATGGGGAGGCTTATAGCCTGGGGCAAGATCTCAGTACTGCTCACTGATTGGATATAAACTTGGTGCTGTTGGTGGGGTATGAGTGAGTGAAACTGGCCTTGCTGGCTTCATGGGAGCTGAGTGAGGCCTGTCACTGCTGGCTTTCCTTCACTTCCTTCCTGACATGTATGATATGGCATGGCAGCCATAATCCCCCTGGGAACATAACTCCATCAACCTGAGAACCATACTCCCAACCCCACAGCAGCTGCAGCAAGCCCCACCCAAGGAGGGTCTGAGCTCAGACATGTCTAACCCTGCACTCACCTGATGGCCTTACTCTACCCACGCTGGTAGCTGAAGACAAAAGAAATACTCTCTTGGGAGCTCTATGTTCCCACCCATTGCCTGAGAAACCTGAATACTTATCCACCTGACCCGATGGCAAGCTTGCATACTCCCTATGCTACCACAGCTGATGCTCTATTGAAAATCCCACCTCCAGGTTGGAGGTCAACCAACTCAAGCCATTACATCAACTCATCAAAGAACAACCCCAGCCAGGTGGTGTGGCTAACACCTGTAATCCCAGCATTTTGGGAGGCTGAGGCAGGTGGATCACCTGGGGTCAGGAGTTCCAGACCCCTGTAACCAACACAGAGAAACCGCATCCAGTTTCTACTAAAAATACAAAATTAGCCAGGCATGGTTGTGCATGCCTGTAATCCCAGCTACTTGGGAGGCTGAGGCAGGAGAATCCCTTGAACCTGGGAGGCAGAGGTTGTGATGAGCCGATATCGCACCATTACACTCCAGCCTGGACAACAAGAGCAAAACTCTGTCTCAAAAACAAACAAACAAACAAACAAACAAATTTAAAAAAAAAAAAAAACAACCCACTCCAGTAAAGGAGAAAACAACAGCTAATTCCATCACCTGTAACATCCTGGCTAACCAGAAATCCTGTCTTTCATGTGACAACTTCACTGCTAGAACAACCAGCATTCAAAACAAAAACAAAAACAAAAAAAACAGTGCACTAAACAGAACTACAACCAACCACCCTCACAGAGTCTACTTTACTCCCCTGCTACCGCTACCAGAGCAGGTGGTAGTATCCATGGCTGAGAAACCTGAAGACAGATCACGTCACAGGACTCTTTGCAGACACTCCCCAGTACCAGCCCGGAGCCAAGTAGCTCCACTGGGTCGTTAAACCCAGAAAAGCAATAACAATCCCTGCAGTCTGGCTCTCAGAAAGCCCCATCCCAAGGGAAAAGGGGAGACTACCACGTCAAGGGATCACCCCATGAAACAAAATAATCTGAACAGCAGCCTAGAGCCTCAGCTCTTTCCTCTGACATAGAAAACCCAAATGAGAAGGAACCAAAAAAACAATTCTGGTAACATAACAAAGGAAAAATTGTTTAACACTTTTGAGAGACTACACTAGCTCCCTAGCAATCCCTAGCAATGGATGCAAACCAAGAAGTCTCTGAATTGCCAGAAAAAGAATTCATAAGGTCCAACATTAAGCCACTTACAGAGGCACCAGAGAAAGATAAATACTCACTAAAATAATTTTTTTTAAAAATACAGGATATGGATGAAAAAAATTACCAGAGAAATAGATAGCATAAATAAAAAAAAAAAAAATCACAACTTCTGCAAATAAAAGGCACACTTAGAGAAATGCAAAATATAGTAGAAAATTACAAGAATGGATCCAAACAAGTAAAAGAAAGAACTCCAGAGCTGAAAGACAAGGCTTTTGAATTAACCCAATCTAACAAAGACAAATAAAAAAGAATTTAAAAAAATGAACCAAACCTCCAAGAAGCTTGGAATTATGTAAACAACCAAACCTAAGAATAACTGGTGTCCTCAAGAAAGAAGTGAAATCTAAAAGTTTGGAAAACTTATTTGAGGAAATAATTGAGAAAACCTTTCCTGGCCTAGCTAGAGATCTAGACATCCAAATACAAGAAGCTCAAAGAACACCAAGGAAATTCATTACAAGAAGATCATCACCTAGGCACGCAGTCATCAGATTATCTGAAGTCAATATAAAGGAAAGATTTTTAAGAACTGTGAGACAAAAGCATCAAGTAACCTACAAAGAAAAACGTATCCGATTACCAGCAGATTTCTCAACAGAAGCCCTACAAGCTAGAAGGGATTGGGGTCCTATGTTTAGCCTCCTTAAACAAAACAAGTGTCAGCCCAAATTTTGTATCCAGTGAAACTAAGCTTCATAAATGAAGGAAAGATACAGTTTTTCCAGACCAACAAATGCTTAGAGAATTCACCACTACCAAGCCACCACTATAAGAACTGCTAAAAAGTGTTCTAAATCTTGAAACAAAACCTCAAAATACACTGAAATAGAACCTCCTTAAGGCATAAACCTCACAAGGCCTATAAAACAATAACACAATATAAAAGGTATTCAGGAAACCACTGGCACAATGAATAAAATAGTCCTTAACACTTCAATACTAACATTGAATGTAAACGGCCTAAATGCTCCACTTAAAACATACACAATAGCAGAATGGATAAGAGTTTATCAATAAAATATCTGCTGTCTTCAAGAGACTCACCCAACACTTAAGGACTAACATAAACTTAAGGTAAAGGGTTGGAAAAATATATTCCATGCAAATGTATCCCAAAAGCAAGCAGTAGTAGCCATTCTTACATCAGAAAAAACAGGCTTTAAAGCAAAAACAGTTAAAAAATAAAAAACACAAAGAGGGACATTATATAATGATAAAAGGACTAGTCCAACAGGAAAATATCATAATCATAAATGTATATGCACCTAACATTGGCACTCCCAAATTCATAAAACAATCACTAGACCTAAGAAACGAGATAAATGGCAACACAATAATAATGGGGAATTTCGATACTCTACTGACAGCACTAGACAAGTCATCAAGACAGAAAGTCAACAATAACAACAAAAAACACAACGGACTTAAACTATATCCTAGAACAAATGGACATGACAAATACTTACAGAACATTCTACCCAACAACTGCAGAATATACATTTTATTCATCAGCACATGGAACATTCTCCAAGATAGACATATGATAGGCCACAAAACAAGTTGCAATAAATTTAAGACAGTCAAAATTATATCAACTACTCTCTCAGACTGCAGTGGAATAAAATTGAAAATTAACTCTAAATGAACCACGAAAACCATGCAAATACATGGAAATTAAATAAATTTTAGAAATTAAATAAATACATGGAAATTAAATAAATAACTAAATTTAAGACCAACCTGGTTCTGAATGCTAGTTGGATGAAATAAGATTGAAATTTAAAAATTCTTTGAACTGAACAGTAATAATGGCACAACCTATCAAAACGTCTGGGATATAGCAGAAGTGGTGCTAAAAGGAAAGTTCATAGCATCAAGTTCCTCTATCAAAATGTCTGAAAGAGCATAAGTTGACAGTGTAAGATAACAACTCAAGGAACTAGAGAAACAAGAACAAGCCAAACCCAAACCCAGCAGAGGAAAAGAAATAACAAAGATCAGAGCAGAACTAAATGAAACAAATAACAATAACCAAAAAATCCAAATGATAAATGAAATGAAAACCTGGCTCTTAGAAAAGATAAACAAAATTGATAGACCATTAACAGCATTAACCAAGAAGAGAGAAGATCCAAATAAGCTCAATTAGAAATGAAATAGAAGATATTGCAACTCATGCCACAGAAATACAAAAGATCATTCAGGGTGACTGTGAACACCTCTACGTGCACAAATTAGAAAACCTAAAGAAGATGAATAAATTCCTGAAAATGTACAAGCCTCCTAGATTAAAAAACAACAACTCTTAACAGACTAATAACAAGAAGTGAGATTGAAATAATAATTTAAAAAAATTGCCAACCAAAACAAAAATGTTCAGAACCATGTGGATTCACAGCTGAATTCTGTTAGACTTTCAAATAAAAATTGGTGGGGGCGGGGCCAAGACTGCTGACTAGAAGCAGCATCCCATAAAAAAGAACTATAATAGTGTGTGAATCCTGCACCACAACCTGAGGTATCCAGGTTCTCTCATCAGAACTGACTAGGTGGCTGGCGTGACCCATGGAGAGGAAGGAAGAGCAGTGTGGTGCCACAGCCCACCTGACACCCACATAGGCCTGGGGAGCCCCGGCCCCCCAGCCAAGGGAGGCAGTGAGTGAGCATGCTACCCATCCTGGGAAACTGTGCTTTTTCCATGGAACTATGCAATCCCCGGATTAGAAGATTCCATTCATGAACCCACACAACTGGAACCTAAGGTCCCAACTGTTGGAAACAAGAGCTCAGAGTCACAAAGAAAACAAGCACTAAAACAAGGAATTTCTCAGCAAGGCAAGGCAAATTTACTTCTGCAGAAGGGTGCCAGTCATGTCTCTGGCTGTTGTGAGAGCACAGCATACAAGAGAGGGAAGGAGTTTTTATCCCTGACACAGTCCCTACTTCTGTGTCCTGCCCCCATTGGCCTGAGTCAGACGGCACAATCTAAGCTAACTCGATGGCTAATTTAAATCGAGACTGGCAGGAAGGTTGTTTACAGAGCAGGTAACTAGGAGCAAGGAGGACTTCTTCCAAATAAGGAAGAGATGGGGGTTACAGATTGTGATGGGAAAGAAGAGACATTTACAGAGCAGGTAGCTAGGAGCAGGAAGGTACAAGGAAATTGATTTTGAGAACAAAGAACAAGGAAGTTACCCTTTGAAGAGGAACTTATTATGCCTGACACAACCCTGGAGTTGAGCAGGGTTTTCATAAAGGCACAATTTATGAACAGCCTGTGAGCTAGAATCTGCTTAAGCCTGCAGAGTTCCCACGGGAGGGGCAACCAGCACCACAGTTGCAGCTGGCTGCTGTCTCAGCTGTTTGAGCTTCTTGGGGGAGGGACAGCAGCCAACACTGGGACTCAAAACTGCCCGCCGGGCGCGGTGGCTCAAGCCTGTAATCCCAGCACTTTGGGAGGCCGAGACGGTTCGATCACGAGGTCAGGAGATCGAGACCATCCTGGCTAACACAGTGAAACCTCGTCTCTACTAAAAATACAAAAATTAGCCGGGTGAGGTGGCGGGCGCCTGTAGTCCCAGCTACTCGGGAGGCTGAGGCAGGAGAATGGCATAAACCCGGGAGACGGAGCTTGCAGTGAGCTGAGATCCGGCCACTGCACTCCAGCCAGGGCGACAGAGGGAGACTCTGCCTCAAAAAAAAAAAAAAAAACTGCCTAACAGGCTCAGCTCCCTGGATGAACAAAGGGCAGCAGCCATCTCCATAGCCCCCGGCCGCACTTTTCCTCTGCTAGATCCAGGGAAACTGGATAGCTTGGTCTCAAGAGGTGTCCCCCACAGCCCAGCACACTAGCTGTGGCAGACTGTGGCCAGAATGTCTCTTCAGGCCTGACCCCGACCCATCCCTCCTCACTGGGCACAGCCTCCCTACAGGAACTCCAACAACTCCAGCCAGGCGCTCAGGGACAGAACTCTGATCTCCCTGGGCCTGAGCCCCTAAGGGGAGGGGTGGCTGCAGTCTCTGTGGACCGGCAGACTTAGCCTTTCCTCCTGCTAGTTCTGAGGAAATTGAGCTGCCCAAATGAGTGGGTTTCTCCTCAGCAAAACAACCCCCTCCACCAAGGAACAATCAAAGTGCTTCATTAAATGGGTTCTGCTCCCCGTGCCACCCAACTGGTGACCCTTCAACAGGGGTTGTCAGACACCCTATACAGGAGCGATCCTACTGACATCAGGTTGGTGCCTCTTGAGGTCAGAGATCACAGAGGAAGGAGCAGACTCTTCTTTGCTTTTCTCCAACCTCCTTGAGTGACATTTCCAGGCACGGGAGTAAACCTGATGAATAGGTCCGGAAGTGAACCCCCAGCAAACTGCAGCAGCCCTACGGAAGACGGATGTGACCACTGAAAGAAAAACAAACAGAAAGAAACAACAGCATCAAAAACAAAAAGGTACCCACAAAAACCTCATCCAAGGCCAGACATGGTGGCTCACACCTGTAAAACGGTTAGCATGTTTTTGTGATTGGCTATTGTTTTTCAATAACTAACATATAGGAATAGATTGAAATCAAGATTTCTCTGAAACAGCACTGGATGAATGCCTAAAGGTGAAAGAGATCAAATGAAGAGACTAAGAGGCAGAAATGAAGTCCACAGGCAAACAGCCCGGGCGGCGCCCTGAGCCTAGTTAAAGATCGACCCCGGACCTAACCGATTAAGGTTATCTATAGACTCCAGACATTGTAAGGACAAACGTTGTGAAAGTCTCTGTCCTGCTCTAATTACCAGTGTCTGCCACATATCTTAGTCCTGGGTCCAGTACAAACAATCCTCTATTTTGTCCCAACTTCCTGAGCCCCATATGCCTGCCCGACACAAACACATTAAGAAAAACAACACCTGGCCGGGCGCGGTGGCTCACGCCTGTAATCCCAGCACTTTGGGAGGCCGAGACAGGCGGATCACGAGGTCAGGAGATCGAGACCATCCTGGCTAACACGGTGAAACCCCGTCTCTACTAAAAAGTACAAAAAAACTAGCCGGGCGACGTGGCGGGCGCCTGTAGTCCCAGCTACTTGGGAGGCTGAGGCAGGAGAATGGCGTAAACCCAGGAGGCGGAGCTTGCAGTGAGCTGAGATCCGGCCATTGCACTCCAGCCTGGGCGGCAGAGCGAGACTCCGTCTCAAAAAAAAAAAAAAAAAAAGAAAAAAAAAAGAAAAACAACACCTGGGGAAGCTCCAATAAGGTTACAACCATTTGTAAAAGCGCAGGAACCGATAAGAAGCTGCTAAAAGCATAACTTAACATTAACATGTAAACCAATTGTAATGCTGTAGCCTAGAGAAATGCCTTGTTCCTCTGTAACCTGACAAGTCCTGTTTACCTCGAGCTATAAAAAGCAAGGGCACTCATTGTTCCAGGCCCTCTTGTATGTTATAGAACGGAGGGACCATGTTCGAACTTGCATTAAAGATCCTTGCCGCTTGGCTTTGACTCTGGACTCTGGTGGTCTTCTTTGGGGAACAAACGGTCTGGGCATAACATTTGGGGGCTCTCCCGGGGTTCCCCAAGCCCACCAGACCCGTGGTCAACGGATCTACTAGGATCAATCTGCTAATAGGTGAGCCGGCTTGTCTGTTTGTCTGTCTGTGTCCGTTCTGAACCTGCGGATCTCTAAGTCCGCTCTGAGGCTGTTAGCCTGTCTGAATCCGCGGCTCTCTGAGTCCGCTCTGAATCTGTGATTCGCGAGGTCTGAAGCTGAAAGCTGGCATAGGTCCTGGCGGACACGCTATAGGACAGCCAGCGGAGACTGGTGGGAGACGTCCCCTGGCTCTCATCTGATTCTTGTCTGAATTTATTCTGACCCAGATTTCTGGAGCGCGCCTGCGACTGACATAACTTGTTGTTGATATTCCGTAACTCATTTTCCCTTGCAGGACCTGTTTACCTGATAGCGGGGACCCACTGTCCACAGAACCCCCTCCGTACCTCTCCGGGCCGCAGGCCTCAGCCCCCCCCAGGTTGAGCCGCGGGAGGGAGCAGGCGGACAGGAGGTGGCCAGCGCACCCGGACCCACTACAAGGGAAAGTAACTCTGAAGGGCCGGCGTGGGTCCTCTGTAAGCTGAGCGCTGGTCCCATGGGCCCCGCTTCTTTCTCTATACTCTGTCTCTGGGTCTTACTTCTTTTCTAAAGTCTCTCGTTCCACCTAACGAGAAAAACACCACAGGTGTGGAGGGGCACGCCACCCCTTCATCTGGTGCCCAACTTGGAAGCTTTTCTCTAAGGTGAAGGTATGCTGGAGCATGGTCATTGAAGACAAGTCGACGAGAGACTCCCGAGTACGTCTACAGTCAGCCTTGTGGTAAGCTTGCGCGCTCGGAAGAACCTAGGGTAACAATGGAGCAAACTAAAAGTAAATATGCCTCATCGCAGCTTTATAAAAATTCTCTTAAAAAGAGGGGGAGTTAAAGTATCTAGCAAAAATCTAAATACGCTCTTTCAAACAATAGAACAGTTTTGTCCATGGTTTCCGGAACACGGAACTTTAGATCTAAAAGATTGGGAAAAAATTGGCCTAAACAAAAGGCTGTTACAAGACTTATCGGCGTAGGCATGTTATGCCCAGACCGTTTGTTCCCCGAAGAAGACCACCAGAGTCCAGAGTCAAAGCCAAGCGGCAAGGATCTTTAATGCAAGTTCGAACTTGGTCCCTCCGTTCCACAACATACAAGAGGGCCCCAAACAATGCGTGCGCTTGCTATTTATAGCTCGAGGTGAACAGGACTTGTCAGGTTACAGAGGAACAAGGCATTTCTCTAGGCTACAGCATTACAATTGGTTTACATGTTAATGTTAAGTTATGCTTTTAGCAGCCTTCTTATCGGTTCCTGCGCTTTTACAAACGGTTGTAACCTTATTGGAGCTTCCCCAGGTGTTGTTTTTCTTAATGTGTTTGTGTCGGGCAGGCATATGGGGCTCAGGAAGTTGGGACAAAATAGAGGATTGTTTGTACTGGCCCAGGACTAAGATATGTGGCAGACACTGGTAATTAGAGCAGGACAGAGACTTTCACAACGTTTGTCCTTACAATGTCTGGAGTCTATAGATAACCTTAATCGGTTAGGTCCGGGGTCGATCTTTAAGTAGGCTCAGGGCGCCGCCCGGGCTGTTTGCCTGTGGACTTCATTTCTGCCTCTTAGTCTCTTCATTTGATCTCTTTCAGGCACAGCTTCAGAAGTGTATAAAAGTACAATGATTTTACATTGTTTAGGGCCAGATAATCAAGAAAGTACTGTTCAGCAATGATTACTTCAATTCCTGTTAATCTATGGGGTCAAAATTTGTTACAACAATGGGGTGCAGAAATCATTATGCCTGCTCCATTATACAGCCCCATGAGTCAAAAAATCATGACTAAGATGGGATATATACCAGGAAAGGGATTAGGAAAAAATGAAAATGGCATTAAAGTCCCAATTGAGACTAAAAAAAATCAAAAAAGAAAAGGAATGGGGTATCCTTTTTAGGGGCGGCCACTGTAGAGCCTCCTAAACCCATTCCATTAACTTGGAAAACAGAAAAACCGGTATGGGTAAATCAGTGGCCGCTACCAAAGCAAAAACTGGAGGTTTTACACTTATTAGCAAAGGAACAATTAGAAAAGGGACACATTGAGCCTTCATTCTCACCCTGGAATTCTCCTGTATTTGTAATTCAGAAAAAAAAATCAGGCAAATGGCATATGTTAATGGACTTAAGAGCCGTAAACGCTGTAATTCAACCCTTGGGGCCTCTCCAACCTGGATTGCCCTCTCCGGCCTTGATCCCAAAAGACTGGCTTTTAATTATAATTGATCTAAAGGATTGCTTTTTTTACCATTCCTCTGGCAGAGCAAGATTGTGAAAAATTTGCCTTTACTATACCAGCCATAAATAATAAAGAACCAGCCACCAGTTTCAGTGAAAAGTTTTACCTCAGGGAATGCTTAATAGTCCAACTATTTGTCAATCTTTCGTAGGTCAAGTCCTTCAACCAGTTAGAAACAAATTTTCAGATTGTTATATCATTCATTATATTGATGATACTTTATGTGCTGCAGAAAAACAAGGACAAATTAATGACTGTTACACATTTCTGCAAGCAGAGGTTGCCAACGCAGGACTAACAATAGCATTTAAAAAGATCCAAACCTCTGCTCCTTTCATTATTTAAGGATGAAAATAGATAATAGAAAAATATTAGCCCCAGAGGCAACAAAAGAAATTAAAATTGTGGAAGAGAAAAAAAAAATTTCGGTCAGCGCAAATAAGTAAAATAGATTCTTTAGCCCCACTCCAACTTTTGATTTTCGCCACTGCGCGTTCTCCAAAAGGCATCATTTTCAAAATACTATCTTGTAGAGTGGTCATTCCTTCCTCACAGTACAATTAAAACTTTTACATTGTACTTGGATCAAATGGCTACATTAATTGGTCAGACAAGATTACAAATAATAAAATTGTGTGGTAATGACCCAGACAAAATAGTGTTCCTTTAACCAAGGAACAAGTTAAATGAGCCTTTATCAATTCTGGTGCATGGCAAATTGGCCTTGCAGATTTTGTAAGAATTATTGATAATCATTACCCAAAAACAAAAATCTTCCAGTTTTTAAAATTGACTACTTGGATTTTACCTAAAATTACCAGACATAAACCTTTAGAAAATGCTCTGACAGTATTCACTGATGGTTCAGCAATGAAAAAGTGACTTACAGAGGGCCAAAGAGCGAGTAATCAAAATCAATATCAATCTGCTCAAGAGCAGAGTTGGTTGCAGTCATTACAGTGTTAAAAGATTTTAATCAACCTGTTATATTACATCAGATTCTGCATATGTAGTACAGGCTACAAAGGATGTTAAGACAGCTCTAATTAAATATAGCATAGATAATCAGTTAACCAGCTGTTCACTTTGTTACAACAAAGATAGGACATGAGAAATAGAGGAAGGTAATAACCTGGGGAAGAAGTTTTGCTTGTGTTCACTAGGAGAAAATCAGCTTCCTATTTGGATACCCACTAAACATTTGAAGTTCTACAATGAACCCATCGGAGATGCAAAGAAAAGCGCCTCCACGGAGACAGAAACACCGTAATCGAGCACCATTGACTCGCAGGATAAATCAAGTGGTGATATTAGAAAAACAGATAAAGTCACCACGCACCAGGAAGGCAGAGCTGCCGATCTGGGCACAGTTAAAGAAGCTGACACTGTTAGCTAGAAAAAGCCTAGCCAGCGCAAAGGTGACACAAACCTCAGAAAAAAAAAAATGCTGCTTGCAGCTTTAATGGTTGTATCAACCATTAAAGTCTCCCCGTGCCTGCAGGAGCAGCTGCAGCTAATTATACCTACTGGGCTTATGTGCCTTTCCCGCCCTTAATTCGGGCAGTCACAAGGATGGATAATCCTATTAAAATATAGTTAATAATAGTGCGTAGGTACCTGGTCCCACAGATGATTGTTGCCCTGCCTAACCGGAGGAAAAAGAATTGATGATAAATATTTCCATTAGGTATCGTTCCAGTTACAGTGTGACTGGAATACTTCAGATTTTGTATTACACCCCAAGTTTATAATGAGTCTAAACATCACTGGGACATGGTAAAACGCCATCTACAGGGAAGAGAAGATAATCTCACTTTAGACATTTTTAAATTAGAACAACAAATTTTGAAGCCTCTCAAAGTCATTTAAATATTGTGCCTGGAACTGAGCCATTAGATCATGTGAAAAAAAAAAAAATTCTTTATGGATTAAACCCCACGACTTGGATTAAGTCTATTGATAACTCTACTGCAGTAAATTTTGGAATTATGTGTCTCTGTTTAATCGGTTTGTTTTTAGTGTGCTGGACCAGTCAAAGAATCCTGCGCCACAATCGAGAGAGAACGAACGAGCCTCATCGCCATGGCACATTTATATAGAGAAAAAGGGAGAGAGAATGTTGCGGAGAGTCAGAGACCTTGAATGGAGGGACTGGCTGAAGCCACAGCAGAAAAACATAAAATATGAAGATTTCATGGACATTTTATTAGTTCTCCGAAATTAATACTTTTGTAATTTCTTATGTCTGCCTTTACTTTAATACTTTTGTAATTTCCTATGTCTTTACTTTAATCTCTTAGTCCCATCATCTTCTTTGTAAGCTGAGGAGGATATATGTCACCTCAGGACCCTGTGATGATTGAGTTAACTGCACAGATGGTTTGTAGAGCATGTGTGTTTGAACAATATGAAATCTGGGCATCTTGAAAAAAGAACAGGATAACAGTGATGTTCAGGGAACAAGGGAGGTAACCTTGAACTGGCCGCCGATGAGCCGGACGGAACAGAGCCATATTTCTTCTCTTTTTGAATGCAAATAGGAGAAATATCGCTGAATTCTTTTTCTCAGCAAGGAATATCCCTGAGAAAGAGAATGTGCTCTGAGGGTAGGCCTATAAACGACCCCCTTGGAGGCGTGCCGCCTTTTGCAGTTGAAGCCGAAGGGATGAAATAAGCCCCGGCCTCATGTAGTGCTCTCAGGCTTATTAGGATGAGGAAATTCCCACCTAATAAATTTTGGTCAGTCAGATTGTCTGCTCTCAAACCCTATTTCCTGATAAAATGTTATCAATGACTATGCGTGCCCAAAATTTCATTAGCAATTTAATGTTAACACCATCTTGTGCTCTCATCCTGCCCCCACTTACTTGTAATATTCTATTACTTTGTAAAGTTTGTAATCTCAGTGTCATGATGACAATGGTAAAAATCCTCTATGTTTCCCCTGTTAGCCCCCTTCTTGGACCCCTGCTAAGTCTACTATTTCTGCTTACCGTAGGACCTTGTGTTATTAACAGAATTTGCGGTTTGTCAGGGAAAGGTTTGACACCATACAGCTCATGGTCCTCAGAGCCCAATACCAACCTGTAAACGCTGAAACAGAATCAGACTTATAAGACCCAAGATTGGCTCCAGAGGTACCTGAGAAAGTGAGGAATGAAAGAGATCAAATGAAGGGACTAAGAGGCAGAAATGAAGTCCACAGGCAAACAGCCCGGGTGGCGCCCTGAGCCTAGTTAAAGATCGACCCCGGACCTAACCGATTAAGGTTATCTATAGACTCCAGACATTGTAAGGACAAACGTTGTGAAAGTCTCTGTCCTGCTCTAATTACCAGTGTCTGCCACATATCTTAGTCCTGGGTCCAGTACAAACAATCCTCTATTTTGTCCCAACTTCCTGAGCCCCATATGCCTGCCCGACACAAACACATTAAGAAAAACAACACCTGGGGAAGCTCCAATAAGGTTACAACCGTTTGTAAAAGCGCAGGAACCGATAAGAAGGCTGCTAAAAGCATAACTTAACATTAACATGTAAACCAATTGTAATGCTGTAGCCTAGAGAAATGCCTTGTCCTCTGTAACCTGACAAGTCCGTTTACCTCGAGCTATAAAAGCAAGCGCACGCATTGTTTGGGGCCCTCTTGTATGTTGTGGAACGGAGGGACCAAGTTCGAACTTGCATTAAAGATCCTTGCCGCTTGGCTTTGACTCTGGACTCTGGTGGTCTTCTTCGGGGAACAAACGGTCTGGGCATAACAAAGGGGCTCACACAACCTGCTCTGAGACTTGGTGACCATTGTTTGTATCCACGTTCAATTGAGTTCAAGTTTAATATTTAAGTTTTCCACTACATTCGACCTCAATTGGATACTCAATTATATTAAAATACCCTCACAGATACATGGGAAGGGACAGTTGATATAGATTACAGGTACAGGGTAAGCACAAGAGAATTAAAGGCACAATTAATAAAAATTAAACCCAACATGGTGTTGCAAGCAGAGTAATACTGTGAGACTTGCCAGGAACATACACACCACATTCAGTATGCAGTAAGGCGCAAACCCCTGCTTGGACTGCGGTACGCATAGCTAATGACATTTGATTTTGCAACACAACAGCACTCAGCTGAGCAAATTCATCTGATAACATAAGTCTAGTGCTGCTATCATTAAGAGCTTTTTCTACATGTAAGCTAAATACTATAATTTGTTAGTGAAGCAGGATGGGACCAGCGGCAGGGGAGAATATTGTGATAGGGTACCACCACCAGGGAGGCCAGCGCACTTGTAACCAGCAATGTTTGTAAGCATCTAGATTACTGTGGAGGGAAATATTATCCTGGATAGTGAATGGAATTAATGGCCAACCCCACATGCATCTCCCCATCCAAAGTGGGGGCACCTATCACCACCCACAGGATCTGAATAGCCAGAGGGCCACCCTGGGGACAGCAGTGGAGCTACTGTAATCATAGTGTACTAAACTCTTATTAAGATAGGAAAGAGATTGCGTTTCTTTGGGGGCAATGGGTTGATTTGGAGTATGTGTTGACAGTTGACTGGAGAAACCGCAGAGAGAGTAACGTAGAAGAGCCATTTTGACCTCCAGACAAAGCAGGGGCTGTATGGAATCCAGTCACCAGCACAGCAGGTTTTCAGTATACACCATTCCAGGACTATTGGGCAGGATACCAAGGCTTTCGATGCAGGGTGAGGGTGGAGTTCATCTTTTGTCTGACTTGGGCAAAGATAGATTCCTTAGTATGGTCAAAGGAAGTTCAGGTTGGATTGCAAGTGTTGTTGTTGTGGCCCCATTGGTAACAACATGGCCATTCAGAAATGTGGTCAGGGATGATTTTCCAAGGTAGCCATTTTTGGCGGCCTCGGACAACTCGACGTACAGCCAACATTAATTGTGGTTGGCTTCTGTTGCAGCGGTGGCTTCTGTTGCAGCGGTGGCTTCTGTTGCAGCGGTGGCTTCTGTTGCAGCGGTGGCTTCTGTTGCAGTGGTTGGCTTCTGTTGCATTGGTGGCTTCTGTTGCAGTGGTGGCTTCTGTTGCAGTGGTTGGCTT
Source organism: Trachypithecus francoisi (assembly GCF_009764315.1). Classification (NCBI taxonomy): domain Eukaryota; kingdom Metazoa; phylum Chordata; class Mammalia; order Primates; family Cercopithecidae; genus Trachypithecus; species Trachypithecus francoisi. The sequence continues at coordinate 54,336,221 of NW_022681457.1, forward strand.
CTGTTGCAGTGGTGGCTTCTGTTGCAGCGGTGGCTTCTGTTGCAGCGGTGGCTACCCAGGTGATGAATTTATTCTTGGCCTCAGACGCAAAGACACAGGTGCTGACCATTAGTAGATAGGTTATTCCCTGTAATAACAAAAATGGAGGGGAACATCATGTTGTTTTTCATCTTTAGGAAATTGTACTGTGCCTTCGTTTTCTGCTTTCATAGCTACAAGGTTGCCAACCTTAGGGTCGGGATCTGATGGAGGCTGTACTCGTATTTTGACTCCAGGATTTAAGCTATCTGTACCAGGTTTTCTGAATCCCCCAGTTCTGTATGTAGACTTTGTTGGGCAGACATTTCCTCAGGGGTTGATTGTGGACAAGGCACCACTAACAATTGCGCAACCAGCATCTGTGGATTTATAGCAAAAGGATCAGGAATGGTATTGTGTAAAATGACCTTTAACTCTCCCCATTAATCGCTATCAATTATACCACCATACATTGTAATGCCTCTCATTGCAAGGCTTGAACATGTTGTAATCCATTTACCCGCATTCAAGATCGCAGTTATGGTGGAAATTTTTGCCTGTTGATCTTCCTGCTGATTAAATAGTCTGTCAAGAGAAAGCAGAAACGCATGAGCATCAGCATGGAAAACAGGGTCGGGCACAGTGGCTCATGCCTGTAATCCCAGCACTTTGGGAGGCTGAGGTGGGCAGATCACGAAGTCAAGAGAATGGGACCATCCTGGCCAACATGGTGAAACCCCATCTCTAAAATTAAAAAATAAACTGAGCACAGTGGCTCACGCCTCCAATCTCAGCACTCTGGGAGGCCGAGGCGTGCTGATCACGAGGTCAAGAGATGGAGACCATCCTGTCCAACATGGTGAAATCTCATCTCTACTAAAAGTACAAAAATTAGTTGGGCATGGTGGTGCATGCCTTACGTACTTCCAGTTACTCGGGAGGCTAAGACAGGAGAATTGCTTGAAACCAGGGCATGGAGGTTGTGGTGAGCCCAGATTGTGCCACTGCACTCCAGCCTAATGGAAGAGGGAGACTACACCTAAAATTAAAAAAAAAAAAAAATATATATATATATATATATATATATATGTAATGAGCTGGGCGTGGTGGCCCATGCCTGTAATCACAGCTACTTGGGAGGCAGAAGCAGGAGAATCACTTGAACCCTGGAGGCGGAGGTGCAGTGAGCAGAGATTGCACCACTACACTTCAGTTTGGTGACAGGGCTAGATTCCATCTCAAAAACAAATAACAACAACAACAACACACAACAATAAAAACATGGAACACAGTGATAATGGTAGTATGCACCAGGATTCAGATACCTTACCAGTATTGTTTTCCCCAAACCTCTTTATTCCCCTTTAACCATTTGTTTCGTTGCCATTGGGGCACCCAGGTGGTAAGACCATATGCTACTGACAAAGAGTTGGTATAAAAGTGACAAATCCCTCTGGTCTCCTCTGAATAGCTTGGAGGAACGACTACTAGTTCAGCTAACTGGCTGCTCCCACCCCTTCCTTCATCAGAAATGCTGATGTTTTTAACAGGATTATAAGCCATGGCCTTCCAGCATTGGGTCCCAGCAATGTTTTTGGTGGATCCATCAGGAAACCAAGCATATTTCTGATCCTCTGGGCTTAGTTCTTCAAAGGATGTGCCCCATTTGACAGGCATCACGGGGTGGTGTTTCCCTCTGTATCTGCAGGACTCATTCAGTGTTTCCTGCACTGTCAAGTTTTGTCCATCCTCATGTAAAAGTGATACCCCCTTTGGTTTTGGCTTAGCCTAGTTTTGTATGTCCCATTTCCATTTTGTGGTGCTACTTTCTGGGTGTGCCCTACCTAGTGGGTTTTGGGGAAACTCATGACCCAAGTCATACTAGAAATTTCAGGCTTCATAAAGACATCATGGTTGAAGCAGAGGTATTTCATTTGGAGCAAAGCCCAATAGCAAGCTAACAATTGCTTCTTGAAAGGGGTATAAGCTTTTCCGGCCTCTGGCAGTTTCTGGGTCCAAAACATAAAAAGTACCCTCTTCCCATCTTGTTTCTGCCTCAGGCTCCAATTAGCATGTTGATCTAGGACAGTTACTCACAGTTCGTCTGGCCCATCCCGTATGGACCATAGATCCAGGGCCAGTTGCACTGCTTGTTTAGCTTGTTCAAAAGCCATACTCTCTTTCTCTCCCCATTGAAAGTCATACCTATTTCTTTTCTTTTTTTTTTTTTTTTGAGACGGAGTCTCGCTCTGTCACCCAGGCTGGAGTGCAGTGGCCGGATCTCAGCTCACTGCAAGCTCTGCCTCCCGGGTTCACACCATTCTCCTGCCTCAGCCTCCTGAGCAGCTGGGACTACAGGCACCCGTCACCTCGCCTGGCTAGTTTTTTGTATTTTTTAGTAGAGACGGGGTTTCACCGTGTTAGCCAGGATGGTCTGGATCTCCTGACCTCGTGATCCGCCCGTCTCGGCCTCCCAAAGTGCTGGGATTACAGGCTTGAGCCACTGCGCCCGGCCAGTCATACCTATTTCTAGTGACTGCATGCAGAGGTTGTAAAATGTTACCCAAGTAAGGAATATGATGTATTCAGAATCTAAACAAGACAACACGTTTCTGGGCCTCCTTCTTAGTGGTGGGGGTTGCAAATTATAGTATTTTAGCCTTAGCCTTTGGTAAAGTGGACTATTTCTTTGCATTCCATAGAATGCCAAAGAATTTTACACTTTGTGCAGGTCCTTGAATTTTACTAGGGTTAATTTCCCATTTTTGAAATAGGAGCTGGGTGTTTACCTGCTCCAAGCCCTGACTGACTAGTTCTTCAGTTTTACCCTGACCAGGCCACCTGGACAGCTGCTTTTTTCAGCAATAGGCTGATAGCTTTGAGCCTGTTGAGTCAAGACATTGACTGGTATTGGGCCAGGGCCAGTCTGGAAGTCAGATGAGCATTTTCCTTTTCCAGCTTACATTTCTCTTGTAGCAACCAGCCCCTATCTTGATACATTAACTTATAAGCAGCAATCAAACACCATCCACTTTGGGAGATCCCTCAGCATCTCCTTTGGTGACCGGAATCCCCTGCAGCACTTCACACACAGTCAATGGTTTAAATTGTACTAATTTAGATTCCCAATTCCCTCAAAGGCCAGTTCCCCTGGACCATTCAATCACAAAGACGGAGAACTGGGAGAGATCTCATCCCAGGATATGGGAAGTCTCGGAGCCTCCAGCCCTGTCCTTCTGGTCAAAAAGGGGCACAGTTTTGTTTTCAAATCCTGTTTGTGACGCCAAAAATGTTCTGTGTGGGAAATGTGAGAGGGGAGAAGAAAAGACAAACACACAAAACCTTTAAGGGTGAACAACCTTTATCCCACATCAATAGCAATGCAGACATAATAAACTAATGATATAATAACCAAATGGTATAATAAGCAAATAAATATCATAAGCAGATTGATATAATAAGCAAACTGCAGTAAGAAGACGAGATGGGAAAAGATATATATAATTATATATATATATATATTTACCCTCATCAGACTATGGAGGATTACCAACTGAGTGGGAAGCAACAGTCTGGGCTCCAGAGTTGGCCAGACAAGCTGAAGTCTCATGAAGCTTCAGGTGGTCTGGGACCCTAGCTCTTTTGTAAGAGTTATTTTGTAAGAGTTGTGTGGCATAAGGCCCAGCGAAGAGGGCCATTCATGACCTGCCTCAAGGAACACAAAAAGGTGAACTTGTTTTTGTGATTGTCTATCGCTTTTCAACAACAAATGTATAGGAATAGATTGAAATAGATATTTCTTTGATACAGGGCTGGATGAACACATGAGGGGCTCTACAGGACCTGTTCTGGGACTTGGTGGCAATTGTTTGTGTCCACATTCAATTGAGTTCAAATTTAACATTTAACTTTTCCTCCACAAATTCCCCTGTCTTGCTGAATCGGCTCTGTCTAAGCAAAGGGCAAAATGAACCCCTTGGGCCGTTACACAACCTTCGCCTCATGAGTTCAAGTGATTCTCCTGCCTCAGCCTTCAGAGTAGCTGGGACTACAGATGTACACCACCACACCCAGCTAATTTTTTATATTATGAGTAGAGATGGGGGTTCACCATGTTGGCCAGGCTGGTCTTGAACTCCTGACCTCAAGTGATCCGCCCACCTTGGCCTCCCAAAGTGTTGAGATTACTGGCATGAGCTATCTGTGCCTGCCCCTAAATGATTTCTTTCTACCTCCTATAGCAGTTTGAAATTACTTAAAAGGTTGTTTCAAATTGAAAAAATAAAAAGAATGTGGATAAAAATAAAATATAGATAGATAAAAAAATTACAAGGATTACAAAAATATGTAAATCTGGAGTGGTCAAAAATGACATATTTGATTTATTTATAAGATTTTATTAAAATTAGCTTTAATAGTTAATACACTATTACCAAGTAAAAGTTGATTTTTTCTTGAACAAAAATTTTATGTATTATTAACATGATAGCAAAAATACTCTGTTCACCTTTGAATACATTCAACAAGAGAGACGATAAAGAAGAAATAGAATTTTCCCATACTCTGGGGTGAGCCTGGCTCAGCTCAGGAAAGAAGCCCTGCCTGAAAAGGCTGCAGCTTAGACTGTCACTCTTTCTTCACTCCGCCCAGCATCTGATCACATCTTCTGTCACTCAGGGCCTGAGGGGGCGGGGCCTTAAACATTATCCAATCAGGGACGCCGGGCTGGAAACCGACCAATAGGGCACGCAGCTGGAATGAACCGTAAGGCTTCCGGGTTTGGCAGCTGGAATGAACCGTAAGGCTTTCGGGTTTGGCGGGGCCGTTGTCTCTTGCTGCCGCTGGAGCTCCACGTCTCGTCTTCACTGCTCTGTGTCCTCTGCTCCTAGAGGCCCAGGCTGTGTGGCCCTGTATCCTGCAGGTATTGGGAGATCCACAGCTAAGACGCCGGGACCCCCTGGAAGCCTAGAAATGGTGAGAGTGCCGGTCTAGCGTCCGGATAGAGGGGAAGAGGCTGTGGCAGTACTCAGGCCTCCCCGCAGTCAGCTCCACAATCTGCACCCCGAATTCTCCTTACCCAGCTCCACCTCAGTCCCGTTCAGCCATAAGATGGCGGCTACGCTGACAACCTGGCCCCGGGCGTCATGTCGCTTCCCTGCGCAGTGATTGTGCCCCTGGCCTGGAGCGCTCTGTGGGCAGCTCTGCACCCGCAGTGCCGCGTCTCTCCCAGATTGTGCAGGGACCACTGGAGGGTGTCAAGGAAGAATCCTGACTCTCGGTACGGGTTCATAAATGGGAAGAACTTTGATCTGTGGGGTTCACAGTTTGTCTTTTCTGCTATTGCAATTGTATGGGGCCGGGCTTGGTCAAAGTGCAGCCGAGGCGGGCGGATCAGTTGAGGTCAGGAGTTGAAGACCAAGCCTGACCCAAAATGGGGAAACCCCTTGTCCACTAAAAGTACAAAAATTAGCTGAGTGTGATGGCGAATGTCTGTAGTCCCAGCTTCTCGGGAGGCCGAAGTGAGAGAATCGCTTGAACCCGGGAGGCGGAGGTTGCAGTGAGCTGTGATTTCACTCCAGCCTGGGCGACGGAGCAAGACTCTTGTCTAAAAAAAAAAAAAAAATTATGGGAGTCACTGCAAAAATGTCAAACAATTTAATCAGAGTGATTCAAGAATTGTAGAGCACCCAGCTACAGTTTGTAGTTTGTAGTCCATGGAGAGGCTTGAAGAAGAGACATTTGTGAAATACATGAGGAAGAAAACCAAATTCAGTAATTTATTAGGTTTAGTAATGTAGTTTCTTAAGTTGTACAATCAAGGTGGAAATTTCCTGGTTATGTAATTGAGCTTAATTGGCAGTTTATAGTTGCTTAAGCCTGAATTTTGTTTCCCCTAATGTAGTAATTTACCAAAAAATGCACTTGAGCTTAGATTTTTTTTTTTTTTTTAGAAATAGAAATCCGGGGACTAGAGCCTCTTCAGTCTAGTTGCCTGCCACTCAGTTATTTTCACATCCCACAGGGGACTGATTTTCCCTGGCATTTTTCACATGTGTCCCAAGCAGGGCCTCAAGTGTACCCCATGTTCCTCAATTAATTATTATTATTATTATTATTTTTTGAGACAGAGTCTTGCTCTCTCAGCTCACTGCAACCTCCACCTCTTGGGTTCAAGCGATTCCCCAGCTTCAGCCTCTCTAGTAGTTGGGACTACAGGCACGCACCACCACTCCCAGCTAATTTTTGTATTTTTATTTTTTTTCTTTTCTTTTTTTTTTTTTTTTGAGACGGAGTCTCGCTCTGTCGCCCAGGCTGGAGTCCAGTGGCCGGATCTCAGCTCACTGCAAGCTCCGCCTCCCGGGTTTACGCCATTCTCCTGCCTCAGCCTCCCGAGTAGCTGGGACTACAGGCGCCCGCCACCTCGCCCGGCTAGTTTTTTGTATTTTTAATAGAGACGGGGTTTCACCGTGTTAGCCAGGATGGTCTCGATCTCCTGACCTCGTGATCCGCCCGCCTCGGCCTCCCAAAGTGCTGGGATTACAGGCTTGAGCCACCGCGCCCGGCCAAATTTTTGTATTTTTAGTAGAGACGAGGTTTCACCATGTTTCCCAGGAATCCTAGTTACCAAGGAAAAAAATAGGGAAAATCTCTCTTCCATTTTGGCTGTAGACAATGAATGTATTTCCACAGGAAACTGTGGTAGATAGTTGATGAGTTACATAGATTCATCAACACATTCGTTCCTCTTTTTGCAGGGTAAATTTGCGACAGTGAATATCTCAGTTCTATATCCTTTTTTCTTGAGTTCTGAGTTAAGTGCTAAATTATAAGTGATGAAACATGGTACCTTCTAGAAGAGTTCCCATATAACTAATTTTTTACTACATTATTTTATTTGTTTACTTATTTTTTTGAAACAGAATCTCACTCTGTCACCAGGTTGGAGTGCAGTGGCGTGATCTCGGCTCACACAATCTCTGCCTCCCAGGTTCAAGCAGTTCTCCTGCCTCAGCCTCCCAAGTAGCTGGGATTACAGGTGTGCACCACCACGCCCAGCCAATTTTTTTGTATTTTTAGTAAAGACAGGGTTTCACCATGTTGGCCAAAATGTTCTCAATCTTCTGACCTTGTGATCCACCCACCTCGGCCTTCCAAAGTGTTGGGATTACAGGCATGAGCCACCGTGCCCGGCCTACTTCATTACTTTTAAGATAAATAATAAAATAATACATATATTGTCTGAAAGAAGTAGATATATATGTTTTTTCTTATGGAGGTATAAAATGCAAGCATCTTAGCCAGGTGCAGTGGCTCATGCCTGTAATCTCAGCACTTTGGGAGGCCTAGGCAGGTTCATTACTTGAGGTCAGGAGTTTGAGACCAGCCTGCCAACATGCTGAAACCCCATCTCTACTAAATACAAAAATTAGCCAGGTGTGGTGGCATATGCCTGTATTCCCAGCTACTTGGGAAGCTGAGGCACAAGAATGTCTTGAACCCGGGAGGTGGAGGTTGCAGTGAGCTGAGATCTTTCTAGCCTGGGGCACGGAGCAAGACTGTATCTCAAAAAACAAAAGAATGTAAGAACCTTAAAATTTCCTTCCCTTATGTAAACACTGCGTTTGAGTAATTTCCCTGGATTTTTCAAACACTTAGTTTCAAAAACCAAGTGACTAATTCTGACATGGAAATTAAAGCTTGAACCTAGTGACTCCAAGCTAAGGCTAATATTAAGCCTGCAACTGGATGTTATTACATACTCAGTTTTTTCTGGGGCGCCTCCCCTGCAGATGTCCAAAATACATTCATGAGAGTTAAGTTCCACCTTAGGTGGTGGTCATAGGGCCTATTCTGTTTGGATTTGGAAGGGACTGGTAGTTCGTACATATTTCCATTACTGTAGCAGAAATTGCTGGTGTCTGTGGCAGGGGAGGGCACCTGAGGACAGGAAAGGAGAAACTTCTATTTTCATCTTCATGGAGCAGCTCATTGTTCCTGAATCTCTTCTGTTTTAAAGGACAGAAATGAGTGGATTTTTTTTATTCTGCCAGTTGATGTCATGCTAGCAGGTAAACGTGGTACTGACACCTTTAAAGGCATATTCTCAAGACGCCGTTGTAATTTGTCCAGAGAATCTCGTCTGAGAAGGATTCTATAGAAGGAGGAGATAGAAAAAAAAAAAAAAGGATTTTCTTCAGGTAAACATGCCTCAGCTGAAAAGCTGTGTCCACTCTGCCTCCTGGAATGCCATGCGTTTAGTACTTGAAAACCTTTATTTCTCTACTTGTGTTTTTCCTCCCTAAGGAGTTTGGTTTAAGTACTTCTTAAAATTCTTATGATAGTCAAGGGTCTCTGAAAAGTATTTCTTTCCTGTATCCCAGAGCCTTCTCTACATTCTGTACAGAATAACTTCTTATATGCCATGCAGATTTATCAACAAGAATTTATGATCTGCAATATTAAAAATGTTCCCTTTGTGGCTGTTGAACATGGAAAGATGTGGATACTCAGCATTTCTATTGGGGAAAACTGTGGTCCTTAGTAAAGGTGGAGAAAATATAATGTTGAGGCTCCATTCGTGTGTTCTGTTAGCTGTATGCTGAACAGGATTAAGAAATTGCTTATTTAGGTCAGGTGCGGTGGCTTACGCCTGTAATCCCAGCACTTTGTGAGGTCGAGGCGGGCAGATCACCTGAGGTCAGGAGTTCGATACCAACCTGGCCAACATGGTGGAACCCCGTCTCTACTAAAAATACAAAAATTAGCCTGGTGTGATGGTAGGTGCCTGTAATCCCAGCTACTTGGGAGGCTGAGGCAGGAGAACTACTTGAACCAGGGAGGTGGAGGTTGCAGTGAACTGAGATCGTGCCATTGCACCCTAGCCTAGGGGACAAGAGTGAGACTTTGTCTCAAAAAAAAAAAAAATTGCTCATTTAAATGTGATGGCATTTATTACCCAGAAATTCTGAAAAAAATTGTTAGGAGATACCTACTCTCTAGGGTGCTAAATGTAGCCTACTTAAAATTACTACTAGAAACTACAGAACATAGGTGGTGTCTGCATTTTGAGGTTTGCATAAAACTGATGATTCTTTTTGATTAAATTCAGATTTTATTTGCTTTTTTAAAGAAGGAATATTTCAACAGTGATACTGTGTTCTTCTGTGTGCATTAGGACATCATGAAAATTTGTCCTAGTGCAGTTAATGGTTAATGATTCACTTGCTTAAATAGCTCTCTGACGATTTTTTTTTTTTTTTTTACTATATAGCTAATTATTTTTCTCTTCATTATTAAGTTTCGTTATGCTGCTGATGTGCATAAACAATCATATTTAATCTGGTAGCTGCTCTTTTTTCTTTTTTTTCTACGTATTTTTCTTTGGAAAATGAAGGCTCTTATCTTTGTTTACAGGCCAGAAAAACTGGAAAAAACACAGACTCTTCCACTTACTGGATATCTGACAAAATGTCCTTCTTGGGCCAAAAACATTGACATTATTGGTGAGCTTGTTAGAAATTCAAAAAAATCAGACTTTATTCCAGATCTTCTGGAAAAAAACCCTGCATAACAGGGTCTTCACCTTATTATACATACTAAAATTTGAGAGGTGCCTTCTAACTCAACATGTATTTCTCATCTGAAAAATATTCACAACTCATTCCATATGATATAAATATGTATTCAAAAATGTACATGTTGTGTTCATGCCTTTAATTTTATACTTTATTATCTATAAAAATACATGAACTGATGTGGATCTTATGCTCCTCTTTTTTCTCAGAGTTGCAGAATACTTTAGAGAATATTTCTGTGTTGAAAATTATTTTATTGGATAATTTTAATCAATCCTGTAAGTCAGAACCAGTGTATTCACTCTCTCATTTCACCTTAAGTCAAATTAAAAATTCCACCCCTAATCACTCGGTGAAAATGTGTGCATGTGTGTGTTTCAGGGGCCATTGCAATTTAGAGATGTGGCCATAGAATTCTCTCTGGAGGAGTGGCATTGCCTGGACATTGCACAGCGGAATTTATATAGGAATGTGATGTTAGAGAACTACAGAAACCTGGTCTTCCTTGGTGAGAAAAACTTTAGTACATAATTCATAATATACACAAAATGTTTTATTTCTCTTTTTTGTGGAATGTCTTTTAGTAATTTATTCTTTTTATAAAAGAGTTTCAGATCCAGTTTTTCAAGAAAATCTTCAGAATTTGTTCATTTAGAAAAGAATTACTTCAGTGCCTCATGCCTGTAATCCCAGCAATTTGGGAGGGTGAGGCTCGGGGATTACCTCAGGGCAGGAGTTCGAGAGCAGCCTGGCTAACATGGTGAAACACCGTCTCTCTAATAAAAGTACAAAAAATTAGTTGGGGGCTGTGGCACGCACCTGTAATACCAGCTACTCAGGAGGGTGAGGCAGGAGAATCGCTTGAACTTAGGAGATGAAGGTTGCAGTGAGTCGAGATCATGCCATTGCACTGCAGCCTGGGTGACAGAGCAAGATTCTGTCTTGAGGAAGAAAAAGAAAAAGAAAGAAAGAAAATAAAAAAATTTCTTCAAGATATTTCATCTTAATACAAACTTTCCACATTTCTGAGTTTTGTTCTTCACTCTAAATTAGTGGTAATTCCAGAAATTTACTGACATAAAATATTGTAGCTTCCACCTGAAAATCTAATTGTCGCCACCAATTTTTGATTCAGTAGTACCAGCTAGTAAAATTAGGAAACCTACAAATTGAAAGTTTTTTTTTTTTGAGACAGAGTCTCGCTCTGTCACCCAAGCTGGAATGCAGTGGTGCAATCTGGGCTTACTGCAACATCCACCTCCCAGGTTCAAGCAATTCTTCAGCCTCAGCCCCCTGAGTACCTGGGACTACAGGTGCATATCACCATGCTCGGCTACTTTTTGTATTTTTAGTAGAGATGGGGTTTCACCATGCTGACCAGGCTGATCTTGAACTCCTGACCTCATGATCCGCCTGCCTTGGCCTCCCAAGATGCTGAGATTACAGGAGTGAGCCACCGCACCAGGCAAATTGAAAGTATTTTCTAAATATTTAGAAATTTCTGTTACAAATTTGTATTTTGGTATTAATTTACTAAAATATTTTATCACATCATCTTTCCTGAGCACATTACTAGCTTGTAATTGGAGAATATGAGCAAGATTCATGTTATTTATTTTTAATAAAACAGGTATTATTGTCTCAAAGCCAGACCTCATCACCCGTCTGGAGCAAGGAAAAAAACCTTTGACTGTGAAGAGACATGAGATGGTAGTCAAGCCTCCAGGTAGGTGCGAGTGAAAGTGAATACAACAGACAACACGGATAAGAGGCCCAAGGTCAAAGAGAAAGCCAGTTCTTAAGGTGTGATTCGGGAAGCTGTGTTCCAAAGGAACTTCCTGGGCAGCTGTTTTTTTTTTTTTTTTTTTCTTTTTTTTCTTTTTTAAATTTTGCTCTTACAAAGGGGCATATTGTCTTATGCTTTTAAATTCTCTAAAAATTCTTTTCTTTTGGTGAGCTTCCTTCGTGTTCACAGTGAGAGCCAAAGTCGTCTTCATGGCATATAAGAGACTGCACAATCTGGCTGATTTTTCATTGTTTTGGGGACACACAAATATCTGACTTATTTTGAGAAACTAAAACTATTTTTTAGTTCTATTTTTGCATCAGGTCTGAAATGTGTGAGAGTAGTAGTTTCTGTTGCATTTTTTTGTCCATTTTTGTGCACGGTCCATTCTATTTTTATTACTATACAGTCTTGAAATATAGTTTGAAATTATCCTGCTTTGTTCTTTTTCCTTAAGATTGCTTTGACTATTTGAAGTTTATTTTAGTTTCATGTAAACTTTAGAATTGTATTTTCCATTACTTAAAAAAAAAAAAAACTGCAATTTTGATAGGAAGACTATTGAATCTATAGATCACTTTGGATAATATGACACTTTAATAAAATTTATTCTTTCAATCCATAGACATAAAATATTTTAAAATTAATTTTGATTTTCTAACTTTTTTTATTGTAAATTTTTTTACCTCCTTAGTTAATTTTTTCTCAGAAATTTATTTAATGCTACATTAAATAAGATTTTTTCTTCCTCATCAGATACTTTGTTTTAAGTGTAAGAAACCATACATATACTTGTGTGCTTAATTTTATATTTTGCTAATTTACTGAGTGTATTTATTAGTTTAGACAGGTTTTAATGTACTGTTTGTGGTTTTTTAAATATAAGATTGTGTGATCAACAAACAGCAACTTTTGACTTATTTTTCTTCAATTTCAATGGATTTTTTTATTTCTTTTTTTTTCTTTTGAAAGAGGATTTCACTCTTTTTGCCCAGGCTAAAGTGCAGTGGTGTGATTTTGACTCACTGCAACCTTCGCCTCTTGGGTTCAAGCGGTTCTCCTGCCTTAGCCTCCTGAGTAGCTGGGATTACAGGTACTCACTATAACACCCAACTAATTTTTTGTATTTTTTGGTAGAGATGGGGTTTCACGCTGTTGGCAAGGCTGGTCTCCAACCCCTGACTTCAGATGATATGCCCGCCTCTGCCTCCCAAAATCTTGGGATTACAGCCATGAGCCACTGCACCTGGATGGATTTTTTTATTTCTGTGAATAATTCTTCCGCCACATACTTCCAGTACTGCATTCAAAGAGAAGCATTGACAGTGGGCACAATATAGTTTTGTATTGGTGTCTGAATTTGATGGAGCAAACACCTCTTCGAGTTTTCATAAACTGATTTTAGAAGCATTTCCTCAGGGAACGGTGTGGGTTTCTTTTTTGTTTTGTTTTGTTTTCTTTTCTTTTTGAGATGTAGTTTTGCTCCTGTTGCCCAAGATGGAGTGCAATGGTGCGATCTCGTCTCACCACAACCTCTGCCTCCTGGGTTCCAGCGATTCTCCTGCCTCAGCCTCCCAAGTAGCTGCAAATACAGGCATGCACCACCACGCCTGGGTAATTTTGTATTTTTAGTAAAGAAGGAGTTTCTCCATTTTGGTCACGCTGGTCTTGAACTTCTGACCTCAGGCTATCCACCCACCTCAGTCCTCCAAAGTGCTGGAATTACAGGCACCACACCCTGCCCAATTGCGTGGATTTCTGCATGGGCAGAACTGACCATAAACTGTGGCTCAGGTAACTGAAACTGTCATAGAACTGCTTCAGGGACCTCAGTAAAGGCCACGGTCTGCAGGCCTGCCTACATTGTTGTAAATGGGTGCCTTCCTCCAGATCTCTGGAATGGCAGGACCTCTACCAGACTGGCTGGGAGGAGTTTGGGTTGGTTACAGAGTAAGTTCAGAATTCTCAGTGGGACCAAGTTGGGTAAACCCTATCCTGGTGCATTGCATAGCCATGAATAGGGGTCCTGTAGTTTCCCACCTGACTAAGGGCCTACCTTCTGAATAGAACACTTCTCAATCTTAAGCTTTAGCAGGATCTCAAATCTCTCTTAGAGGTGCTTATTTTGGAGATGGTGTCTTGCTACATAACCCAGGCTGTTCTCAAAATCCTGGCCTGAAGCAGTTCTCCAGCCTTAATGTACCATGTAGCTGTCATTACAGATGTGAGCTAGAATGCCTGGTTCTCTCATAAAAGCATTTTTGTCAGAGAGGGCTGACTTTTTTTGCTGTAAGGGAATATGAAAATGGGAATTTTAATCTTTTCCTCTTACTGATGTCACTTTCCCTATACATTTTTACTTTCTATTTTCTCTTTCAGATTTGTCTGTAAATTTTGATTCAGATATTTGGGACAATATGTTAGAATTTGCATGGTGTGCCTGAAGTAAATTAGATAATTCATAGGGACTCATATTTACTAAAATATTTACTTATAAATTTAAGTTTGCTGCAGGCAAAAAGGAATTAAAGGATTTTCATCTACTTTTTTAGCCTATATATAAATAATAATGTAGTTTATTTCTCAATTTTTTTTTTTTTTTTTTGAGACAGAGTCTCGCTCTGTCGCCCAGGCTGAAGTGCAGTGGCCGGATCTCAGCTCACTGCAAGCTCCGCCTCCCGGGTTTTACGCCATTCTCCTGCCTCAGCCTCCGGAGTAGCTGGGACTACAGGCGCCCGCCACCTCGCCCGGCTAGTTTTTTGTATTTTTAGTAGAGACGGGGTTTCACCGTGTTAGCCAGGATGGTCTCGAACTCCTGACCTCGTGATCCGCCCGTCTCGGCCTCCCAAAGTGCTGGGATTACAGGCTTGAGCCACCGCGCCCGGCTCAATATTTGTTTTACGTATCAGAGGGCCTAACCCTATTCTGCAAATTATATATTTTTTTATTTAACAATGTAAGGCTGCTCTTTGCTTCTAAAGTTGGATTATAGCAGTTTCATTTTGTGTAATAATACCATATATTTAAAATATTAAAAGTAGTTTCTTTTAAATGCTATTTTTTAAAGTTTCTCATTAGAATCTTCTATTTATACCGCATATTCTCCAAAATTTTACTGCCACACAGTGCATGCCAATGATTCAAAATACCTGCAGTTAGTGAGTATACACTAGTAGTTAAATATTTCAGTTATCTAGAAACTTTTTTTTTTTTTTTTTTGAGATGGAGTCATGCTCCGTCACCCAGCCTGGGGTGCAGTGGTGTGATCGTGGCACAGTGCAACTTCCGCCTTCTGGGTTCAATCAATTCTCATGCCTCAGTCTCTCAAGTGGTGGAGTTACAAGCATGTGTCACCACTCCTGGCTAATTTTTGTATTTTTAGTAGAGACGGGGCTTCACCAAGTTGGCCAAACTGGTCTAGTTGTGAGCCACCGCACACGGCCTGACAATTTTTTTAATGATACATTAATGTTGCATACTAGATTTTATGAGTAAACATTTCTTTTATTATTGTTTTGAAGTTTTATATTAGTGTGCTTTTTTTCAGTGTAGTGTTTTTTTCTTTTCTTTCTTTTTTTTTTTTTTGAAACAGAGTCTTGCTCTGTCACCCAGGCTAGAGTGCAGTGGTGTGATCTTGGCTCACTGCAACCTCTTCCTGGAGGGCTCAAGCTATTCTTCTGCCTTGACCGCCTGAGTGGCTGGGACTACTAGTGTGTGCCACCACGCCTGGCTAATTTTTGCATTTTTAGCAGAGACGGGGTTTCACGACATTGGCCAGTCTGGTCTGGAACTGCTGACCTCGTGATTTGCGTGCCTCAGCCTCCCAAAGTGCTGGGATTACAGTTGTGATCCACTGTGCCTGTCCTCAGTGTAGGTTTCTTAACGTTAGTTTATTGGGTGTTTTGGTTTTACTTAATATATTATAACTTTAGATAATTTGCAATTCTACTTGTACATTTTAAGTCAATTTGAGGTTTAAGAGATAAATTATGGGCCAGGCGCGGTGGCTCAAGCCTGTAATCCCAGCACTTTGGGAGGCCGAGACGGGCGGATCACAAGGTCAGGAGATCAAGACCATCCTGGCTAACCTGGTGAAACCCCGTCTCTACTAAAAAATACAAAAAACTAGCCAGGCGAGGTGGTGGGCACCTGTAATCCCAGCTACTCGGGAGGTTGAGGCAGGAGAATGGCGTAAACCCAGGAGGTGGAGCTTGCAATGAGCCGAGATCGCGTCACTGCACTCCAGCCTGGGCGACAGAGCGAGACTCCATCTCAAAAAAAAAAAAAAAAAGATAAATTATGCATATCTATCACAATTAGATTACATATGTATGTCTGTTTATCTATAAATATGACCCCAATTTTAGTCATGGCTTATCTTATATTCTTTCTTAGCTTATTTTCCATGGTAGTTTTATCTTGTCTAAGTGAGTACTCATGGAAATAGTCTTATTTTTACCATGTGTTTAATTGTTAATATATATTTCCTTTTGTGAGAGAAACACTTTTGTGATTTGAAGGTAATTTTCAAAAAAATATATAATTCTGGTTTTTTCTCAGTTTTTCTTTAAAAAAAATTGTCTTAAAAACACATAACATAAAATTCACCATCTTAAATCTGTTGAAGTTTACATTTCAGAGCCAGGCGTGGTGGTGGCTCGGATCTGTAATCCTAGGATTTTGGGAGGCCAAGACAGGAGGATCCCTGGAGCTCAAACAGCCTGGGGAGCATATGGAGACTCTCCACTATAAAAAAAATGTAATAATAGCCAGGCATGGTGGTTTGCAGCTGTGGTTCCAGCTACTTGGGAGATTGAGGGGGAGTCAAAATTGTGCCACTACACTTTAGCTTGGGTGACAGAGTGAGACCCTGTCTCAAAAAAAAAGCTGTTCATTTCAGGCATGTTAATTATATTCGCCTTGTTATGCAAAATACTTCTAGAAACTTTACATCTTGTAAAACTAAACCTCAATGCCCATTAAGTACCAACTGCTCATTTTAGCTCTCTCCAGCCCTTGACAGACAAACCTTCCATTTTCTGCTTTCATGATTTTGACTACTTAAGATATCTCACATAAGTGGAATCATACAATATCCATAATTTTGTTACTGGATTAATTCAGGTGACATAATATTCTCAATGTTCATCTTAAAATGTGATAAGATTATTCTTTTTAAAGTGGAATAATATTCCATTGTATGTATATGTTACATTTTTTGATGTGTTTATAAATCAAGAGATATCTGGGTGGTTCAGCCTTTTGGCTTTTTTGAATACTGGTACAAAATACATGGATTTTCAATTATCTTCCAGGTCCTGTGTTGCATTTTTTTTATGTGTGGTTTGTTTCCTTCCTTCCTTCCTTCCTTTGGTGGGTGGATCACGAGTTCAGCAGATCGAGACCATCCTGGTTAACACGGTGAAACCCCATCTCTACTAAAAATACAAAAAATTAGCCGGGCATGGTGGCAGGCACCTATAGTCCCAGCTACTCAGGAGGCTGAGGCAGGAGAATGACGTGAACCTGGGAGGTGGAGCTTGCAGTGAGCAGAGATCACGCCACTGCGCTCCAGCCTGGGCAACAGAGCAAGACTCTATCTCAAAATAATAATAATAATAAAAATAATTTTTTTTGTCCCCTGAGCAAGAGTATGTTGAAGAGTGTGATCCATATTCACATATTTGTGAATTTGCCAGTTTGACTTTTGCTTTTAATTCCTAGTTTCATTCAGTTTTTGTTAGAAAACACACAGTGTATAATTTTAGTATTCTTAAAGTGATTGGTTGTTGTTTTGAGACAAGATCTTATCGTCACCCAGGCTGCAGTGCAGTGGCATAATTGTGGCTCACTGTAGCCTCAGCCTCCTGGGCTCAAGTGATTATTATTTCACCTCAGTTTTTTGAGTAGCTAGGACTGTAGACATGTACTACCACGTCTGGCTAATTGGTTGCTTGTTTTTAGTGTTAGGACCTCACTGTTTTGCCCAGGCTGGTCTCAAACTTTTGGCCTCAGTGGATCTCCCAAAGTGTTAGGATTATAGGCAAGAGCCATGACACCCAGTAGGTATTTTTAAATTTAATAAAGCTTGGTATGTGTCCTAACAGAATATAACAGATGCAAATAAGAATATTGTGTATTATCTTGGTTTTGACGGGAGAGTTTTTTATGTGTCTGTGAAGCCTAGTTGGTCTATAATATGGTTTGGATGTCCCTGTTGTCCAAACATCAAACTGCAATATAAATCCTCAGTGTTGGATATGGGACCTGGTGGGACATGTTTGGGTCATGGGGGTGAATTTCTCATGAATGGCTTGGTACCTACTCTTGGTAACCAAAAAGATTAGACTCTATCAATTCAAATAGGAGCTGGTTCATTAAAAGAATATGGCTTCTTCACCTCACACTTGCTCTGTGTCTTATCATATAATGTATCCAGTTACTTCTTACCTTCCACCATGATTTTAAGCTTCTTGAAATCCTCATTAGAAGCAGATGCTGACATGTACTTCTTGTACAGTCTGATGAGCTGTGAGCCAAATAAACCTTTTTTCTTTATAAATTATGCACTCTCAAGTATTCCTCTATATGCAAAATAATTAATATGGTCTATAATATTGTCTCAGTTTTCTCTTATTTTTTGTCTGAATTTTCTGTTTATTATTGCAAATGGGTTTTTGATGTCTACAATTATTATGTTGCTATGTGTCCCCCTTCACTTTTGTCAATATTTGCTTATATATTTTGGAGCCTTGATGCTATATACCCGTATACATATAGATAGATAAATATTTTAGATTCCTGCTAAATCAATTTACTTTATCATAATATAATATCAATCATTGTCCCATGGTAGTAGTTGACTTAAAGCATATTCTGTCTAATATAATTATGATTATCTTAATTGTTACTATTTTCATGGAATATAACTTTTTTTCATTCTGTTACTTTCAGCCTATTTGACTCAATGCTAAAATGAGTCTCTTGTAGGGAGCATAGTATATGCTTTTTAAAAAAAACCACTCAGGCATTCTATATCTTTTTTTTAATATAATTTTATTTACTTATATATTTATTTATTTATTTATTTTATTTTTTGAGATAGCGTTTCGCTCTCGTTACCCAGGCTGGAGTACAATGGTGCAATCTCAACTCACTGCAACCTTCACCTCCTGGGTTCAAGTGATTCTTCTGCCTCAGCCTCCCAAGTAGCTGGGATTACAGGCGCATGCCACCACACCTGGATAATTTCTTGTATTTTAGTAGAGATGGGGTTTTCCCGTGATGGCCAGGCTCATCTTGAACTCCTGACCTCAGGTAATCTGCCTGCGTTGGCCTCCCAAAGTGTTGGGATTAGACGTGTCAGCCACTGTGCCTGGCCTCATGTATTTTTGAGATAGGGTCTCACTCTGTCAACCAGGCGTATTTGCATGGCTCACGGCTGCTTGAACCTCCCAAAATCAGATGATCCTCTCCATTCAGCCTCTTAAGTAGCTGGGTTACATGAATTTGCCCGCACACCCAGCTAGCTTTTTTTGTATTTTTTGTAGAGACAGAGTTTTGCCATGTTGCCCAGGCTGATCTTGAACTTGTGGGATCAAGTAATTGGCCCACCGTGGACGTCCAAAGTCCTAAGATTACATTTCATTTCATTAAATAGCTTAATGAGAGTTCTGTATTTTTGTATCTACTGAATGATTTGGTGACAGAAATTTGCATTGCTTTTACCTATTACCTTTCAGTAACAATGCTGCAATAATTATGCAAAAGTTAATGAATGTGCTACCTTCTGTTTCATTAGTCTACTTTTTCAACTTTTTAGTCATAACAAATTATTTTAATTCTGTAGCTTTTTGATGTGTTTTGAAATCAGAAATGGTAATGCCTCCAACATTGTTCCTTTTTTTGTAGATTGTTGGGTAGTTTGTTATTTCTTTAGATTCCACATACTTTTGGATTTGTTGTTTGTATTTCTTCAAAAATGCAATGAGACATTTGAAGAACATTGCATTAAATCTGTAGATTAAATTGAGCAGTACAGACATCTTCACAATATTAATTATTTCTTTTTCAATTGTTTGTTTTTGAGATGGAGTTAAATTCACCCACGTCGGCTTCCCAAAGTGCTGGGATTACAGGTGTGAGCCACTGCACACAGCTCATTTTTTTGAACAAGTGCATGCTCAAGAGCGTGTTTTATCATTTCTATATATTTGTAAATTTATCAATTATTTATATTATTGTTTTACCCTGTAATTCCATTTTTGTCATAGAAAGTAGTCTATAAAATTTCAGTTTTAAAAAATGTGTTAAGGCTTCATTTTTGGTCTAAGAGGTGGTCTATATAGGAGAATTCTCTATGAGCTATTGAGAAGGCTGTGTATCCTGATGTTGTGGAGGAGTGTTCTCTTTATCTTCATTAGAAATAATGGTTTTTTACTGCCTTCTAGTCCTCTGTTCCCTTATTAATATTCTGTCTTGTTTTATTATTATTACAGAAAATGAAGGATTGAAATATCCTACTATAGTTATATTGCTGTCTGTGTGTATTCAATTTTGTATTTGCTTTATTTGAAACTCTAATATGAGATGCATACATGCAAATACACACATGTATAAACAAATTTGTCATAGATTCCCAGTGAAAGAATGCATATATTGTTTAATGCCTTCTTTGTCTTCTTGAAGTTTTGACTTAAAGTACGTTTTATAAAATATGACAGTTTCTTAGTTAAGATGTAGCTTGTGTAATATTATTTTGAGCCCTTCTGCTCTCATTTGGTTAATATTTACATGAAATTTCTACTTCCATCTTGCCACTTTCAGTCTTTTTTTATCATTAGATCTCAACTGACTCTTGTAAAAAGGCAAGTTGAATCTTGATTTTAAAAATTTTTAATAATCCTTTTTATTTAAAGTGTGTCTCTTAATTGGAGAGATAATTATATATATATTTAAATAGTTTTCTGCAAAAGAAAAACAAGTTATTTTATTGTTTTGATTCTTGTGTCTTTGTCTCTCATTTTCTTTTTCTTTTTTTTTTAATTTTTGTATTGACATGCTTTCAGTTTCTTTTTTTCTTTTGTGTATCTGTACAGACATTTTCTGAGTGATACCTTCTGAGTTTACATAAGACCTCTAAAAGATCCAACAATATATTTAAATGTGGTAAAAAATCAACTTAAGTTTCATACAAAATATTTTCATCATTACATCTGCCTTCACTTTGTTATTGATTTGGCTAATCATATTTTTTATGTTTGTATATTCATTAACAGATGTTTATAATAATTTGTTTTTTTAATTAATAATTAAAAATGTTTTCTGCACCATTATGGTAATGTTAAGAAATTCCATTTTTGTGTATGTTCATATCTTTCCCAGAAAGTTACATATTTTCTATGATTATGTGTTGTTTTCTTGCATTATGTTGTTTTCAGTGGAAGAAACTCCTTTCAGTATCTTTGATATATAGGGCATGTGCAGTGCCAATGTAGGTTCTCAGGATTTGGTTATTTTGGAAGTACTTATTTTTATTTGGTAGTACAATTGAGGTGATGGTATTATTCTCACTTGACAGCTTTTTTTATTATTATTATTATTTTAACTTTAACAATATCACAGTTTCCTTCTCACCTGCAAAAAATATTTTTCTAAATTGACTTGTTATCTCATGAGACTATGCTTATAAATGACACATCATTTTTATCTTATAGCTCCCAAAATTCTCTAATCCGTGATTTTTGAAATTTTTTTATATGTATGTTTGTTATAAATATCTTTGTGTGTATCCTAGTTTGTTTATTCAGCTTTCTCATGTTTACCTCATTTTTAAAGAAATTTTCCAGTTTTTAAATATTTTTTATATCCACAGTTTTTGTTTTTTGCTATTTAAATGTTTCTGGTTGTTATTCTCATTTTTCTGATCTTTGGTAGTTGTCTGTGTTCCTACTTAACTTGCTGAATATTCAACTTATTTATTTATTTATTTATTTATTTATTTTTCTGAGACGGAGTCTCTCTCTGTCACCATGGCTGGAGTGCAGTTGTGTGATCTTTGTTCACTGCAACCTCCATCTCCCAGGTTCAAGCAATTCTCTTGCCTCAGCCTCTCAAGTAGCTGGGATTATAGGTGCCTGCAACCACACTCGGCTAATTTTATGTATTTTTAGTACATATAAGGTTTCACCATGTTGGCCAGGCTAATCTTGAACTCCTGACCTCAAATGATCCACTCACCTCAACCTCCCAAAGTGCTGGGATTACAGGCATGAGCCACCATGCTGGCCCTATTTTATTGTATTTTTCAAACAGTCTTCCTCTGTTGCCCAGGCTGGAGTGCAGAGGTATAATCTTCACTCACTGATGGGGCCATGTTGCTCTAATATTTTGTATTCACTGTAATCTTTGAGATTTGGACATTAACAAAAAGCTACCTGTTAGAATCTTTAAAATATAACTATCCAAGATTTGGACATTAACAAAAAGCTACCTGTTAGAATCTTTAAAATATAACTATCCTGACATAGTCTGAAATCAGTTGTCATGGCTAGAGATTTTGGGAATTTCTCAAATACGTTTTTAGGATGTGTCTTGTCTAAAATTTTGTGTTTATTGTTTAGTTAAATTGGCTTATTCATATTTCTTCCTAATAGTCAGTAATTACTTGCTATACCTATTCCCTTTTTGGTGTAGGGCAGTATCTCTGCTTCTGTAACATTTGTCTTTAGATGCAGCAGACTCAAACTGCTAATCCAACTTATATCACCATTTCCTTCAGCATTTTATGTCATGGGAGACATTTACCAGTGTCTAGAAAAACCCCTAAAAGCCAAAAATAAAGATGTATGTGCCAATATTTTTCTTGTTTTTTAAAAAAGAAACCAGGATTTGGCAATTTACATTTGTGTGTGTGTGTGTGAGAGAGAGAGAGAGAGAGAGTCTCACCCTGTTACCTATGCTGGAATTCAGAGGCATGATCGTGGTCACTACAATATCTGCCATTAGAGAGTCTCACTCTGTCACCCAGGTTGGAGTGCAGTGGCATGATGTCGGCTCACTGCAACCTCTGCCTCCTGAGTTCAAACAATATTCTGCCTCACCCTCCTGCGTAGCTGAGATTACAAGTGCCTGCCACCACACCTTTCTAATTTTTTGTAGTTTTAGTAGAGACAGGGTCTCATCATCTTGGCCAGGCTCCCTTTGAACTCCTGACCTCATGACCAACCCATGTCAACCTCCCAATGTGCTGAAATTACTGGCATGAGCCATCATTCCTGACCAACAATTTACTTTTAAAGGCACAATGTTATACTGGAGAGCAGGAAGAGCTCTGTTGGGTATAAGTAGCGGACTTTTCTTTTTATTCTATGTGACTCTGCATTGTGCTCACCTGGGGCCCTTCACACACTTAATTATAAATTTTTTACAAATGTATTTTGGGCAGTATGCTTTGGTTAAATTTATATGTCCAGGAAGAAATTACAGCTTGTGATATTTTACTATGTCATCTTGCTTATGTAGTATGTATACTTGTGTAGGTTTGATTTGTAAAGTATATTTATCTGAGTCTAGCAATTGAAGTAATGTGTTTTTATGGTTTCTTTTAGTTTTGTCTTCTCATTTTACCCAAGACCTTTGGCCAGAGCAGAGCATAAAAGATTCTTTCCAAAAACTGATACTGAGAAGATATGAAAAATATGGACATGACAATTTACAGTTTAAAAAAGCCTGTGAAGGTGTGGATGAGTGTAAGGTGCACAAAAGAGGTTATAGCGGACTTAACCAACGTTTGACAACTATCCAGAGCAAAATATTTCAATGTGATAAATATGGGAAAGTCTGTCATCAATTTTCAAATACAAACAGACATAAGACAAGACATACTGGAAAAAAAGCTTTAAAATGTATAGAATGTGGCAAAGCTTTTAACCTGTCCTCAATCCTTAATACACATAAGAAAATTCGTACTGGAGAGAAACCATACAAATGTATAGAATGTGGAAAAGCCTTCAACTGGTCCTCACAGCTTACTACACATAAGATAATTCATACTGGAGAGAAATGGTACAAATGTGAAGACTGTGGCAAAGCCTTTAACCGCTCCTCTAACCTTACTACGCATAAGAAAATTCACACTGGAGAGAAACCCTACAAATGTGAAGAATGTGGCAAGGCCTTTAAGCGCTCCTCTGTCCTTACTACACATAAGAGAATTCATACTGGGGAGAAACCCTATGAATGTAAAGAATGTGGCAAAACCTTTAAGTACCTTTCTTCCCTTTCTACACATAAAATAATTCATACTGGAGATAAACCCTACAAATGTGAAGAATGTGGCAAAGCCTTTAATGACTCATCTACTGTTACTACACATAAGAGAATTCATACTGGGGAGAAACCCTATGAATGTAAAGAATGTGGCAAAACCTTTAAGTACCTTTCTTCCCTTTCTACACATAAAATAATTCATACTGGAGATAAACCCTACAAATGTGAAGAATGTGGCAAAGCCTTTAATGACTCATCTACTGTTACTAAACATAAGAGAATTCATACTGGAGAGAAACCCTACAAATGTGATGAATGTGGTGAAGCCTTTAAGTACTCCTGTTCCCTTACTGCACATAAGATAATTCATACTGGAAAGAAGCCTTACAAATGTGAAGAATGTGGCAAAGTGTTTAAGCGCTCCTCTCCCCTTTCTAAACATAAGAGAATTCATACTGGAGAGAAACCCTACAAATGTGAAGAATGTGGCAAAGCCTTCAGTCGGTCCTCTATTCTTACTACACATAAGATAATTCATACTGGAGAGAAGCCCTACAAATGTGAAGACTGTGGCAAAGCCTTTAACCGCTCCTCTAACCTTACTACACATAAGAAAATTCACACTGGAGAGAACCCTACAAATGTGAAGAATGTGGCAAGGCCTTTAAACGCTCCTCTATCCTTACTATACATAAGAGAATTCATACTGGGGAGAAACCCTATAAATGTGAAGAATGTGGCAAAACCTTTAAGTACCTTTCTTCCCTTTCTACACATAAAATAATTCATATTGGAGAGAAACTCTACAAATGTGAAGAATGTGGCAAAGCCTTTAAGCAGTCCTCAAACCTCACTACACATAAGATAATTCATACTGGAGAGAAACCATACAAATGTAAAAAATGTGGAAAAGCCTTTAACCAGTCTGCACACCTTACTACACATAAGATAATTCATACTGGAGAGAAACCCTACAAATGTGAAGACTGTGGCAAAGCCTTTAACCGCTCCTCTAACCTTACTACACATAAGAAAATTCACACTGGAGAGAAACCCTACAAATGTGAAGAATGTGGCAAGGCCTTTAAACGCTCCTCTATCCTTACTATACATAAGAGAATTCATACTGGGGAGAAACCCTATGAATGTGAAGAATGTGGCAAAACCTTTAAGTACCTTTCTTCCCTTTCTACACATAAAATAATTCATATTGGAGAGAAACCCTACAAATGTGAAGAATGTGGCAAAGCCTTCAACTGGTCCTCACACCTTACTACACATAAGAGAATTCATACTGGAGAGAAACCCTACAAATGTGAAGAATGTGGCAAAGGCTTTAAGTACTCCTCTATGCTTACTAGACATAAGATAATTCATACTGGAGAGAAACCCTACAAATGTGAAGTGTGGCAAAGCTTTTAACCATCCCACAACCCTTTTTTCACATAAGAAAATTCATATTGGAGGGAAACCATACAAGTGCAATAAATGTGGCAAAGCCTTTATTTCATCCTCAAACCTTAGAAGACATGAGATAATTCATATGGGAGAGAATCCCTACAAATATGAAAATGTGGCAAAGCCTTAAACACTCCTCTGCCCTTACTAGACATAAGATAATTCATACTGGAGAGAAACCCTATGAGTTTGATGAATGTGGGAAAGTTTTTAACCAGCTATCAACTTTTACTAAATATGAGAATTTATATGGAACATAAACCCTACAAATATAAAGAATGTGACAAAGAGGGAGTTCTCAACCCTTATTACACATAATTCATATTGGACAGAAACCTTAAAGAATGTGGCCCCTGAAGAATGTGGCAAAGCCTATAACAAGTTTTCAATCAATTTTTTTTTTTTTTTTTTTTTTTGAGATGAAGTTTCATGCTTGTCACCCAAGCTGGAATACAGTGCCACGATCTTGGCTCACTGCAACCTCCGCCTCCTGAATTCAAGTCATCCTTCTGCCTCAGCTTTTCTAGTAGCTGAGATTACAAGTGCCTACCATCATGCCCAGCTAATTTTTGTATTTTTAGTAGAGATGCAATTTTACCATGTTTGCCTGGGTGGTCTCAAACTCCTGACCTCAGGTGATCCACTCACTTTGGCCTCCTAAAGTGCTGGGATTACAGGCATGAACCATGATGCCTGGCCACCATTTCTGAATTCTTAAGAGACTTGGTGATAATTCATGCTGAAGAGGAACTCCACAAACCTAAAAAATGTGACAGTGCTTTTACCAACCCCTCCAACTTCTCTATACATAACAATAATTATTCTGGTGTGAAACCCTAGAAATACATAAAATGTGACAGAGCCTTTATATGGTGGCCACACTTGCTTGTGGGTAAGATAACTCATACTGGCAAAACTCCTACAAGTGTGAAGAATGTGGCAAAACTTTTAATCAGTACTTACACCTTATTTCACAAGAAAGCTATTATCCTTGAGAAAAATTGTACAAATATAAGGAATATGGAAAACCCATTAACTCCTACTCATATCTTAATATAAAAAGGTTTCTTTTAATAAAAGCATTGAGTGTAATTACTGTCAAAAAATATTTCAGAAAGTATAAGCCTTTAAACTGAAGAAATATGAAGACAACTATTACAACTATAAAGGGGGTTATAGCACATTTACTTATATCAGAGATCTTATTGCACACATTTTGTACTAGAGGAAAACCCTGAAGCAGTTGCTTAAGTTTGTTCCACATCAGGAAATTTATATTGGAGATGAGTCCTGTAAATGTAATACATTTAGAAACACTTTTTTTTCCCCCAGAAACTACATCTTAGAAAACACCAGAGTTTATACTAAAATATAGTTTTGCAGATGCAGTAAATATAAAAACATTTAATTCGAAATAGAATGTATATAAATATCAGAATCTACAGTAGAATAACTAAGGCACTGACGAGTATAAAAACTAATCCACAACTACAGTTTTTAGATAAATGATTTGTATGTAACTTTAAAAAGAGATTTTTGGAAGCATTGTAATTACATTGAAAGTATACTTGCTTAAAATTTTTTGAAAACTGAATAGTGATGTAATACAGCTTTCAAATTATGCTGTTATTTTATTCCTATTCACATGTGAAAGCAAGTGATCAATTGCTTCTACATCAGAGATATTAGACATATTTAAAAATTACTTGGACATTATGACGTTTTCTATAAAAGAGTAAGAACATTAAAATATAAGATGCATAATGAAAATATAAGTGGAGAGGTTCTTTGTAGTAAACCTCTATTAAGTAATGTATAAGGTAAATGTTCAGAGCAATACTTTTCTACATTATAGTGTCACAAAGAAATAGTTGAAAGTATGTTAAAATAAATTAGTATATTGTTTTACTAATTGTACTTTTATGTAATAAAATACAGTACATTTAAAAATTGTTAGGGCTGGGCTCGATGCCTGAAATCCCAGTACTTTGGGAGGTCGAGGTGGGTGGATCACCTGAGGTGGTGAATTTGAGACCAGCCTGGCCAACATGGAGAAACCCCGTCTCTATTAAAATTTTTAGCCAGCCATGGTGGTGCATGCCTGTAATCCCAGCTACTCAGGAGGCTGAGGCAGGAGAATTGCTTTAACTAGGGAGATGGAGGTTGTGGTGAGCCCAGATCATGCCATTGCACTCCAGACTGGGCAACAAGAACAAAACTCTGTGCTCCCACCCCCGCAAAAAAAAAAAAAAGTGTGAAGTTAATTTTATTATTTTTTAACCATGTTAAAACTATTGTGCCTTTAATGAAGCATTGTCATGCCACTAACTTTATCCCACCTTACTCAAGGGTGCGGCTACAAGATGGTAGCAATATATGATTTGTTATATAGTGGAATAACATCTCTAGTAATCACTTTGCCAATGGCTTTAAACTGCAAATGAGTTAAAGAATATTGTTTCCACAGATTAAATTTTTACTTTTTTTTTTTTTTGAGACGGAGTCTCGCTCTGTTGCCCAGGCTGGAGTGCAGTGGCTGGATCTCAGCTCACTGCAACCTCCGCCTCCCGGGTTCACGCCATTCTCCTGCCTCAGCCTCCCGAGTAGCTGGGACTACAGGCGTCCGCCACCTCGCCCGGCTAATTTTTTGTATTTTTAGTAGAGACGGGTTTCACCGTGTTAGCCAGGATGGTCTCGATCTCCTGACCTCGTGATCTGCCCGTCTCGGCCTCCCAGAGTGCTGGGATTACAGGCTTGAGCCACCGCGCCCGGCCTTCTTTTTTCTTATTGAAATTTGTTATTTATATTTGTGGTTATATAGTATGTGTACATATTTTTGCCTTATATGGCATCTTTTGACTCAGGCCTACAATATGTAGTAATTACATTAGGGTAAATATGGTATCCATAACCTCTAGCATTTATCTTTTGTATTACCAACAGTGTAATTATATGCTTTTATTTATTTTAAAATGTAAAATTAAATTGTTACTACAGGTTTTTTTATGGTCACAATAATTATACAAAAATATAAATAAAATACGTCCATGTGCAATGGCTCACGCCTGTAATTCCACCACTTTGGGAGGCCAAGGCAGATGGAATGCTTGAGGCTAGGAGTTTAGGACCAGCCTGGCCAACATGGTGAAACCCTGTCTCTACTGAAAATACAAAAATTAGCCAGGCATGGTGGTTCATGCCTGGAAGCTGAGGCAGGAGAACTGTTCAAACCTGGGAGGTGGAGGTTGCAGTGAGTCGAGATCGCGCCACTGTACTCCAGCATGGCTGACAGAGTGAGCCTCCATCTTAAAAAAAAAAAAAAAAGAAGAAATAGAAACAAAGTCCATATATTTCTGAGTCCTGAAAATTTATTAATAAATTTGTTATATAGCTTTCTTTGAATGTATGGTCTCTGCCTGCAAGCATGAAGACTTTTAGTTTTAATTTACATAGAGTTAAATATACCCATATTACTCTGAAGATAAACCTTAGGTGTATGAAAACTATGAAGTGAGTGTTTTTGTGTGAGTACAAGTTTGTACATATTTTCAGAAGATCAATTATTACAACAAAACTAATTAGGTGACTAACAAAACTAAACATTTGAAAATCCTGAAAGCAATTTATACTTACTGCTTTGTATTCAATTTATCAATGTAAAATATTACACCTTATGATTTGGATTCTCCCTGGAATCGCCCTATTAAAGCACAGGCAACTTTGTCTCCAGAAACAACACTCTTGAGTACAACAGTAAAACCCCTCTTCAAACAAACAAAAAAAAAAGATTTTTAACACTTATTTTCACGAATATTCAACCAAAATTGAATAATTGGATATATTTATATTGTTCTATGTGTGTGTGAATGTATAAAATGGTGCATACAGGAAAAATGAGCGAGAAAAACAGATGTTAAGATTTATAGTGAATAAAACTGGAAAATAATTATTATATCCAGTTGATATCTTTGTTTATGTAGATAACAAAAGCAGCAGAAAGACTTTTTATTTTTTCAAGATGGAATCTTGCTGTGTCACCCAGGCTGAGTGCAGTGGTGTGATCTAGGCTCACCGCAACCTCCACCTCCTGGGTTCAAGCAATTCTCATGCCTCAGCCATTTTAGTAGCTGTGATTACAGGTGTGTGCCACCACGCCTGACTAATTTTTGTATTTTTAGTAGAGACAGGATTTCATTATGTTGGCCAGACTGATCTCAAACTCCTGACCTCATGATCTACCTGCCTCAGCCTCCCACAGTGTTGGTATTACAGGCATGAGCCACTGTGACTGGCGAAAGACTATTTTAAAAGTTTATTTAGGTGGGTAGACAACGTTCCAAGATAATACCCTGGATTCCCAGTCTCTTGCACACCTGCTGTGTAATACTTTCCTCTTGAGTGTAGAAACGTGTGACTGCTGGGAAATCACTCATGAAGTTAGGTTACTCATGTGTTGACTTTGTCTTTATCAAAATGGAGATTATCCTGATTGTGCTAAACTTAATCAGATGTGCTTTTAAGAGAAAGAGACACACCGTAGAAAAACACCCCTGCTGGCCTAAAAGTAAGTGACTTCTTGGTGGAACATGTAAGCTGCTTATGGTGGCCACATAACAGGAAACATGTTTGTATATTGTCTTCATCCTGCCTCCTACACATTGATTTCAGTAAGGAGCATAAGAGGATCTTATGGCAGAGGGTAAAAAAGGGACTCTCATTCATGTAAGAAATAATCACCTCTCATCTGGGATAGCTTAAGAGAAACAGGAGACCACAACAGGACCACATTAATGGGAGGAAAAGGGTAACCTGGGTAAAAGTGCTTACTGGCATTATGGAACAATATTTAGCAAGCTGTAGTGAATGATCAGCCTCTGGGACACTGATAGTCTACCAACAATGCTGAACTCATTCTATTTCAATCAGCATGTCTGCACCATTCTGGTGACCCAGGTTTACACTATTCATTACAGAAATACCATGAAGACCAGTGGGTAATGTCCTAGAATTGGACTTACTTCAAAAAGCATACTTAATTGTTTTCACATTTGAAAAACCTTAAAAACGATGAATTTATAATTAACAGAGTATTCTACTATACTGTAATACAAGATTAAACTGTAAACACCTTAATACGAATATTTTTTGAATGCATGATTAGTTATGTAGATAGTTTCTTTCAGAGTCACAGGACCAAAGTAACAACTAGAGAAAACATTTGAAATGGGATAAAATTAACCAAAACCACATCTTTTCAATGGCTTGGTGTAATTGCCATACTTATGGAAATGGCCAGATGACTAACAAGAAACAGAAAGATTTTGGCTTTTCTCAGTGATTATTTTTGACCTTTTGAAATAAAAAATCCTGGCTAAATTTTTTAAAGGGAATATTTTATAAGTGGCTTCCCAGGGTTCCCAAGTAAATGAAGGATGGATTCTCTCTCTGTAATCCAGGCTGCAGTTGTTGTGTTCTCAGCTCACTGCTAACCCCACCTCCCTGGTTCAAGCGATTCTTCTGCTTCAGCCTCCCAGGTATCTGGGATAACAGGCACCCATCATTATGCCTGGATAATTTTTGTATCTTTAGTAGAGATGGGATTTTACCATGTTACCCAGGCTCATCTTGAACTGCTGACCTCAGAGTGCTTGGATTAAAGGCTTGAACCACTGTGCCCAGCTGGAAGAATTTTGATAGGCAGGAAAATGCACCTCATATACACACATTGCTCTACTCTGATTTACTTCAACACTGAAAAATTGAAGATTGTAAATGTAGTCTCAACTTAGAGTGAATTAAAAAAGATTTGTTTTTCAAACAAGCAAATGTATAAAATTAATGGGTAACAGATTCCATTAGCTGATAAAAAATAGTATGACTAAATTTAGTAAGTATCCAGCTATTCAAATAGCAGTCCAATTAAGTTAAGACCCTAATAGCTGCATGTGGAAAGCATTGATGTGCAGTGTGGTGCACCTCCACTCAGCATTTTCTTCTGCCTCTTTACAGAGATACCAATTCTTTCTGAGTTACTCAGGGTCCATACTGCTGTTAGAAATGCTTGTTCTCTGGAGCCATAAAGAAATGACACTTGACCATAAATTTAATTTTCTTAGCAAGGCCATTTTTACTTTTTTCAGAAACGGTACACTCGCCAGCAGTTTTGCCACAAGAATACACCGAAAAAAGGAGACAAGGTCATTTATAACCTGATACATCCTTTCTACTGGTGTGTCCGGTTTTCATTGGCTGAAACAGGACCTCACATTCTGTATTTCTCCCGATTGTTTAGCACTTAGAACTTTTTTTAAAAAGCAAAGGCAGAGAACAAAGGAAGGAGGAAGTAACTTGTGGAATGCTGAGAAAGGTAAAAGCACCTTCAAATAAGGAAGAGTAACAGGCTATGACCTAATGCTTGCTTGGACCAGTATAAGCATGCCAGGGCAAATATTTAGGTTAAATTTTGGGGGCTAAGAATATAAAGTACATTGATTTATTTTTATTTTTTTAAGTCTCTTTAAAATTTCTTATTTATTTATTTTTTATTTCACTTTAAGTTCTAGGGTACATGTGCTCAACGTGCAGGTTTGTTACATATGTATACATGTGCCATGCTGGTGTGCTGCACCCATTAACTCGTCATTTACATTAGGCATATCTCCTAATGCTATCCCTCCCCCATCCCCTAACCCATGACAGGCTCCGGTGTGTGATGTTACCCACCCTGTGTCCAAGTGTTCTCATTGTTCAATCCCCAACTATGAGTGAGAACATGTGGTGTTTGGTTTTCTGTTCTTGCAATAGTTTTGCTGAGAATGACAGTTTCCAGCTGCATCCATGTCCCTACAAAGGACATGAACTCATCCTTTTTTATGGCTGCATAGTATTCCATGGTGTATATGTGCCACATTTTCTTAATCCAGTCTGTCATTGATGGACATTTGGGTTGGTTCCAAGTCTTTGCTATTGTGAATAGTGCTGCAATAAATATACGTGTGCATGTGTTTTTATAGCAGCACGATTTATAATTCTTTGGGTATATACCCAATAATGGGATGGCTGGGTCAAATGGTATTTCTAGTTCTAGATCCTTGAGGAATTGCCACACTGTTTTCCGCAATGGTTGAACTAGTTTACAGTCCCACCAAGAGTGTAAAAGTGTTCCTATTTCTCCACATCCTCTTCAGCACCTGTTGTTTCCTGACTTTTTAATGATTGCCATTCTAACTGGTGTGAGATGGTATCTCATTGTGGCCCTGATTTGCATTTCTCTGATGGTGAGTGATGATGAGCATTTTTTCATGTGTCTGTTGGCTGCCTAAATGTCTTCTTTTGAGAAGTGTCTGTTCATATCCTTTGCCCACTTTTTGATGGGGTTGTTTGATTTTTTCTTGTAAATTTGTTTGAGTTCTTCATAGGTTCTGGATATTAGCCCTCTGCCCGATAAGTAGATTGCAAAAATTTTCTCCCATTCTATAGGTTGTCTGTTCACTCTGATGGTAGTTTATTTTGCTGTGCAGAAGCTCCTTAGTTTAATTAGATCCCATTTGTCAATTTTGGCTTTTGTTGCCATTGCTTTTGGTGTTTTAGACATAAAGTCCTTGCCCATGCCTATGTCCTGAATGATATTGCCTAGGTTTTCTTCTAGGGTTTTTATGGTTTTTTTTTTTTTTTTTTTTTTTTTTTTTTTTTTTTTTTGAGACGGAGTCTCGCTCTGCCGCCCAGGCTGGAGTGCAGTGGCCGGTCTCAGCTCACTGCAAGCTCCGCCTCCCGGGTTTACGCCATCTCCTGCCTCAGCCTCCCAAGCAGCTGGGACTACAGGCGCCGCCATGTCGCCCGGCTAGTTTTTTGTATTTTTAGTAGAGACAGGGTTTCACCATGTTAGCCAGGATGGCTCGATCTCCTGACCTCGTGATCCGCCCGTCTCGGCCTCCCCAAGTGCTGGGATTACAGGCTTGAGCCACCGCGCCCGGCGGGTTTTTATGGTTTTAGGTCTAACATTTAAGTCTCTAATCCATCTTGAATTAATTTGCATATAAGGTGTAAGGAAGGGATCCAGTTTCAGCTTTCTATGTATGGCTAGCCAGTTTTCCCAATACCATTTATTAAATAGGGAATCCTTTCCCCATTTCTTGTTTTTTTCAGGTTTGTCAAATATCAGATGGTTGTAGATTTGTGGTATTATTTCTGAGGGCTCTGTTCTGTTCCATTAGTCTATATCTCTGTTTTGGTACCAGTACCATGCTGTTTTGGTTACTGTAGCCTTGTAGTATAGTTTGAAGTCAGGTAGCATGATACCTCCAGCTTTGTTCTTCTGGCTTAGGATTGTCTTGGCAATGTGGGCTCTTTTTTGGTTCCATATGAACTTTAAAGTAGCTTTTTCCAATTCTGTGAAGAAAGTCATTGGTAGCTTCATGGGGATGGCATTGAATCTGTAAATTACCTTGGGCAATATGGCCATTTTCATGATATTGAATCTTCGTATCCATGAGCATGGTATGTTCTTCCATTTGTTTGTGTCCTCTTGTATTTCAATGAGCAGTGGTTCATAGTTCTCCTTGAAGAGGTCCTTCACATCCCTTGTAAGTTGGATTCCTAGGTATTTTATTCTCTTTGAAGCAATTGTGAGTGGGAGTTCATTCATGATTTGGCTCTCTGTTTGTCTGTTATTGGTGTATAAGACTGCTCTGATTTTTGCACATTGATTTTATATCCTGAGACTTTGCTGAAGTTGCTTATCAGCTTAAGGAGATTTTGGGCTGAGATGATGGGGTTTTCTAAATATACAATCATGTCATCTGCAAACAGGGACAATTTGACTTCCTCATTTCCTAATTGAATACCTTTTATTTCTTTCTTCTGCCTTGTTGCCCTGGCCAGAACTTCCAACACTATGTTGAATAGAAGTGGTGAGAGAGGACATCCCTGTCTTATGCCGGTTTTCAAAGGGAATGCTTACGGTTTTTGCCCATTCAGTATGATATTGGCTGTGGGTTTGTCATAAATAGCTCTTATTATTTTGAGATACTTTCCATCAATAACGAATTTATTGAGTTTTTAGCATGAAGGCTGTTGAATTTTGTCAAAGACCTTTTCTGCATCTATTGAGATAATCATGTGGTTTTTGTCTTTGGTTCTGCTTATGTGCTGGATTACATTTATTGATTTGCATATGTTGAACCAGCCTTGCATCCCAGAGATGAAGCCCACTTGATCATGGTGGATAAGCTTTTTGATGTGCTGCTGGATTCGGTTTGCCAGTATTTTATTGAGGATTTTTGCATTGATGTTCATCAGGGATATTGGTCTAAAATTCTCTCTCTTTTTTTTTGTATCTCTGTCAGGCTTTGGTATCAGGATGATGTTGGCCTCATAAAATGAGTTAGGGAGGATTCCCTCTTTTTCTATTGATTGGAATAGTTTCAGAAGGAATAGTACCAACTCCTCCTTCTACCTCTGGTAGAATTCGGCTGTGAATCCATCTGGACCTGGACTTTTTTTGGTTGGTAGACTATTAATTATTGCTTCAATTTCAGATCCTGCTATTGGTCTGTTCAGGGATTCAACTTCTTCTTGGTTTAGTCTTGGGATAATGTATGTGTCCAGGAATTTATCCATTTCTTCTAGGTTTTCTAGTTTATTTACATAGAGGTGTTTATAGTATTCTCTGATGGTAGTTTGTATTTCTGTGGGGTCTGTGATGATATCCTCTTTATCATTTTTTATTGCATCTATTTGATTCTTCTCTCTTGTCTTCTTTATTTGTCTTGCTAGCAGTCTATCAATTTTGTTGATCTTTTCGAAAACAACTGCTGGATTCATTTGAATTTTTGAAGGGTTTTTTGTGTCTCTATCTCCTTCAATTCTGCTCTGATCTTAGTTATTTCTTGCCTCTGGTAGTTTTTGAATGTTTTTGCTCTTGCTTCTCTAGTTCTTTTAATTGTGATGCTAGGGTGTCAATTTTAGATCTTTCCTGCTTTCTCTTGTGGCCATTTAGTACTATAAATTTCCCTCTACATGCTGCTTTAAATGTGTCCCAGAGATTCTGGTATGTTGTGTCTTTGTACTCATTGGTTTCAAAGAACATCTTTATTTCTGCCTTCATTTCGTTATGTACCCAGTAGTCATTCAGGAGCAGGTTGTTCAGTTTCCATGTAGTTCTGCAGTTTTGATTGCGTTTCTTAATCCTGAGTTCTAATTTGGTTGCACTGTGGTCTGAGAGACAGTTTGTTATAATTTCTGCTCTTTTACATTTGCTGAGGAGTGCTCTACTTCCAACTATGTGGTCAATTTTGGAATAAGTGCGATGTGGTGCTGAGAAGAATGTATATTCTGTTGATTTGGGGTGGAGAGTTCTGTAGATGTCTATTAGGTGTGCTTGGTGCAGAGCTGAGTTCAAGTCCTGGATATCCTTGTTAATTTTCTGTCTCGTTGATCTATCTAATGTTGACAGTGGGGTGTCAAAGTCTCCCATTATTAACAGTGGGGTGTTAAAGTCTCCCATTATTATTGTGTGGGAGTCTAAGTCTCTTTGTAGTTCCCTAGGGACTTCCTTTATGAATCTGGATGCTCCTGTATTCGGTGCATATCTATAGGTTAGTTAGCTCTTCTTATTGAATTGATCCCTTAACCATTATGTAATGGCCTTCTTTGTCTCTTTTGATCTTTGTTGGTTTAAAGTCTGTTTTATCAGAGACTAGGATTGCAACCCCTGTCTTTTTTTTTTGTTTTCCATTTGCTTGGTAGATCTTCCTCCATCCCTTGATTTTGAGCCTACGTGTGTCTCTGCATGTGAGATGGGTCTCCTGAATACAGCACACTGATGGGTCTTGACTCTTTTTCCAATTTGCCAGTCTGTGTCTTTCAATTGGAGCATTTAGCCCATTTATATTTAAGGTTAATATTTTTATGTGTGAGCTTGGTCCTGTCATGATGTTAGCTGGTCATTTTGCTTGTTAGTTGATGCAGTTTCTTCCTAGCATTGATGGTCTTAACATTTTGGCGTGTTTTTCCAGTGGTTGGTACCGATTGTTCCTTTCCATGTTTAGTGCTTCCTTCAGGAGCTCTTGTAGGGCACACCTGGTGGTGACAAAATCTCTCAGCATTTGCTTGTCTGTAAAGGATTTTATTTCTCCTTCATTTATGAAGCTTAGTTTGGTTGGATATGAAATTCTGGGTTGAAAATTCTTTTCTTTAAGAATGTTGAATATTGGTCCCCACTCTCTTCTGGCTTGTAATGTTTCTGCCGAGAGATCCACTGTTAGTCTGATGGGCTTCCGTTTGTGGGTAACCTGACCTTTCTGGCTGCCCTTAACATTTTTTCCTTCATTTCAACTTTGGTGAATCTGATAATTATGTGTCTTGGAGTTGCTCTTCTTGAGGAGTATCTTTGTGGTGTTCTCTGTATTTCCTGAATTTGAATGTTGGCCTGCCTTGCTAAGTTGGGGAAGTTCTCCTGGATAATATCCTGAAGAGTGTTTTCCAACTTGGTTCCATTCTCCTCATCACTTTCAGGTACACCAATCAGACGTAGATTCAGTCTTTTCACATAATCCCATATTTCTTGGAGGCTTTGTTCGTTTCTGTTTACTCTTTTTTCTCTGAACTTCTCACTTCATTTCATTCATTTGATCTTCAATTACTAATACCCTTTCTTCCAGTTGATCGAATCAGTTACTGATGCTTGTGCATTTGTCACATAGTTCTTGTGCCATGGTTTTCAGTTCTATCAGGTCATTTAAGGACTTCTCTATATTGGTTATTCTAGTTAGCCATTCGTCTAATCTTTTCTCAAGGTTTTTAGCTTCTTTTCGATGGGTTCGAACTTCCTCCTTTATCTCGGAGAAGTTTGGTAGTCTGAAGCCTTCCTCCCTCAAGTCGTCAAAGTCATTCACCATCCAGCTTTGTTCCAGTGCTGTTGAGGAGCTGCGTTCTGTTGGAGGGGGAGAGGAGATCTGATTTTTAGAGTTTTCAGCTTTTCTGCTCTGTTTTTTTCCCATCTTTGTGATTTGATCTACCTTTGCTCTTTAATGATGGTGATGTACAGATGGGGTTTTGGTGTGGATGCCCTTTCTGCTCATTAGTTTTCCTTCTAGCAGTCAGGACCCTCAGCTGCAAGTCTATTGGAGTTTGCTGGAGGTCCACTCCAGACCTTGTGTGCCTGGGTATCAGCAGAGGAGGCTGAAGAAGAGTGAATATTGCTGAACAGCAAATGTTGCTGCCTGATCATTCCTCTGGAAGCTTCATCTTAGAGGGGCACCTGGCTGTGTGAGGTGTCAGTCTGCCCCTTCTGGGGTGTGCCTCCCAGTTAGGCTACTTAGGGTTCAGGGACTCACTTGAGGAGGCAGTCAGTCCATTCTCAGATCTCAAACTCCATGCTGGGAGAACCACTACTCTATTCAAAGCTGTCAGACAGGGACATTTAAATCTGTAGAGGTTTCTGCTGCCTTTTGTTTGGCTATGCCCTGTTCCCAGAGGTGGAGTCTACAGAAGCAGGTAGGTCTCCTTGAGCTGTGGTGGGCTCCACCCAGTTTGAGCTTCCCAGTGCTTTGTTTACCTCCTCAAGCCTCAGCAATGGCGGGTGCCCCTCCCCCAGCCTCGCTGCCACTGTGTAGTTAAATCTCAGACTGCTGTGCTAGCAATGAGGGAGGCCCCATGTGCGTGTGACCCTCTGAGCCAGGCGTGGGATATAATGTACTGGTGTGCCATTTGCTAAGACCCTTGGAAAAGTGTAGTATTAGGGTGGGAGTGACCCAATTTTCCAGGAGCTGTGTGTCATGGTTTCCCTTGGCTAGGAAAGGGAATTCCCTTCCCCCTTGCACTTCCTGTGTGAAGGGATGCCTTGCCCTGCTTTGGCTTTCACTTGGTGGGCTGTACCCACTGTCCCGCACCCACTGTCTGACATGCCCCAGTGAGATGAACCCAGTACCTCAGTTGGAAATGCAGAAATCACCTGTCTTCTGTGTCGCTCATGCTGGGAGGGGTAGCCTGGAGCTGTTCTTATTCAGCCATCTTGGAATGGCCTCTGATTTTTTTTATTATGACTAGCAGATATTTAGGAATGTTAGCACAGGACTTTGAATAAGCTTTGCTTCTAAGAGAAGTTACTATTCCTAATTAGATGGGGAGGAAACTCTTTGAAGAGGAACCTCTACTTTACTTTTTACCCTGGGAACTGAGAATGCTGTGTTCAGAGTGATTGCTGAAAACATGGCTAATACACAACTTCCATATTATAATAAAATGTCATAAATATTACTCTGCCTCAGAAAAGCTTTTACTAAAAGATTATCTATAGTAACCAATTTGAGTTCATGGGAAATTTCAATATTCCAGATAATTCAGACAGTTCATGGGAAATTTCAATATTCCAGATAATTCAGACAGTTAAATGTCAATAAAATCTCAAAATATTTGAATAAGATAAAGTCTTCTTAGTGAAGAATTTTGTATTACTGGTAAATTTAGAAAAAAATAGAAAACCAGGATGACTGCAGTGGCTCATGCCTGCAATCTCAGCACATTGGGAGGCTGAGGCAGGTGGATCACCTGTGGTCTGGAGTCCAAAACCAGCCTGGCTAACATGGTGAGACCCCATGTCTACTAAAAGTACAAAAAATTAGCCAGGCATGGTGGCAGGCACCTGTGATCCCAGCTACTGGGGAGGCTGAGGTAGAAGAAATGCTGGAACCTTAGGGGCAGAAGTTACAGTGAGCCAAGATTGTGCCATTGCACTCCAGCCTGGGCAACAAGAGCAAAACTCTGTCTCAAAAAAAAAAAAAAAAAATTAAAAACCAGTACCTCAAGCCAAATAACATTGTTTCACACATGAGTAGCAACCAAACAAGTGCTATTCATGATTACATAATTAGGGTTTTTTTTGTTTGTTTTTTTGAGTCTCATGTCACCCAGCCTGGAGTGCAGTGACGTGATCTTGGCTTACTGCAACTTCTAACTTTCAGGTTTAAGTGATTCTCCTGACTCAGCCTCCCTAGTAGCTGGGAGTACAGGCACCCAACACCACACCCAGCTAATTTTTTTTTTCTTTAGAGGAGTCTCAGTCTGTCACCTTGGCTGGAGTGCAGTGACACAATCATGGCTCACTGCAACCTTGGCCTCTCAGGTTCCAGCAATTCTCCTGACAGCCTCTTGAGTAGCTGAGATTACAGGCACCTGCCACCACACCTGGCTAATTTTTTGTGTTTTTAGTAGAGACCAGATTTCACTATGTTGCCCAGGCTGGTCTCAAACTGCTGACCTCAAGCAATCCACAGCAACCTTAATGAAAAGAACAGAGCAGAAAGGTATCATACTTATACCTTTCTGTATAAGGTATACATACTTTCTGTATAAGGTATACATACTTGAACTCTATTTCAATATTATATAGTAATAAAAACAGAATGGACTGGGCAGAAAACTGAGCAGAAAAAAATTCAACAGAAACTAC
Organism: Trachypithecus francoisi; assembly: GCF_009764315.1. NCBI lineage: Eukaryota > Metazoa > Chordata > Mammalia > Primates > Cercopithecidae > Trachypithecus > Trachypithecus francoisi. The sequence goes on from NW_022681457.1 coordinate 54,375,777, forward strand.
TACTCAGACCTGATGCAAAAGAGAACTTTGGGAATAGTTTTAGTTTCTCAAAATCATGCAGAGATTTGTGTGTCCCCAAAACACTGGAAGAGCAGCCAGATTATGCAGCCTCTTATATGCTATGAAGTGGACATTGTCTCTCACTGTGAACTTGAAGGAAGCTCACTGAAAGAAAAGAAGAATCCTTAAAGAATTTAAAAGCATATGACAGCAGATGTCCCTTTGTGAGAGAAAAATTAAAACAAAAATAAAAACAAAAACAGCTGCCCAGGAACTATTTCCTTTGGAATACAGCTTCCCAAAACACATTTTAAGGACTGACTTTCTCTTTAATCTTGGGATCTCTTATCTGTGTCATCTGTTGTATTCATTTTCACTCACACCCACCTGGGTGTTTGGCAATCATCTCATGTCTCTTCATAGTCAAAGGTTTTTTTTTTTTTTTTTTTTTTACACCAGACAGGTGATTAGGTCTGACTTAGAGACAACAATACCTGTTTTATTAAAAATAAATAACATGAATCTTTCTCATATTCTCCAAATACAAGCTAGTAATGTGCTCAGCAGAGAGGATGTAATACAATATTCTAGTAAATTAAGACCAAAATACTAAGTTATAACAGAAATTTCTAAATATTTAGAAAATGCTTTCAACTTGTAGGTTTCTTTTTCTTTCTCTCTCTCTCTCTTTTTTTTTTTTTTTTTTTAGGCTGAGTTTACCTCTTGTTGTCCAGGCTGAAGTGCAATGGCATGATCTCGGCTCAGTGAAACCTCTGCCTCCCGGGTTCTACCAATTATCCAGCCTTAGCCTCCGGAGTAGCTGGGATTTCAGGTGTGTGCCACCATGCCTGGCTAATTTTGTATTTTTAGTAGAGATGGAGTTTCTCCATGTTGGTCAGGCTGATCTCAAACTCCTGACCTTCGGTAATCTTCCTGCCTCAGCCTCACAAAGTGCTGGGATTATAGGTGTGAGCCACCGCGCCAGGCCCTGCATGTAGGTTTTTTAATTTTACTACCTGATACTACTGAATCAAAAGTTGTTGCTGGCAGTTAGATTTTCAGGTGGGGGCAACAATATTTTATGCCAAAATTCCTGGAATTACCACAAGTTTAGAGTGAAGAATAAAGCTCAACTCAGGAATGTGGAAAGTTTGGATTAAGATTAAACATCTTGAATAAATTCTTTTCTACATGAACAAATTCCGAAGATTCTCTGGAGAAAAAGCATTCTGAAACTCTGATGCAAAGAATAAATTACTAAAAAACATTCCACAAAAAAGAGAAATAAAACCTTTAGGGTGTATTATGAATTATGTATTAAAGTTATTCTCACCAAGAAAGACCAGGTTTCTGTAGTTCTCTGACATCATATCCCTACATAAATTCCACTGTGCAGTATCCAGACAATTCCACTCCTTCAGAGAGAATTCTATGGCCACATCTCTAAATTGTAATGGCCCCTAAAACACACACACACACAAACACACATTTTTACCAAGTAGCCATGGGCAGAGATTTTATTTTGTCTTAAGGTGAAATTGGAAAGTAAAGAGAATTGGTTCTTACTTATAGGACTGACTAAAATTATCCAATAAAATAATTTTCAACACAGAAATATTCTCTAATGTGTTCTTTAACTCTGAGAAAAAAGAGCAGCATAAGATCCACAACATCAGTTCACATATGATATTTTTCTAGGTAACAAAGTATAAAATTAAGGGCATGAACATGTACGTTTTTGAGGGCAACCTCCACCTCCTGGGTTCAAGCGATTTTCCTGCCTCAACCTCCCGAGTACTGTTACTACAGGCTCATACCACCATGCCTGGCTTTTTTTTTCTGCATTTTTAGTACTGAAGGGGTTTCACTATATTAGCCAGGATGGTCTCAATCTCCTGGCCTTGTGGTCCACCAGACCCCCAAAGTGCCAGGATTACAGGTGTGAGACACAGCGCCCGGCCATAACCATTTTCTTAATCCTGCTCTGCATAGAGCTAACGGAACACACAGATGGAGCCTCAACATTGCATGTTTTCCATCTTTACTAAGGACCACAGTTTTTCCCAGCAGAAATCTTGAGTATCGACATCTTTTCATGTTCAACAACCACAAAGGGAACATTTTTAATATTGCATGTTGGAAACAATTACTCGAAGTCTCAGAGAAAACGAGCACTCAAACAAAGAACATCTAAGCAAGGCACATTTACTCCTATAGAAGGCTGCCTCTCACAGATGGAGCAATAGCAAGGGCACAACTGGACAAGGGAGGGGAAGGGGGTTTTACCCCTTACACCTCTAGTCCCTACTGCTGTGTCCTTCTCCTATTGGCTAGGGTTAGACTGCACAGTCTTAGCTAATTCTGATTGTCTATTTTAAAGAGAGCAAGGGTGGCCCGGTGAGTAGTTTCAGCAGGAAGTATGGTTCCAAGGCACGTGACTAGGGGTGAGTCAGATAGAGCAGGTAACTAGGGATAACTCAGAGCAGGTGACTAGGGGTGACTCAGAACAGATTAGGTGACTGGGGATGAGTAAGGACCCTAAATATGTGAGTTAGAAGGGGGTCATTTACTGAAACTAGGGGCAAGGAGACATAAAGATAGAGGAATTTAAACATTAGAGTGGAGAACAAAGAACAGGGAAGCTGAAAATACTGAAATATTTGTTCTTTGAAAAGGACTTCAGAATTCATTATACTTAACAATTTTCCTCTCTTGGATTTTAAAGGAAATTAACAAGCTGAAACCATTAAAGAGATATTTACTGTATCCTACATTTCAGACCATAAATTCTTGCTGAGAATTCTGCATGGCATATAAGAAGCTATGACATATAAAATGTAGAAAAGGCTCTGGGATATAGGAAAGAAATATTTTTCAGAAACTCTTGACTATCATAAGAACTTTAACAAGTACTGAAACCAAACTCATTAGGGAGGAACAACACAAGTAGAGAAGTAAAGTTTTGTGAGTACTAAACGCATGGCAGTCCAGGAGGCAGAGTGGACACTGCTCTTCATCTGAGACACGTTTACCTGAAGAAAAGCCATTTTTTCTTTCTCCTTCTCTGAATTCCTTCTCAGATGAGACTCTCTAGACAAATTACACCTGCATCTTGAGAATATGCCTTTAAAGGTGTCAGTACCACACATTTACCTGCTAGCATGACATCAACTGGCAGAAAAAGTCCACCCATTTCTGTCCTTTAAAACAGAAGAGATTCAGGAAAAATGTGCTGCTCCATGAAGATAATAGCATAAGTTTCTCCTTTCCTTTCGTCAGGTGCCATCACCGGCCACAGACACAAGCAATTTCTGCTACATTGATGCAAATATGTGCCACACTGACCTGTCCCTACCAAATCCAAACAGAACAGGCCTTGTGACCACCCTTTAGTGCAAAAGTGGAACTTAATTCTCATGAATGTATTTTGAAGCCCTCGTACTTGATTCTGGCCTCACCTTAGAGTCACATGAGGCCCTTAATTAAAACAACCTGGATGCTTCCACCCAGAAAAATGAACAGAAGCTGTGGGGAGGACACAAGAGATTTCTGCAAATTGGCCTTGTGATCCTAATGAGAAACCTGGGCTGATAACCACTAAGCTAAGCATTGCTTCTCAAGCTTTAACGAGCTTATAAATCACTTGGTAATTTTGGCCCCCCTTTATGTAATGTGATTCTGCAGGTTTGAAAAGGGTCCATGAATGGGTGTTTTAAACAAGTTACCTGTCAATGCTGATGTTGCTTCCCCTTTCCTCAATATTAGCATTAGTTAGAGAAGCAGGCACAGCACAGGGTCCCTTACACTCTGCACTCTCATAACAACCAAATACTTCTGGTACAAATAAGGACAACCTATCTCCATCATAAAGACATATTCTTTGCTGGCTCTTTAAAGTTTACAGAGAAAATAGAAGGCAGCAATGTCTCAATAAGTTTGGATTTAAAAACAACTTGTACACTGGTACTAATGCAATGTTTATTAAGCAGGTACTATGAGCTCAAGAGTAGGATACAGAGCACGTGCTGGACATTACACATTAAGTGATTTAATTCTCTAACACCCTGGGAGCTGGTATTAAGCATTTAATAATTTCCAGGATTTAGAAAAAGGGCCCAGCATTTTTATTTCTTCTTCCGTTTCTCTGTCATCAAACTTTTTAAAAATTGTAAAGAATAAAAGCTAAATATAGACAGATGAAAGACATATAGAAAGGAAGAGTTTAATGTAGTTTACAGAAAATTTTATTCTGTTTATGTTTACTTTTTTGTGACTTGTGTAGCAATGGCTGGGTCTGTAGGAATAGAAAGCAAGTTACTAAATAGAATGTCTGTGCAAGCACTGGTTTAATAGAAAATTTAAAAACTAAGACCCAACAATATATACTTTATTTTTCCCTTTTATCTGCTTTTGGGTTTAAGGAAATTGTGAGCACCAGCTCTAGAAAGGCAGCAGGATTCAGCAGCCAAAACTCTGATCTCTTCTAATCAGTTCTGTGAGACAAGACTTCAGGGTAGGGTCAGACCTAAATAAGGCCTCCAAAAAGGGTGAATCTGAACAGGTCTGTGTGACAGGGGGAGGACCCTATGTAGAATTCTGTTCTCTATGGCACTACGGTACTTACAGTTTTGTTTTTTCTAAGCTTAACTAAAAGAAACTTAAATCCAAGAGTTTCTGTAATTTTAGACTCTTCTAGCCACTACCCTGTCAACTTTATACTGTATGCTAATATGCAATTACATACATCCCTTAAGGTTTTCTAGGGTAATTTTTTTGGGGGGGCACAGAGTCTTGCTCTGTCACCCATGCTGGAGTGCAGCGGTGTGATCTCGGCTCATTGCGACCTCTGCCTCCCTGGTTCAAGCAGTTCTTTTGCCTCAGCCTCCCGAGTAGCTGGGATTACAGGCATGCACCACCACGCCTGGCTAATTTTTGTATTATTACAAAACCACACATCTGCCAGGCTGGTCTTGAATCCTTGACCTTGTGATCCACCTGTCTCAGCCTCCCAAAGAGCTGGGATTACAGGCCTGAGCCACTGTGCCCAGCCTTTCTAGGGCAATTTTATTAAAAAGTAAATATGTACACATAGCAAAGTAAAAGAAATAAAAATTTTACAGCTGGGCACAGAGGCTCAAGCCTGCAATTCCAGCACGTTGAGAGGCCAAGGCAGGTGGATCATGATGTCAAGAGTTCAAGACCAACCTCACCGAGATGGTGAAACAAAATGTCTACTAAAAATACAAAAATTAGCCAAGTTCAGTGGCAGCCACCTATAATCCCAGCTACTCGGGAGGCTGAGGCAGGAGAATCACTTGACCCCAGCAGATGGAGGTTGCAGTGAGCTGAGATTCTGCCACTGCACTCCAGCTTGGGTGATAGAGTGAGACTCCATCTCAAAAAAGAAAAAAATATATAATAACAATTCTTCTGTTCATAAATATCCTTTCAGGTGTAGACAACAGAAGTCACAACAATATAATGAAACTGGCCTAAATAAAGCCCAAGATATTGGACACATCTATTTGTTGTACCAACCATATGATGCATAATTTAATTATTTACCCTGTTGCTAGTCTAGATTAAAAGTTTCTGGATTGTAGGAACCATGACTGCCTCATGGTTTTTTTTTTTTCCCATGGCCATATGAAATGGAAGCAACTAGTTTATCTATTTGGATGTCCAGATCTTTTCCTTGTTTATTATCCAATTACCAGGAAACTGGAGAAACTCTCATCTGGGTACCAACCAAAGATACCTCTTGTATGAGGAGATGAACAAATACAGGATGACTCACTTCTCTTACATTGAGACAGAAGCAGAATTAACCACTCTTGTCAGCCTGACACAATCCCTCTCTGGACATCCTCAAATATCTCAAAAGCACCTAGGTGATTGTAAGAGAATTCCCAGTGACCCAGGGCTGATGGCTCAATAATAAGCCAGGCTGGAGAAACTCAAGCTGATTCTAAGTAAAAAATGGAATTGCATGGCCAAGCGTGGTGGCTCCTGCCTGCAATCCCAGAACTATGGAAAGCAAAGGTGGGTAGATCACTTGAGGTCAGAAGCTTAAGACCAGACTGACTAACAGGGAGAAACCTCGTCTCTACTAAAAATATAAAATTAGCCAGGCGTGGTAGCACATGCCTGTAATCTCAGCTACTCTGGAGACTGAGGCAGGAGAATCATTTGAACCCAGGAGGTGGAGGTTGCAGTGAGCCGAGATTGTGCCATTGTGCTCCAGCCTGGGGAATAAGCCTGAAACTGTCAAAAAAAAAAAAAAAAGAAAGAAAGAAAGAAAGAAAGAAAAAAAAAAAAAAAAAAAAAAAAAAGAAAACTGCCTTGGTTGAGTTCCAGAACCTGGATCACCTGTCCTGATTTGCTAACTCTTGTGTAAGAGAAAGAACAAAAATACTCTACTCCAGTAACACATTTTACAGGTAAATATAGTTGTGGTCATGGCTCTGCGTATGTTGTGGCCTGATAATAGGAATGGGAGCAATGTTTCAGCCCCAGCTTATACTTATAATGGTGACATGGAAAAAGTACTGCTGGGTTTCCAGCATGAGTCCAGATAGAGATAGCTCCAAAAGTTCTCACTGTGACAGCCCACCTCATTCAGGCACCACGGTAAACTAATAGAGCTTCTGAAACAGAAAAAGATTTGGAGAGAAAACCAGATCTCCATCTGAGCAAGATTATTTTGAAAGAAGAAAGTTAAACAGATTTTTTTTTTTTTTTTTGAGACGGAGTCTTGCTCTGTCGCCTGGGCTGGAGTGCAGTGGCCGGATCTCAGCTCACTGCAAGCTCCGCCTCCCGGGTTTACGCCATTCTCCTGCCTCAGCCTCCAGAGTAGCTGGGACTACAGGTGCCTGCCACCTCGCCCGGCTAGTTTTTTTTTTTTTTTTTTTTTGTATTTTTAGTAGAGATGGGGTTTCACAGTGTTAGCCAGGATTGTCTCAATCTCCTGACCTCGTGATCCACCCGTCTCAGCCTCCCAAATTGCTGGGATTACAGGCTTGAGCCACCACACCCGGCCAGTTAAAAGATCTTAAGAGAAAGCTCAGATTGATATAAGATCGATTATGTCAGCCAGAAAATATTCCCCTAAAAGAAATTTCTCCCTAAACACCCAATGTGCACAGCTACTCTTAGCATGAAAAGCATGAGCATAGCCGGGCACAGTGGCTTACGCCTGTAATCCCAGTACTTTTGGAGGCTGAAGTGGACGGATCACGAGGTCAGGACATCGAGACCATCCTGGCTAACATGGTGAAACCCCATCTCTACTAAAAATACAAAAAATCAGCCGGGCATGGTAGTGATCGCCTGTAATCCCAGCTACATCTCTGAGGTCAATAACAGAATAATGAGTTGTGGAAGGGGTCATTGTGGAGATGAGAGTATAGGAGCTTGGCACAACAGGATGGATGGAAAGGGCAATCTGATTTATGAGGCAAAGGTCTTGAACTAGCCTGTAGGATTTATCCAGTTTCTGGATGGGTATGATAGGGGCATTTTAGGGAGAATTTGTAGGCTTTAAAAGGCCATGTTGTAACAGGCAGGTAATAACAGGCTTTAGTCCCTTTAAAGCCTGCTGTGGGATGGGACACTGGCACTGAGCAGGGTAAGGGTGATTAGGATTTAATGGGATAGTAATGGGCATGTGATTGGTTGCCAGAGAGGGAATAGAGGTGTCCCATACTTGTGGGCTAAGGTGGGGAGATACAAGAGGAAGACTTGAAAAAGGCTTTGGGTTGGGAAGAAAGGGAGCAAAAATGTGGCTGTAGTCCAGGAAGAGTCAGGGTAGTGGAAAATTTTGTTAAAATGTCTCGACCTAATAATGGAACTGGGTAGATGGGGATAACTAAAAAGGAGTGCATAAAAGAATGTTGTCCAAGTTGGCACCAAAGTTGGGGAGTTTTAAGAGGTTTAGAAGCCTGGCCGCCAATACCCACAACAGTTACAGGGGCAAGGGAAACAGGCCCTTGAAAAGAAGGTAATGTGGAGTGGGTAGCCCTTTTATTGATTAAAAGGGGGACGGACTTACCCTCCACTGTGAGAGTTACCTGAAGCTTTGTGTCCGTGATGATCCAGGGGGCTTCCAAGGAGATTGGGCAGCAGCAGTCTTCAGCTGCTAAGCTGAGCAGATCTGAGAAGGAGTCAGTCAGAGAGCCTTGGGCCAGAGCTTTACAAGCTCTGTGAGTGGCTGCCGGGTGAGCTGGGCGGTCTGATTTCCAGTGAGTCCCTTCACAGATGGCACATGGCTTGGGAGGAATCCCAGGCTGTGGGCATTCCTTGGCCCAGTGGTCAGATTTCTGGCACTTGAAGCAAAATCCTGAGAGAGGAGGTCCTGTAGGAATGCCTGACCACTGCAGCTTAAGCATTTTGAAGTTCTTGTGTGCTGGGGCTGTGGCTGTGTTTTGTTTCATAGCAGAGGCAAGTAATTATAACTCAGAAATGCGTTGTCACTTGGCAATTGTAACTCAAAAATTGTACACCTTGAAGGCGAGGTTGATTAATTCATGTTGTGGGGTTTAGGGACCAGATTCCAATTTTGAAGCTTTTTTTCTAATGTCAGGAGCTGATTGGGTGATAAAATGCATATTGAGAATAAGACGTCCTCTGGTCCTTCAGGGTCTAGTGCTGTAAATCTACTAAGGGTAGCCACCAAATGGGCCATGAAGTGGGCTGGATTTTGGTAGTTTCTTTAAGTTTGTTATAATTAACAGATTTGTATGCTGCCTTTTAAAGCCCTTCAACTAGGCAGGAAATCATGTAATCTCACCTAGCTATACCTGGGGAGCCTGCCTGATAGTGCCATTAGGGATCTTCTCAGCGAACTGCTCTAATGCCTTCCTGGAGGCCTGGTTTCTGATGGGTGTGTGTCTGTTGAGATTTGGCTAGAGAAAAAACTGTTTCTCATTCATCTGGGGAGAGGGTAGAATTTAGGAAGACATTTAAGTCGCTCCCAGTTAAATTGTAGGACTGGCTTAAATACTGAATTCCTGTTATATTTAGTGGGGTCTGACGAGAAGGACCCCAGGCACTGACTGATTTGGGAAGGTCTGATAGAGAAAAGGTCAGAACCTTACTGTTCCCTCAGATCCATCCACCTCTCTAAGGAAATTGTTGGGCAGGTGGGGGAGAGCTAGTCGCAGAATGAAACTGTAAGCCGGATCGAGTTGTGAAGAGGGGAGCTGATAAGGTGCAGGAGCAGAGGCCAAAGAAGAGTTGGAACCTGATTCAGCCTGGTAGGGAGTGACCTGAGGAGGGCAGTCTGGGGAGGAGGGGAGAGGTCAGATGGGTTGGTAGAGAAGAAAGATTCAAAAGACTCAGCGATGCTTGGGGTTGGGACTGAAGGGGCAGGCAGGAGGAAAAGAAGGAAGACGGGAGGAGTTGCATTGGGAATAGAGATTAAGGAGGGAACAAATGGTAAAAAATGCCTGGACATAGGGCACCTTAGACCATTTGCCCATTTTATGACAAAAATTATCTAGATCTTGTAAGATGGTTAGGTTTCAGATCAGGTGATAGTTGAAGAGGTTTTAAGTTTTTGAGAACACAGACTATGGGGAAAGAAGGAGGAATGTAGGGTGGAAGGTTGCCCATACTAAAAAGGTAAGTTTAGAGAAAAAAGAGGGTAGAGACATGGAAAGAGAGGGGTCGTACTTGCCACCCAGGGGAGGGGATACTTGCCACCAAGGTGGAGGATCAAGGCAGTCATCCCTGGGGTCATTAGAACACCCCTGGAATGTGGGTGAATAATCAGGCAGGCATCCCTGCAGTGATTAGACACCAAGGGAAGACTGTTTTCCAGAGTCCATGACCAGTGCCAGAGTTTTGGGTCCATGGATAAAATGCATCTCCTTTGTCTCTACTAGAGAGGAAAAAGAACTGGAATTGGAAGAATGGGGAGATTGAAGGATAGTGAGAGAGGCTGGAGAAGAGAGTTAAGAGACCACTTACCTGACTTGAAATTGGTGAGATATTCCTTGGGCTGGTCTGAGGAACCAAGGTCATAGGTGGATCTCCTCATGGAATGAGGGTGAGAGCAGCAGGTTGGTCTTCTGAAGGAGTCCCCATGTCCCAGGTTTTGGCACTAACTGTCACACGTGTCCATGTGAAGAGACCACCAACAGGCTTTGTGTGAGCAACAAGGCTGTTTATTCACTTGGGTGCAAATGGGCTGAGTATGAAAACAGAGTCAGTGATGGCAGATGGGGAAGAGGTTGCTTTATAGGAGTTGGGTAGGTAATGGAAAATTACAGTAAAAGGTGGTTATTATCTATTGTTAGCAGAGGAGGGGGTCACAAGGTACATGGTGGGGAGATCATAAGACTCACTGTCCAGAAGAAGAACGCCACCAGGTCGATTGATCAGTTAAGGTAGGGCATGGAGAAGTCACAATGGTGGAATGGGGTAATGTTGGTTAATCAGTTAAGGCAGGAACTAGCTGTTTACTTCTTTTGTGTTTCTTCAGCTGCCCCAGACTACTTGGTTCCTGCAGGCCATCTGGACATATATGTTACAATGTCTGACCTTCAGCCTGAGAATGACTAAGCCTCATGCCAAACAACTTGTTACAAAAGAGCTAGGGTCCCAGACCATGCCAAAACTTCATGAGACCTCTCCTCATCTGTGCACAGAAGGGTATCTGACTCTGGAGCCCAGGTTGTTTCTTCCCAGTCTGGTGGTAAATTGTCCATAACCTGGTGAGTGCAGTGTCTGACTCTGGAGCCCAGGCTGTTTCTTCCCACTCTGGTGGTGAATCCTCCATAGTCTGGTGAGTGTAAAGACATACATATATATATATATGTCTTTTCCCTTCTCCTCTTCCCATTGCAATTTGCTTATTATATCAACCTGCTTATTATATTGATTTGCTTATTATGTCATTTGCTTGAACCCAGGAGGTGGAGGTTGTGTAATGGACCAAAGGATTCACCTTGCCCTTTGCCTAGCCAGAGCCCGTTCATCAAGACATGGGAATTTATGGAGAAAAAGTTGAATATTAAATTTGAACTCAATTGAACATGGACACAAACAATGGTCACCAAGTCTTGGAACAGGTTATGTGAGCCCTTGAGGCATTCATCCAGCGCTGTTTTGGAGAAATCTCTATTTCAACCTATTCCTATACATTAGTTATCGAAAAACAAGAGACAATCACAAAAAAAACAAAGTTGATCGTTTTGTGTTCCTTGAGCCTACTTGTGAAGGGCCCTCATGACTGGGCCTCACTTCAAAGAACTCGTTATAAAAGAGCTAGGGTCCCAGACCACGCTGAAGCTTCCAGAGATCTCTCCTCATTTGTGCACAGATGGGTGGCCGACTATGGAGCCCAGGCTGTTGCTTCCCAGTCTGGTGGTGAATCCTCCATAGTCTGATAAGTGTAAATATATATACATATATCTTTTCCCTTTTTCTCTTCCCATTGCAAATTGCTTATTATATCATTTGCTCATTATATCATTTATTTATCATGTCTGCATTACCATTTAGGTGGAATGAAGCTTGTTTACCCTTAAAGGTATTGTGTGTGTGTCTTTTCTTCTCCCCTCATGTATTTCCCACACAGAACATTTTGATGTCAAAAACAGAATTCGAAAACAAAAGTGTGCTACTTTTTGGCCACAAGGAAATGACTGGAGGCTCTGGGGCTTCCCATATCCTGGGTTGGGAACTCCCACAGTTCTCCACTTGGCGATTGAATGGGCAAGGGAAACTAGCCTTTGTGAGAATTGGGAATCTAAATTAGTACAGTTTAAACCTTTCAGTGTGCATGAAGCACTGTAGGGGATTCCAGTCAGCAAAGGAGATGCTGAGGAGATCTCCTGGAATGGATGGTGTTCATTTACTGCTTATAGGTTAATGTGTCAAGACAGGGGCTGGTTGCTACAAGAGAAATGTAAGCTGGAAAAGGAAAATGCTAATCTGACTTCCAGACTGACCCTGGCCCAATGCCAGGCCTATGTTTTGACTGATCAGGCTCAAAGCTATCAGCCTATTGCTGAAAAAAGTAGCTGTCTGAATGGCCTGGTCAGGGTAAACCTGAAGAACTAGTTAGCCAGGGCTTGGAGCAGATAAAAACCTAGCTCCTGTCTCAAGGATGGGAAATTAACCTTGGTAAAATTCAAGGACGTCCACAAACTGAAATTCCTTGATATCCTATGGAATGCAGAGAGATAGTCCATTTTACCAAAGACTAAGGCTAAAATACTAGAACTTGCAACCCCTACCACTGAAAAGGAGGCCTAGAAACTTATTGGATTGTTTGGATTCTGGAGACACAATACTCCCCACTTGGGTAACATTTTAAAACCACTGCATGCAGTCACTAGAAAACACTATGACTTTCATTAGAGAGAGAAAGAGAGCATGGCTTTTGAACAAGCTAAACAAGTGGTGCAACTGGCCCTGGATCTATGGCCCATTCAGGATGGGCCAGTAGAACTGCAAGTAACTGTCCTAAATCAACGTGCTAATTGGAGCTTTAGGCAGAAACAAGATGGGAAGAAGGTACCTTTCTGGTTTTGGACCCAGAAACTGCCAGAGGCCAACAAATCTTATACCCCTTTTGAGAAGTGATTGTTAGCTTGCTATTGGGCTTTGTGAGAAAAAGAACACCTCTGCTTCAGCCATGATATTTTCATGAGGCCTGAAATTCCTATTATGACTTGGATCATGACTTCCCTCAAAACCCACCAGATAGGGCACACCCAAGAAAGTAGCAACATAAAATGGAAATGGTACATACAAGACTGGGCTAAGCCAAAACCAAAGGGGGTATCAATTTTACATGAGAATGTACGAAACTTGCCAGCTTGAAACACCATTGAGCAACTCCTGCAGATAGGGAAGGAAACCACATCACCCCACCCAATGGGGCAAATCCTTTAAAGAACTAAGACCAAGGATCAGAAACATGCTTGGTTTACAGATGGATCTGCCAAATACATTGGTGAGACCTGATCCTGAAAGACTGTGGCTTATAATCCTGTTAAAAACATAAGCATTTCTGGCTGGGTGCGGTGGCTCATGCCTGTAATCTCAGCCCTTTGGGAGGCCAAGGTGGACGGATCACAGGTCAGGAGTTCAAGACAAGTTTGGACAACATGGTGAATCCCATCTCTACTAAAAATATGAAAATTAGCCGGGTGTAGTGGCATGTGCCTGTAATCCCAGCTACTCAGGAGGCTGAGGCAGTAGAATCACTGGAATCCTGAAAGGTGGAGGTTGTAGTGAGCTGATGTCGTGCCACTGTACTCCAGCCTGTGCGACAGACTGTGACTCCACCTCAAAAACAAACAAACCACCAACAACAAGAAAAGCATTTTTGATGAAGGAAGTGGTGGAAGTAGCCAGTTAACTGAACTAGTAGCCATGTTCTGAGCTACTCAGGAGGAGGCCAAAGGGATTTGTCATTTGTGTACCAACTCTTGGTCAGTAGCAAAAGGTCTTACCACCTGGATGCCCCAATGGCAATGAAACAAATGGTTAATTGGGAACAAAGAGGTTTGGGGAAAACAATACTGGGAAGATATCTGAATCTTGGTGAACACTACCATTATCACTGTTTTCCTTTTTTTTTTTTTTTTTTGAGATGGAGTCTAGCTCTGTCACCAGGCTGGAGTGCAGTGGCACAATCTCAGCTTACTGCAACCTCCCCCTCCTGGGTTCAAGAAATTCTCCTTCTTCAGCCTCCCAAGTAGCTGGGATTACAGACACACACCACCATGCCCAGTAAATTTTGTATGTTTGTAGAGACGGGATTTCACCATGCTGGCCAGGACGGTTTCAATCTCCTGACTTCGTGATCCACCCACCTTGGCCTCCCAAAGTGCTTGGATTACAGGTGTGAGCCACTGTGCTCAGACCTGTTTTCCATGTTGATGCTCGTGCATCTCTGATTTCTCTTGTTGTCAGACTATTTATTCAGCAGGAAGATCAACAGGACAAAATTTTCACCATAACTGTAAACGTGAGTGCAGGTAAGTGGATTACAACATATTCAAGCCTTCCAATGAGAGACATCATAGTATATGGTGGTATAATTGATAGCGATTACTGGGGATAGTTAAAGGAATACCACTCCAGATTCTTTTTTTTTTTTTGAGATGAAATCTCACTCTGTCACCCAGGCTGGAGTGCAGTGGCACGATCTCGGCTCACTGTAAGCTCTGCCTCCTGGGTTCACGCCATTCTCCTGCCTCAGCCTCATGAGTAGCTGGGACTACAGGTGCCCACCACCATGCCCGGTTAATATTTTGTATTTTTTTAGTAGAGACGGGGTTTCACTGTGTTAGCCGCGATGATCTCAATCCCCTGACCTCATGATCCACCTGCCTCGGCCTCCCAAAGTGCTAGGATTACAGGCGTGAGCTACCGCACCTGGCCGTACCACTCCAGATTCTTTTGTTATAAAACCAGAGTTGCGGGTTGCTCAATTATTAGTGGAACCTTGTCAACAACTAACTCCTGAGGAAATCTCTGCCCCAACAGAGCCTACATACAGAACTGGGAAATTCAGATCCACTGGTACATTTAGCTGAACTCCTGGAGACAATATATGGGTACAGCATCCATCAGACCCTGCCCCTAATGCTGGTGACCTTGTAGCTATGAAAGCAGAAAATCAAGGCAGAGTGCAATTTCCTAGAGAAGAGAAACAATATTACGTTCCCCTCTGTTTTTGTTATTACAGGGAATAACCAATCTACTAATGGTCAGAAACTGTGTCTTTGTGTCTGAGGCCAAGAATAAATTTATCAACTGTGTAACCACTGGTGCCACTGAAGCCAACAACAGACAGTGTTGGCTATACGTCGAGTTGCCAGAGGCCGCCAGGAATGGGCTACCTTGGAGAATCACCCCAACAACATTTCTGAATGGCTATGTCATTACCAATGGGGCCACAACAACAACACTTACAATCCAACCTGGACTTCCTTTGACCAATAAGCAATCTATCTTTGCCCAAGTCAGACAAAAGGTGAACTCCATCCTCACCTTCTGTCAAAAGCCTTGGTATCCTGTGCACCCTTCTGCAGAAGTAAATTTGCCTTGCTGAGAACTTCCTTGTTTGAGCGCTCATTTTCCTTGCAACTCCAAGAAGCTCTTGTTTTCAATAGTTGGGACCTTAGACTCTCATGGTGTGGATTCATGAGTGGAACCTTCTGATCCATGGGTCACACAGTTCCACAGAAAAAGCACAGGTTCCTGGGATGGTTAACATGCTCACTCACCATCTTCCTTGGCTGGGGAGTGGGGGCTCCCCAGCCCCATGTGGCTGTCAAGTGGTCCCCAGCATGACACTGCTCTTCCTTCCTCTCCAGGGGTCATGTCAGCCACCTAATTAGTTCTGATGAGAGAACCTGAATACCTCAGGTGCTGTTAGAGGAGTCACATGCTATTATGGTTCTTTTCTATGGTATGCTGCTTCTAGTCAGCCATCTTGGCCCCACCTCCACCAATTTTTATTTGAATGTCTGATAGAATTCAGCTGTGAATCTACCTGGTTCTGAACTTTTTTATTGGTTGGCAATTTTTAAAAATTATTATTTTAATCTCACTGCTTGTTATAGTCTGCTCAGTGTTGTTGTTGTTTCTTATTTCCAGGAATTTATTCATCTTTAGGTTTTCTAATATGTGCATGTAAAGGTGTTCACAGTAGCCCTGAAGGATCTTTTGTATTTCTGTGGCATCGGTTACAATATCTTATGTTTCTTTTCTAATTGAGCTTATTTGGATCTTCTCACTTCTTGGCTAATGCTGGTAATGGTCTATCAATTTTGTTTATCTTTTCTAAGAGCCAGCTTTTCATTTCATTTATCTTTTGTATTTTTGTTGTTGTTTCAGTTTCATTTAGTTTTGCTCTGATCTTTGTTATTTCTTTTCTTCTGCTGGATTTGGGTTTGGCTTGTTCTTGTTTCTCTAGTTCCTTAAGGTGTTATCTTAGATTGTCTACTTATGCTCTTTCAGACTTTTTGATGTAGTCACTTGACACTATGAACATTCAATTTTGCACTGCTTTTGCTGTATCCCAGACGTTTTGATAGGTTGTGTCATTATTACCGTTCAGGTCAAAGAATTTTTAAATTTCAATCTTGATTTCATCCAATGATCAGTCGGAAACAGGTTGATATTAAATTTATTTTTTAATTTAATTTCCATGTTTTTATTTAATTTCTAGAATTTATTTAATTTCCATGTATTTGCATGGTTTCGATGGTTCATTTGGAGTTGATTTTCAACTTTATTCCACTGTAGTCTGAGAGAGTAGTTGATATAATTTTGATTGTCTAAAATTTATTGTGACTTGTTTTGTGGCCTATCATATGTCTATCTTGGAGAATGTTCCATGTGCTGACAAATAAAATGTATGGGTAGAATGTTCTTTAAATATTTGTCAAGTCTATTTGTTCTAGGGTATAGTTTAAGTCCTTTTTTTGTTGTTATTGTTGACTTTCTGTCTTGATGACTTCTCTAATGCTGCCTGTAGAGTATTGAAGTCCCACATTATTATTGTGTTGCCATCTATCTCATTTCTTATGTCTAGTAGTAATTGTTTTATAAATTTGGGAGCTGCAGGGTTAGGTGCATACATACTTAGGATTGTGATATTTTCCTGTTGGACTAGTCTTTTTATCATTATATAATGTCACTCTTTGTATTTTTTAAAACTGTTTTTGCTTTAAAGTCTATTTTATCTGATGTAAGAATGGCTACTACTGCTTGCTTTTTGTGTACATTTGCATAGTATATCTTTTTCCAGCTCTTTACCTTAAGTTTATGCGACTCCTTATGTGTTGGGTGAATCTCTTGAAGACAGCAGATATTTGGCTGGTAAAATCTTTATTTTTTTTTTCTTTTAGTTGATGTTTCACTCTTGTTGCCCAGGCTGGAGGGCAATGGCGTGATCTTGGCTCACTGCCACCTCCACCTCCAGGGTTCAAGCAATTCTCCTTCCTCAGCCTCCCAAGTAGCTGGAATTATAGGCATGCATCATCATGTCTAGCTACATTTATTTGTTTTTTTTTTCAGTAGAGACGGCGTTTCTCCATGTTGGTCAGGCTGGTCTCGAACTCCCAACCTTGCATGAGCCACCAGGTTTGGCCTCCCAAAGAGCTGGGATTACAGGCATAAGCCACCGTGCCTGGCCTGGTAAACTCTTACCCATTCCGTCATTCTGTATCTTTTAAGTGGAGCATTTAGGCCACTAAATTAGTAGCATTTAGGCCAATAATCACTATCAATTATACCACCATACATTATGCCTGTCATTGCAAGGTTTGAACACATTGTAGTCTATTCATCCTTATTCAAGTTTGCAGTTACAGTAGAAATTTTGGACTGTTGATCTTTTTTTGTTGATTAAGCAGTCTGTCAAGAGAAAGCAGAGATGCATGAGCATCAACATGGAAAACAGTGATAATGGTAGTGTGCACCAGGATTCAGATACCTCCTAGTATTTTTTTCCCCAAACCTCTTTATTCCCAATTAACCATTTGTTTTGTTACCACTGGAGTATCCAGGTAATAAGACCATTTGCTACTGATCAAGACTTGGTATACAAATGACAAATCCCTTTGGCCTCTGCTTGAATAGCTCAGAGGATGGCTAGTAGTTCAGCTAACTGGCTGCTCTCACCCCTTCATCAGAAATGCTTATGTTTTTAACAGGATTAAAAGCCACAGCCTTCCAGCATCGGGTCCCATCAATGTATTTGGTGGATCCATCAGAAATCAAGCATGTTTCTGATCCTCTGGGCTTAGTTCTTTAAAA
Organism: Trachypithecus francoisi; assembly: GCF_009764315.1. Lineage (NCBI taxonomy): Eukaryota > Metazoa > Chordata > Mammalia > Primates > Cercopithecidae > Trachypithecus > Trachypithecus francoisi. The sequence goes on from NW_022681457.1 coordinate 54,393,564, forward strand.
GGTTTGTCCCATTGTGTGGGAGGGGAGATTTCCTTCCCTATCTGTAGAACTTGCTCAGTGGTTTTATGAGCTGGCAAATTTTGTACACGATCATGTAAAAGTGATACCCCCTTTGGTGTTGACTAAGCTGGACTTGTATGTACCATTTCCAGAAAGGACTTGGGTATGCCCTTTCTGGTGAGTTTTGGGGGAACACATGATCCAAGTCATAACAGAAATTTCAGGCCTCATAAAGACATTATGGTTGAAGCAGAGGTGTTCTGTTTCCAGTAAAGCCCTATAGCAAGCTAACAATTGCTTCTCAAAAAGGGTATATGCTTTGCTAGACTCTGGCGGTTTCTGGGACCATGATGTTGGAAATAACACTTAAAATCCTAAGTATATTGAACACTCAAAGGATTCTTAGCAAAGCAATTTTACTTCTGCGCAGAGGGGTGCTTCTCCTTGGCCAGTCGCCGTAAGAGCACACCTGAACAAAGGGGCACGAGAGCCTTTATTCCTGGTGCAAGTCGTGTCCCTGTACCCTTTCCCCATTGGTCAGGGTTGGGCTGCACAATCTAAACTAGTCCCAGTTGGCTAAACATTTGAACTTTCTTTAGATAAGGCGGTCACGTAAGGGAGAGAGGGGAAAGGGGAAAGGATATCAGCAATGAGCTAGAGAGATAGTCTTCTTTCCAAATAAGGGAAAGGAATGTGAGCTGGTATGATAACACCTGGTACTGTTGAGTGTCTGGGCATGTAACAAAGGCAGAAAGAGAGAAAAAAAGAAGAAAAAGGAAAAAGGGGTGGGAGTATTATGAATTAAAGAATAAATGATTAACCAGGCTATTTGAAGAGAAACCTCATTATATCCCACAGACTTCCCCTTCTTCTAACTCCTTCAAATTTTTTTTTAGCATAATTTGGCTCCGTTGTTCTACTTGGTGTTCTAGAAGGAAAAGCTCATTCAAATAAGGGGGAAGAGGATTGTAAGAGGTTTCACGAGAGCCGTTTCAATAAGTCTTTGTAGGCCGGGCGCGGTGGCTCAAGCCTGTAATCCCAGCACTTTGGGAGGCCGAGACGGGCGGATCACGAGGTCAGGAGATCGAGACCATCCTGGCTAACACGGTGAAACCCCGTCTCTACTAAAAAAAATACAAAAATCTAGCCGGGCAAGGTGGCTGGCGCCTGTAGTCCCAGCTACTCGGGAGGCTGAGGCAGGAGAATGGCGTAAACCCGGGAGGCGGAGCTTGCAGTGAGCTGAGATCGGCCACTGCACTCCAGTCCGGGCGACAGAGCGAGACTCCGTCTCAAAAAAAAAAAAAAAAAAAAAAATAAGTCTTTGTATTAGTCCTCGGGCACAGGGTATAATACAGCATCCTACAAGAATAAGCAACCCTATTCCGATGGCCAGAGAGATGAGGATTGAGGACATAAGTCCCTTCCATCTACTGAACTAATTTCCCATTACATTTGTGAAGGGATCATTTAGTCCAGAATTTTTGCCTAGCTCATTTGATAAGGCAGTGAGACTTTGTAATGCTTTAGTTTTGGTCTCACCAGGAGCAGTATTATTATGGATATAAGTACAGGATTGGGTCCCGATTATGACACAAACTCCACCCTCCTTTTTTTTTTTTTTTTTTTGAGACGGAGTCTTGCTCTGCCACCCAGGCTGGAGTGCAGTGGCCAGATCCCAGCTCACTGCAAGCTCCGCCTCCCGGGTTTATGCCATTCTCCTGCCTCAGCCTCCCCAGTAGCTGGGACTACAGGCGCCCACCACCTCGCCAGGCTAGTTTTTTGTATTTTTTTTAGTAGAGACGGGGTTTCACCGTGTTAGCCAGGATGATCTCGATCTCCTGACCTCGTGATCCGCCCGTCTCGGCCTCCCAAAGTGCTGGGATTACAGGCTTGAGCCACCGCGCCCGGCCCACCCTCCTTTTCTAATATCATGTCTAATGCTATCCTATTTTCCTAGGCCATTTGACTCGTGGGTCCTAATTGTTCAGCTATCCCTTTAATAGCATCTCTAGTATAAGTAATAAACCGTTGTTGATTGTAATAAATGTAATTTATCCAACTCACATTTTTATTTACAGCTGACCACCAGAGGAATGTAGATTCAAATCTGGCAGTTATTTGATTTGGGGCTTTAGATTCATTTGACACTCCTCTTGGGACCCCAATGGCATCTATGTAAATCTGAGAATCGAAGGACCCATGGGGGTCCTCTCTTGTTTGACTATGTTTGGTTTCTACCCTTTCTGGTTGATGAAATGCCAGGGTGAAAGGGATGGCCAATTGAATTAGAGCACAAATTCCACTCCAGTTATTTGGCAGAGTGTCCATTATTGGTCCACCACAATACCACTGTGCATCTGCTCGAGGATGGCTAAGGACTGACTGATGGGTAAGCTCTTGGAAGGACTTAAGCTCACTGTATCCCATTAAGGCTCCCAAGAATGCCAAGTTTTCTCCCTGTCGTGAGAGACACGAAGTAAAGTTGACATTGGGAAATGGACACTGAATGGCCCTCTGGGGCTGACCCGCAGGCTGTTGAACTTCAGGGAACAACAGAGAAAGAGCTTGGAATGATTAATTGCCCCAGGCTAAGGGGTTTTGGAAGAGAGCTACCCTACAGCTCATGCCCAGTCAACTGGAAGACCATCCAAGTGGAAAGGGGACAATCTGGGTCTCTGATCCACCATGAGCGCCAGTGTAACATTCATTTTTGTTTAAAGTGTGGACGGAATATTTAATCCATTCCAGCCAAGCATTTGCATCTTGATATCATGCCTCTAGCGCTATAGTTTTTCTGAAGTTTTCTACCTCCACAACAGTTACCTTGGTTGGGTCATTTTGGAGATGGGAGGAGGACGTTGGACTCGCTATACTTGGGGAGAGCATTGGTTTCCACGTGTCTCCTGGACTCTGGTGAATTCTTTTATTATTGTTAACCAGTAGTTTAACTAACCTTAGGGAGAAGATTCCTATAGGGTCCTGTCCTGCAACATCTGCTCTTAATCCATACCATTCGAATATAGAAAGTTCTTGGGCCATTGTCCAGGGATTATTTATAGTCAGCAACAATGGGATACAGTGCAATGGCTTACAATTTGGCGGGGTGAGACCGCATTCTAGTTGGAGTTTTTGTTTTAGTCCCCATAAGCTATTTGAAGCAGGGGGCCTGGCTGTCCACCCTTTGTACTTAGTGGTCCACTAAACATCTGCCTAGTCACTACAAGGACCTCTTTAAAGCTCCATACTTATACTTGGTTGACTCTTTGCAGTATGGACATAGATGCTTATCAACATGGGATAGCTTCTTTTGACCTTGCTCATCTCTGCAAGGGATGACTGAACAGGCTTCGAACTGAAGGGTTAAAGAATGGCTAGCCCAAGTTACACTGATGATAAGATGACCTGTTGAAAAGAAAAGAGAAAATAAACAAGTGATTATTAAGCTCTTTTTAGAGTTAGTTTGGTGGGGCCGAGCCCTGGAGTGACAGTCCATAATTCTGGAGGTGGTTGCGCCTTTTTGACTCGGGTGTTATGAGTCCATCCTATTTCCGCTGTCTGGACTGCAGTCTCAGTAGTTAGGAGCCTGAGGTAGGGTCCTTCCCAAGCTGGTTCAAGTTTCCCTTCCTTCCACTCTATGATGAGGACATGGTCTCCAAGCTGATTTGATGTGCTGGAAACTCCAGGGGTGGCATCTGTGGTAGGAGACCTTTAGTCTTAAGGGAAGAGAAGGTAGAGGATATACCAAGTATATAATTTTTGAGGAACTGATCTTTTATTTCAAATGTAGGAATGTCACCAGTGGAGTGTAAGTAGGGCAATCCATAGAGCACTTCAGAAGAGGAAAGGCCAATATGTCTCCTAGGGGCAGTCCAGATTCTTAACAAAGCAGTAGGAAGACATTTAGTTCATGGCGGTCGAGTTTCTAAAACTAACTTAGTTAAGTGGTTTTTTTAAGTCTGATTGATCCGCTTTACTCTTCCTGAGGAGGGTGGATACCAAGGGGTATGATATTCCCAATTTATATCTAGAACCTGGGCTAAATTCTTAATGACATGTGTACTGAAAGTTTCCGTTATCTGAATCAATATTTTCTATTAGTCTAAATCTGGGTACAATGTTTTCAATTAATGCTTTAACTACATTATTGATGGTTGCACTTGAGAATGGGATAGCCTCTACCCAGTGAGTAAAGTGGTCTATTATTACTAAGTATTTTAAACGACCAATTGGGGACATTTCAATATAATCAATCTGAACACTTTGCAATGGTCTTAGCCCTGGATTCCTTCCTCCAAGTGGCGATTTCCTTAGAATCTGCTTATTAGTCTTCTTACATATTAAGCAACTATCTAGAACTTGTTTCACCAGGGTGTAAATTCCTATACACCCATAAACCTGGAGAACTGCATCACACATTGCTTGGCATCCCCAGTAGGTCCCCTGATGTAACTGAGACAAGACCTCCCTCATGAGAGGTTTTGACATCTCCCTTTGATCTGGTAATATCCATTTCCCTTCTGCATTCTCTTTAGCTCCTATTCTTATTAACTTCTCTTTTTCAAAGGAAGAGAAAATGGGGGTTGCAGTAGGAGAAGGAAGGCATGGAGTTAAATGAAAAACAGGCGTTTTGGAAAAAAAATGGTAACTTCCTTTGCTAGCTGATCTGTGAGATTATTTCACCGACTTATGAAAGACAATTTCTTTTGATGTCCTGGGACATGTACAGTAGCTATCTCTTCCGGCAACTGGAGATTGCGGAGGACATGAGCAATTAGTTCTCTCTGAACTACATCTTGGCTTCTACTATTGATAAGACCCTTCTCCATCCAAATTTTGCAAATGTATGTGCCACCCCAAAGGCATACTGAGAGTCAGTAGAGATAGTTCCTCCTTGGTTTTATAAATGTTCTAAAGCTTGGCTGAGTGCAAACAATTCACACCTCCAGGCAGACTAATTATTAGGCAATCTTCCTGACTCTACTTCTTCAAGCATTTCTCCATCAATCACTGAATACCCATTATGTCTTTTTCCTTCAATTACCTGGGAGGACCCATCTATGTATAAGTGCCACCCTGTCTTGAAAGGAGCTTCTTCTATGTCTGGTAGAATGTTTGTATGGTAGTCAATCAGCTCTAAACATGCATGCTCTCTTTTTAAGTTTGGATCCCCTGTTAAAAAGCCTGCTGGATTAGGTGAATTATCAGTAATTAATATTAAGTCATATTTTTCCAGTAGGATAGCTTCATATTTTAAAATCCTTGAGTCAGTGATCCACCTTCCTGCTTTCTGATTTAAAATAGTTCTAACTTGGTGGGGCACGTTTACTGTTAACTTACCTCCAAAGGTTAACTTCGTAGTTTCTTCAACTAATACTGCTGTAGCCATGATGGATTGGATACACTGGGGCCACCCACAAGTGGCTGGGGTTAAGACCTTTGACAAGAAGGCCATGGGCTGTTGATGGCCTCCATACTCTTGGGTAAACACACCTAGAGCTACCCCATTATTTACATGAACAAAAAGGTGAAATAGCTTTTCTAGGGAGGGTAGAGCTAGAACAGGGGCAGTTGTAAGCATCTCTTTTAATTCCTCAATTTGCTGGATTTTCTCAGACGTCCACAAGAGACAATCAGGCTTCCACTGGGCAAGTTTCTCATATAGAAGTTTACTTTTTAATGCATATGTGTCAATCCATAAATGGCAATATCGAATTAGTGTTAAAAATTTCCTGAGTTCTTGTTTAGTTTGAGGCAGGGTTAGGGAAACAATTCCCTCCATTCTTTCAGGTCCTAGTCTTCTTTTACCTGCACTGATTAGGTGACCTAAATATGTAACTTCAGATTCTACACTCTGAAGTTTCCCTTTTGAGATCTGCAGCCCCTCACATTGCAAGTGATTGCGCATATGTGTAGAGAAGTCACCTACTTCCTTTATATCTTTACCAGATATTAGAAGATCATCCATGTACTGAAGCAGGCATATTTGCTTAGGGACTGTGACTTTCTCTAGTACTTGTTCTAGGATTTGACCAAAGAGGTTAGGGGAGTCAGTGAACCCTTGAGGCAAGATTGTCCATTGATATTGTTGTCTCTGCCCCAAATGGGGGTCTTCCCACTCAAAAGCAAATATATCTTGGTTATTCTCAGCCAAGGGACATGAGCAGAAGGCATCCTTAAACCTATCACTGTAAACCACTGATGACTGTATGGAATTTTGCTAAGAATGGTATAAGGGTTAGGAACAACTGGGTGAGTGGTCTGGATTATTTGATTAATAGCTCTAAGGTCTTTCACTAATTAATATGACCCATCTGATTTCTTGACAGGCAGGATTGGGGTACTGTAAGGAGACATACATGGTTCAGGAAGCACATCTTTAACAAGACTTTCAACTACAAACTTTCGCCCTACTCTGCCCTCTAAAGGAATAGGGTATTGCTTTCTTCTTACTATTTTCCCAGGAGTTTTTAGTTTTATATATTGGAGGGATTTGGAGTTTTCCTCTATTTCCTTCCTTTGACCAGACTTCAGGATGAATATATTTCTCATCCACAGCAGTGAGTAAATGTAGTGAAGTGAGGAATCCTTTAGGGCCCACTTGAAGGCCTATGCCTAGACTTAACTTTCAGTCCCTTCCTAATAGATTAGTTCCCACTTCAGTAATTAATAAAAAATGAATATGAGTAAATGGATCTTGTATCTGACTTCTGGGCCGGGCGCGGTGGCTCAAGCCTGTAATCCCAGCACTTTGGGAGGCCGAGACGGGCAGATCACGAGGTCAGGAGATCGAGACCATCCTGGCTAACACAGTGAAACCCCGTCTCTACTAAAAAATACAAAAAAACTAGCCAGGCGAGGTGGCGGGCACCTGTAGTCCCAGCTACTCCAGAGGCTGAAGCAGGAGAATGGTGTGAACCCAGGAGGTGGAGCTTGCAGTGAGCTGAGATCCGGTCACTGCACTCCAGCCTGGGCGACAGAGCGAGACTCTGTCTCAAAAAAAAAAAAAAAAAAAGATATCTGACTTCTGTGCTTTCTAAAATTTTGCCTTAAATCCTTCTCCTTTTACCCTGGTGACCAAAAGTTCTTCTCAAGAGCAGGAAGGACCAGGTGGAGGGAAACAAACAGAGGAGCGTGAAGTCCCTGAATCTACTAAAAAGCTGATAAATTCACGTTTAGGTCCCACCTCCAAATGTATCAAGGGCTCCTGGTGGGACTCAAAATAAAAGAGGAGGAGCCCCTACCTCCCCTATTGTTCTTCAAAAGTCATGAGTGTGAAAGTTTCTCTCTCCCTCTTTAGTTCAGAACATTGTCTCTTAAAATGGCCTGTTCTTCCACATCTGTAGCATCTATCTTGTCCTTCTTCCTTCTCAGTCTTGGTATTCCCTGCCCTTGCTCTCCTTTACCACTTAGGGGACTTATTAAATGAGGACCTCGGCCATCCAGATGGAGGCTTGGGTCCCCTAAAGGAGGGTTTAGGCCCCTTATGATCTCTGGCCCCTTAAAAGCCCTGCTTAGAGATATATGGACTTGGAGCCATCTGTTGGAAGGTAGATAACATATGTTATGCCTTTTGTTCTTGTTTTTCCTTGTCTCTTCTTACATACACTTTTTGATCCTCCCTGAGCAGTTCACTCAGGGGACGGTCCTCCCAATTTTTTAATTCTTTTGAAATGTTTGGCTAACTTTTAGTAACAAAGTGAAGTTTTAACATTCCTTGTCAAGGGGCTTTTCCAAATCAAGGCCTGCATACTGTCTCATTTGCTCCCTCAATCTATTTAAGAATCTAGCGCGTCTCTCCTCTTTTCCCTGTTGAATATCAAATGCTTTAGAAAGATTCTGAGTTTGGGGTACTGATTCTCGAATTCCTTTTTTTTTTTTTTATCTCCCTTAGATCCTGCATGTTTTCTCAGTGATTTGCATTGTTATTGTCCCACTGGGGATCTTGGGTGGGAAATTTATAGTTCGCAGGAGAAACATTTTGACCGGGAGGGTGCTCACGTTCCCAAACCGCCATGGCAGCCCTCCAAATCATACTTCGTTCTTCTCCTGAAAAGATGAATATTGACTCGGCCCAAGTGTATATCTGAGGCCCTAGAAATTGACCAATTTGATATGCTACTCCATAATGGTCGTCCACTAATGGCTTAATCTCCTTTTGTAAATTCTGGACTTCGGGACTAGTTAAGGGATCATTTAAAAAGCCAATAGCTCCCTCTCCTTGTGGTACCTTTCTCATAGGAAAGAAAGTTGGATCTGGCTCTTTAGGTGTGGATGGAAATGGAAAGTTTTGAATATCTTTTTTACATTGCTCTATCTTATGTTGAAATCCCTTTAAAGAGGGATACTTAACAGGTTGGGGGCAGGCTCACAAGACGGTAATTCTGCAAAGTCAGTACAATAGGGAGGAGGAGTAATATGAGTAGAGGCACCACAAGTGGCGGAGGGATCTGCAGCAGCAGCTGGGGGAATGGAACACGGGCAGATGACGCAGGTGAGGAGTGGCCTGAAACAGCTGGGGAATAACCTGACACCGCAGCTGGAGGGAAGAAAACCAGAGGAGCGGCATCGGGGACAACTGGAAGAGTGATGCAAGCAGGGGAGGGACCTGAAATGGAAACTGGAGGGGCAGGATCTGGGCACTGAATGGAGGAAGATTATCTAGACGGTCCCAAGTGTTAGTGGATGTGGGTTGTCTAGACATGGGAACTCTTTCCCTTCCAGAGGGGTTGGCTTCTGGCTTTCTCCCTCCAGAGTCTAAAGGGTAAAGGAGGACAGGTATCTGCTGCCAACAGAGGGTGTAATCGATTTCTTCTTGGGAGACAGGGTTCTTATCATTAACATGCTAGATTAAGAGCTGACTAATCCGCTCCTCATTAGACCCAAATTTTGGCCAGAAGAGTGAGGGTTTAAGGGTGGGTTGTCAAACCCAAATAAAACAATATTTTATCATCTGCTGTTTACCTTTATACTTGGTTCTCTCATTATCTTTCCAATACTTTAGCATAAGCTCCAAGGGGCTATCAGAAGGAATTTCATCACTCTCTTGACTCTTTAGTTTTCCTGTCTTACTTGAAACATTCTCCATCTTAGGGGTTATAAGTGGGCTCCAACCTCTCCTGTTAGAGGAGTCTAACCACCTCTCTCTATTGAGGCTTTAAGAGGGGGCTCAGCCTCTCGTGTTAGAGATGTCTTACTGCCCCCTTTCTGGAGGCTTACTGAGGCTTTAAGAGGGGGTCCAACCTCTCGTGTTACAGGTGTTTTACCTCCCCCTTTCTAGAGGCTCAGCCCCTCCCGTTAGGGGTTTCCTGCATATCCTATAGCTCACCCTCCTGGAGGTTCCTTGCACCCTTCTTTCTTTTTGTCTACTCTGACTGTTCCTGCCCCTAGTCGATAGATGGCAGCAAAAAAACACAGAGAAGACTCACTCAGGACACACAACCGTAATGCTTAGCCCCATCCACACACTCTCAATCTTTTAATTTTCCCGACCACCAAGGCAATACTTGGTTGCCTTTGCAAAGTCTCCTACCTTATTCGGTGCACAAGAATTACCTGGTCCTCTTATTCCCATGGTCTTCCAAGCCTCTCCTCCCCGCTTTGCTGAGAACCCAGATTCATTCATCACAATGAGTGAGTCCTGATACTCCTCACCCTCAGGTCACCATAACTCGACAGTTGGATGCGTACCCCCGGGTGAGGTGAGCAAAGATCCCCTTCCTGAAGGGGAATATTCAAGGCCCACATTTGGGCACCAGAATTGTTGGGAATAACTCTCAAATTGTAAGGAAATTGAACATTCAAACAAAGGATGCTTAGCAAAGCAATTTTACTTCTGCACAAAGGGGTGCTTCTTCTTGGCCAGTCACCATGACAGCACACCTAAACAAAGGGGCACAAGAGCCTTTATTCTCGATGCAAGTCCTGCCCCTGTACCCTTTCTCCATTGGCTGGGGTCAGGCCACACAATCTAAACTAGTCTTGGTTGGCTAAACCTTTGAACTTTCTTTCTTTTTTTTTTTTTTTTTTTTGAGACGAAGTCTCGCTGTGTCGCCCAGGCTGGAGTGCAGTGGCCGGATCTCAGCTCACTGCAAGCTCCGCCTGCCGGGTTCACGCCATTCTCCCGCCTCAGCCTCCGAGTAGCTGGGACTGAAGGCGCCCGCCACCACGTCCGGCTAATTTTTTTGTATTTTTAGTAGAGACGGGGTTTCACCATGTTAGCCAGGATGGTCTTGATCTCCTGACCTCGTGATCCACCCGCCTCGGCCTCCCAAAGTGCTGCGATTACAGGCTTGAGCCACCGCGCCCGGCCTTGAACTTTCTTTAGATAAGAGGGACACATAAGGGAGAGAGGGGAAAGGGGAAGGGGTGTGTGCAATGAGCTTGAGAGCTAGTCTTCCTCCAAATAAGAAAAGAAATGCTAGCTCGTACTGATAACACCTGGTACCGTTGCATGTCTGAGCATGTAAAAAAGGCAGAAAGGAAGCAAAAAAAGGAGAAAAAAGAAAAAAAGTGTGGGATATTATGAATTAAAGAATAAAGTATTAATCAGGCTATTTGAAGAGAAACCTCATCATATCACACAATAACCCAAAAGGTACCCTCTTCCCATTTTGTTTCTGAACTGCCTAAGGCTCCAATTAGCATGTTGATCTAGGACAGTTATTTGCAATTCTACTGGCCCATCTCATATGGGTCATAGATCCAGGGCCAGTTGCACTGCTTGTTTAACTTGCTCAGAAGTCATGCTCTCTCTCTCTCCACAGTGAAAATTATAGTGTTTTTCAGTGACTACATGCAGAGGTTGTGAAATGTTACCCAAGTGGGAATATGATGTCTCCAGAATCCAAACATGCCAATATATTTCTGGGCCTCCTTTCTAGAGGTAGGGGTTGCAAATTCTAGTATTTTAGTTTTAGTCTTTGGTAAAATGGACTATTTACCTGCATTCCATAGGACGCCAAGGAATTTTACAGTTTGTTCAGGTTCTTGAATTTCACTAGGGTTAATTTCCCATTTTTGAGATAGGAGCTGGTTTTTTACCTGTGCCAAGCCCCGGCTAACTAGTTCTTCAGATTTTACCCTGATTGGGCCAATTATACAGCTGCTTTTTTCAGCAATATGCTGATAGCTTTGAGCCTGATCAGTCGAGACATAGGCCTGGCATTGGGCCAGGGCCAGTCTGGAAGTCAGATTAGCATTTTTCTCTTCCAACTTACATTTCTCTTTTTGCCAGCAGCCCATATCTTGATATATTAAGTTACAAGCAGTAAGAAAATACTATCCACTTTGGGAGATCCCCTCAGCATCTCCTTTGCTCACTGCAAGCTCCTGCAGCACTTCATGCACAGTCAACGGTTTAAATTGCACTAATTTAGATTCCCAGTTCTCACAAAGGCCAGTTCCCCTGGAATATTCAATCGCCAAGAGGGAGAACTGGGGGAGTCCCCATCCTGGGATATGGGAAGTCCCTGAGCCTCTAGCCCAGTCGTTCTGGCCAAAAAATGGCACTTTTGTTTTCTAATCTTGTTTGTGATGCCAAAATTTTCTGTGCAGGAAATGTATGAGGAAAGAAAAGACGCACACACAATATTTGTAAGGGTAAACAACATTTATTCCATGTAAATGGCAATGCAGATATAATAAGCAAATGATACAATAAGCAAATAAATATAATACAGAGATTGATAAAATAAGCAAATTGCAATGGGAAGAGGAGATGGGAATATATATATATATATATTTGTGCTCAACAGACTATGGAGAATTCACCACCAGACTGGGAAGCAACAGCCTGGGCTCCAGAGTCGGCCACCTGTCAGAACACAGATGAGGAGAGGTGTCATGAAGCTTCGGCCCAGTCTGGGACCCTAGCTCTTTTTGTAACAAGTGCCTTGGCATGAGGCTGAGTCACGGGGGCCCTTTGTGATTGTGCTCAAGGAGCACAAAATGGTCAACTTGTTTTTCTGCGATTGTCTAATTTTTTTTCAATAACCATCGTATAGGAGTAGATTGAAAGAGAGATTTCTCTAAATCAGCACTGGATAAATGCCTCAAGGGGCTCACATAACCTGTTCCAGGACTTGGTGACCATTGTTAGTGTCCATGTTCAATTGAGTTCAAATTTAATATTTAACTTTTCCTCCACAAATTCTTATGTCTTGATAAAACAGCTCTGTCTAGGCAAAGGGCAAGGTGAACCCCTTGGTCTGTAACGCAACCTTCGCCTCTTGGGTTCAAGTGATTCTGCCTCAGCCTCTGGAGTAGCTGCGACTACAGGTGTGCACCAGCATTCCTGGCTAACTTTATGTATTTTTAGTAGCCATGGGGTTTCACCATGTTAGCCAGGCTGGTCTTGAACTGCTGACCTCAAGTGATCTGCCCACCTTGGCCTCCCAAAGTGTTGGGATTACAGACGTGAGCCACTGCGCCTGGCCCTAAATTATTTATTTCTACCTCCTATAGAAGTTTGAAATTACTTGAATGTTGTTTCAAATGGAAAAATAAAAAGAATGTGGATAAAAATAAAATATAAAAAGTTTAAAAAATTACAAGAGATTACAAAATATATATGTAAATCTGGAGTAGTCAAAAATGACAAATTTGTTTAAACGGTTTTATTAAAATTAGCTTTGATAATGCACTATTATCAAATAAAATTGATTTTCTCTTGAACGAAGATTTTATGTATTATTAATATGACAGCAAAATACTTCTGTTCACCTTTTGAATACATTCAAAAAGAGAGAGAGTAAAAAAGAGAATTTTCCCATGCTCTGGGGTGGGCCCAGCTCAGGTCAGATAAGGAAGTCCTGTTGCAAAAGGCTGCAGCATAGGCTGTTACTTTTTCTTAATTCAGCCTAGCATCTGATCACATCTTCTGTCACTCAGTGCCTGAGGGGGCGGGGCCTTAAGTATTATCCAATCAGGTATGCTGGGCTGGAAATTGTCCAATCAGGCACACAGCTGGAGCGAGCAGGACAGCTTCCGAATTTGGCTGAGCCTTTATCTTTCACTGCAGCCAGAACTCCAGGTCACTCATCTCTGCTCTGTGTCCTCTTCTTCTACAGGCCCAGCCTCTGTGGCCCTGTGTCCTGCAGGTATTGGGAGATCCACAGCTAAGACCCCCTGGAAGCCTAGAAATGGTGAGAGTGACGGGTCCGCCATCCCAAGAGCGGGAAGGAGCTGGTTGAAGCTGGTGGGGAGCCGCTGTGGTGGGACTCAGGCCTACCTGCAGTCTACTCCACAATCCGCGCTCGGAGTTCTCCTTGCCCAGCGCGGCCTCAGTCCCCTTCAGCCATAAGATGGCGGCTGCGCTCACAGCCAGGCCACCGGGTGTCCTGTCTCTTCCCTGCACAGTGACTGTGCCCTGGCCTGGAGCCCTCTCCATGCATCTCTGCACCCACAGGTGTTACCCAGATTGTGCAGGGACTAGGGGAGGGTCATCAGGGGAGAATCCTGACTCAGGGTGCGGGTTCATGAATGGGAAGAGCTTTGGTCCCTGGTGTTCGCAGTTTCTCTTTTCTCCTATTAAATGTTTATGGGGCCGCGCATGGTCGCTCATGTATGTAATCCCAGCACTTTAGGATGCTGAGTCGTGTGGATTATTTCAATTCAGGAGTTCAAGACAAGCCTGGCCAAAATGGGGAAACCCATGTCTACTAAAAATACAAAAATTAGCTGGTTGTGATGGCAAATGTCTGTAGTCCCAGATTCTAGGAAGGCAGAGGTGAGAGAAATGGTTGAACCCCGGAGGCGGAGACGGAGGTTGCAGTGAGCTGAGATTATACCGCTCCAGCCTGGGTGACAGAGCAAGACTCTCTCTTAGAAAAAAAAAGGGGGGGGGGACTCATTGAAAAAATATCAAATAATTTAATCAAAGTATGATTCAAGAATCATAGAGCACCCAGTTATAGTTTGTAGTTTGTGGTCCATGGGAGGGGCTTGAAGGAAAGCCATTTATAAGGTGTATGATGAAGAAAACCGAATTCAATAATTGGTTAGGTTTAGTTATGTAGTTTCGTAATTTGTACAATCAAGGTGAAAATTTCCTGGTTATGTAATCAGAGTTTAACTGGCAGTTTATAGTGGCTTAAGCCTGAATTTTGTTTCCTCAGTGTAGTAATTTGCTAAAAAATGCACTTGAGTTTAGATTTTATTTTTTAGAAGTAGGAATCCAGGGACTATAGTCTCCTCAGTCTACTTGCCTGCCACTTAATTATTTTCACACCCCACAGGGGACAGATTTTCCCTGGCATTTTTCACATGTGTCCCAAACAGGACCTCAAGTGTATTCCATGTTCTTCAATTAATCATTCTTTTTTTTTTTTTTTTTGAGACGCATTTTCACTCTGTAGCCAGGCTGGAGTGCAGTGATCTGATCTCAGCTCACTGCAACCTCTGCCTCACGGGTTCAAGCAATTCTTCTGCCTCAGCTTTCCGAGTAGCTGGGACTAGAGGTGTGCACCACCACTCCCAGATAATTTTTGTATTTTTAGTAGAGATGGGGTTTCACCATGTTGGCCAGGATGGTCTCAATCTCTTGACTTGGTAATCTGTCCACCTTGGCCTCCCAAAATGCTGTGTTACAGGTGTGAGTCACCATGCTCAGCCAATTAATCGTTTTTTAAAAAGCATTGCGTAACACGATTGAAAAGATTTGTTTTCTGTTCATAAATATTTCCCTTGAGAAGAAAGCAAAAAATAATCCCCTGACGCTGTATTATAAAAAAAGTCTGTACCTCTCTTTTTTTTTTTTTTCCAGAGAACTTACTGGAATGTTTTTGGGTCAAGATTACCCTGTGGAAACTTAATAGGGTGATGTGTCCTCAGCCAACCTTCAGTTTTTTTCTGGTCCTGGGTTTTAGTACTTTCTGGGGATAAACTAAGATACCCACTATGGCTATGTCTGCTAGAGTGTCTAGTGAACATTAGCTCTTGGGTCGTTTTCTCCCATAGGACCACCTGAAGTATAGAGTGTAGGCTCTGAAGGGAGCAGGTGGGGTGGCAGCCTTGGGGCCGAAAGGCATCTTTTAGTTCACTTTTTTTTGAAAAGCTAACCCCTTGAAACATGAAGATTGTCTTCATCCAACCTCCTTCCTTTTCTTGGAGACACATTGCTAGTCAGTCAATCACATGCTGGTATTGAGGGAAAAACAAATAATTTTTGCTCCCTGGATTCTGTGTGGGGTGGGGACAGAAAAATAGTGAAAGAAAAATAGTTTAAAAATTGCGGAAAAAAACACTTCAAAAGACAATATACTGACCCTAGTGGGATGGCATAAAACTTACAAAGTAAAATGCACCTGAGGCATTGACTGGGGCATAGCACAGTGTCTCCTGGGAGGGTGGTTATTGAGTGGATCTATACCTTGAAAAGATTTGTTCACTTATTTTAACCTCAGGTTTGTTTTGTTTATTTGTTTTTTTATTGTTGTTGTTGTTTTTTAGACAGTCTCACTCTGTTGCACAGGCTGGAATGCAGTGGCTCGATCTCAGCTCACTATAACCTCCACTTCCTGGGTTCAAGTGATTCCCATGCCTCAGTCTCCTGAATAGCTAGGACTACAGGTGCGCACCACTGCACCCGGCTAGTTTTTGTATTTTTAGTAGAGATATACCAGGCTGGTTCCAAATTTCTGGTCTTAAATAATCCACTTGCCTTGGCCTCCCAAAGTGCTGGGATTACAGGCGTGAGCCCCTACACCCAGCTGCATCATTTTTTTAACTGTAATTTGCATTTTATTAGTAGGGCTTGAAAGTAACAAAATATTTACAAAGGACATAAATTTCAAAAAAATTAGTATTTAATTATATATTCCATTTGTTAATAATTCTCATTCACCTTTTTATTTCCCAGAGTGAGTTTAGGAATTTTTTTAGGTTTGTTTTTTATCGCTGAGTGATTTCAAACAGAATTCTAAGCCTCAGCTTAAAGAATGGTAGCTACCAAGGAAAAAAATAGGGAAAATTTATCTTCCATTTTGGCCATAGACAATGAATGTATTTCCACAGGAAAATGTGGTGGATAATTGATGAGTTACATACATTTGTCAAAACATCAGTTCCTCTTTTTGCAGGGTAAATTTGGGACCATGAATATCTAGATTCTATATCCTGTTGTCTTGATTTCTGAGTTTAGTGCTAAATTATATGTGATGAAATGGGTACCCTCTAGACGTGTTCCCATATGACTAATTTTTACTACACTATTTTTAATATAAATAATTAAATAATACATGTATTGTCTGAAAGAAGTAGATATATTTGCTTTACTTATGGAGGTATAAAATGCAAGCACCTTAGCCAGGTGCAGTGGTTCATGCCTGTAATCCCAGTACTTTGGGAGGCCGGCAGACATTGATCACTTGAGGTCAGGAGTTTGAGACCAGCCTGCCCAACATGGTGAAATCCCATCTCTACTAAAAATACAAAAATGAGTCAGGTGTGGTGGCACATGCCTGTAGTACCAGCTACTTGGGAGGCTGAGGAAGGAGAATGGCTTAAACCTGGGAGGCAGAGGTTGCAGGGAGTTGAGATTGTGCCATTGTACTTTAGCCTAGGTGACAGAGTGTGACTCCATCTCAAAAAAAAAAAAAGTAATCACCTTTAAATTTCCTTTTCTTATGTAAACACTGTGTTTGAGTAATTTCCCTGGTGTTTTTAAACAGTTTCAAAAACCAAGTGAGTAACTCTGACATGGAAATTAAAGCTTGAACTTAGTGACTTTTATAAACTTTTCATATTTCCCATATCCACTCATACACACAACTTCCTGGACCACTATCTCTAGGCAATGATAGAGCAGATAAACTAATTGGTTCTCCATTTCAGTAAGCCCAAGGTTCCCATGCATTACTGCATCAAAACACCTCTGCCCTTACTCATATGTTTCATCTGCCTCTCAGCCAGTCTTGAGCTATTGTGCAAGCCTGTCCCACTTGCCAGCATGTCCTTGGTGTTGCACCCATAGAAGGATGCAATCCACGAGGCTTGGCTCCAAATGAAATCTGGCAGATGGATGTTACACATATAGCAGACTTTGGCAAACCCAGTCATGTTCATATGACTATAGACACCTACTCCCATATGCTACATGGCACACGCCAAACAGGTGAAACACCTGGTCATGTCTGATGACATTGTCATCATTCACCCACATGGGGGTCCCTAAACAATTGAAAACTGACAATGGACCCGCTTATGTTAGTCATACTTTTCAAAATTTTTTACAGTAGTGGGCAATCATTCATAAAACAGGAATTCCTTACAATCCTTGAGGGCAAGGCATTATTGAGCAGGCACATCAAACACTACATTGTATGTTGAAAAAACAAAAAGGGGGAATAGGAGACCATCTACCACCTCAAACAAAATTACATTTAGCCTTTTTTACTTTACATTTTTTGACTCCTGGTATGGATGGTAAGACTCCAGCAGAATGACATTGGCAAGTGTTAGAAGAAAAGAGGCAAGTTTATCCAAAGGTGTTATGGAAATCCCTGGAAAAGGGACAATGGAAAGGTTCAGTGGATTTGCTGATGTTATGTTATGCTTGTGTTTTTACAGGAAATAGACAACCCGTGTGGGTGCCCTCCAGGTGTGTGACCATGGAATGGGAGACTGGAGGGATCCAAGGTGTCCAACTGTGGGCCCAGTCTGTCCAGTATGAGCCGTGAGCCAGCTAAATCTGAATGTGAAGATGGAAAAAGGGCTGACTGGAGTCACACTGACATCCAACCCCATAACATGGGGACAGATCAAGAAAATCATGCAGGAAGCTGAGGAAGTGCTAGAGCACCAGGGTCAGGCAAAAGCCCGTGACTCCATGTTTCTGGCCATACTAGCTGTAGTGTCCTGTGTGGTATGTTTCTCCTGTGTAGAGGCAAAAACATATTGGGAATATGTTCCTAACTCCCCCGGTAGTGTGACCTGTACTCTGGAGAAACAGTCCTCCTCAGGTATATCATGATCAGGGAACATAAGCTCCAGGACCCCTAATTCCCCCTGACACAGAACAGTTAGACTCTCAGAACAAAAACATCAATTACACTGTCCCATTGGAGGGACTCCTTTTATGCATCACCAAGGATACGTAGCTCAACCATAGTTGTCTTGCAGTCCAATCCCAGGCATGGTTGAATTGCCATGGAAAAATTATGTACATATTAGGCCTTAGTTCTATTAATATTACTGGTGTGCTCACCAATCACTCTTGGCCCCATTGTCCAAATTGTATTGATTATACAGAATAGGCTCTCTTTGATAATTCTCACCCAACTCCTTGGACCCAGTGTCTTGGCCCCTTAGATAGACGACAGTCTGTGTTAATGAAAGACATTGACTGTGGTCCCCGTGGTCAAATAGATGGGAGAAATGAGAATCAGACCTCATGGCACAAACTTCGCTGGCACTGGTGGCAGACCTTCAACCTCTCTTCCCTCCATCACACAGGGATTCAACTGCAATCTGCTGCACAACTTGCTTGACACTGAACAGGCTTTAGCCCACATTTGCATCAGTGGCATCATCAAGGAAAGAGGGGCCCAATTCAGGAGTCGATATGGAAGGCAGCACTCCCATTTATGAATGGCAGCATCTGGATCAGAACACTATTCAATACTAGTAATATTACTCAACGGAGTTTTAATGTTACCTTTGTAAGAAATATTACCACTCAATTTATGGTTTGTGTTTTTAATCCCCTAGTCTGTAAGATCGGGTGGACCACCACCTGGCAATTGAAAACTGCACAGCCTGGAATTACCTTTATTCAATTAATGCAAAAACAAAAAGGAGAAGATGTTGGAGGCTGAAGGAATGAGGGTCATGGCCAACTCAGTATACCACTGGAGGCTATATGAGCAAACAGCAAGCTGTTCTCATGAAAGCAGGATGTTATCAAGCTGACAACTGCATCTGCGACCAGAAAGAATACTGAGTGCAGTCAGTCATGTTCCAGGCACCATGTTCCTTGAGGTTATCTACAGGAACATCTGAAGTCTTGAACAAAGAAAGCAATCGTGTGGACCTGTGTTAAATAGTTGACTGACAGTTGCCCCTTCCTCCCTGTTCACTCTACCCAATAAATATGAAGAACTGTAGAAGGTCAGGGCCCTTGTTCTCTAGAAACGAGGAACCCTCTGACCCCTTCTTTCAAACAAATCCTTTTGTCTTTGTCTTTATTCCTGAATTCATCCTCCTTTGTTCAGGCCTGAAGTAAGAGCTACATAATCCCAGCAACTTGGGAGACTGAGGTAGGAGAATCACTTGGGACCAGGAGGTGGTGGTCATGGTGAGCCACACCATGGTCCTCCAGCCTAAGCAACAAGAGCAAAATTTTATCTCAAAACAAAAAACAAACAAACAAAAAATAAAATTAGCCGGGTGTGGTGTTGGGTGCCTGTATTTCCAGCGACTCAGGAGGCTGAGGCAGAAGAATTGCTTGAATCCGGGAGGTGGAGGTTGCAGTGAGCCGACATCATGCCACTGCACTCCAACCTGGGTGACAGAGTGAGACTCCGGCTCAAAAATAAAAAATAAAAATAAAAATAAATTTTATGAACACTGAAGACAAATTCAAGTGATTTTTTTAATGAGGAAAAGGAGAAAATGTGCAATGTGCGTGTCTGACTGTGTGATAGGTAAGAAAAGAGAGCACTATCTAAGTCATAATGGGAAGAGTGTTTCTTTCCATAAACTTCCTGGAGTACACAAAGGATGGAGAATTTTATTAATCACAAATATTTTCCAGGATTATCTATGTGTTTCATCTTTCCCCATCTCTTTGTTCTATGCATTCCTTCCATTTGGCTTTTCCTGGGCTGCATCTTATATGTTAAACTGATAAACATAACTACAGTGTTTTGCTGAGTTCTGTGAGTAGCTCTACCAAATTATTGAACTTCAGGGAGGTTATGGGAGTCCCCAGGTTTTAAACAGTAGCTCAAGCATAGATGGGCCCATGGGGTTTGTGACTGGCATCTGCAGTGAGCACAGTGTTGTGGGACTGAGCCCTGTATCAAGGTCTGTGTTGACTCTGGGTGGTGTCAGAATTCAACTATTAGACAATAAGTTGGTTTTGGAGAATTGCTTGATGTTCAGCAAACTCTACAGATCTGGTGCCAGAAAAAAAGGTATCACAGAGGCCTGGCATGGAATAAACTCTGGGTGATTGGGAATGGAAGGATCTGCTCTTCTCTACACAGGCTGTCACACTGCCCACTGTCCTGTGATTCCAGGTCTCCTCTTAGGGTGATGGAGGACTGAAAACTTAGAGGAAAGGAGCTCTGATGACAGACCCCCTTTTCCCATAGCTGCCACTACAGGATTCCCACCCACTCACAAATACACACATTAGACATTGGTGTGTCCACACTCCTCCCAGGACTAGGCCCACCTTCAGGAACTTCACCACAGCATTTTTGATCCTAGTGTTTCTCGCAAAGAACCCAAAAGTCTCTACAAGTCTCCTGGCATATCCCCACCCCCAGCTACTGAATCTGCAGCAGCAACCTGTTTTCTCCACCAACCTAGCATTCTGGACCAGCTGTTTATAATCTCATCTGCCTGCATGAATGCAGAGATAAATCAGTACAGCCCCACCTGGGCCACTATCTGTAGCAAAAATCAGTCCTTTCACCTACTTCGCACTCTCCCACCCAGGGATTTTTTTTTTTTCTTTTGTCTTTTATTTTTGGTTCAGGGTACACATGTGGGTTTATTATACTGCTAAAATTATGTTATGGGGTTTGTCCTGCAGATTATTTTGTCACTGAGGTACTAAGCATAGCACAAAACAGGTCTGTTTTCTGATCCTCTAATCCTCTCACCATCCACCCTCAACTAGGCCTCAGTGTCTGTTCTCCTGTTTGTGTTCATGTGTTGTCATTATTTAGTTCTTACTTGTGAGTAATAACATGCATTTGGTTTTCTGTTTCTGCATTATTTTCTCATTTTTATTTATTTATTTATTTTTGAGACAGAGTTTTGGTTTTGTTGCCCAGGAATGAGTTCAATGGTGCAATCTCAGCTCACTGCAACCTACACCTCCCAGGTTCGAGCGATTGTCCTGCCTCAGCCTCCTGAGTAGCTGGGATTACAGGCATGTGCCACCATGCCAGGCTAATTTTGTATTTTTATTAGAGATGAGGTTTCACCATCTTTGTCAGGCTAGTCTTGAACTCCTGACCTCGTGATCCACCTGCCTCGGATTCCCAAAGTCCTGGGATTACATGTGTGAACCACCACGTCTGGCCATATAATTTCTTTTATCTTGCTCCTGGCCATATAATTTCTATTTCTTTTACCTTGCTAAGTGTACATATTTATTTTCTAATAAAATTACCCTAGAAAGGCTTGGCATGGTGGCTTATGCCTGTAATCCCAGCACTTTGGGAGGTAGGCGGATCACCTGAGTTCAAGAGTTCGAGAACAGCCTGGCAAATATGGTGAAAAGCCATCTCTTCTAATAATACAAAAATTAGCCAGATGTGATGGCACACACCTGTAGTTCCAGCTACTCAGGAGCCTGTTACAAAAGAATCACTTGAAGAAGAGGCAGAGGTTGCAGTGAACTGAGTTTGCACCACTGCACTCCAACCTGGTCAGTGGAGTAAAACTCCATGTCCAAAAAAAAAGAAAAAAGATTACCCTAGAAAACCTTAAGAGATTTGTTTAAATTGCGTATTAGTATATAGTATAAAGTTCACCAGGCAGTAGTTAGAAAATATTAAAATTTCAGAAACTCTGGGATTTAAGTTTTTTTTAGGTAAGCTTAGAAAAAAACAAAACAAAACTGGTAGTACCCCAGTGGCATAGAGAACAGAATTCTACATAGAGTTCCCACCGCACTGCCCCAGGTCTGTTCAGATTCACCCTTTTTGGAGGCCTTATTTAGGTTTGCCCCTATGATGGAGTCACGCCTCACAGAACTGATTAGAAGAGATCAGAGTTTTAGCTGGTGAATCCTGCTGTCTTTCTAGAGTTGGTGCTCACAATTTCCTGAAACCCAAAAGCAGATAAATGGGAAAAATAAAGTATGTAATTTAGAAGCTCAGTTTTTAAATTTTCTTCTAAAACCAGGGTTTGCAGAGACATTCTGTTTAGCAACTTGTTTTTTATCCCTGCAGATCTAGTAGTTGCTCCATAAGTCACAAAAAAGTAACTATAAACAAAATAAAAATTTCTCTAAACTATATTAAACTCTTCCTTTCTGTATCTCTTTCATCTGACTATACCTAGCTTTTATTCTGTACAATTTTTTTTAAAATTTTGATGACAGAGAACAGAAGAAATAAAAATGCTGGACTCTTTATCTAAATCCTGGAAATGATTAAACCCTTAGTACCAGCTCCAGGGTGTTATGAGAATTAAATCACATCATGTGTTATGCCCAGCACTGTGCTCTGTATCCTACTCTTGACCACATAGTACCTGCTTAATAAACATTGCATCAGTACATGTGTACATGTTGTTTTTCAAACCCAGACTTATTCAGACATTGCTGCCTTCTGCTTCCTCTATAAACTTTAAAGAGTCAGTGAAGGCCGGGCACGGTGGCTCAAGCCTGTAATCCCAGCATTTTGGGAGGCCGAGATGGGTGGATCACGAGGTCAGAAGATCGAGACCATCCTGGCTAACATGGTGAAACCCCGTCTCTACTAAAAAATACAAAAAACTAGCCAGGCGCGGTGGCGGGCGCCTGTAGTCCCAGCTACTCGGGAGGCTGAGGCAGGAGAATGGCGTAAACCCAGGAGGCAGAGCTTGCAGTGAGCTGAGATCTGGCCACTACACTCCAGTTTGGGCGACAGAGTGAGACTCCGTCTCAAAAAAAGAAAAAAAAAAAAAGAGTCAATGAAGAATATAAAACTTTAAGATGGAGATAGGTTGTCCTTATTGGTACCAGAAGTATTTGGTTGTCACAAAACTGCTAAGTGTAAGGGACCCTGTGCTGTTCCTGCTTTCTCTAACTAATGCTAATAATAAGCAAAAGGGAGAAATATCAGCATTGACAGGGAACTTGTTTAAAACACCCATTCATGGACCCTTTGAAACCTGCAGAATCACATTACATAAAGTGGGGCCAAAATTACCAAGTGATTTATAAGCTCCTTAAAGCTTGAGAGACAATACTTAGCTTAGCGGTTATCAGCTGAGGCTTCTCATTAGGATCACATGGCCAATTTGCAGAAATCTGTTGTGCCCTCCCCACAGCTCCTGTTTATTGTTCTGGGTGGAAGCATCGATGGTATTTTAATGAAGGGCCTCATGCAACTCTAAGGTGAGGCCAGAATCAGGTACGAGAGCTTCAAAATATAGTCATAAGAGTTAAGTTCCACCTTTGCCCTAAAGGTGGTCACAGAACCTGTTCTGTTTGGGTTTGGTAGGGACAGGTCATTGTTGCACATATTTCCGTTACTATAGCAGAAATGGGTGATGTCTGTGGCAGGGGAGGGCACCTGAGGACAGGAAAGGAGAAACTTCTATTTTCATCTTCATGGAGCAGCTCATTTTTTCTGAATCCCTTATGTTTTAAAGGACAGAAATGGGTGGACTTTTTCTGTGCTTTTCTGCCAGTTGATGTCATGGTAGCAGGTAAACATGTGGTACTGACACCTTTAAAGACATATTCTCAAGATACAGGTGTAATTTGTCCAGAGAGTCTCATCTGAGAAAGAATTCCAGAGAAGGAAGAGAAAGAAAAAGATGGCTTTTCTTCAGGTAAACATGTCTCAGTTGAATAGCTGTGTCCACTCTGCCTCCTGGACTGCCTTGCATTTAGTACTTCCAAACCTTTACTTCTGTACTTGTGTTTTCCTCCCTAAGGAGTTTGGTTTAACTGTTTATTAACTTTTTTTTTTTTTTTTTAGACAGAGTCTCACTCTGTCGCCTAGGCTGGAGTGCAGTGGCACGATCTCAGCTCACTACAACCTCCACCTCCCAGGCTCACGCCATTCTCCTCCCTCAGCTTCCCAAGCAGCTGGGACTACAGGCACCCGCCACCACGCCCAGCTAATTTTTTTTTCTTTTTTTTGTATTTTTAGTAGAGACGGGGTTTCACCGTGTTCACCAGGATGGTCTCGATCTCCTGACCTCGTGATCCGCCCGCCTCGGCCTCCCAAAGTGCTAGGATTACAGGTGTGAGCCACCGCGCTAGGCCTAAAATTCTTATGATAGTCAAGGATCTTTGAAAAATATTTCTTTCCTATATCCCAGAGCCTTCTCTGCATTCTCTACATCATAGCTTCTTATATGCCATGCAGAATTCTCAGCAAGAATTTATGATCCGCAATATTAAAAATGTTTCCTTTGTGACTGTTGAACATGGAAAGATGTGGATATTCAAGATTTCTATCGGGGAAAGCTGTGATCCTTAGTAAAGATGGAGAACATGGAATGTTGAGGTTCCATCTGTGTGTTCCATTAGCTCTACGCAGAACAGGATTAAGAAAATGCCTATTTAAATGGGATGGCATTTATTACCCAGAAAGTTCTGAAAAAAATTACTTGGAGATACCTGATCTCTACGGTGCTAAATGAAGCCTACTAAAAATTACTACAGAACATAGGCGTTATCTGTATTTTGAAGTTTGCATAAAAGACATTTTTTTAATAGTTAAATTCAGACTAATTTTGGGGGGAGGAGTATTTCAACAGTGATGCTGTGTTCTTCTGTGTGCATTAGCACTTCATATGTACATTAGCACTTCAAAAAAATATGTACTCATGCAGTTAATGGTTAATGATTCACTTGGTGAAATAACTCTCTGACAGATTTTTTCACTATAGAGTTAATTACTTTTTCTTTATTATTAAGTATTTTTATGCAGCTGATGTGCATAAACCATCACATTTAATCTGGCAGTTGTCCTTTTTTCTCAATTTTTTCTACATATTTTTATTTGGTAAATGAAGGCGCTTATCTTTGATTACAGGCTAGAAAAAGTGGGAAAACCACAGGCTTTTCCACTTACTAAATGTTGGACAAAATGTCCTTCTTGGGCCAAAAACATTGGCATTACTGGTGAGTTTATTAAATATTCAAAAAATTGGCTGGGTGCAGTTGCTCATGCCTGTAATACCAGCACTTCGGGAAGCCATGGCGGGCGGATCACCTGAGGTCGGAGTTCGAGACCAGCCTGATCAACATAGACAAACTCCATCTCTATCAAAATACAAAAAAAATTAGCCAGGCTTGGTGGCACATGCCTGTAATCCCAGCTGCTTGGGAGGCTGAGGGAGGAGAATTGCTTGAACCCAGGAGACGGAGGTTGTGGTGAGCCAAGATCACGTTGTTGCACTCCAGCCTTGGCAACAAGAGCAAAACTCTGCCTCAATAAGTATTTCTTTTCCTATGCCTTAAGTGATCTGCCTGCCTCAGCCTCCCAAAGTGCTGGAATTAGAGGCTTGAGCCCCGTGCCCAGCCTGTACCATCATTTTGGTAGTAAAGAATCCTATATGTGTCCATATATTTATATTTAATGGAGAGATTTATGTTTTTATATGTTTGTATGATACTATCTAGCATCATTTTATGTTTCAATATAGTGGACACATATTGAGGACCGCGGTGGGGATGGTGGAGGATGAACAGACACAAGAGACAGAGAACATGGCGGCCGCGCCTAGAGCCTCCGCCTCACTTCATTTATACTCCATAAACCCCACGTCAGCAAAAATAACACAATGCAAAACAAACTTTCTGCACCCAGATGTAACCTTCTGCTTAGTTCCTTGTCTCTAAGCTCTTTCTTATTTGTCTGCCTTCTTGGCGCCTACTAGAGTTCATTAAAAGTTCAACTAGAGATACTGTCCTTGACTAGTGGAGTTCATTAAAAGTGCAACTAGCTAGAGATACTGTCGTTGAGCCTTATCTATTCTTAGCATATTGTTTTCAATGGCCCCTGCAGACACATTTTAACATTTCTGTATTTTTATATGTAGAGTCTCATTATGTTGCTTAGGCTGACCTTGGACTTCTGATCTCAAGTGATGTGACTGCTGTGGCCTCCTAAAGGTGTTCAATTATAGGCATGAACCACTCTGCCTGAGCCACGTGTAGTATTTTTTTTACTTTTTTTTTTTTTTTTTAGTGAGATGGAGTCTTGCTCTTCTAGCCCAGGCTGGAGTGCAGTGGCATGATCTCAGCTCACTGCAACCTCCGCTTCCCAGTTTCAAGCAATTTTCTTGCCTCAGCCTCATTCTGAGTAGCTGGAGTTACATGTGCATGTCACCAAACCCAGCTAATTTGTTTTTTGTAGTTTTAGTAGAGATGGAGTTTCACCATGTTGGCCATGCTGATCTTGAACTCCTGACCTCAGGTGATCTCCCCACCTAGGCCTCCCAAAGTGCTGGAATTACATGCATGAGCCACTGCACCCAGCCCAGTTTTTTGAACAAGCGCATGCTCAAGAGTGTGTTGTATCATTTCTATATATTTGTAAATTTATCAATTATTTATGTTATTGTTTTATATTCTAATTCTATTTTTGTCATAGAAAGTAACCTATAAAACTTTAGTTTTAAAAAATGTGTTAAGGCTTTGTTTTTGGCCTAACAGATGGTCTATAAAGGAGAATGTTGTATGAGCTATTGAGAGGGTTGTGTATCCTAATGTTGAGGAGTGTTCTCTATGCCTTGATTCATTACAGGAGGCACCTGTTAACTGTCACCCACTCATTCATCCCAGTGGGAACCTGTTCACTGTCAGCCACTCATTCACCACAGTGGGAACCTGTTCAGGCTGTCTTCCACTCACTCATCACAGTGGGAACCTGTTGTCAGCCATTCATTCACCAAAGTGAGAACCTGTTCACTCTCACTCACACACTCATCATAGTGGGAACCTGTTCACTTTCACCCACACACTCACCACAGCAGAAACCTATTCAGTGTCACTGACTCATTCATCACAAAGGTAACCTGTTAATCATCACCCACACACTCATCACAGTGGAAAACTTCAATGTCACCCACTCACTCATCACAGAGGAAACTTCTTTACTGTCACCCACTCACTTATCACAGTGGGAGCCTGTTGACTGTCACCTACTTATTCATCACAGTGGGAACCTGTTCACTGTCAACCATTCACTCACCACAGTGGGAAACTTTTCACTGTCACCCACTCATGCATCATGGTGGAAAGGTGTTCACTCTCACCTATTCACTCAGCACAGTGGGAACATATTCAATGTCACCCACTCATTTATCACAGTGGGAAGCTGTTCCCTCTTAGCCACTCACTCATCACAGTGGGAACCTGTTAACCATTGACCACTCACTCATCACAGTGAGAACCTGTTTCCTCTCACCCACTCACTCATCACAGTGGGAACCTATTTACTGTCAGCCACTCATTCAATACAGTGGGAACCTGTTCAATCTCACCCCATCATTCACCATGGTGGGAACCTGTTGACTGTCACCCACTCGATCATCACAGTGGAAACCGGTTAACTGTCACCACTCATTCATCACTGTGGGAACCTGTTAAATATCACCCACTTACATCACAGTGGGAACCTATTCACTGTCACCCACTCATTCATCACTATGGTAACCTGTCCACTGTTAGTTACTCACTCATCACAGTGAGAACCTGTTCACTGTCACTTACTCATCACAGTAGAAATCTGCTCCCTGTCACCCATGCACTCATCATTGTGGTGAGTGAGTGGGTAAGAGTGAACATGCTCACAACATAATAAATGAGTGGGTGACACGGTAATAGATGAATGAGTGGGTGAGAGTGGGAACCTGTTAACCATCACCTACTCATTCATCACCCTTGGAAATTTTTCATTCAGTTTCACCCACTCATTCATCACAATGGGAAATTTTTCACTGTCATCCACACACTCACCACAGTGGGAAACAGTTCACTATCAGCCACACATTCACCACAATAAGAACCTCTTCACTCTCACCCTGTCATTACCACAGTGGCATCCTGTTGGCTGTCGCCCATTCTTTCATCACAGTGAAAACCGGTTCAGTGTTGACCACTGATTCATCAGTGGGAACCTGTTCAAAGTCACCCACTCACCCATCACAGAAGGAACCTGTTATTTATCAGTCACACATTCTCCACAGTGGATACCTCTTAACTCTCACTCACTCATTCACCACAGTGGGAAGCTGTTCTCTGTCAGCCACTTGTTTACCACAGTGGAACTTGTTCACTCTCACCCACTCATGCAACATATTGGGAACATGTTCACTGTCACCCACTCATTTATTATGATGTGCGCACATTCACTCTCACCCACTCACGCACCACCGTGGGAACCTGTTCACTGTCACCCACCCACTCAACACAGTAGGAACTTGTTCACTGTCACCCAATCACTCATCACAGTTAGAACTTGTTCACTGGCACCCACTCACTCATCACAGTGGGAACCTGGTTACTGTCACCCACTTACTCATCATAGTGGGGAACTGTTCACTGTCACTCACTCACCACAGTGGGAACCTGTTAACTGTCACCCACTCATTCACCACCATAGAAACCTGTTCACTGTCACCAAACCACACATCACAGTGGGAACCTTTTAACTGTCAGCCACTCATTCATCACTGTGGGTACCTGATCTCTGTCATCCACTCATTCATTACAGGAGAAACCTGATCACTGTTACCCTTTTGTTCACCACAGTAGAAACCTGTTCACTGTCACCCACTCATTTGCCACAGTAAGAACCTGTTCACTGTCAGTCACCCATTCATCACAGTGGAAATCCATTCCCCCTCAGCTACTCATTAACCACACTGGAAACCAGTTAACTGTCTCCCAATCGTTGACAGCAGTAGAAACCTGTAACCTGAACCCCACACAGTCCCCACAGTTGGAATATGTTTACTGTCAGCATCTTACTCATTACAGTGGGAATCTATTCACTGTCACACACTCACTCATCACAGTGGGAACCTGTTCACGCTCACCCACTCATTCACCATAGTGGGGATCTGTTCACTGTCACCTACTCAATCATTACAGAGGGAACTTGTTCACTGTCACCCACTCACTCATCTGTGTGGGAATCTGTTCACTGTGTCCCACATTCATCACAATGGAATCTGTATACTGTCACCTACTCACTAATCACAGTGGGAACAGTTTCACTGTCTCCCATTCACTCCATGCAGTAAGAACCTTTTCACTGTAACCCACTTATTCATCACAGTGAGAACCTGTTCACTGTCACCCACTCTTTCATCACAGTGGGAAATTGTTCACAGTCACCCATTTACTCATCACAGTGGGAACCTGTTCTTTGTTACCCACTTATTCACCACAGTGGGAGCCAGTTCACTCTAACCCACTCACTCATCACAGTAAGAACCTGTTGACTGTCACACACATATTCATCACAGTAGGAACCTGTTGTTCACTCTCACCAACTCACTTATCGCAGTGGGTACCTGTTCACTGTCACCAAATCACTTACCACATTGGGAACCTGTTCTTTCTCATCCACTCATACAACACAGTGAAAACCTGTTCACTGCCATCCACTCATTCGTCACTATGGTGACCTGATTACTGTCATCTACTCACTCATCACAGTGAGAACCTGTGCACTGTCACCCACTCACTCATCACAGTGGGAACCTGTTCACCCTTACCCACTAATTCACCACATTGGGAACTTGTTCACTCTAACCCACACAGTCATCAGAGTGGGAACCTGTTCACTGTCACCCACACATTCAGCAGAGTGGGAATATGATCACTCTCACCCACTCACTCATCACAGTGGGTACCCGTTCACTGTCAGCTGCTCATTCATCTCAGTGGGAACCTGTGAACTCTCACCGACTCAATCATCACAGTGGGAACCTGATCACTTTCACAAACTTACTCACCACAGGGGGAACCTCTTCTTTCTCAGCCACTCATTCACCACATTGGGTACTGGTTCACTGTCAGCCATGCATTCATCACAGTGGGTACTGGTTCACTGTCACCCATGCATTCATCACAGTGGAAACCAGTTCACTGTCACCCACTGACTCATCACAGTGGGAACCTGTTCACTGTCACTCATTTTTCATCACACTGGGAACCTATACATTGTCTTCTAAGCTCCCATCACAGTGGGAAACTTATCACTGTCATCCACTCACTCATCACAATTGGAACCTGTTCACTGTCAGCCACTCCTTCATCATCACAGTGGGAACCTGTTTATTGTCACCCACTCTCTCACCACAGAGGTAACCTGTTTACTGTCACGCACTTATTCATCACAGTTGGAACCTGTTCATTGTCAGTCACTCATTCACCACTTTGAGAACCTGTTCAATCTTAACCACTCTTTCACCACATTGGGAACCTGTTCACTGTCAGACACTCATTCATCACAGCAGGAACCTCTTCACTTTCACCCACTCATTCATCACAGTTGGAACCTGTACACTGTCATCCGCTCATTCACTACAGTGAGAGCCTCTTCACTGTCGACCACTCATTCATCACATTTTGCTTTCACACACTCACTAATCACAGCGAAACCTGTTCACTATCATCCACTTATCCATCACATTGGGAATCTGCTCACTGTCACCCACTTATGACAGTGGGGACTGGTTGACTGTCATGCACTCACTTATCACAGTGGGAACTAGTGAGTGGGAACCTGTTCACTGCCGCCCATTCACTCATCCCTATGGGAACCTGTTCACTGTCAATCACTCATTTATCACTGTGAGAACCTGTTCACTCTCACCCACTCAGTCACCACAGTGAGAACCTGCACACTCTCAGCCACTCATTCACCACAGTGGGAACATCTTCACTGTTAACCACTCATTTGTTACAATGGGAACCTGTTCAATGTCACACACTCGTTCATCACAAGGAAAACATTTTCACTGTCACCCACTCATTCATCACAGAGGGAACCTGTTAATTTTCATCCTACACTCATCACAGTGGGAACCTGTTCACTGTTACCCAGTCATTCATCACAATGGAAACCTGTTCACTTTCACCCACTCACTCTTCACAGTGGGAAACTGTTCACTGTCACACAATCGTTCAACACAGTAAGTACTTATTCACTGTCACTCACTCATTTATCATACAAGGAACGTGTTCACTGTCACCCAATCATTCATCAAAGTGGGAAACTGTTCACTGTCAGGCACTCATTCCCCACAGTGAGAACCTGTTCACTGTCAGCCACTCACCACAGTTGGAACCTGTTCACTTTCACTGACTCACCTATCAGAGAGAGAACCTGTTCACTGTCAACCACTAATTCACCACGGTGAGAACCTGTTCACTCTTACCCACTCATTCATTACAATGAGGACCTGTTCACTGTCACCCACTTATTCACCACAGTGGGAACCTGTTCACTGTCACATGCACATTCATCACAGTGTAAACCTGTTCACTATAACCAACTCATTCATCAAAGTGGAAACCTGTTCACTGTCAACCACTCACTCATTACTGTGGGTACCTGTTCTCTATCGTCCACTTTTTCACCATAGTGAGAACAAACTCACCCTCACCCACTCATTCAACACAGTGAGAACTGTTCACTGTCACCCACTCATTGATCACAGTGAGAACCTGTTAATTGTCAACCTCTCATTCATTACAAGAGGAACCTGTTCGCTGTCACCACTCATTCATCAAAGTTGGAAACTGTTCACTGTCAGCCACACATTCATTATAGTGGGAAACTGTTCACTGTCACCCAGTCGTTCACTGCAGTAGAAACCTCTTCATTGTCTGCAACGTATTAAGCACAGTTGGAACTTGTTGACTCTCACTTTCTCATTTATCACAGTGGGAACCTATTCCTTGTACCAATTCATTCATCACAGTGGGAACCTGTTCCTTGTCAGCCACTCATTCATCACTGTGGGAACCTAGTCACTGTCACCCCTCACTCGCCAAAGTGGAAACCTCTTCACTGTCGCCCACTCACTCATCAAAGTAGGAGCCTATTCACTGTAACCCATTCATTCATCAAAGTGGGAACCTGTTCATTGTCAGTCACTTAATCAACACTGTGGGAACCTGTTCACTCCCAACCACTCATTCACCACAGTGAGAACCTGTTCACTGTCAGCCACTCATTCATTACAGCGGAAACCTCTTCACTGTCACCCACTAATTCATCACAGTGGAAACCTGTTCACTGTCGTACACTCACGAATTGCAGTGGAAACCTGTTCATTGTTTCCCATTCACCCATCACAATGGGGACTTGTTCCCTGTCACTCACTCCCTCATCAAAATGTGAACCACTTTACTGTCACCCACTCACTCAACACAGTGGGAACCTGTTCACTGTTACCCACTCCCTCATCATAGTGAGAACCTGTTCACTGTCACCCACACTTTCATAACATTGGGAACTTGTTCACGGTCACTCACTCACTCATCACAGTGGGAAACTGTTCACTTTCACTCACTCATTAATTAAAAGGAGAACCTGTTTACTGTCACCCACTCATTCATCACAGTGGGGACCTGTTCCCTTTCACCCACTCATTCATTACAGGATGAACCTGTTTACTGTCACCCACTCATTCATCAAAGTGGGAACCTGTTCACTTTCAACCACTCATTTGTTATAGGCAGAACCTGTTTACTGTCACCCACTTATTCATTACATTGGAAACCTATTCACTGTAACCCACTCACTCACTGCAGTAAAAACCTGTTCACTTTCACCCACACATTCATCACTGTGGGAACCTGTTCACTGTCAACCACATCTGAACCACAGTGGAAACCTGTTCACTGTCACCCACTCCATCACCACAGTGAGAACCTTTTTACTGTCACCCACTCACTAATCGGAGTGGGAAACTGTTAATTGTCACACACTTTTTAATCACAGTGGGAACCTGTTCACTGTCACTCATTCATCACAGTGGAAATCTCTTCTCTGTCACCCATTCATTCATCACAGTGGGAACCGGCTCACTGTTACCCATTCATTTGCAACAATGGGAATTAGTTCACTGTCACCCACTCATTCATCACAGTGGGAATGTGTTCACTGTCAGCCATTCGTTCATCACAGTGGGAACTTGTTAACCCTCACCCATTCATTCATCACAGTGGGAACCTGTTCTCTGTAACCCACTCATTCGCCACAGTGGGAACCTCATCTCAGTCACCCATTCATACATCACAGTGGGAATCTGTCCACTGTCACCCACTCATTCATTAGAGGAATAACATGTTCACTGTCATCCACTCATTCTTCACAGTGGGAACTTGTTCACTATCATCCAATCATTCACTGCAGTGGAAACCAGTTCACTGCCACACACTTTTTCACCACAGTAAAATTCTGTTAACTGTCAGCCACTCAGTCACCACATTGGGAACCTGTTTACTGTCAACCACTCATTCACCACAGTGGGAACCAGTTCACTGTCACCCACACACTCACCACAGTGGCTACCTGTTCACTCTCATACATTCATTCACCACAGTTGGAACCTGTACACTGCCACACACTCATTCTCCACAGTGGGAACCTGTTCACTGTCAGCCACTCACTCAGCTCAGTTGGAACCTGCTCACTGTCATCCACTCATTCATCACAGTAGGAACTTGTTAATTGTCAGCCTTTCGTTCATTATTACAAGAGGAACATGTTCACTGTCACCACTCTTTCATCAAAGTGGGAAACTGTTCACTGTCAGTCACACAATTCATTACAGTGGGAAACAGTTCACTGTCAAACACTCGTTCACTGCAGTAGAAACCTGTTCATTGTCTGCAACTTATTACGCACATTTGGAACTTGTTCACTCTCATTTTCTCATTCATCACAGTGAGAACCTGTTCACTGTCACCAACTCATTCATCACAGTGGGAATCTATTCTTTGTCAGCCACTCATTCATCACCGTGGGAACCTGTTCACTGTCACCCCTCACTCGTCAAAGTGGAAAGCTCCTCACTGTCACCCACTCACTCTTCAAAGTGGGGACCTGTTTACTGTCACCCACTAATTCATCAACGTGGGAACCTGTTCATTGTCAGCCACTTATTCACCACTGTGGGAACCTGTTCACTCTCAACCACTCATTCACACAGTGAGAACCTGTTCACTGTCAGCTGCTCATTCATCACAGCAGGAACCTCTTCACTGTCACACACTAATTCATCACAGTGGGAACCTGTTCACTGTCACACACTCATCCATCACAATGGGAACTTGTTCACTGTCATCCACTCCCTCATCAAAATGGGAGCCACTTTATGTCACCCACTCACTCAACACAGTGGGAGCCTGTTCACTGCCACCCATTCATTCACAACAATGGGAACTAGTTCACTGTCACTCACTCATTCATCACGGTGGGAACGTGTTCACTGTCAGCCACTCATTCACCACATTGGGAACATGTTCACTGTCAACCACTCACTCATCACAGTGGGAACCGGTTCACTTTCACCCACTCATTTACCACAGTGGGAATCTCTTCACTTTCAACCTCTCTTTAATCACATTGGGAACCTGTTCACTCTCCCCTATTCACTTATCACAGCTGGAACCTGTTCATTGTCAGCCACTCATTCACCACCATGGGACCTGTTCACTCTTATCCACTCACTCATCACAGTGGGAACCTGTTCAGTGTCACCCACTCACTCACCAAAGTAGAAACCTGTTCACTGTCACCCACTCATTCATTACAGGGGGAATCTGTTCACTGTGACCCACTCATTCATCACAGTGGGAACCTGTTCACTGTCACCCACTCCCTCATCTAATTGGGAACCTCTTCACTGTCCACACTCATTCATCACAGTGGGAACCTGTTCACTCTCACCCACTCATGCATTACAGGAGAAGCTGGATCACTGTCACCCACTCAGACATCACAATGGAAACCTCTTCACTGTCAGCCACTCATTCACAACAGTGGCAACCTGTTCACTGTCACCCAATCATTCACTGCAGTAGAAACCCTTTCACTGTCACCCACTCATTCACCACGGTAGGAACCTTTTCACTTTCAACCACTCACTCATCACAGTGGGAACATTTTCACTGTCACCCACTCAATCACAACAGTAGAAACCTGATCACTCTCACCCAGTAACACATCACAGTAGGAGCCTGTTCACTGTCACCCACTCATTCATCACAGTGAAAACTGGTTCTCTCTCACACATTCACTCATCACAGTGGGAACCTGTTCACTCTAACCCACTTATTCACCACAATGGGAAATTGTTCACTGTCACTCACACATTAATCAAAGTGAAAACCTGTTCACTGTCACACATTCACTCATGACTGGGAACTTGTTCATTGTCACCAAGTCATTCATCACAATGGTAACCTGTTCACTGTAACCAACGCCCTCACCACAGTGGGAACCTGTTCTCTGTCATTCACTCATTCGCCCCAGTGGGAACTTGTTCACTGTCACCACTGATTTGTCACAGAGGGACATGTTCACTGTGACACACACATTCACCACAGTGGGAACCTGTTCACTGTCACCCACTCATACATCAAAGTGGGAGTATGTTTACTGTCACCCACCCATTCACCACAGTTTGAACCTCTTCAATATCACCTACTCATTCATCACTCTGAGAACGTGTTCACTTTCACCCACTCACTCATTACAAGAGGAACCTGTTCACTGTCACCTACTCATTCATCACAATGGGAACCTGTTCACTGTCAGCCACACGTTCACCACAATCAGAATCTATTCACTGTCACCTACACGTTCACCATGGTGGAAACCTGTTCACTGCCACCCACTCATTCACCACAGTAGGAACCTGTTCACTGTCAGCCATTCATTCATCAAATTGGGAACCTGTTCAATGTAAGCCATTCATTCATCACAGGGGGAACCCATTCACTGTCACCAACTCACTCATCACAGTTGAAACCTGTTCACTGTCACCCACTCACTTATCACAGTGGGAAACTGTTCAGTGTCACCCACTCATTCTCCACTTTGGAAACATTTTCACTTTCACCCATTCACTCATCACAGTGTGAACCTGTTCACTGTCAACCACTCATTCATCACAATGAGAACCTGTTCACTGTTACCCACTGACTCATCATACTGGAAAACTGTTCACTGTCAACCACACATCTATTATACCAGGAAGCTGTTCACTGTCACGCATTCATTCATCACAGTGGGAATCTGTTCACTGTTAGCAACTTATTCACCACAGTGGGAACTTGTTCACTGTTCTTCAAACGTTCACCACAGTAGAAACTTGTTCACTGTCAGCCACTCATTCATCACAGTTGGAACCTATTCACTGTCACCCACTCATTCACCACAATACTGTCAGCCACTCATTCATCACAGTGGGAACCTGTTCACTGTCACCCACTCATTCATCACAAAGAGAACCTGTTCACTGTAAGCCACTCATTCATCACAGCGGGAAACTGTACACTTTCACTCACACATTAATCACAGTGGGAACCTGTTCATTGTCGCCAACCCATTCATTACAGGAGGAACCTGTTCAGTGTAACACACTCATTCATCACAGTAGAAACCTGTTTAATGTCACCCACACATTCATCACAGTAAATACCTGTTCTTTATCACACATTCACGCATCACAGTGGTAAAATGTTCACTGTCACCTACTCATTCATCACTGTGGAAAACTGTTCACTATCAGCCACCCACTCACCACAGTGGAAACCTGTTCACTGTCATCCACTCACTCATCACAGTGGGAACATATTCACTCTCACGACACATTTACCACTTTGGGAACCAAAGTTCACCTGTCACTCACTCATTCATTACAGGAAAAATTTTTCAGTACCAACCACTCATTCATCACAGTTGGAACCTGTTCACTGTCAGCCATTCATTCACCACAGTCGGATCCTGTTCACTGTCACCCACACATTCATCACAGTAGGAACCTGTTCACTGTCACCCACTTATTCATCAAAGTAGGAAACTGATCACTATCAGTCACATAGTCACCACAGGGGGACCTTTTTGTCTGTCAACTCCTCACTCATCACGGTGGAAACCTGTTCACTGTCACCCACTCACTTACCACAGGGGATCCTGTTCACTGTCAACCACTCAGTCATCACAGTGGAAACCTGTTCACTGTCACCCACACATTCATCACAGTGGGAACCTGTTCGATGTCAGCCACTCATTCACCACTGTGGATTCCTGTTCACTCTCACCCACTCATTCAACTCAGTGAGAACCTGTTCTCTGTCAGCCACTCATTCATCACAGTGGGAACCTGTTCACTGTCACACACTCAGTCATCAGAGTGGGAGCCTATTCACTGTCAATCACTCATTCACCACAGTGGGAACCTGTTCATTCTTACCCACTTATTTACCGCAGTGGAACCCTGTTCATTCTCACCCAGTTATTCATCACAGTGGAAACCTTTTTACTTTCACCCACTTATTCATTATAGTGGGCACCTGTTAACTGTCAGTCACTCATTCACCACAGTGGGAAGGTATTCACTGTCACCCACTCTTTCACCACATTAGAATCCTGTTCACTGTCACTCAATCACTAATCACAGTGAGAACATGTTCACTGTCATCCACTCATTTCTTACAGGAGGAACCTGATCACTGTCAGCCACTCGTTCAAACCAGCATAATCCTGTTCACAGTAACCCACTCATTCACCACAATAGAAACCTGTTCACTGCCAGCAACACATTCATCACAGTGGAAACTTATTCACTGTCACCAACTCATTCATTACAGGAGGAACCTGTTTACTGTGACCCACTAATTCATTACAGTGTGAGTGTGAACCTCTCCAATGTCACCCACACATTCATCACAGTGGGAACATGTTAACTGTCACCCACTCATTTATCACAGTGGGAACCTGTTCATTGTCATCCACACACTCACCACAGTGGGAACCTGTTCACTGTCACCCACTCACTCATCACAGTGGGACTTATTCACTCTCACCCACTCATTTACCACACTGGGAACCTGTTCACTATCACCTACTCATTTATCACAGTGGGAACCTGTTCACTATCACCCACTCATTTATCACAGTGGGAACCTGTTCACTGTCACCAACTCATTCATTACAGGACTAACATTTTCAGTGTCGCTGACTCATTCATCACAGTGGGAACTTCTTCAACGCCAGCCACTCATTTACCACAGTGGGATGCTCTTCACCTTTCACCCACTCATTCACCATAGTAGAAAGCAGTTCACAGTCACCTACTCACTCATCACAGTGGGATTCTGTTTACTGTCAGTCACTCATTTATCACAGTGGGTACCTATTCACTGTCCCCAGCTCTTTCATTACAGGAGGAACCTGATCATTGTCACCCACTCATTCACCACAGTGGGAACCTGTTTACTGTCAGTCACTCATTCATCACAGTGGGAATGTGTTCACTGTCACCCACCCATTCATCACAGTGGTAACCTGTTCATTGCCTCCCACTCATTTATCACAGGAGGAACCTGTTGACTATCACCCACTCATTCATCACAGTGGGAAACTGTTGACTGTCTCCCACTCATTCATCACGGTGGGAATCTCTTCACTGTCAGGCACTCATTTACCGCACTGGAAACCTGTTCACTGTCAGCCACTCACTTACCAAAGTGGGAACCTATTCACTGTCACCCACTTATTTATCACAGTGGGAAATTAATCACTGTCACCCACTTATTTATCACAGTGGGAAACTAATCACTGTCAGCCACATATTCACCACAGTGGGATGTTATAGACTGTCAGCCCCTCACAAACCACAGTGGGAAAGTTTTCACTTTCCCCCGCTCACCCAACACAGTCGGAGCCTGTTCACTGTCACCCACTCATTCATCACAGTGGGAACCTGTTCACTGTAACCCACTCATTCATCACAGTGGAACCCTGTTCACTGTCATCCACTCATTCATCACAGGAGAAAGCTGTTCACTGTCACTCTCTCATTCATCACAGTGGGAACCTGTTCACTGTCAGCCACTCATTCACTACTGTGGAAACCTGTTCACTCTCACTCACTCTCATTAACCACAGTGAGAACCTGTTCTCTGTCAACCAGTCATCCACCACAGTGGGAATCTGTTCACTGTCAACCACTCATTCACCACAGTTGGAGCCGTTCACTCTCACCCACAGGTTTACCACAGTGAAACCCTGTTTACTCTCACCCACACATTTACCACAGTGAAGCCCTGTTTGCTGTCAGTCACTCATTCATCACAGTGGAAACCTGTTCACTGTCACCCACTCATTCATTATAGGAGAATCCCATTCACTATCACCCACTCATTCATCACAGTGGGAACCTGTTTATTGTCAGCCACTCATTCATCACAGTGGGAACCTGTTTATTGTCAGCCACTCATTCACCACAGTGGAAACGTTTTCACTATCACCTACTCTTTCACAGCAGTAGAAATCTGTTCACTGTCACTCAATCACTAATCAAAGTGGGAACCCGTTCACTGTCACCCACTCATTCATTATGGGAGCAACCTTATCACTGTCAACCACTCGTTCAAAACAGCAGAAACCTGTTCACAGTCACCCACTCCTTCAACACAATAGGAACCTGTTCACTATCAGCCACACATTCATCACAGTGGCAACTTGTTCCTCTCAGCCACTCATTCACCACAGTGGGAACCAATTCACTGTCACCCACTTGTTCACTGTAACATAAAATTGTTCACTGTCATCCACTCAGTCACCAGAATGGGAACCTGTTAACTGTCACTCACTCATTCATCACACTGGAAACCTATTCACTGTCACCCACTCACTCATCACAGTGGGACCTGTTCACTGTCACCCACTCATTCACCACAGTGGCAACCTTTTCACTGTCAGCCCCTCATTCATCACATTGGTAACCTGTTCACTGTCAGCCATGTATTCATCACAATGGGAACCTGTTCATTGTCTCCCACTCATTTATTACAGGAGGAACCTGTTCACTGTCACTCACTCATCCATCACAGTGTGAAATTGTTCACTGTCTCCCACTCTTTCATCACAGTAGGAACCTGTTCACTGTCAGGCACTCATTCACCACACTGAAAACCTGTTCACTGTCAGCCACTCACTCATCACAGTGGGAACCTGTTCACTGTCACCCACTCAATACTGTGGGAGCTTGTTCACTCTCACCCACTCCCTCATCACAGTGGGAACCTGTTCACTGTCATCCCCTCATTTATCTCAGTGAGAAACTGATCACAGTCAGCCACTTATTCACCACAGTGGGAACCTGTTGACTGTCAGCCACTCACTCACCACAGTGGGAACCTGTTAACTGTCACCCACCCATTTATCACAGTGGGAATCTGTTCACTCTCAGCCACTCATTTACCACAGCGGGAACCTGTCCACAGTCACCTACTCACTCATCACAGTGCTAAACTATTGACTCTCACCCACTCATTTACCCACTGGAAACCTGTTCACTGTCACCCCCTCATTCATCACAGCGGGAACCTGTTCACTGTCACCCACTCATTCATCATAGTGGGAACCTGTTTACTCTCAGCTACTCATTCACCACAGTAGGAACTGTTCACTGTCATCCACTTGTCCACCACAGTAGAAAACTTTTCACTTTCACCCAATCACTAATCACAGTGGCAACTTGTTCACTGTCACCCACTCATTCGTTACCAGAGGAACATGATCACTGTCACCCCCTCGTTCAAAACAGTAGAATCCTGTTGACAGCCACACACTCATTCACCACAGTAGGAACCTGTTCAGTGTCAGCCACTCATTCATCACAATGGAAACCTTTTCCCCATCAGCCACTCATTCACCACAGTGGGAACAAGTTTACTGTCACCCACTCGATCACCACAGTAGAAACCTGTGCACTGTCAGTCACTCAGTCACCAGAGTGGGAACCTGTTCACTGTCACTTACTCATTCACCACAGTGGAAACCTATTCTCTGTCAGTCACTAATTTATCGCAGTGGGAACCTGTTCACTGTCACCCACTCAGTCACCACAATGGGAACTTGTTTACTTTCAGCCGTTCATTCAGCCTAGTGCAAACCAGTTCACTGTCACCCATTCATTCATCTCTGGGAGAACTTGTTCACTGACACCCACTCATGCATCACAGCAGGAACCTGTTCACTGTCAATCACTCATTCATCACAGTGGAAATCTGTTCATTCTCAACCACCCTTTCACCACAGTGGGAAACTCTTCACTGTCACCCACTCATTCATCACAGTGGGTACCTCTTCTCTCTCACACACTCATTTACCACTGTGGAAACCTGTTCACTGTCACCAACACATTCATCACTGTGGGAATGTGTTCACTGTCATCCACTCATTCATTACAGTAGAACCTGTTCAGTGTCACCCACTCACTCATCACAGTGCAAACCTGTTTACTGTCAGCCACTCATTAATTACAGGAGAAACCTGATCACTGTCATCCACAGATTCACCATCTTAGAATTTTTTTCACTGTCACCCACTCATTCACCACAGTGGGAACTTTTTCCCTTCAGCCGCTCATTCATCACAGTGGGAACCAGTTCACTGTCACCCACTCATTCACCACTATAGAAGCCTGTTCACTGTTGGCCACTCTGTTACCACAGTGGGAACCTGTTTACTGTCAGCCCCTCATCACAGTGGGAAACTTTATTTTCACCCACTAATACACCACAGCCAGAACCTGTTCACTCACACCCACTCACTCATCACAGTGGGAACGTTTTCATAATCAACCACTCATTCATCACAGTGGGAACCTGTTCACTGTCAGGCATTCATTCACCACAGTAGGAACCTGTTCAGTTTCAGCTTTTCATTCACCACAGTGGGAACCTGTTCACTGTCAGGCATTCATTCACCACAGTATGAACCTGTTCAATTTCAGCTTCTCATTCACCCCAGTGGGAACCTGTTCACTGTCACCCACACAATCATCATATTGGAAACCTGTTCATTGCCTCCCACTCATTTATTACAGGATTAACCTGTTCACTGTTACACACTCATTCATCACAGTGAGAATCTGTTCACTGTCTCCCACTCATTAATCACAGGGGGAACGTGTTCACTGTCTGATACCTATTCACCACAGTGGGAACCTCTTCACTGTCAGTCACTCACTCACCCCAGTGGAACCTGTTCACTCTCAGCCACTTATTCACCATAATGAGAACCTGTTCTCTGTCAGCCACTCATTCACCACAGTGGGAACCTGTTACTGTCTCCCACTCAATCATCACAGTGGGAAACTATTCACTGTCACCCACTCATTCAACACAGTGAGAACCTGTTCAGCCTTTGCACCTGGCCAGAAAAGCTTTTAATAGTCTATTGACTGGGAACAGGAAAACCTTTTATAATCTAGAGCAACGAAATTGAGTCTGCTTGCCACTTGCACTGCATCAAGACTTTGGGACCTTAAACTTTGGGTTCATAATCTTTAAACTCACAAGGGGCCCTCTAAACTCTTGCAATCATATTGGAGATCTTAATTGGAGATTTTTAGGTAAAGCTAAGCAGATGGCTTAACTTGACATAGATAGCTTTTTCCAGAATATCAAAAATGAAGACATCTCTGCTATCATGACACTCCTAGATCACTTTTTTATGGCTCTACAAACAACAGAAATAAAAAAGGGATCTCTTATGTGCACTCATGGTTTTACAGCCAAATACATCAACAAACTTACATCTGGATAGGTAAAAGATGAAGGGCCACTGTCAGTGAGAAATGGGAAATTTCTCACATTCTTGCTAAATGTGACATGGGAAATTTTTTGCCTCATAATATAAGAAACAGAATATTGATCCACTGGTCTTGGAGCAACATTAACTTAAAGAGAAACTTATTCAGAATAAGTTAGAGAGCATTGCCAGGAGGCCATTACTCTTCTGAGTGGTCATGATTTATTAGGTCTTTCTTTCAAAGGTTTAGAGTAAATGAGGCAATGGTTAGAAATTTATCTTCCATAATATGCTCTATTGCAGATTCTACCGTAAAGGCTATGGTTACTCAATAGACTTTAAAATTTTTTACTAAAGACATGCTAAATAAAAGAATGTATCTAGTTTACTTACTGGATAAACAGAGAAGTATCTGTGCAGTTGCTAGTATTTGTAGTTACACATGGAGAAATACATTGAGTATTACAGAGATTCAGTTGTAGGGGATTAATGAACACACTGCTTGGTTGAAATGAGGAGACAACTTATCTAGCTAATCATTTGATCTATTTAATCATAGTTGGTTAGTTCAGTGGCGACCTTGGTTAAAAAGCATACTTCAGGCTGGGCACGGTGGTTCATGCCTGAAATCCTAGCACTTTGGGAGGCCAATGCAGGTGGATCACCTGAGGTCAGAAGTTTGAAACCAACCTGGCCAACATGTTGAAACCCCTTCTCTACTAAAAATACAAAAATTAGCCAGCTGTGGTGATACACACCTGTAATCCCAGCAACTTGGGAGGCCAAGGGAGGAGAATCCCTTGAATCCCAGAAGT
Organism: Trachypithecus francoisi; assembly: GCF_009764315.1. Classification (NCBI taxonomy): domain Eukaryota; kingdom Metazoa; phylum Chordata; class Mammalia; order Primates; family Cercopithecidae; genus Trachypithecus; species Trachypithecus francoisi. The sequence continues at coordinate 54,437,080 of NW_022681457.1, forward strand.
AGAGGTTGCAGTGAGCCAAGATCGCGCCATTGCACTCCAGCCTGGGTGGCAAGAGCAAGACTTCATCCCAAAATAAATAAATAAATAAAACCATACTTCAAACTCTTGATATTATTTTCCTGATAGTCAAAATAATAGTCTCCCTACTGCACTCTGTTCTCTCAAAACTTAAAAATCTTTGCATGCAGTTGTCCGGAGCCATGAGGCCCGGAATTAGCCGACCTCTGTTGCTTGATCTCTGCAAAGCGGAGACAAGACGGCACATTTCCGGGTTCTTTATTGCGGACCCTTCCCGCGCGCGCCTAAACTGTTCCCACGCGCGCCCAAAGCTTTTCCCGCGCGCGCCTACGTTTTTCCCGCGCGCGCCTACGTTTTTCCCGCGCACGCCAACCTTTCCCGTGCGTGCACAAACATTTTCCCTCCCAGGAAGATATGCAGCCTAGGGCGCAGGCGCGATCCCGCGCCCGGGAAAAGTACAAACCCACGGTGCATGCGCGATTGTAATTTGAGAAGACCTGGACCCCGTCACCACCCTGGCCCAACCTCTTCCTCTGCCAGCCTATATAAGGCATGACCCTGCATTCAATAAACGAGACTTGATCAGGCTATTTGTCTTGTCTCCATTTCTCGTGTTTTCTTATCTCCTCCATTCCCACTCCCCCTTCCAGGGCCCGTTTGACTGTCCTGCGGGTCGGAACACCTGGCGCCTGAACAGGGACCTGGACACGGGGGAAAAAGTGAGGAAGAAGGCACTAAAGTCAGCCGAAAGTAAAAGTGGAAGAAATTCCTCCGGACGTCGCGGGAGCCTGCCGCGTTGGAACCAGAGGTGAGTAATAGTGTCTGATTATGGGACAAGAATTAAGCCAGCATCAGATTTATGTAGGGCAATTAAAAGAGGCTTTAAAAGCATGAGGAGTAAAGGTTAAAAGTAATGATTTGTTTAAATTTTTTGATTTTGTAAAAGAAACCTGCCCTTGGTTTCCACAAGAGGGGACCATTGACGTAAAGAGGTGGCGTAGGGTGGGAGATTGTTTTCAAGATTATTATAGTACTTTTGGACCAGAGAAGGTTCCGGTGACAGCTTTTTCTTATTGGAATCTAATCAGAGATATAATAGATAAAAAGGAAAAAGAAAAAGATCCTGAGGTAATGGCGGTGGTTACTCAGACTGAGGAAATATTAAGAGGCAACTCCCAAACCGACCTCAAAAAATCCATACCTAATAAAGAAATAGAGCTTATATCGCTACAAAGCGATGAGGAAGAGGCTGGGGTCCCCTCAATAACAAATATAGAAACATCAAATAAGGAAAAGGCTAAAAAATACCCAGTTTTACCCACAACTAATGAAAGCAAAAGTAAAAATAACCTTAACCCTTCAGAAGTAAACTGGGATAATTTAGAGGAAGGGGCAGCAAAATATCATAATTCTGACTGGCCACAAACTCTTACTTATCCCCCTCCCTATAATAAGGCTTCTGCCCCCGCAGTTATGGCAGTAATAGACCCAAAAGAGGAGCTTAGAGAAAAAATTGCACAACTTGAAGAGCAAATAAAGCTCGAAGAACTTCATCAGTCTTTAATCACTAGATTGCAGAAATTAAGGACAGGAAGTGAGAGCGTTCAATACCCTAAAGGAATAGAGAAACACTCTCACCCTCAGAGACCCGGACAGCATGTCCCAAAAGGAAGGTCACTTGGTAGTAGGGATAGGGAGGATTCCTCTCCTCGAGACGTTTTTCCAGTAACTGAAACTACAGATGCGCAGGGTCAAGCCTGGAGACACCACAGTGGGTTTGAATTTACTGTAATAAAAGAACTGAAAACTGCTGTCTCGCAATACGGAGCTACTGCCCCGTACACCCTGGCCATAGTCAAATCTGTGGCCGAAAATTGGCTCACTCCCATAGATTGGAATACCTTAGTTAGAGCAGTTCTTTCTGGAGGCGACCATCTGATTTGGAAGTCAGAATTTTATGAAAATTGTAGAGATACAGCCAAGATAAACCAACAAGCCGGAAATGGTTGGGATTTTGATATGCTAACTGGCTCGGGTAATTACACAGAAACCGATGCTCAGATGCAGTACGATCCTGGACTGTTTTCTCAAATCCAAGCAGTGGCTACCAAAGCCTGGAGAAAACTTCCCGTTAAGGGGGATCCAGGAGCCTCGCTCACGGGGGTCAAACAAGGACCTGATGAGCCTTTTGCAGACTTTGTACATAGACTTTTAACCATGGCCAGCAGAATATTTGGAAATGCCGAGGCAGGGGTGGATTATGTAAAACAGCTAGCTTACGAAAACGCTAACCCGGCTTGTCAGGCAGCAATCAGACCTTATAGAAAGAAAACAGACTTAACAGGTTACATCCGCCTCTGTTCAGACATAGGGCCCTCATATCAACAGGGTTTGGCTATGGCTGCTGCCTTTAGTGGACAAACCATAAAAGACTTCCTCCCCAGTAAAAATAAGAATAGCAAGGGGTGCTTTAAGTGTGGAAAAATGGGACACTTCGCTAGGGATTGTAAGGGAGAGCTAGCTAAGACCTTAGGGGCAAAAGCTCCAGGCCTCTGCCCTAGGTGTAAAAGAGGAAAACATTGGTCCAACGAATGTAAATCTAAAATTGACAATCAAGGAAATCCCCTAACACCTCAACAGGGAAACGGATTGAGGGGCCGGCCCCAGGCCCCGAAACAAGCTTATGGGACGGTCAGTTTTGTACCAACCAACAACAATCCATTTCACAGCTTAGTAGAGCAACCCCAGGAAGCGCAGGATTGGACCTCTGTTCCACCTCCCAGACAGTATTAACCCCTGAAATGGGACCCCAAGCCCTAAGTACGGGTATATATGGACCCCTACCCTCAAACATGTTTGGATTAATCCTAGGGAGAAGCAGCGTCACCATGCAAGGCCTACAGGTCTTTCCGGGAATAGTTGATAGTGATTATATAGGAGAAATCAAAATCATGGCCAAGGCTATTGACAACATCATTATCATTCCTCAAGGGGATAGAATAGCACAGTTACTCCTGTTACCATTGCTAAAAACAGCTAATAAAGTGCAATTGCCCCTAAGGGGAAAGGGAGGATTCGGATCCTCAGACATCTACTGGGTACAGCCCATTACTAATCAAAAACTCTCTCTCACCTTATGGCTAGACGGAAAGTTATTTACAGGACTGATAGACACAGGGGCCGATGTAACAATATTAAACAACAAGATTGGCCCTCCAGTTGGCCCACTTCAGAGACCATAACAAATATACGAGGAATCAGGCAAAGTAATAACCCTAGACAAAGTTCCAAATATCTCACCTGGAGAGATCAAGAAAGTAATTCCGGTCTCATTAAGCCATTTGTTATCCCTGATTTGCCAGTTAACCTTTGGGGTAGAGATCTTCTCTCCCAAATGAGGGTCATGATGTGTAGCCCAAATGATATAGTCACTGCACAAATGTTGGCTCAGGGCTACCACCCTGGGAAAGGGTTAGGAAAAAGAGAAGATGGCATTTTACAGCCAATCCCAGCCATAGGAAAATTGGATAAAAGGGGGCTTGGAAATTTTTAACCGTGGCCATTGACATGCCTGCACCCCAAAAATTTGCTGATCCAATCACTTGGAAGTCAGATGAACCCGTTTGGGTTGATCAATGGCCATTAACCAATGAGAAGCTTGCCGCTGCCCAACAGTTAGTGCGGGAACAATTAGAGGCAGGACACATTACAGAAAGCAACTCTCCTTGGAACACCCCCATATTTGTCATAAAAAAGAAATCCAGAAAGTGGAGACTCTTACAAGATTTAAGAGCAGTAAATGCTACTATGGTCCTTATGGGTGCCTTACAGCCAGGGCTACCCTCTCCGGTAGCAATCCCTCAAAGATATTTTAAAATATCATAGACCTTAAAGACTGTTTCTTTACAATACCTTTACATCCTAGTGATCAAAAATGATTGCCTTTAGCTTACCATCTATAAATTTCCAAGAACCAATGAAGCGATACCAATGGAAAGTGTACCTCAAGGTATGGCCAACAGTCCCACCTTGTGTCAAAAATATGTGGCTACAGCCATACACTCAGAGAGCATGGAAACAAATGTATATTATACACTATATGGATGACATTCTTATAGCAGGACAAGTAGGAGAACAAGTCTTACAGTGTTTTGCCCAACTCAAACAGAACTAACCACAGCGGGGTTACAAATAGCTCCAGAAAAATACAACTACAAGACCCTTATACATATTAGGTTTTCAAATAAATGGACCTAAAATTACAAATCAAAAAGCCATTATCCGTAAAGATCAGTTACAAACCCTCAATGATTTCCAAAAGCTCCTTGGAGACATAAGTTGGCCCCGGCCATACTTAAAACTGACCACAGGAGACTTAAAACCTTTATTCGGCACCCTGAGAGGTGACCCCAACCCTAAGTCCCTTAGGTCGTTATCAAAAGAAGCTCTTTTATCACTTAATAGGGTAGAGACAGCCATTGCTGAACAATTTGTTACTAACATAGACTATTCACAGTCATTAATCTTTTTAATCTTTAACACCACACTACCCCTACTGGTTTATTCTGGCAAAATAACCCTATTATGTGGGTCCACTTGCCTTCATCACCCAAAAAGGTATTACTCCCCTATTATGATGCCACAGCAGATTTAATTATTCTAGGGAGAGACATAGCAAAAAATTTTGGAATTGAACCCTCTACGATCATACAACCTTATTCTAAGCCACAAATCCATTGGTTGATGCAAAACACTGAAACGTGGCCGATTGCTTGCGCCTCTTATGCCGGTAACTTAGATAACCATTACCTGCCAAATAAGCCTATCCAATTTTGTAAGCTACATGCTTTTGTCTTCCCTCATGTCATCAGTAAAACACCTTTAGACAATGCCTTATTAGTATTCACTGATGGGTCATCCACAGGAACTGCTGCATATACCTTTGCTGACACCACTGTTAAATTCAAAACCAGCCATACTTCGGCTCAGCTAGTAGATTGCAGGCCCTAATCGCGGTGCTGTTAGCCTTCCCTAATCAGCCTCTTAATATTTATACCGACAGTGCATACTTAGTTCACTCAATACCTCTACTTGAGACAGTAGCACAAATTAAGCATGTGTCACATATAGCCGAGTTATTTTTACAATGCCAAAATTAATACGTAATAGAACAACACCCTTTTTTCTTGGACACATTAGAGCTCATTCAGGATTACCAGGAGCTCTATCCCGGGGCAACCAACTGGCTGATATGGCAACCAAGACGGTAGCCATAGCTACAAATACAAACCTAGCCCAAGCACAGGCTACTCATGCCTTACACCATCTTAATGCTCAAACTTTGAGACTGATATTTAAAATAACTAGAGAACAAGCAAGACAAATAGTTAAACAATGTCAGACCTGTATAACATACCTGCCAGTCCCTCACTTAGGAATTAACCCAAGAGGACTAGTTCCCAATGATCTGGCAAATGGATGTCACCCATTATTCAGAATTCGGTAACTTAAAATACATCCATGTATGTATAGATACATTTAGTGGATTTATACTAGCCACCTTACAAACAGGAGAAGCTACCAAACATGTTATAGCTCATTTACTACACTGTTTTTCCATAGTTGGAAAGCCTAAACAACTAAAAACAGACAATGGTCCTGGCTATACATCCAAAGCCTTTCAAGACTTCTGCCTCAAATTACAAATAAAACCCATTACTGGAATTCCATATAACCCTCAAGGACAAGGAATAGTTGAAAGAGCACACCTATCCTTAAAAACCACCATTGACAAAATAAAAAAGGGAGAATGGTACCCTACTAAGGGCACCCCTAGAAATATCCTTAATCACACACTTTTTATTTTAAATTTTTTAATTTGGATAACCTGAACAGATCAGCAGCCGATCGATTTTGGCATTCCGAGTCCAAAAAACAATTTGCCATGGTTAATGGAAAGACCCCTTAGACAACACGTGGCATGGTCCAGACCCAGTGTTAATCTGGGGAAGAGGCTCAGTTTGTGTTTTTTCTCAACTCATGATGCAGCCAGATGGCTACCAGAGCGACTGGTAAGACAGGTACCTAACAATAACCAATCCAGGGAGTAATTTTCTCCCTGAGAGTACTCTTTTCCTCTATTGCAGAGATGAACTTCAACTACAAGCCCCTCTGGACCATGGTGCTGATTTGCCAAGCACTCCAGGTATATGCCGGCTTTGGTAATCCCCATGAGGCCCATAAATATATATGACAACGATGGTAAGCCCTGTGATTGTTTGGGGGGATATGTGACCTCCCTTCCAAATACGTACATCTCAGCTGTGTCCTGCTCCACTTACACAGCATACCTGTCTAGTGACTCTCTTAAGTGGAGGTGTGTGTCAACCCCAAGAATATTTAGTGGAGGGGATACCACAACCTGCCCTTGTGACACATTTGAGACTGCTATGCATAGTTCCTGCTACACTACTTATTTAGAATGTACCTCTGGCGGTAAAACATACTATACTGCTATCTTAACAAGATCTAGAACCCCCACTATAGGGGCCAGTAGTGTCCCTACAGTTGTAGGAAATACCAATAACCTTATATCAGCTGGCTGTACTGGAATTGTAGGACAGCCTGTCTGCTGGAATATTCACCCCCCTCTTCATATCTCTGACAGAGGAGGACCACAAGACAAGGTCTGATAAATTAGGGTACACAAAAAACTTGAAGAGTTGCAAAGGTCCCTGTACCCAGAAATTCACTACTACCCCTTGGCCTTGCCCAAAGCCCGAGGGAAAGAGAAAGTTGATGCCCAGACCTTTGCCCTCCTCACGGCTACTCATAACCTGCTTAACAATTCCAACTCTAGTCTAGCTAATGACTGCTGGCTGTGTCTGCAATCAGGAGATCCCGTTCCTCTTGCCATACCCAGCAATGACTTAAATTATACATCCAATACCCCTTGCACCATAATTCCTCCCCTTAAAGTACAGCCTTTAGAATTTCCTAGTTCCTCTTGCATCTACTCCCCTCCCCTTAATAACACTTACGACCTTGATGTAGGATTCAATCAATTCAATAATTGTTCCACCATAGTAAATATTTCCCAATCGCTGTGTGCCCCAAAAGCTCGGTTTTTATATGTGGCAATAATAGGGCTTATACCTATTTACCTACTAACTGGACAGGACGCTGTGTCTTAGCCACACTTTTGCCAGACATAGACATTATCCCTGGAGATGAACCTGTACCTATCCCAGCTATAGATCACTTTTTAGGAAGAAACAAAAGGGCAATACAATTTATCCCCTTACTTGCAGGATTAGGCATAACTACTGCCGTAGCAACTGGGGCTACAGGCCTAGGGGTTTCTGTTACTCAATACACCAAATTGTCTCGCCAATTGACCTCAGATATGCAGGCCATTTCAAGTACTATACAAGATTTACAAGATCAGGTAGATTCTCTGGCAGAAGTAGTGCTCCAAAATAGAAGAGGCCTAGATTTACTAACTGCAGAACAGGGAGGCATCTGCTTGGCTTTACAGGAGAAGTGCTGTTTCTATGCCAACAAATCCGGGATCATCAGGGATAAAATCAGGCGTCTACAAGAAGACCTAGAAAAACGACGAAAAGAAATAACCGATAACCCGTTTTGGACTGGGTTCCATGGAGTCCTTCCCTATCTTATGCCATTCCTGGGCCCCCTGCTTTGCCTATTGCTCTTACTCTCTGTAGGACCTTTGGTCTTCAATAAGCTCCTAACATTCCTTAAGCAACAAGTTGAGGCTATCCAAGCGAAACCTATACAGGTCCATTATCATCTCCTAGAGCAAGAAGATCACGGTGGTTCATACTCACACCCATTATGACCACCTTCCCTATGCGCTGAACTGGACAGCCAATGACGGGTAAGAGAGTGTCATCTCTCACTAACCTAAGACAGGAGGGCCTTCATAAGCTACTGCCTAATCCCATGACGGGTACCAGTGATGAGATGTATTACTCCAACCTAAGACAGGCGCAGTTCCCGAGGGACAATCTTCTAGCCGTAATTATATATAAAAAAGGGGGAACTGTCCGGAGCCATGAGGCCCGGAATTAGCCGACCTCTGTTGCTTGATCGCGGCAAAGCGGAGACAAGACGGCACATTTCCGGGTTCTTTATTGCGGACCCTTCCCGCGCGCGCCTAAACTGTTCCCGCGCGCGCCCAAAGCTTTTCCCGTGCGCGCCTAAGTTTTTCCCATGCACGCCTATGTTTTTCCCGCGCGCGCCAACCTTTCCCGCGCACACGCAAACATTTTCCCGCCCAGGAAGATATGCAGCCTAGGGCACAGGTGCGATCCCGGTGGCGCCCGGGAAAAGTACAAACCCACAGCGCATGCGCGATTGTAATTTGAGAAGACCCGGCCCCCCCCCCCCCCGTCACCACCCTGGCCCAACCTCTTCCTCTGCCAGCCCTATATAAGGCATGACCCTGCATTCAATAAACGAGACTTGATCAGGCTATTTGTCTTGTCTCCATTTCTCGTGTTTTCTTGTCTCCTCCATTCCCACTCCCCCTTCCAGGGCCCGTTCGACTGTCCTGCAGGTCGGGACATGCAGTCATCTCTAGAATGTCAAGTGGTCTCTCTTTAACTGGAATGATGAAAACTTGAAGATGTATTTGACCGTGAGAACACCATAACCTATGAATGAGCTGATAAGAACAGAAACCTAAAATAATGGAAACTGAGAGTGACACTAAAACCCTGAGGTTTGGTGACACTCTCATCTATGTGAAAACTTAATCAAAAGAGGGGAATTTTTTAAAACAAAATTATTCGAGGCCATCATTCTGGACTGAGCTTGTTCACTAGGCCCAAATAGGCCAAAACAAACCAAAATGGAGTCATGCATGCTAAATATGACATAGTCAAACTGAAAATTTAAAGAAATAGGTAGATTCTAAAACTGACAAGGTCTGTTTTTCTTTTGTAAACAGCAGATTTCAATACAAGGAGCTCTCTTCTACTATAATCCTTTTCAACAATAGTAACCCGAAGTCCCTTTTTTCACTTTACAAAACCTACAGTTCTACTATTTTACAGTGGAAATTGAGACTAAATACGTCTTTTTTTTTTTTTTTTTTTTTTGAGACAGAGTCTTGCTCTATCACCCAGGCTGGAGTGCAGTGGCATGATCTCAGCTCACTGCAACCTCTGCCTCTCAGGTTCAAGGGATTCTCCTGCCTCAGCCTCCCAAGTAGCTGGGACTACAGGTGCCCACCACCACACTCGGCTAATTTTTGTATTTTTAGTAGAGACGGGGTTTCACCTTATTGGCCAGGCTGGTCTTGAACTCCTGGCCTTGTGATCTGCCTGCCTTGGCCTCCCAAAGTGCTGGGATTACAGGCATGAGCCACTGCACCCGGTCATAAGTAAATTTTTGATGGTGACAAGGTAATATCAATGTCTAAAGTTTTGGGTTATTTCTCAAAATTGAGAAACTAACCAAATGGGAGATATTGTTAAATTAATTATGGCCTAAAGCTAACTCCTTTAATGTTTAATTTTGGTCAATAGGTTTTTCAGTACATAGTCAACTAAAACCTAACTGGATATCTAAATAGGTTTTTACCTATTCTTGTACCAACCACTATGTTTGTGCCAATAGAAGAACATCAACTGCTCAAACCATATTCAAATAAGGCAAATCCCAAGCTGTAATTAATCTGGCTGTTTCTGTACCACTTCTATTCTTTGTATGTCACTATGCTTTCCCTGTGCATAACTCTTTTTTACCCTGTGGCTGTACTGGAGTCTCTCTAAGGCTACTCAGGACCCACAGGCTGCTTAATTTGCAAATTATTCTTCGCTCAATTAAACTATGTTAAATTTAAGTTCTCTGAAGTTATTTTTCTTTTCAAAGTTTCCATGTTTTCATCATCATTATTACTATTATTATTATTATTATTGAGATAGTGTCTCGCTCCATTGCCCAGGCTGGAGCGCAGTGGCACGATCTCGGCTCACTGCAACCTCTGCCTGCTGGGTTCAAATGATTATCATGCCTCAGCCTCCTGAGTAGCTGGGATTACAGGTGCGAGACACCACACTCGACTAATTTTGTATTTCGAGTAGAGACGGGGTTTTACCATGTTGGTCAGGCTGGTCTTGAACTCCCAACATCACGTGATCTGCCATCTCGGCATCCGAAAGTGCTGGGATCACAGGTGTGAGCCACCGCACCTGGCCTCAAATTTGTTCGATGATAAAAAATAAGCGGTGTGTTGTTGGGCTTTGATTATCTAAAACAAGTTGTTTTCCAAATTACTCTATATCAGCTATGTCAGCTATTTTTTCCAAATTATTCTATGTTCTTTCAAAATGCGTTTGCAATTTCTTTTTTGTTTTTGTTCCATTTTGTTTGAGACAGAGTCTCACTCTATCAACCAGGCTGGAGTGCAGTAGTGTAATCAACCATGGCTTAATCCAGCTTCCATCTTCCAGGCTTAAACAATCCTCCTGCCCTGGACACCTGAGTATCATCATGCCTGGTTAATTTTTTAAATTTCTTTTATTGAGACAGGATCTTATTATGTTGTCCAGGCTGCACTTGAGCTCCTGAGCTTCAATGATTCTCCCATCTCAGCCACCCAAAGTGTTGGAATTACAGATTTGGGCCAACATGCACTTCAGTAATTTCTTGAGATTTTTCCCAATAATAAACAGTACTTTATGGGCACACATCTACAAGCAATCTGGCTTTTATTTTAGAAATGTCACTCTCCAGGATTTTAAGAGTCTATGACAGCTACTTGAGTAGTGTGATCCATGGAGGTATATAGGCTTTGGAGTTAGAAAGAGTTGATCCTGAGTCCTGGCCCAAGCCACTCAGTAGCTGTGGGTGTTTGGACAATTTTTTGATGTTGAAGAGTTCTACAGACCGCATATGCAGAAAAAGCAGAATGGACTGCGCACAGTGGCTCATGCCTGTAAGTCCAGCACTTTGGGAAGCTGAATTGGGCAGATCAGGACCTCAGATGATGGAGACCATCCTGGCCAACATGGAGAAACTCCATCTCTACTAAAAATACAGAAATTGGCCGGGCACGGTGGCTCAAGCCTGTAATCCCAGCACTTTGGGAGGCCGAGACAGGCGGATCACGAGGTCAGGAGATCGAGACCATCCTGACTAACACAGTGAAACCCCATCTCTACTAAAAAATACAAAAAACTAGCCAGGCGAGGTGGCAGGCGCCTGCAGTCCCAGGTACTCAGGAGGCTGAGGCAGGAGAATGGCGTGAACCCGGGAGGCGGAGCTTGCAGTGAGCTGAGATCCGGCCACTGCACTCCAACCTGGGCGACAGAACGAGACTCTGTATCAAAAAAAAAAAAAAATTAGCTGGGTGTGGTGGTGCAGGCCTGTAATCTCAGCTACTCAGGAGACTGAGGCACAAGAATCACTTGAATGCAGGAGGCGGAGGTTGCAGTGAGCCAAGATCGCGCCACTGCACTCCAGCCTGGTGACAGAGTGAGACTCTCTCTCAAAAAAAAAAAAAAACCAACAACAACAACAACAAAAAAAAACAAGCAGAAGGATACTGATTGCAAATATGGTAGCAATTTTTCATCCCTCCTGTATCCATGTACATTGACAGGTGCTTTTACCGCCATTCCCATGAAGATTCAGAATCTATTTTCCAAACGCTTGATCTTATTTGCTCATGGCAGTAGAAACCTGAGAACGTGACAATGTGTTGGTTTGGAGCCTAGGCTCAAACAGTTTTGACTGCTTATGCTTTTCTTTTCTTTTCTCTGTTATTTTCCTTTTTTGAGAAGGAGTATTTCTCTCTGTCACCCAGGCTGGAGGGCAGTGGCATGATCTCAGCTCACTGCAACTTCTACCTCTCAGATTCAGGCAATTCTCCTAACTCAGCCTCCTGAGTAGCTGAGACTACAGGTGTGTGCCACCACACCCAGCTAATTTTTGTATTTTTAGTGGACGTGAGGTTTCACCATGTTGACCAGACTGGTTTCAAACTCCTGACCTAACGTGATCCTCCCACCTTGGCCTACTAAAGTTCTGGAATTACAGGCATGAGCCAGCATGCCTGGCATGCTTCTGTTTTTCTTTCAGAATGCTGCCATCTTCATGAAAAAAAGCCCATATTAGGCCAGGCGCGGTAGCTCACACCTGTAATCCCAGCACTTTGGGAGGCCAACGTGGGCAGATCACGAGGTCAGGAGATGGAGACCATCCTGGCTAACACGGTGAAACACCGTCTTTACTAAAAATACAAAAAAATTAGCCGGGCATGGTAGTGGTCGCCTGTAATCCCAGCTACTCAGGAGGCTGAGTCATGAGAATCACTTGAACCCAGGAGGTGGAGCTTGCAGTGAACAGATATCGCACCACTGCACACCACCCTGGGTGACAGAACAAGACTCCATCTCAAAAAAAGAAAGAAAAAAAAACCATATTAGCCAACTGGAGTATAAGATACTATGAGGAAGAGAAGCAAGGTAACCCTGTTGACAGTCCCAGAAGCAGAAGCTCACCTCTACAAGCACAGCTGCTTTCCTAGTCAATGAGCAGCTCATGATAGATACATGTCTGAAGGAGCTTAGCTGAGAACAGAAGAATGGCCCCACTGAGCCCAGCCTAAATGACTGAGCATTTCAATTATGAACTAATCAGTTTTGGATGGTTTATTATGCTGCCATAGCCAACTAATGCATGCACCTAGTGCACACAGAATGCTAAGATTTAATGACAGGTTGATTACTAGTTACCTTCTAACATTGGGCACCATAAAAGTACTGATATTTTTTCCCATTTAAAGTTAGATATCTAGTAAGATAATGTTGAGAAATGCAGAAATATGGCAGGGGTGGTGGCTCACACCTATACTCCCTGCACTTTGGGAGGCTGAGGCGGTTGGATCACCTGAGGTCGGGAGTTCAAGACCAGCCTGACCAACATGGAGAAATCCTGTCTCTACTAAAAATACAAAAAAATTAGCCAGGCATGGTGGCACATGCCTCTAATCCCAGCTACTCGTGAGGCTGAGGTAGGAGAATCGCTTGAACCCGGGAGGCAGACATTGCAGTGAGCCAAGACCTCGCCATTGCACTTTAGCCTGGGCAAAAAGAGTGAAACTCCATCTCAAAAAAAAAGAAATGCCGAAATACACGTGGACATGTGGACATGTATGCGTGTGATTGGTGCTTATATTCACTCGGTTTCCCACACCACAGGAGAAAACAGCTAACCACAGCCTGACCATTAGGGTCATAGTCAAATAGCAAAATAAGTGTGCCTTTAATCTATTTTCTTCCTATGTAAACATTAAAGGTCAAGACTGTCAACAGATCTGAAGACATAGTTTTTTTTCTTCTGTGGCCCCATCATCCTTTGTTCACTGTCTGATCTCTGAAAGAAAGGTGGGCAACAGGTGGTAAGCAGTGGTTTACCTGTGGTTTATTCCTGCTGCTAACAGTTTTTTCTATAACCACTATTTGTTTCACCCTCGGAACTGAAAAGAGATGTTGATAAATAGAGGCTGTCCCCTCACCTGTGGCAAAAAAGGGGTGTTCAGGCCCTCCACCCCCACTGACATCACAGCTGTACTTCAATGTGGCAGCTATTGGCCATGTGTGGCTACTGGATGCCTGGAATGTGGCTGGTCTGAACTGCAATGTGCTGGAAAGTTAAATACAGAATTAGTTTCAAAGATTTGTTTCAAATGTATATATACTTCATATTGCTCACATATTAAACTGAAAATATTTTTCATATATTGGGTTAATTAAATTGTTACAATCAATTCCACTTGTTTCTTCTTTCTTGTTAAAGTTTGGCTACTAGAAATTTTTTAATTCACATGTGACTCACATTTTATTTCAGAGGATTGCCTGATCGAAGGACCAGAATACAGGGAGGTCACAAAATCTAAAATTTTAGAACAATTGTTATTACTTTGTTCATTGGTGAATAGTCATACAATATATTATTTTTGAATGCATATAACTTGATACAAGAGGTTAAGGGCAAATACCCTCTGGTGTGGGCCTGGCTCAGCTCAGGAAGGAAGCCCTGTCTGAGAAGGCTGCAGCCTAGGCTGTCACTCTTTCTTCTTTCAGCCCGGCATCTAATCACATCTTCTGTCACTCACGGCCTGAAAAGACGTGCCTTAAATATTATCCAATCAGAGACGCTGGGCTAGGAACCGTCCAATCAGGAACGCAGCTGAAGCAGACAGGGCGGCTTCCGGGATGTGGCGGGGCCTTTGTCTCTCCCTGCAGCCTCAGCTCCAGGTCTTGTCTTCTCTGCTCTGTGTCCTCTGCTCCTAGAGGCCCAGCCTCTGTGTTCCTGTGACCTGCAGGTATTGGGAGATCCACAACTAAGACGCCGGGACCCCCTGGAAGCCTAGAAATGGTGAGAGTGCCGGGTGCGCCATCCCGAGAGGGGAAAGGGGTTGGTTGAAACCGGTGGGAAGCGGCTGTGGCGGGACTCGGGCCTCCCTGTAGTCAGCTCCACAATCTGTGCTCGGAGTTCTTTTTGCCCAGCTCGGCCCTAGTCCCCTTCAGCCATAAGATGGCGGCTGCGCTGACTGCCCTGCCCGGGCGTCCTGTCTCTCCCTGCACAGTGACTGTGCCCTGTACTGGAGCCCTCTCTGGGCAGCTCTGCATCTGCAGTACCGCGTCTCTCCCTGATTGAGCAGGGACCGCGGGAGGGTCCTCAGGGAGAGAATCCTGACTCGGGGTGCGGGTTCATGAATGGGAAGAGCTTTGGTCTTTGGGGCTCCCAGTTCCTTGTTTCTATTAAAAATGTATGGGGGGACGGGCGCTGTGGCTCACGCCTGTAATTTCAGCACTTTGGGAAGCCGAGGCGGGCGGATCATCTGAGGTCAGGAGTTCAAGACCATCCTGGCCAACATGGTGAAACCCCGTCTCAATGTAAAAAAATAAAAAACAAAAATTAGCCGGGCGTCATGGCGTGCGCCTGCAATCCCAGCTACTCAGGAGCCTGAGTACTCAGTGAGCCGAGATCGCGCTACTGCACTCCAGCCTGGGCAACAGGAGCGAAACTGCGTCTCAAAAAAAAAAAAAAAAACTATAGGAGTCACCGCAAAAGTATTAAAGAACTTAAAAAGTGGTTCAAGTATTGTAGAGCACTCAGCTATGGCTTGTAGTTTGTGGTCCATGGGAGGCTTGAATAAAAGACTTTTATAAGGTACATGATGAAGAACATCAAATTTAGTAATTAGTTAGGTACAGTTATGTAGTCTCTTAATTTGTACGATCGTGTTGGCAATTTTCAGATTATGTAATCAGAGTTTAATTGGCAGTTTATAAAGTTGGTTAAGCCTGAATTTTGTTTTCCCCAATGTGGTAATTTACTAAAAAATACATTATTGGTTAGATTTTTTTAAAAAGGAGGACCCCAGGGACTACAGCCACCTCAGTCTAATTGCCTGCCACTGAATTATTTGCACAGTTCACAGGGTACTTCTTTTCCCCTGCATTTTTCACACGTGTCTCAAGCAGGGTCTTAAGTCTAGTTCTTATTCCCTGTTCTTCCAGATTAACTCTGATTTACAGTAAAATACTAAATTTCCAGTATCATTGACATTCCCAAATGCCACCTTCCTCTCCCTGATACACAATTATCAATTATTTGTCCTTTATTGTACATTTTATTATATTTCAATTAAAAATTCTTTGACAAACCATTGGATGGCACTATTTAAAACGTTGTCTTCTGTTTGTAAATATTTCCTATGAGAAGAAAGCAAATAATAATCCCTGACACCATATGGTAAAAAAAATCTCTATGTCTCTTTTCCTTTTATCTTCCCTAGGCACAGAGTTCCTATCAGAATGGTGTTGGGTCAAGGTTTCCATTTGGAAACTTTATGGGGTGATGGATCATCAGCCACTCTTCAGTTTTTTCCTGGTCCTGGGTTTTCAGTACTGTCTGGGGATAAACCAAGATGCCCACTATGGTGGCTCTGTTGGCTAGAGTGTCTAGCGAATATCAGCTCCTGGGTCATTTTCTCTCATAGGACAACCTGAGGTATGAAGTGTATCCCATCAAGGGAGCAGGTAGATACCCTGGGCCTGAGGGCAGTCTCCTGGTGTACTCTTCCTTTGAAAAGGTAACTCCTTGAGACATTAAGATTGACTTCACCTGGCTGGGCACAGTGGCTCACACCTGTAATCCCAGCACTTTGGGAGGCCAAGGCGGGCGGATCACGAGGTCAGGAGTTTGAGACCAGCATGGCCAATATAGTGAAACCCCATCTCTACTAAAAATACAAAAATTAGCCAGGCACACACCTGTAATCCCAGCTACTAGGGAGGCTGAGGCAGAAGAATTGCTTGAACCTGGGAGGCAGAGGTTGCAGTGAGCCGAGATCACACCACTGCACTCTAGCCTGGGCAAAAGAGCGAGACTCTGTATCAAAAAAAAAAAAAAAAAAAAGATTGACTTCACCCAACCCAGCTTCTATTTCTTGGAGACACATTGCTGGTCAGCCAGTCAGATATTGGTATTGAGAGAAAAATGCAGAAATAATTTTTACCCCCTGGATTCTCTAAGATTTGTGAAAGAAAAAATAGTATCCCAAAAGACAGAAAAAAGTCACCCCAGTGAGATGGTGCAAGAACTTGCAAAGTAAAATGCACTTGGGGCAGTCACTGGGGTATAGTGCAGTGGTTCTTGAGAGGCTGGTCATTGAGAACTTTAGTGAGCAGGAGTGGGTGGGAGAATCAAGTGATTGAGTGGCCTGACTTGACACATAGGTCAGACACATGTGTTTTCTAATCAGCACTGTCACTCCGTGGGTTTGTCACCTCGAAAAGATTTGTTCACTTATTTTGACTTCAGCTTCTTTTAATTGTAAATTGCATTTAATTAATGAGGTTTAAAAGGCACAAAAATATTTGCACAGGGCATAAAAGAAGTGGGTTTTAGGGAAAAAAATTAAAATCTAATCATATATTCCATTTGTTAAGAATTCTTGGCCGGGCGCGGTGGCTCAAGCCTGTAATCCCAGCACTTTGGGAGGCCGAGACGGACGGATCACGAGGTCAGGAGATCGAGACCATCCTGGCGAACACGGTGAAACCTCATCTCTACTAAAAAATACAAAAAACTAGCCGGGCGAGGTGGCTGGCGCCTGTAGTCCCAGCTACTCCGGAGGCTGAGACAGGAGAATGGCGTAAACCCGGGAGGCGGAGCTTGCAGTGAGCTGAGATCCGGCCACTGCACTCCAGCCTGGGCGACAGAGCGAGACTCCGTCTCAAAAAAAAAAAAGAATTCTCATTTACCTTTTCCTTTGTCAGTGTGAGTTTAAAATTTTTCTCAGGTGTGCTTATGGCTAGGTGATTCTAAACAGAATTCCAAGTCTTAGCTTTTAGAATGTTATCAAGGAGAAAATTAGGAAAAATCTCTCTTCCATTTTGGCTGTAGAAAATAAATAGATTTCCACAAGAGAATGTGGTGTATAATTGGTGAGTTACATAGATTCATGAAAACATCAATTTCTCTTTTTGCAGGGTAAAGTTATGACAGTTAATATTTCTGTCCCATATCCTGTTATCTTGATTTTTAAGTTTCATGCTAAATTTTATGAGATGAAACTTGGTACCTCTTAGAAGGTACCTCTTAGAAGTATTCCCATGACTAATTGTTTACTACATGATTTTTTGTAGGAATAATAAAATAATATGTTTATTGTTGAAAAGGAATAGGTGCTTTTGCTTTTCTAATTGAGGTATAAAATGTAAGCACCAAAAACTTTCTTTTTTTATATAAACACTCTGAGTGATTTCATTGGAGTTTTCAGTTTCAAAAACCAAGGGAATAAATCTGATGTGGAAATTAAAGCTTGAACCCAGTGACTGCAACCTAAGGCTAACATTAAGCCTACAATAAAAGGTTATTAAAGGCCCAGTTAGTTGTTTCTGGGGAGCCTCCCCTGCAGATGTCCCAGCCTGCTCACCCCAGTGATGGAAGAAGTCTTTATCCTAAGAGAATCTTCAAAGCCTTAGAAAGCTGGGGCCCCACAGGCAAATGCAGTTAAGGTTAAGATGAAAGGAAACTGGGAGGGTCTTACTGATGAGAAACTTTTTTATTGTTTTGAGGCACTTTCTAGACTTTGTAAAATAAAACAAAGTTAGATTTGTGTAAAAAAAAATGAATTCCAGAGGAATATTGCAACAGGAGGAATCTTTATGGCTTGCAAACTTTAGGCAGACAAAGGCTTTGTTTCCTAGGGAGGAGCATAAAAGATTAGAAAAAAGGTGGGAGGGGAATGGCAAATGGAGAGGGAAAAAAAATCAGATTTTAGATCAGAGAATGTTTTACCCTGACTGAAGTCAGCATGTTTGTAGGAGGGACATAAAATGGAGTTGTATGTTGACTCACACTCAGGGTAGCTCAAAGTTCAGCAGCCTATGGGAAAAAAAATAAAGTTAAGTGAAGTTTGATTAAGAAGTATTTTATTTCTGTGCATGGTGGCTCATGCCTGTAATCCTAGCACTTTGAGAGGCTGAGGTGGGCATTTCACCTGAGGTCAGGAGTTTGAGATCAGCCTGACCAACACAAAGAAACCCTGTCTCTACTAAAAATACAAAATTAGCCGGGCATGGTGGTACATGCGTGTAATCCCAGCTACTCGGGAGGCTGAGGCAGGAGAATCCCTTGAACCCAGGAGGCGGAGGTTGTGGTGAGCCAATACCGTGCCATTGCACTCTGTCTCAAAAAAATAAAAATTAAAAAAATAAAGTATTTTATTTAGACCAGTGAAGACAAATTCCAACACCTACTCAAAAATTCAGCTGATTTTTTAATGAGAAAAGGAAGAAAATGTGTAGAGTATGTATCTGGCTATGTGATAGGTAAGAAAAGGGAGCACCTTCTAAGTCATAATAAGAAGGGTGTTTCTGGCCAGGTGTGGTGGCTCACGCCTGTAATCCCAACACTTTGGGAGGCCGAGGCGTGAGGATCACGATGTCAGGAGTTCAAGACCAGCCTGGCCAATATGGTGAAACCCTGTCTCTACTAAAATTACAGAAATCAGCCAGGCGTGGTGGTATGTGCCTGTAGTCCCAGCTACTTGGGAGGCTGAGGCAGAAGAGTCACTTGAAGTGGGAGACAGAGGTTGCAGTGAGCCGAGATCGTGCCACTACACTCCACCCTGGCAACAGAGCAAGACTCCATCTGAGGGGGGAAAAAAGTTACTTTTCATAAACTGTTGCTGGAGCATAGGAAGGATGAATGTTATTAATCACAGCTGTTTTCCAGGATTATGTGTGTGTTTCATTTTCCCCCCCTTTTCTTTGTCGTCTACATTTCTTTCATTTGACTTTTTCTGGGTTGTATCTTTTATAATAAACCAGTAAACATAACAACGGTGTTTGCTGAGTTCTGCAAGTAGCTCTATCAAATTATTGAACTAGAGGGAGGTTATGGGAATCCCCAAATTTTAAACTACTAGTAGCTCAGAAGCATAGATGGGCCTATGGGTTTTGTGACTGGCATCTGTAATGAGGACAATGTTGTGGGACTGAACCCTGAATCAGGGTCTGTGCTGACTCTGGGTGGTGTCAGAATTCAAATTTCAGATAATTAGTAGGTATTAGAGAATTGCTTAGTGTTCAGCAAACTCTACAGATTTGATACCAGAAAAAAGATATCACAGAGGCCTGACCTCAAATGGAACTCTGGGTGTCTGGAAATGGGAGGCTCTGCTGTCCGGTACACAGGCTGTCACACTGCCCATTGTCTTGTGATTCCAAGTCTCCTCCCAGGGTGACTGTGGACTGAAAACTTGGAGGAAAGGACCTCTGATGACAGACCCCCTTTTCTTGCAGCTGCCACCACAGGAGTCCCACCCACTCACAAACACACACTAGACATTGACGTATCCACATCCCTCTCAAGAGTAGTCATCATCCTCAGGAATTTTACCACATCATTGTTGATCCTAGTGTTTCTTGCCAAAATCCCACAAGAGTGTCTACAAGTCTCCTGGCATATCCCAACCCCCAGACACTGAATCTGCAGCAGCAAACTGTTTTCTCCACCAAGCTAGGGTTCTGGACCACCTGTTCATAATCTCATCTGCCTGCACAGGCATAAATAAATCAGAGTACAGCCCCACCGGGACTGCTATCTATATGTAGCAAAAACCTACAATCCTTCCACCTACATTGCACTTTTCCCCACCCATGAAGTTTTTTTCTTTTAACTTTTGATTTTGGTTCAAGGGTACATGTGCAAGTTTCTTATATAGGTAAAATTGTGTCACGGGGGTTTGGTGTCGATTATTTTGTCACAGAGGTACTAAGCATAAAACCAAACAAATATTTATATATTCAAATTCTCCTTGTCATCTCAGCCTCCACCCTTACCAGGCCTCAGTGTCTGTTGTTTCTTTTTTGTGTACATGTTCTTATTGAGCTCTTACTTTTTTTTTTTTTGAGATAGAGCCTTGCTCTGTCGCCCAGGCTGGAGTACAGTGACAGGATTCACCAGACAAAAACTCTGATCTCTCTTTTTTTTTTTTTTTTTTTTGAGACGGAGTCTCGTTCTGCCACCCAGGCTGGAGTGCAGTGGCCGGATCTCAGCTCACTGCAAGCTCCGCCTCCCGGGTTTACGCCATTCTCCTGCCCCAGCCTCCCGAGTAGCTGGGACTACAGGCGCCCGCCAACTCGCCTGGCTAGTTTTTTCTATTTTTTAGTAGAGACGGGGTTTCGCCGTGTTGGCCAGGATGGTCTCGATCTCCTGACCTTGCGATCCACCCGTCTCGGCCTCCCAAAGTGCTGGGATTACAGGCTTGAGCCACCGCGCCCGGCCTTTTTTTTTTTTGAGACAGAGTCTTGCTCTGTCACACAGGCTGGAGTGCATTCACATGATCTCAGCTCACTGCAACCTCTGCCTCCCAGGTTCAAGCAATTCTTCTGCTTCAGCTTCCCAACTAGCTGGGACTACAGGTGCACACCACCACACCTGGCTAATTTTTGTATTTTTAGTAGAGACAGGGCCTCACCATCTTGGCCAGGCTGGTCTCGAACTCCTGACCTTGTGATCCTCTCACCTCAGCCTCCAAAAGTGCTGGGATTACAGGCATGAGTCACTACACCCAGCCTATTTCTATTTCTTTTACCTTGCTAAGATTACTTACATATCTTATAATAAAATTACCCTAGAAAACCTTAAAATGTTTCTTTAAATTTCTGATTAGTATATGTTATAAAATTGAGGGGGCAGTGGCTTAAAAAGATTAAAATTACACAAACTCTGGGATTTAAGTTTCTGTTAGGTAAGCTTAGGAAAAACAGAACTGGAAATACCCCAGTGGCATAGAGAACATAATTCTACACAGAGTCCTCTCCGTGCCCCAGTTCTGTTTAGATTTAACCTATTTGGAGGCCTTATTTAGGTCTGGCCCCACTCTGGAGTCTTGCCTCACACAATTTGTTAGAAGAAATCAGAGTTTTGGGCCAGGTGGGTTGGCTTACGCCTATAATCCCAGCACTTTGGGAGGCCAAGCTGGGCAGATCATAACATCAGGAGTTTGAGACCAGCCTGACCAACATGGTGAAACCCAATCTCTACTAAAAAAAAAAAAATACAAAAATTACCCTGGTGTGCTAGCATGCACCTGTAATCCCAGTTACTTGGGAGGCTGAGGCAGGAAAGTCTCTTGAACCCAGGAGGTGGAGGTTGCAGTGAGCTGAGATCATGCCATTGCACTCCAGCCTGGGTGACAGGGCAAGACTCGTCTCAAAAAAAAAAAAAAGAAGAAGACGAGATCAGAGTTTTTGTCTGGTGAATCCTGCTGCCTTTCTGGAGCTGGTGCTCACAATCTCCTAAAACCCCAAAACAGATAAATGGTAAAAATAAAGTATGTATTTTAGGATCTTAATTTTTAATTTTTTTATTAAAACCAGTGCATGCAGAAACATTCTGTTTAACAACTTGTTTTCTACTTTTGCAAATCCAGTACTTGCTCTGCAAGTCACATAAAATTAAATATAAATATGGTAAAAACTTCTCTAAAACACATTAAACCTTCCTTTCTGTATTCTTCTCATCTGTCTATATTTAGCTTTTCTTCTATGCAATTAAAAAAAAAAATCAATGACAGAGAAACAAGAAGAAATAGAAAGGCTGGGCTCTTTATTTAAATCCTAAGAATTATTGAACAATAACAGCTTTCAGTGTGTTATGATGATGAAATCACGTAATGTGTTATTGCCAACACAGTGCTCTTTAACATCCTTTTGCATACATAGTTCCCGCTTAATGTATCTTGCATTAGTACATGTGTACATGTTGTTGCCAAATGCAGGCTTATTCAGACATTGCTGCCTTCTGTTTCCTCTGTAAACTTTAATGAGCCAGCAAAGAATATGATACTTTAGGATGGAGATGGGTTTTATTTATTTATTTATTTAGAGACAGGGTTTCACTCTTGCTGCCCAGGCTGGAGTGCAATGGCATGATCTCAGCCCACCACAACCTCTGCCTCCCGGGTTCAAGTGATTCTCCTGCCTCAGCCTCCCGAGTAGCTGGGATTACAGGCAATCACCACCACATCTGGCTAATTTTTTTGTATTTTTAGTAGAGACTGGGTTTCTCCATGTTGGTCAGGCTGGTCTCAAACTCTCAACCTCACGTGATCCACCTGCCTCGGCCTCCCAAAGTGCTGAGATTACAGGCATGAGCCACCACACCTGGCAGAGATGTGTTGTCTTTATTTGTACCAGAAGTATTTGGTTGTGACAAGAGTGCTGAGTGTAAGGGACCCTGTGCTGTGTCTGCTTTCTCTAATGCTAATAATGAGCCCAGGGGGAGCAACATCGCATTGACAGGGGACTTGTTTAAAATCCCATTCATGGACTCTTTCCAAACCTGCAGAATCACATTACATAGAATGAAGTCAAAATTACCAAGTGATTTATAAGCTCATTAAGGCTTGAGAGGCAATGCTTAGCTAAGTGGTTATCAGCCCAGGCTTCTCATTAGGATTCCATGGCCAATTTGCAGAAATCTCTTTACTTGTGCCCTTTCCATGGATTCTGTTTATTGTTCTGGGGGGAAGCATCCATATTGTAGTAATGAAGTGCTTCATATGACTCTAAGTTGAGGCCAGAATCAAGTATGAGGTGTTCCAGGTACATTGATGTGTTAAGTTCTACCTTTGCACTGAAGGGTGGCCACAGGACTGTTTCTGTTTGGGCCCGGTATGGCCCGTATTTTCTTTTCCTTTCCTTTTCTTTTTTTTTTTTTGAGATGGAGTTTAAAACACTGGAGTGCAGTGGTGCGATCTCAGCTCACTGCAACCTCTGCCTCCTGGGTTCAAGCGATTCTCCTGCTTCAGCCTCCCTAGTAGTTGGGACTACAGGCGCATGCCCCTACGCCTGGCTAATTTTTTGTATTTTTAGTAGAAACGGTGTTTCATTGTGTTAGCCAGGATGGTCTCGATCTTCCGACCTCATGATCTGCCTGCCTCAGCCTCCCAAAGTACTGGGATTACAAGAGTGAGCCACCAAGCCCAGCCATGGCCCATATTTTCATTATTGTAACAGAAATTGCTGGTGTCTGTGACAGGGGGAGGGCACCTGAGAACAGGAAAAGTGAAACGTATTTTGATCTCCATGGAGCAGCTCATTGTTCCTGAATCTCTTCCATTATAAAGGACAGAAATGAGTGAGCTTTTTCTGCCGGTCTTGATCCTTCTGCCTGTGGGTCTCGTGGTAGCAGATAAGCAGGTGATGCTGACATCTTTAAAGACATCTTCTCAACATGCAGCTGTAATTTGTTCAAAGAATCTCATCTGTAAAGGATTCCCAGAAAAGGAGGAGAAAGAGGAAAAAATGGCTTTTTTTTTTTAAGCAAAACGTGTCTGAGATCAAGAGCTGTGTCCACTGTGCCTCCTAGAATGCCATGCAGATCATTACTTCTCTATTGTATTATTCCTCCCTAAAGAGTTTAACTACTTTAAAAAAAATTTATGTTAGTCAAGGGTGTCTGAAAAATATTTGTTTCTATATACCAGAGCCCTTTCTACATTCTTTACATTGTGGCTTCTTATATGCCATGCAGAATTCCTACCACGAATTTATAATCTGCACTATTAAAAATGTTCCCTTTGTCACTGTTGAACATGAAAAGGTGTGGATACTCAAGATTTCTGTTGGCGGAAAGCTGGAGTCATTTGTAAAGATGGAAAACATGTAATGTTGAGGTTCCATCTATATTCTCCATTACCTCTATGCAAAACAGGATCAAGGAAATGCTTAGTTAAACAAGATGACATTTATTACCCAGAAAGTTCTAAAAAAAAAATTGTCAGGAGATACCTGCTCTCTAGGGTGCTTAAGAAAGATGACTTAAAATTGCTATTACAAATTATAGAACAGGGAAGATATCTGTATCCTGAACTTTGCATAAAACTGATTTTTTTAATGTTAAAATTCAGACTGTAATTTAGTTTTGGAGGGGCAGTATCACAGCTGTGATGCTGTGTCATTCCGTGTGCATCAACACATCATAAAAATTTGTCCTAGTGCAGTTCATGTTAATGATTCACTTGGTTAAAGAGTTCTCTGACAGATTTTGTCACTATAGAGTTAATTATTTTTCTCTTCATTATTATCTTAATGCAGCTAATGTACATAAACCATCACAGTTAATCCAGCAGCTGCCCTTTTTTCTTAGGTGTTTTGTTTTGTTTTGTTTTGTTTTGTTTTTTTGCATATATCTGTCTTTGGAAAGTCAAAGCTCTTATCTTTGTTTACAGGCCAGAAAAATTAGGAAAAACACAGGGCTCTTTCCCTTACTGGATGTTTGACAAAATACTCTTCTTGACTGAAAACACTGACCTTACTGGTGAGCTTGTTAGAAATTCAGACAATCAGCCGGGCGCGGTGGCTCAAGCCTGTAATCCCAGCACTTTGGGAGGCCGAGACGGGCGGATCACGAGGTCAGGAGATCGAGACCATCCTGGCTAATACGGTGAAACCCTGTCTCTACTTAAAAATACAAAAAAAAACTAGCCGGGCGACGAGGCGGGCGCCTGTAGTCCCAGCTACTCGGGA
The DNA here is from genome assembly GCF_009764315.1 of Trachypithecus francoisi. Taxonomy (NCBI): domain Eukaryota; kingdom Metazoa; phylum Chordata; class Mammalia; order Primates; family Cercopithecidae; genus Trachypithecus; species Trachypithecus francoisi. Next base: position 54,462,189 of record NW_022681457.1, read on the forward strand.
GGCTGAGGCAGGAGAATGGCGTAAACCCGGGAGGCGGAGCTTGCAGTGAGCTGAGATCCGGCCACTGCACTCCAGCCTGGGTGGCAGAGCGAGACTCCGTCTCAAAAAAAAGAAAAAAAAAAAAGAAATTCAGACAATCAGACTTTATTCCAGATCATCTGAAAAAACAACCTGCGCTAACAAGTTCTCCAGTTTATTGTACACATTAAAATTTAAAAAGTACCTTCTAATTCAACCTGTCTTTTCCATCTGAAAAACATAACTCATTCTGTACAATGCATATAGAGCACTCAAAAAATATACATTTTTATGCCCTTAATTTTATACTATATCATCCAGAAAAGTATCATATATACTCTGATATTGTAGATATTATGCCACTCTCTTTTCTTAGAGTTATAAAATACATTAGAGAATATTGCTGTGTTAAAAAAATTATTTTATAATTTTAGTTCCTCCTGTAAGTCAGAAAATTATCTTTACTCTCTCATTTCACCTTGAGTCAAATTAAAAATGCTTTTCATAACCACTTGGTAATTGTGTGTATGTGTGTGTATGTGTGTGTGCTCGCGTGCGCGCGTTGTGTGTGTGTATTTTTCAGGGACCATTGACATTTAGGGATGTGGCCATAGAATTCTCTCTGAAGGAGTGGCAATGCCTGGACACTGCACAGCGGAATTTATATAGAAATGTGATGTTAGAGAACTACAGAAACCTGGTCTTCCTGGGTGAGGATAACTTCAATACACAATTTCTAATATACCCTAAAGGTTTTATTTCTTTTCTTTGTGGAATTCTTTTTGGTAAAGTGTGCTTTGCATAAATTAGTTTCAGATCCCTGTTTTCAAGAAAACCTTGGGGATTATACATGTAGAAAAGAATTTATTCAAGATGTTTCATTTTTAACTTAACTTTCCAAATTCCCGAGCTGATCTGTATCCTTCACTCTAGATTACTAAATTCCACAAATTTCATGGCATAAAATACTCTTGCCCATACCTTAAAACGTAATTGCCAACACCAATTTTTGATTCAATAGTACTGGATAGTAAAATTAAGAACCTACAAATCAAAAATATTTTTAAATATTTGGAAATGTCTGTTATAAATTAGTATTTGGGGATTAACTTACTATTAAGCACATTACTAAATTGGTCATTAGAGAATATGAGCAGGATTTATATTATTTATTTTTAATAAAACAGGTATTGCTGTTTCTAAGCCAGACCTGATCGCTTGTCTAGAGCAAGGAAAGGAGGCCTGGAGTATGAAGAGACATGAGATCATGGTGGCCAAACCCCCAGGTAGGTGAAAGTGAAAATGAATACAGTAGACGACAGAGATGAGAGGTCCAAAAGTCAAGGAGAAAGCCAGTCCTTAAAATGTGATTTGGGAAGCTGTGTTCCAAAGAAAATAGTTTCTCGGAAGCCTGAGGTTTCTTTCTTTTCTTTTCTTTTCTTTTCTTTCTCTTTCTTTCTTCTTTTTTTTTTTCCCTCACATGGGGGCATCTTCTGTCTTATGCTTTTAAATTCTCTAAGGATTCTACTTTCTCTTCGTTGATCTTCAAGTTTACAGTTAGAGCCAAAGTCCTCTTTGTGGCATATAAGAGACTGCACAGTCTGACTGCTTTTTCATTGTTTTGGGGGACACACAAATATCTGCATAATTTTGAAAAACTCTCTGTTAAACAATTTTTTTAATTCTATTTTTGCATCATGTTTGAAATGTGTGAATAGTGGTTTCTGTTCCATTGAGGGGTTTTTTGGTTCATTTTTCTGCACATTCCATCCTGTTTGTATTACTACAGTCTTGAAATATAGTTTGAAATTATAAAGTATGATGCCCCTATGCTTTGTTCTTTTACCTCAAGATTGCTTTGGCTATTCAAAGTTTATCATAGTTTCATGTATGTTTTAGAATTGTATTTTCCATTACTGTAAAAACTGCCACTAGATTTTTTTTTATTTTTTTTTTGCTCTTGTTACCCAGGCTGAAGTGCAATGGTGTGATCTCGGCTCACTGCAACCTCCACCTCAGGGTTTCTCCATGTTGGTCAGGCTGGTCTCAAACTCCTGACCTCAGGTGATCCACCTGCCATGGCTTCTCAAAGTGCTAGGATTATAGGTGTGATCCACCATGCCTGGCCACCACTAGAATTTTGATAGGGAGTTTATTGAATCTATAGGTTACTTTGTGTAACATGACACTTTAACAATATTTATTCTTTCAATCCATAGACATAAAATATTTTAAAATTTATTTGTGTCTTCTCTAGTTTCTTTCTATGATATCTCATATCTTCCAGTGTAAAAATGTTTTACCTCTTTGGTTAAATTTGTTCTCAGAAATTTATTAATTTGATGCTATTATAAATAGATTGTTTTCTTTATCAGATAGTTTGTTTTAAATATATGGAACCATAATTTATACTTGTATGTTAATTTTATATTTTGCTAATTTACTGAGTGTATTTATTAGTTTAGACAGGTTTTAATGTACTATTGATGGTTTTCTATATATAAGATTATATGATCTACAACCAGCAACTTTTACTTATTTGACTTCAATTTCAATGGCTTTAAACATTTTTTTTGGCTAATTCTTCTGCCACATACTTCCAGTGCTATATTAAAATAGAAGCATTGACAACAGTATTGGCAACGGGTGCTTGATGTCACAAAAATCCTTTGAGAGACAAAGGATGTCTCAGCAAGGCTAGTTTACTTTCTGCAGAAAGAGTACATTCGCCAGCAGTTTTGCCACAAGAATGCACTGAACAAAGGAGACAGGGTCACTTATAACCTGATGTGTCCACCCTACTGCTGTGTCTGGTTTCCACTGGCTACAACAGGACCTCACATTCTGTATTTGTTTCAATTGGCTAGCAACTTAGAACTTTCTAAAAGAGGCAAAGGCAGAGGAGAACAAAGGAAGGAGGGAGCAACTTGTGGAATGCTGAGAAAGGTAAAAACACCTCCAAATAAGGAATAGGAACAGGCTATGATCTAATGCTTCCTTGGACCAGTATAAGCATGCCAGGGCAAATATTTAGGCTAAAATGTGGGAGCTAAGAACACAAAGTACATTGATTACTTTATTACAGCTAGCAGATATCTAAGAATGTTAGCATAGGTCTTTGAATACATTTTGCTTCTAAGAAAAGTTACTATTTATTCCTAATTAGATGAGGAGGAAAGTCCCTTTGAAGAGGAACCTCTATTTCACATTTTACAATGAGCACAATATAGTTTTGCATTGGTGTGTATGAATTTGAATGAGCAAACAGCTCTTCAAGGTTTTGTTTTGTTTTGTTTTGTTTTTGAGACGGAGTCTCGCTCTGTCACCAGGCTGGAGTGCAGTGGCATGATCTCGTCTCACTGCAACCTCTGCCTCCTGGGTTCAGACCATTCCCCTGCCTCAGCCTCCCAAGTAGCTGTGACTACAGGTGTGCACCACCACACCTGGACAATTTTTTTTGTATCTGAGATGGAGTTTCACCGTATTGGCCAGGCGGGTCTCAAACTCCTGACCTCGTGATCCACCTGCCTCAGCCTCCCAAAGTGCTTGGATTATAGGCATGAGCCTCTGCACCTGGCCCTCTTCAAGTTTTTATAAACCGGTTTCAGAAGGTTAAGATCTTCTGTTGGGCCCCCAGGGTGATGGGATGCCCTCTGGGTTTATAGTGCAGAGGAGCTGTAGCTTAATCACAAGGCTTCTGGGTCTGCACTAGGGTCTACCTTTAGTTGGTTTGTTATAAGAGGCTTGGGTAGCTGTAACTCCCATTTTATTTTTGGACAGACTGAATATCCTTCAGGACTTCTATATATAGGGCAGGTTTCTGCAGTCGAGTCTAATAATGGCAGGGCTTATATCAGATGTGGATGAGTATGGTTTTCACTGAATACCAGAGAGCATTTCTCCAGGACACTGTGGGTTTCTGTGTAGGCAGAACTGGCCATGAACTGTGACTTAGGGAGCTGGAACTGAGTCATTAAACTGCTTTGGGGACCACAGTAAAGACCAAGGTCTGCAGGCTTGTCTGCATGTCTATAAATTGGTGTCTTCCTTCAGGCCTCTGGAAGGGCAGGGCCTTTCATACTGTGGCTGGGAGGTGTTTGGGATGATTACAAAGTAAGTTCAGAATTGTCAGTTGGACCAAGCTGGGTGGGCCATTTCTTTGGTCTGTAGTCAAGAACAGAGTTTCTGTAGTTTGCCACCTGAATGAGGCCCTACCTTCTGAAAAGGATACTCCTCAATCTTGGGCTTTAGCAGTTTCACAAGTGCCTCCCTGAATCTCAAAACTCTCTTACAGGCACTTATTTTAGAGATAGGGTCTTGCTTCAGACCCTAGGCTAGTCTTGGTTTTTATTATTGAGATGGAGTCTCACTCTGTCACACAGGCTTTGGTACAGTGGCATGATCTTGGCTCACTCCCATCTCCTCCTGGGTTCAAGTGACAGGCACACACAACCACACGGGGCTAATTTTTGTATTTTTAGTAGAGACATGGTTTTGCCGTGTTGGATAAGCTGATCTCAAACTTCTGACCTTATGTGATCTGCCCACCTCAACCTTCTAAAGTGCTGGAATTACAGGCATGAGCCACCACATTTGTCCTAGGATGCTCTTGAAATCCTGGCCTGAAGCAATTCTACAACCTCAGTGTACCATGTAGCTGTCATTACACGGGTGAGCCATGATGCCTGGCTCTCTCATAAGGGCATTTTTGTCAGGAAAGGCTGAAAAATTTTCTTGCTGTTGGAGCATAAGAAAGTAGGGCACCTTTTATTTTTCCATCTTGCTGATGTTACTCTCTATACATTTTTACTTTCTAGATTCCATTTCAAACTTGTCTGTAATTTTAGATTCAGACATTTAGAACAATATGCTAGAATTTACATGTTATGTCTGAAGTAAATTAGACAATTTGTAGGCACTCCATATTTACTAAAATAGTTACTTATAAATTTAAGTTTGCTGCAGGTAAAACGGAATTATAGGATATTCAACCACTTTCTTCAGCCTAAATCTAAATAATAGCATAATTTATTCCCAAATATTTGTTTTATATATCAGAGGCTATAACCATCTTCTGCTATATATGTGTGTGTGTATACATATATATGTGTGTGTGTGTGTATTTTATTTAGCAGTGTAAGGCTATTTGCTTCTAAATTTGGATTGCAGCAGTTTCGTTTTGTGTAAAAATGCATATATTTAAAACAAAATTTATCTCTGGTTTCTTTTAAATGATTATAAAAAGTTTCTCATTACAATATTCTATTTATGCTTATACTGCATTTTCTCTGAAATTTTACTGCCATATGGTGCCTGCCAATGATTCAAAATACCTGCTTTCCATGAGTACACAGTCAAATATTGTTGTCTAGACACATTATTTCTTAATGGTACATCAATATTGCAAACCAGAGTTTATGAGTAAACATTTATTACTCTCTTGCAGTTCCATATTAGTGTGTTTTTTCAGTGTCGGTTTGTTTTTTGTTTTTTGTTTTGTTTTTTGAGACGGAGTCTCGCTCTGTCACCCAGGCTGGAGTGCAGTGGCACAATCTCAGCTCACTGCAACCTCTGCCTCCCGGTTCAAGCAATTCTTCTGCCTCAGCCTCTCAAGTAGCTGGGACTACAGATGCACACCAGCACACCTGGCTAATTTTTGTATTTTTAGTAGAGATGGGGTTTCACTATATTAGCCAGGCTGGTCTCGAACTCCTGACCTCGTGATCTGCCCACCTCGGCCTCCCAAAGTGCTGAGATTACAGGCCTGAACCACCACGCCCGGGTAGTGTAGGTTTCTTAACATCAGTTTATTGTGTTTTTTTGGTTTTACTTATGCGTTATAATTTTAGATAACTTGCAATTCTGTTTGTACACGTTAAGTCAATGTGAGGTTTCATTAAGACATAAATCAGCCATATGTCTATAACAATCTAATTATATAGGTATGTGTGCTTATCTATAAATATGACCCCTAGTCTGGAGTGCAATGGCACAATCTCAGCTCACCACAACCTCCGCCTCTGGGTTCAAGGGATTCTCCTGCCTCAGCCTCCTGAGTTTCTGGGATTACAGGCATTCACCACCACACCCAGGTAATTTTGTATTTTTAGTGGAGATGGGGTTTCTCCATGTTGGTCAGGCTTGTCTCAAACTCCTGACCTCAGGTGATCTGCCCACCTCAGCCTCCCAAAGTGCTGGGATTACAGGCGTGAGCTACCATGCCCGACCTCTTAGCTGATTTTCAGTGGTTGTTTCATCTTGTTTATGTGAGTAGTCACGGAGATCGTCTTATTTTCACCGTGTGTTTAATGATGAATATATATTTCTTTTGTGTGAAAAAAATGCTTTTGTAATATGAAGGTAATTCCTGAAAATATTTATAATTCTATATTGTTTTCAGGTTTTTTTTAGAAAAAATGTTTTTAAAACACATAAAAGTTGTCATCTTAAGTCTATTGAAGTGTACATTTTAGGGCCACGCATGGTTGTGGCTCACATCTGTAATCCCAGAGATTTGGAGAGGCCAAGACAGGAGGATCACTTGAACCCAAAAGTTTGAGACTACCCTGGGCAACATATGGAGACTCCTTCTCTACAAAAAATTTCTTTAAAATGGCCTGGCATTTTGGTGTGCACCTGTGGTCCCAGATCTTTGGAAGACTGAAGAAAGAGGATTACTTGAGCCTGGGAATTTCAGGCTATCATCAACCATAATTGTGCCACTGCACTCCAGCTTAGGTGACAAAGTGAGACCCTGTCTCAAAAAAAAAATAGCTCTATATTTCAGTAATGTTAAGTATATTCACATTGTTATGCAAAAGACTTCTAGAAATTTTACATCTTGTAAAACTAAAACTCAATACCCATTAAGTAACAACAACTCATTTTACCCTCTCTGGTGCCTTTGACAAACACCCTTCCACTTTCTGTTTTTATGAGTGTGACCACTTAAGATATCTCATATAAGTGGAATAATATTGTATCTACCATTTTATTGCTAGCTTAGTTTAAGTGACATAATACTCTGAAAGGTTAAATTGTTACAAGATAATCTGTTTTAAGTCTGAAAAAACATTTCATTGTATGTATATGTTACTTTTTTGATGTGTTTATAAATCAAGGGACATCTGGGTTGCTTCAGTTTTTTGGCTTGTGTGAATACTGGTACAATAAACATGGATGCTCAAATATGTCTCTCAGGTTCTATGTTGCATACTTTGGATATACATTCATAAATGTGATTGCTGTACTTAATAATTCCAGTTTTAATTATCTGAGGAACATTTATGACATTTTAAAATAATGGCTGCATCTTTGTTTTCCACCAATTAATATGGGTTTTATTTTCATTGCATCAGCAACAGATTTGGTGGGGGTTTTTTTGTTTTTTTTCTTTTTCATAGTGGCCATTCTAATGGGTGTGAGGTGATTTTGTTTTTCATTGTGATTTTTATACATTTCTCTATAAATTAGAAATTTTGCATTTCCTTCTTCCCTCCCCGTGCTTCGCCCCCACCCCAGATGGAGTCTTGCTCCAGGCTGGTGTGCAGTGGCATGATCTCAGCTCACTGCAACCTCCACCTCCAGGGTTCAAGCAGTTCTCCCCAGCCCCCCAAGTAGTTGGGATTACAGGCACATGCCACCACACCTGGCTAATTTTTGTATTTTTAGTAGAGACAGGGTTTTGCCATGTTGGCTACACTGGTCTCAAAAACCTGACCTCAAGTGATCCACCTGTCTCAGCCTCCCAAAGTGCTGGGATTACAGGCATGAGCCACCGTACCTGGCCACATTTCCTTTCAAATGCTTTTTCCCATTCATATATTCTTTTTGAGAAAAATTTAGTTCAATTATTCATTTCTAAGTAAAATTATTCAACTTTATTGTTCAGTTTTACAAGTTGTTTATATATTCTCAATGTTAACTTCTATGACATGTGATTTGCAAATAGTTTTACCTATTTCCTTGGAGGCATTGTCACTCTGTTGAATGTTTTCTTTGATGTGCAGAAACTTTGAAGTATAGTGCAGTTAAATTTTACTGTTCTTTTCTTTTTTGCTCATGCATTTAATGTCGTATCTAGGAAAACAGTGCCAAGACCAATGTCATGTCTTCCCCCCTTTATTTTTATATCTGGGTATTTTATTAAAAAACATTTTTCATAGGTGGTTCAAGGAAATAATCCAACTTCATTTTATCCATGTTGATATCCAGTTTTCAACATTATGTCTTGAAGAGATTTTTTTTTTCTATTGTGAGCTCATGGCCACTTTACAAAGATCATTTGATCATATACAGAAGAGTTTATTTCTGTGCTCTCTATTCTGTTCTTTCATCTGTTTATCTGTTTTTGTGTCAGTACCACATTGTTTTTGTTATTATAGCTTTTATTTTTTTATTTTTTTTTTCTGAGATGGAGTCTCTCACTGTGTCCCGTGCTGGAGTGCAATGGCATAATCTTGGCTCACTGCAACCTCTGCCTTTCAGGTTCAAGTAATTCTTCTGCCTCAGCTTCCTGAGTAGCTGGGATTACAGGCACCCACTACCACACCCAGCTAATTTTTTGTATTCTTAGTAGAGATGGGGTTGCAGTATGTTGGCCAGACTGGTCTTGAACTCCTGACCTCATGATCCACCTGCCTTGGCCTCCCAAAGTGCTGGGATTACAGACGTGAGCCACCATGCCGGCCTATTATGTTTTAAAATCAGGAAGTATCATGCCTCTGTTCTTTTTCATGGGTGTTTGGCTATAGTTTATAATCAAATTTTTTTTTTAATCCAAAATGTGTTTATTGAGATGGTTTCCCACTCATCTTGATTCAGAGTGCCTTTAGTGCTGCTTCCTCCTAAAGGAACATCCTTCTGTAAGCCTTGCTTTTCCTCCTGTAGGCTGGCAGAGAACAGTGGAGCAGCCAACACACAAAACTACCGTTTGTGCATGGCTAAAGACCGTGGTGATTTTATAGCATCCTGGGCATTTCACATCCATGAAGTAGGAATTGGGGCTCTGCACCAGGCGTTTCTTCTTGTGTTTCCTCTTCTCCTCTTCTGGGGAGGGATGAAGGAGATCCTTTGCGAGAGGCATGTTCTCATGTGGGTAGGTCGTCACCGCCGGAAAGCTATAATCAAATTTTAAACAATATTTCTGTAAAAAATTGTGGTATTGGAATTTCTGGTTAGATTATATTGAATTTGTTTGACACTGTAGGTTGTATTGACATTTTTGAAAAATTAAATTTTTTGAACCTTGAGCAAGAATATGTTGAATGGTGTGTTTTATTTTTACATAATTTTGGATTTTCCAGTTTTACTTTTGCTTTTAATTCCTAGTTGCATTCAGTTTTGGTCAGAAAACACACAGTGTATAATTTTTGTCTTCTTAAATTTATTTGTTGTTGTTGTCATTGTTATTTTGACACAGAATCTTACTCTGTCACCCAGCCTGGAATGCAGTAGCATGATTTTGACCCACTGAGGCCTTCGCCTTCTGGGGTCAAGTGATTCTTCCACCTCAGCCTCCCGAGCAGCTTGGACTACGGACATGCAGTGCTATGCCTGGCTGATTTTTTGATTATTTGTAGAGGCAGGGTCTCACTTTGTTGCCCAGTCTAGTCTCAAACTTCTGGCTCCAAATGATCCTCCCACCCTGGTCTCCCAAAATGCTGGGATTATAGGAATGAGCCTCTTCACCCAGCCAGTATTCTTAAATTTAGTAAGATTTGTTATGTGTACAAGGTGCAAATAAGAATATTGTGCATTCTCTTGCTTTTGACTGGAAACTTTTGTACATGTCTGTTAATCCTAGTTGGTCTGTGATATGGTTTAGATGTTCATGTTCTTCAAATCTCATGCTGCAATGTAATCCTCAGTGTTGGATATTGGACCTGGTGGGAGATGTTTGGATCATGGGGCAAATTTCTCATGAATGGTTTTGTACCATCCTCTTGGTAATCAAAAAGTTTACACTCTGTTATTTCAAATGAGAGCTGCCTCATTAAACGAACCTGGCTCCTTCACCTCACATTTGCTCTGTCTTTTACTATGTGATATGTCCAGTTACTCTTGGCCTTGCACCGTTGTGGAAGCTTACTGAAACCTTCCACCAGAGGCAGATGGTGGCACACACTTCTTGTACAGTCTGCTGAACCAGGAGCCAAACGAACCTTTTTTATTTATAAATTATCCACTCTCAGGTATTCCTCTATGTGCAAAATAATATATTCTCTAATGTTGTCTAAGTTTTCTGTTTTCTTACAGATCTTTTCTCTGAATTTTCTATTTATTATTAAAAATGGGGTCTTGATGTCTACAATTATTATGTTGCTATGTATTTCTTGCGTCACTTTTGTCAGTATTTGCTTTATATACTTTGGAGCCCTAATGTTGTATATACATATACACATAAATAGGCATAATAGTTACAGATTCCTGGTAAATTGACCCATTTTACTATAATATCAATCTTTGTCTCATGCTAGTACTTAAAGCATATTATGTCTAATATAATTATGAATGTCTCACTCAATTGTGGTTATATTTGCATGGAATAAAAAGTTTTTCTGTTCTGTTACTTTCAGCTTATTTGACTCTATATTTTCCAGTTTGTTATTGGTATTAAATATTATTTTGTGTCTCTATTAACAGATTTATATTTTGTTTTTCATATTCTACAGAGAATTTAAGAGTTTTATGCACCATTATTATGATAATAAATAATGTTATATATGTTGATATATTTAATAAAGAGTTTTTTATTTATATATATTTCTATGACGCTTTTCAGCATCATTTTATTTTTTAACATAATGGACTCATTTAGCCTTTCTGTTTTATTTTCTTTTTCTTTTTTTTTTCTGTTTTATTTTCTATGCAGTGTCTCACTATGTTGCTCAGGCTGATCTTCAACTCCTAGTCTCAAGTGATCTGACTGCCTTGGCCTCTTAAAACTGTAGGATTTACAGGCATGAGCCATTGTGCCTGGCAACCATGTAGCAGTTTTTGTAGGACTGTGCTAGGGGTGATGAATACCCTCACCTTTTATTTTGAAAAGTCTTTATTTTTATCTTGTTTTTGCAGTAAAATAATTAGTAGTGTAATAATTATATATTTTTATATATTTATATATTAATATATAATTATAAACATACTTTCAAGTAGTATTGTTTAAGAAATTTTTATTACATCAGAATTTGGAAAGATCTCAGCTTTTTTTAATCTTCAAGTAACCTCTGTATTACTTTTTTGCTATATTCTTCTATGATCTTTTTCATGAATATGTTGTTCTACTTGATAGTGTCCAATAAGTTTTACATTTCATGTTTTAATTTTGTTTTGCACTTTTATATTTTTGTGTTTCATATTTAAGAGTATTCCAGCTCACATTAGTTAATTGTGTTTTGATGTTTTAGTTTATATTATAATCATGTATGAAAATATTTAACCCTGCAATTTATGACACTGTGAAGCAAAATCAAATATGAATCAGCCATACGTCTATTGCTAATGTGTTTATGTTTGTCTGTAAAAATATTATTTCTGTTTTCCTATAACTTATTTGTTGTATAGTTTGGTTGTGAATGGTTGTTTAATCTTGTGTAGGTGAGTAGTCATAAAAATTCTTCTGGCCGGGCGAGGTGGCTCAAGCCTGTAATCCCAGCACTTTGGGAGGCCGAGACGGGCGGATCACAAGGTCGGGAGATCGAGACCATCCTGGCTAATACGGTGAAACCCCGTCTCTACTAAAAATACAAAAACTAGCCGGGCGAGGTGGCGGGCGCCTGTAGTCCCAGCTACTCGGGAGGCTGAGGCAGGAGAATGGCGGAAACCCGGGAGGCGGAGCTTGCAGTGAGCTGAGATCTGGCCACTGCACTCCAGTCCGGGCGACAGAGCGAGACTCCGCCTCAAAAAAAAAAAAAAAAAAAAAAAAAAAAAAAAAAATTCTTCTACTTTTATCATCTTATTTATTTGTGAATGTATATTATTTCTATGTGGGAGAAACACTTTTGAATTTGAAGATAATATAAAAACTATCATTACCCTGTATCTTTTTTAGGTATTTCTGTTTATTTTTATGTATCAAAAGCAACAAAATTTATAATAAAATATTTTTAAATATTCAATTTAGTCATCTTAATTATATTGACATTGTTATGCAACATATCATCAAAATGTTTTTATCTTGCAAAGAGGAATCTGAATACACATTAAACAACTACCAATTTTTCCCAGTTTGTGACACTTTTCAAACACCACTCTGTTTTCCTTGTCTAAGATTGTAACTGCTTTAAGTATCTTATACAATCTCTGTCTTTCTGTGGCTAGCTCATTTTATTTGGCATAGTCATCAAGACTTATCTTTACAGTTGTTAGAATATTTCCTGCTTTTTGAAAACTGAGGGATATTCCAGTATTTTGTTTTTTGTTTTTTTGAGATGGAGTTTCACTCTGTCACCCAGGTTGTAGTGCAGAGTGCATTGACGCAATCTCAGCTCACTGCAACCTCCACCTCCTGGGTTCAAGCAATTCTCCTGCCTCAGCCTCTCAAGTAGCTGAGATTACAGGCATGCACCACCATGCCTGGCTAATTTTTGTATTTTCAGTGGAGGCGGCGTTTCATCATGCTGGACACACTGGTCTCGAACTCCTGACCTCAAGTGATCCACCCGCCTTGGCCTCCCAAAGTGCTGGGATTACAGGTTTGAGCCACCATACCCGACCTACTCCAGTATTTTTATATTTCAAATTAAATCTGCTGAATGGTTTAGTGACAGAAATTTGCATTGCTTTCACCCATTGACTTGCAGTAACAATGCTGCAATGATTATGGGTAGGCAAATGACTCTTTATATGACATATACATTACGTGTGTACTGCATTCTCTTATTAGTGTACCTTTTCAGCTTTATACTTATACCAAGTTGTTTTAATTTTATAGCTTTGTACTGTGTTTGAAATCAGGAACTATAATGCCTCAAACATTGTTTCTTTTTTTGAAGAATGTTGGGTACTTTATTGTCTTTTGAGATTCCATATACTTCTGAGGTTGCTGTTTCTATTTCTTCAAAAATGCAATGAGAAGTTTTAAAAACATTGCCTTAAATCTGTAGATTACATCGAGCAGTATGAATATCTTTACAACATTAATTATACCCCGATTCCATTTTTATCATAAAGAGTAATTTATAAAATTTTAGTTTTAAAAAATTTGTTAAGATTTATTTTTTGTCCTAACAGGTGGCCTGTCAAAAAGAATGTTGTATGAGCTATTGAGAAAGGTGTATATCCTGATGTTACTGAGAAGTGTTCTCTATACCTGTTAGAAGTAATTGTTTTATATTACCTTAAAGTTATCTGTTCTCTTCTAATATTCTGTCTTGTTTTATTTTTATTATAGATAGTAGGTATTGAAATATCCTACTGTAATTATATTGCACTCTATGTGTTTCATCAGTTCTGTCAATATTTGCTTTATATATTTGGAACCTTAATGTGAGATACACACACCACAAAATGTATATAGAAATTTGTCAGAGGTTCCCAGTGAGTGAATCTATTATTGTTTAATGTCCTTCTTTGTCTCTTTGGAGTTTTGATTTTAAAGTACATTTTATAAAATATGACAGTTTTAACTTAAGGTGTAGCTTGTGTAATGTTACTTTGACCTCTTCTGCTCTCATTTGGTTAAAATTTGCATGGAATGTCTACTTCCATCTTGCCACTTTCAGTCTTTCTTTATCGTTAGATCTCAACTGACTCTTGTAGAAAGGCAAGTTGAATCCTGGTTTTTAATTTTTTTTAATACCCTTTATTGAAAGTATGTCTTTTAATTAAAATTAATTTTTTATATATTTAATTTTCTGAAACAAAAAGACTTAATGTTATTTTATTGTTTGATTCTTGTATCTTTGTTCCCAATTTTCTCTCTTTCTTTCTTTGTGTCTCTTTTATTTTTGTACTAATATGCTTTCACTTTTTAAAGTTTTATTTTATATCTCTATACAGATTTTTTTGTGGTACCTTGGGGATTACATAAAATCTCTAAAAGATGCAACAGTATATTTAATTCTGGCAAAAAATGAACTTTAATTATATACAAAAAATCTTTCTCATTATATCTGCCTCAACTTATTGATGTTGCTAATTATGTTTTTATGTTGTAAGTACATTAATGGGTGTTTATAATAATTAGTGTTTTTATTTTTCAACTTTTAGAGAATAACTAAAAATGTTTTCTGCACCATTGTGATAATACTAAGGAATTCTAATTTTGGATATGTGCATATCTTTCCCAGAAAGTTATGCATTTTTATATAATATGTTGTTTCTTACATTATGTTATTTTAAGCATCTTTGATTTATAGGGCATATGCAGTGCCAGTATACTTTTTTAACTAATTGCAGGACTATTACAAAATCACACAGTTCCCTTCTGGCTTGCAAAATTTTCATGACAAATTTACTGGTTATCTCATACGACTATGCTTATAAATGACACATCACTTTTATCTTGCAGCTTTCAGGATTCTCTACTTGTTTGTGACTTGAAATTGAACTCATGTATGTGTTTGTTAAAAATATCTTTGTGTGTATTCTAGTTTGTTGAGCTTCTTTGTTTTTACATCATTTTTTCTTATATTAAATTTTTTTTTGTATTTTTCACTTCCACAATTTCTGTTTTTTTACATTTTTAATATTTTGTTGTTATCCTCATTCTTCCAATTTTCAATAGTTGTCTGTGTTTCTACTTTCCTCATTGAATATTATTCAGGTTTTTAAAACTAATTTGTATATGTTTATTTTTAATGGTAGCTTTCTGAAATTTTTATATTTCTGATGGGGCTATGTTGCCCTAACATTTTGTATACATTGTAATCTTTCGTTGAAATTTAGACATTAAAAGCAAACTACCTGTAACAATCTTCATAATATAGCTTTGTCCTGGCATAGTCTGAAACCAATGGTCTTGGATAGAGATTCTGAACTCTCAGATTCTGATTTCAGATTCTGAAATCTCTAACATGTTCTTAGGATGTATCTTGTCTGGAATTTTTTAGGTTTTTTTAGTTAAAGGAGTTTGTATGTTTCTTCTTAATAGTCAGGAATCATTTGCTACAACTATTTCCTGCCTATAGTATTGCAATCTCTTTGCTGCTGTAGCATTTACCTTTGATCTCACCAGACTCAAACTGCCATTCCAATGTATATACCATTTATTTCAGTACAGAAACCAGTGTCTGGAAAAGTCCCTGGAAATCAGAAATAAAAATGTTTTTGCCACTTTTTTTTTTGTCTTTTATAAAAGAAACCAGGAGTTGCCAATTTACTTCTAAAGGCACTCTGTTACATTGGGCAGCAGAAAGAGCTGTGTTGTAAATGTAATAAACTGTTTTTTTCCTATGTGGCTCTTTGCATTATGCTCACCTGGGGCACTGCACACACTTAACTCATTTATAAATTTTCCACAAATGTATTTTGGTCAGTATGTTTTTGTTACATTTATATGTCTATGAAGCATTTAGGGCCTATGGTGTTTTCCTATGCCATCTTACTTAATGTAGTTTGTTTAGTTTTATATGTTACATTAGTAAACTATCTTCATCTAAGTCTAGCAAGTGGAGTAATTTGTCATTTTTATTTCTTTCAGTTATGTGTTCTCATTTTGCCCAAGACCTTTGGCCAGAGCAGAATATAAAAGATTCTTTCCAAAAAGCAACACTGAAAAGATATGGAACATGTAGACATGAGAATTTACCTTTAAGAAAAGGCTGTGAAAGTGTGGATGAGTGTAAGATGCACAAAAGAGGTTATAATGGACTTAACCAATGTCTCACGGCTACCCAGAGCAAAATATTTCAATGTGATAAATATGTAAAAGTCATTCATAAATTTTCAAATTCAAACAGATATAAGATAAGACATACTAAAAAGAAACCTTTCAAATGTAGAGAATGTGGCAAATCATTTCGCATGATTTCATGCCTAACTCAACATAGCAAAATTCATACTAGAGTAAATTCCTACAAATGTGAAGAATGTGGAAAAGCCTTTAACTGGTCCTCAACTCTTACTAAACATAAGAGAATTCATACGGGAGAGAAACCCTATAAATGTGAAGAATGTGGTAAAGCTTTTAACCAGTCCTCAAACCTTATTAAACATAAGAAAATTCATACTGGAGAGAAACCCTACAAATGTGAAGAATGTGGCAAAGCTTTTAACCGATCCTCAACTCTTACTACCCATAAGATAATTCATACTGGAGAGAAACCCTACAAATGTAAAGAATGTGGTAAAGCTTTTAACCGATCTTCAACCCTTACTTCCCACAGAAAAATTCATACTGGAGAGAAACCCTACAAGTGTGAAGAATGTGGCAAAGCCTTTAAGCAGTCCTCAAACCTCACTACACATAAGATAATTCATACTGGAGAGAAACCCTACAAATGTAAAAAATGTGGAAAAGCCTTTAACCAGTCTGCACACCTTACTACACATAAGATAATTCATACTGGAGAGAAACCCTACAAATGTGAAAAATGTGGAAAAGCCTTTAATCATTTCTCACACCTTACTACACATAAGATAATTCATACTGCAGAGAAACCTTACAAATGTAAAGAATGTGGTAAAGCTTTTAAACACTCTTCAACCCTTACTAAACATAAGATAATTCATACTGGAGAGAAGCCCTACAAATGTAAAGAATGTGGAAAAGCTTTCAACCAATCCTCAAAACTTACTGAACATAAGAAAATTCATACTGGAGAGAAACCCTATGAATGTGAAAAATGTGGCAAAGCTTTTAACCAGTCCTCAAATCTTACTAGACATAAGAAAATTCATACTGAAGAGAAACCTTACAAATGTGAAGAATGCGGCAAAGGTTTTAAATGGCCCTCAACCCTTACTATCCATAAGGTAATTCATACTGGAGAGAAACCATACAAATGCGAAGAATGTGGCAAAGCTTTTAACCAATCCTCAAAACTTACTAAACATAAGAAAATTCATACTGGAGAGAAACCCTACACATGTGAAGAATGTGGCAAAGCCTTTAACCAGTCCTCAAACCTTACCAAACATAAGAGAATTCATACTGGAGAAAAACCTTACAAATGTAAAGAATGTGACAAAGCTTTTAAATGGTCCTCAGTCCTTGCTAAACATAAGATAATTCACACCGGAGAAAAATTACAAACGTGAAAATTATGGCAAAGCTTTTAAGCAATTCACAAGTCTTATTAAACAAGAAAATTTATACTGGAGAGAAACCCTACTAACCTGAAAGATGTGACAGTAATTTTGACACCACCTCAAACTTACAAGCGTAAAAGCAATCATACTGGTGAGAAATTCTAAAAATGTGAAGAATGTGGCAGTCTTTAAATGGTTGTCACACTTTATTTTAGGTAAGATAATTCATACTGGAACAAACTACAAGTGCGAACAATGTAGCAAAGCTTAATTTATGCTCACACCTTATTGCACAGAAAAGAATTTATAGTTGAGAAAAAATATACAAATATAAAGAGTGTGGAAAAGCCATTAATATCTGCTCACATCTTATTCAGCATCAGAAAGTTAGTACTTAATAAAAGCATTATAAATGCAATTACTGTCCAAAAAGCATTCAGAAAATATGTCTTTAATGTGAAAGAGAGTAATCATTTTGAAGACAAACATTGCAAATATAAAGAGGGTTGTAGTACCTTGTATCACAAATCTTATTGTACTGATTTTGTACTAGAGGAAACCCCTGAAGCAGTCGCTTAAACTTTATTTAACATCAGAGATTTTTTTTTTTTTTTGAGACGCAGTTTCGCTTGTTATCCAGGCTGGAGTGCAATGGCGTGATCTCGGCTCCCCGCAACCTCTGCCTCCCGGGTTCAAGCGATTCTCCTGCTCCAGCCTCCCGAGTAACTGGGATTACAGGCATGTGCCACCATGCCTGGATAATTTTTGGAAGAGACGGGGTTTCTCCATGTTGGTCAGGCTCATCTCAAACTCCTGATCTCAGGTGATCCGCCCACCTCAGCCTCTCAAAGTGCTGGGATTACAGGTGTGAGCCACCACACCTGGCCAACATCAGAGAATTTATATTTGAGAAAAACCCTGCAAATGTAACAAATTTTGAAAGACCTTTTCAAAAACTACAGCTTAAAAAGCAGCAGATAATTCATACTAAAATATATTTCTGCAGATGCAGTAGATATAAAAATATATTTAATCCAAAGTTTATGTAAATATCAGAGGAGTCACAGTAGAAATATCTAAGGCGCTGTCACTTCAGATGCTACACTAAATCAGAGTGCTGAGTCTAGAAAAGAATCCAAAACTAAATTTGGTGGATAAATTATTTGTATATAACTTTAAAAGAAGTAGAACATTTTCATTACAATTCAAAGTATACTTTTTTTCCTTAAAAAAATTACAGGTTTTTTGAAAACCAAATAATCACGTAATTCAATTTTCAAATTATTTCATGCTCTTTCTTCTTCATTGCTATTATATTCACATATGAAAGCATGTGATCAGTTGCTGCATCAAAGACATGAGACTTTTTTTTATTAGGTGGTCATTATTTATGACCTTTTCTATTAAAGAATAAGAACATTAAGCTGGGTGCGGTGGCTCATGCCTGTAATCCCAGCACTTTGGGAAGCTGAGATGGGCAGATCATGAGGTCAGGAGTTTGAGACCAACCTAGCCAGTATGGTGAAACCCCATCTACTAAAAACTACAAAAATTAGCTGTGCACTCTGGCGCACACCTATAATCCCAGCTACTGGGGAAGTTGAGGCAGGAGAATCACTTGAACCCAAAAGGCGGAGGTTGCAGTGAGCCGAGATCGCACCACTCCGCTGTAACCTGGGCGACAGAGCAAGACTCAGTCTCAAAAAAAAAAAAAAAAAAAAATACACTATTCTTATGTACACTCCAGCCTGGGTGACAGGGCGAGACTCCATCTCAAAAAAAAAAAGGAACAAGAATATTAAAATGTAAGATGCATGATGAAAATCTAAGTGGTGGGGCTCTTTGTGATTAACATAATATTGAGTGATATATGAGGTAGTTGTTCAGAGTAATATTCTTCTGCATTATAGTGAATGAAAAACATTTTTAGTTTTAGTTAAAATTAGTAATATTTTACTAATTATATTTCTCTAATAAAATGTAGTACATTTTAAATTTTTCAGATTACATGTAAACTTAGCTTTTTAATTAAACTTTTTTAACATATTATGACCATTGTACATTCAGTAATGCGTTATTATGCCACTAAGTTTAACCTATCTAGCTTACTCAAGAATGTAGTTAAAAGATGGTTACAGTGTTCAATTTGGTAACATAATGAACTAACATCTCTTTTGCCAGTGACTTTAAACTGCAAACTGGTTAAAGAATATTGTTCTTGTAGGTTAAATTTTTATTCTTTTTTTCTTACATGAACTTATTTTTTAAAATTTTTGTGGGTACATAGTATGTGTATATATTTATGGCATATATAGAATATTTTGATACAGGTGTATAATATGTAATAAACACATCAGGGTAAGTGAAGTATCCATCACTTCCAGCATTTATCCTTTGTATTACAAACCTATTCTACACATTTAGTTATTTTGAAATGTGCAATTGTTTTTGGTTACAGGGTCATTTTATGGTCATAATAAGAATTGTATAGAAGTATTAATAAAATCCATACATTTCTGAATTCTGAATAAACATTTAAAAATTTGTTAATATTTTTCTTTAAACATGTGGCCTTTCTGCCTGCAAACATACAGACTCTTAATTTTTATTGACATAGAGGTAAAATACACATATATTACTCTAAAGATAAACCTTAGGGGTAAGAAAATTATAAAGTATATGTGTTTTGTGAATATGAATTTGTACCTATATTCAGAAGACAACAGCAATATTGGAGCAAAACAAATCATGTTAATAAGGTAAATAATTGGCTGTGTGCCATGGCTCACGCCTGTAATCCCATCACTTTGGGAGGCTGAGGCAGGTGGATCACCTGAGGTCAGGAGTTTGAGACCAGCCTGACCACTATGGTGAAACCCCATCTCTACTAAAACTACAAAAATTAGCTGGGTGTGGTGGTGTGCACCTCTAGTCCCAGTTACTCAAGAGGCTGAGACAGGAGAATTGCTTGAACCCAGGAGGTGGAGTTTGCAGTGAACTGAGATTATGCCAATGCACTCCCGCCTGGGGGAAAGAGTAAGACTCAATCTCCAAAAAATGATAATAATAATAAGCTAACTAGTTTACTAGAAAACTGAATATCTCAAAAATGCTGAAAACAAATGTATACTGTCTGCTTTATGTTGAATATATTACTGTAATATATCATGGCTCATGGTTCAGAATCTTCTCATGCAAATATTTTTGTTTTGACTTGCCTGGTACGCATGCTGGACCTATAATTTTCTTGTTTTTTATAATTTTTTTATAGTTGCTGAGGCATTATGTGAGTTTGTCAGGGATTATAATGCTTTTATAAAATTTAGTAGTGCACACAAAATAACTTTTAGATGTAATTCCAAAATTAGTGTATTAAGTTATATTTTATGTTCTTAGAACATTTCATTTCTTCTTTTAATTGAAGAACTCTATTTAACCTGCTTTTCTTTAGTTGTTCTTTTCACTTTTTATAATTGAAATAACTATATTTATTTATTGAGCCAATTTTTTTTCAGGTAAGTACTAAGGATGCTTTATAAGTCATGAGGATGTTTTTATATATAAATATAGCAAACAGACATGACAGTGCTTGCTGTGTAACAGATGCTCCATAGCAAGCTATAAATATTCCTGCTGAAGTTAGTTTATAGCTTTAAGTCAGAGATGGAAAATATCAATGGTGAAAAAATAATATTGATTCTTCATGTTAAGAAGACGTTTTTTCCAGGTTACAGAGCTGACTCTTGCTGAATTTAAAGAGAAATTCTGCTTCCTTTCTTTTCTTTTTTTTATTATTATTATACTTTAAGTTCTAGGGTACATGTGCACAACATGCAGGTTTGTTACATATGTATACATGTGCCATGTTGGTGTGCTGCACCCATTAACTCGTCATTTACGTTAGGTATATCTCCTAATGCTATCCCTCCTCCCCACACACAATAGGACCCGGTGTGTGATGATCCCCTTCCTGTGTCCAAGTGATCTCATTGTTCAATTCCCACCTGTGAGTGAGAACATGTGGTATTTGGTTTTCTGTTCTTGTGATAGTTTGCTGAGAATGATGATTTCCAGCTGCATCCATGTCCCTACAAAGGACATGAACTCATCCTTTTTTATGGCTGCATAGTATTCCATGGTGTATATGTGCCACATTTTCTTAATCAAGTCTGTCACTGATGGACATTTGGGTTGATTCCAAGTCTTTCCTATTGTGAATAGTGCCACAATAAACATACATGTGCATGTGTCTTTATAGCAGCATGACTTATAATCCTTTAGGTATATCCCCAGTAATGGGATGGCTGGTCAAATGGTGTTTCTAGTTCTACATCCTTGAGGAATTGCCACAGTGTTTTCCACAATGGTTGAACTAGTTTACAGTCCCACCAAGAGTGTAAAAGTGTACCTATTTCTCCACATCCTCTCCAGCACCTGTTGTTTCCTGATTTTTTAATGATTGCCATTCTAACTGGTGTGAGATAGTATCTCATTGTGGTTTTGATTTGCATCTCTCTGATGGCGAGTGATGATGAGCATTTTTTCATGTGTCTGTTGGCTGTATGAATGTCTTCTTTTGAAAAGTGTCTGTTCATATCCTTTGCCCACTTTTTGATGGGGTTGGTTTTTTTTTTTTTTCTTGTAAATTTGATTGAGTTCTTTATAGGTTCTGGATATTAGCCCTTTGTCAGATGAGTAGATTGCAAAAATTTTCTCCCATTCTGTAGGTTGCCTGTTCACTCTGATGGTAGTTTCTTTTGCTGAGCAGAAGCTCTTTAGTTAATTAGATCCAATTTGTCAATTTTGGCTTTTGTTGCCATTGCTTTTGGTGTTTTAGACATGAAGTCCTTGCCCATGACTATGTCCTGAATGGTAATAAAAGCCAAAATTGACAAATTGGATCTTTTCTTCTAGGGTTTTTATGGTTTTAGGTCTAACATTTAAGTCTCTAATCCATCTTGAATTAATTTTTGGATGAGGAGTAAGGAAAAGATCCAGTTTCAGCTTTCTACTTATGGCTAGCCAACTTTCCCAGCACCATTTATTAAATAGGGAATTCTTTCCCCATTTCTTGTTTTTGTCAGGTTTGTCAAAGATCAGATGGCTGTAGATGTGTGGTATTATTTCTGAGGGCTCTGTTCTGTTCCATTGGTCTATATCTCTGTTTTGGTACCAGTACCATGCTGTTTTGGTTACTGTAGCCTTGTAGTATAGTTTGAAGTCAGGTAGCATGATGCCTCCAGCTTTGTTCTTTTGGCTTAGGATTGTCTTGGCAATGTGGGCTCTTTTTTGGTTCCATATGAACTTTAAGCAGTTTTTTCCAATTCTGTGAAGAAAGTCATTGGTAGCTTAATGGGGATGGCATTGAATCTATAAATTACCTTGGGCAGTATGGTCATTTTCACAATATTGATTCTTCCTATCCATGAGCATGGTATGTTCTTCCATTTGTTTGTGTCCTCTTTTATTTCATTGAGCAGTGGTTTGTAGTTCTCCTTGAAGAGGTCCTTTACATCCCTTGTAAGTTGGATTCCTAGGTATTTTATTCTCTTTGAAGCAATTGTGAATGGGAGTTCATTCATGATTTGGCTCTCTGTTTGTTACTGGTGTATAAGAATGCTTGTGATTTTTGCACATTGATTTTGTATCCTGAGACTTTGCTGAAGTTGCTTATCAGCTTAAGGAGATTTTGGGTTGAGATGATGGGGTTTTCTAAATATACAGTCATGTCATATGCAAACAGGGACAATTTGACTTCTTCTTTTCCTAACTGAATACCCTTGATTTCTTTCTCTTGCCTGATTGCCCTAGCCAGAACTTCCAACAGTATGTTGAATAGGAGTGGTGAGAGAGAGCATCCCTGTCTTGTGCCAGTTTTTAAAGGGAATTTTTCCAGTTTTTGCCCATTCAGTATGATATTGGCTGTGGGTTTGTCATAAATAGCTCTTATTATTTTGAGATATGTTCCATCAATACCAAATTTATTGAGAGTTTTTAGCATGAAGGGCTGTTGAATTTTGTCAAAGGCATTTTCTGCGTCTATTGAGATAATCACGTGGTTTTTGTCTTTGGTTCTGTTTATATGCTAGATTACGTTTATTGATTTGCATATGTTGAACCAGCCTTGCATCCGAGGGATGAAGCCCACTTAATCATGGTGGATACACTTTTTGATGTGCTGCTGGATTCGGTTTGCCAGTATTTTATTGAGGATTTTTGCATCAATGTTCATCAGGGATATTGGTCTAAAATTCTCTTTTTTTGTTGTATCTCTGTCAGGCTTTGGTATCAGGATGATGCTGGCCTCATAAAATGAGTTAGGGAGGATTCCCTCTTTTTCTATTGATTGGAATAGTTTCAGAAGGAATGGTACCAACTCCTCCTTGTACCTCTGGTAGAATTCGGCTATGAATCCATCTGGTCCTGGACTTTTTTTGATTGGTAGGCTATTGATTATTGCCTCAATTTCAGAGCCTGCTATTGGTCTATTCAGGGATTCAACTTCTTCCTGGTTTAGTCTTGGGAGAGTGTAAGTGTCCAGGAAATTATCCATTTCTTTTTATTTGCGTGGAGGTGTTTATAATATTCTCTGATGGTAGTTTGTATTTTTGTGGTGTCGGTGGTGATATCCCCTTTATCATTTTTTATTGCGTCTATTTGATTCTTCTCTCTTTTCTTCTCTATTTGTCTTGCTAGCGGTCTATCAATTTTGTTGATCTTTTCAAAAAACCAGCTCCTGGATTCATTGATTTTTTGGAGGGTTTTTTGTGTCTCTATCTCCTTCAGTTCTGCTCTGATCTTAGTTATTTCTTGCCTTCTGCTAGCTTTTGAATGTGTTTACTCTTACTTCTCTAGTTCTTTTCATTGTGATGTTAGGGTGTCAATTTTAGATCTTTCCTGCTTTCTCTTGTGAGCATTTAGTGCTATAAATTTCCCTTTATACACTGCTTTAAATGTGTCCCAGAGATTCTGGTATGTTGTATCTTTGTTCTCATTGGTTTCAAAGAACATCTTTATTTCTGTCTTCATTTTGTTATGTACCCAGTAGTCATTCAGGAGCAGGTTGTTCAGTTTCCATGTAGTTGAGCAGTTTTGATTGAGTTTCTTAGTCCTGAGTTCTAGTTCGATTGCACTGTGGTCTGAGAGATAGTCTGTTATAATTTCTATTCTTTTACATTTGCCGAGGAGTGCTTTACTTCCAACTATGTGGTCAATTTTGGAATACGTGCGATGTGGTGCTGAGAAGAATGTATAATCTGTTGATTTGGGGTGGAGAGTTCTGTAGATGTCTATTAGGCCCACTTGGTGCAGAGTTGAGTTCAATTCCTGGATATCCTTGTTAACTTTCTGTCTCGTTGATCTGTCTAATGTTGACAGTGGGATGTTAAAGTCTCCTATTATTATGCTTCCTTTATTTTCTAAGTATCTTTTGTTTTATTATGTGTATTCCAGCTATGTATGCATCACAGCCCTTCTTCTTTTTCTGTATTATAGCTATGGTTTTCTCATTGTTGTCTTTATGCCATGTCATTTTACACGGCACTTTGTAGGTTTTGATGAGAAAGTTGTTTTTTTTTTTTTTTTATGTACTAAACAATTAGTATTAACTGGAGAGTTTGCTTATCAATACAACTTTCAGATCAGTTAATTAAGATAAAATGCATTCAGTATCCACAGGTGAGAGGATTAAGTCAGTTAGTGTTCTTTTTCTCTGCTTGTAAAAGAAAAATATTAAATTCTTACACAAAGTGTGGCAAATATTTGCTAAAAAATATATCTCAGAAATTAAATTTTTAGGAGAGCTAATGGTAAGTGAAATTTTTAAAATTGAATTTTCTGTGATATAGCACAACTTAATGTTTCCATGCATAATCTTCTGTTTTTAAGTGTGAATGTTAAAGTTTGTAAAATAATAAAATGACCTCTGTGGATCTAAAATGTGGAATGTTTCTTTTTTATATTGATATTACAATTTGAAAACATTTCTCAGTCTTATATAGTTTCTTTAGTGGGTGAAGTTCAGTCTAGAGTTTCTATTCTTAGTCACCTAACTGTAGCCAACTTATTGATCATTTTCTCTGGAGAACTTGGAGATCATGGCAACTTTTGATTGAAACATATCCTATTAGTTTGCTCACAAACTTGTTTACTGTGTACAAAGAGTGGCCAGTCATGAGACCATAAACAATAACTGCCCTTTTAGTATCTTTTATGCAGTTATTATCTGTAATAAATAAATATTTATTCTGTAAAACATGACTTTGGAAGTGTGTATACATTGTCAGATGTTTAATTCTAGATAATTAATGCTTTACCTCTCATAGTTAACATTTTTGTGGTGAGAGCATGTGACATAGTCGTAGCACTTTTCAAAAATACAAATATGTTGTTATGAACTATAGTCACCATACTGTACAAAAAATCTTTTGAAATTATTTCTCCTATTCAAGTATAATTAAGTATTTTTTGCTGACATCTTTCCAAAACCCCCTTCTAAATACCTTGGTATCTGGTGGTCACCATTTTACTTTCTACTTCAATGAGATTACGTTTTTTTAGGATCAATGTGTAAGTAAAATTATGAAATAATCTTTCTGTCACGGACGCCATGGCTCACGTCTGTAATCTTAGCTCTTTGGGAGGCCGAGGCGGACAGATCACAAAGTCAGGAGTTTCAGACTAGCCTGGCCAATGTGGTGAAACCCCCTCTACTGAAAACAGAAAAATTAGCTGGGCATGGAGGCGGGCGCCTGTAGTCCCAGCTGAGGCAGGAGCATCTCTTGAACCTGGGAGGCAGAGGTTGCAGTAAGCCAAGATCGCGCCACTGCACTCCAGCCTGGGCGACAGAGCAAGACTCTGTCACAAAAATAATAATAATCTTTATGTGCCTGGCCTATTTCAGGTAATGTG
This sequence comes from Trachypithecus francoisi, assembly GCF_009764315.1. Classification (NCBI taxonomy): domain Eukaryota; kingdom Metazoa; phylum Chordata; class Mammalia; order Primates; family Cercopithecidae; genus Trachypithecus; species Trachypithecus francoisi. The sequence continues at coordinate 54,488,310 of NW_022681457.1, forward strand.
ATGTCCTCCAGGTTAATCCATGTGATTGAAAATAATAGAATTTTCTTTTTTGAAGATAAGTAGTAGTCCATTGTTTATGTATATCATATTGTCTTTTTTTTTTTTTTTTTCTTTTTGAGACGGAGTCTTGCTCTGTAGCCCAGGTTGGAGTGCAGTAGTGCCATCTCGGCTCACTGCAGCCTCCACCTCCCAAGTTCAAGCAATTCTCCTGTTTTGTTTTGGATATATATCCAATATTACAATTGCTGTATTATATGATAGTTTTATTTTAAATTTTTTGAGATGTCTCTATTTTTTATTTATTTTTGTGTGTTTGTTTTGAGATGGAGTTTCACTCTTGTTGCCAGGCTGGAGTGCAATGGCGTGATCTTGGCTCACCGCAACCTCTGCCTCCCAGATTCAAGCGGTTCTCCTCCCTCAGCCTCCCGAGTAGCTGGGATTACAGGCATGCGCTACCACACTTGGCTAATTTTGTATTTTTAGTAGAGACACGGTTTCTCCGTGTTGGTCAGGTTGGTCTCGAACTCCGGACCTCAGGTGATCCACCTGCTTCGGCCTCCCAAAGTGCTGGGATTACAGGCCTGAGCCACTGTGCCCAGCCTATTTTGTTTTTTATAATGGCTGTTTTCATTTACATTCAAACCAACAATGTGTAAGCATTCCTTTTTCTTCACACCTGTACTAATATTTTCTTCTTTTTAATAAGTCATTCAAACAGAAGTGAGTCGATAATCATAGTTTTATTTATTTATTTTTTGCTTTTCTTTTCCTGGTAATAATTGATATTGAACATTTTTTATATCTCTTGCCTATGTCTTTTTTGAAAAATAAACCTTTAACTCGTTTTTAGTATTATTTGTTTTTTGTTCTATAATTGAGTTTCTTATATATTTTGATATTAAGCCCCGGTCACATGTATAATTTGCACATATTTTCACCCATTTTTTAGTTGTCTCATCCTGTTGATTGTATCAGATTCTGTGCAGCAACTTTTTAATTTGAAGTAATCTGACTCCTCTATTTTTCCTTTGGTTCCCTGGGATTCTGAGGTTAAATTTTAGAAAGCCACTGCCCATACTAATGTTATGGGGCTTTGACTGTATATTTTTTGTACTAGTTTCAGAATTTCAAGCCTTACATTTAAATATCTAATTTATTTTAAGTTGTTTTTTTATATGGTGTGAGATGAGGGTCTAATTTTATTGCTCTGCATATGGCTATAAAGTTTTCTTAATGCCATTTATTGAAGATACTGTCATTTCCCTAAAAGATTGTCACCTATTAATATAATCAGCTGTAAGTATATGAATATATTTCTCATTTCTCTCCTGCTCCATTAGCCTATGTGTCTTTTTTAATTGAACTATCATACAGTTTTGGTTACTATAGGTTTGTAGCATATTTCAAATCCAGGTAGGTTAATACCTACCTTCGGCCTTTTTTGTTTTGCTTGATTGCTTTTGCTATTCAGGGTCTTCTATGGTACCATATAAATTTTAGATATATATTTTTAAGTTCCTATGAAGTTTGTCACTGGTATTTTGATAGAGGTTGCATTATATTTGTAAATCATTTTGTGTAATGCAGATATATAACAATATTAATGCCAATTCATATTTTTCGTTTGTGTATTATGTATTACTTTAATATTATTGAGATTATAATGTAAGGTGTTTTGACTTTTTGGTTACATTTATCTCAAAGTATAGTTACTATAGTTATTGCAGATAGGATTGTTTTTCAATTTTATTTTGAGATAGTTAATTGTTTACAAAAATGCTACTGACTTTTGCATGTGGATTTTGTATTCTGTAAATTTAATGAATTTGTTTGTTAGTTTCTAGTAGTTCTTAGTAAAGTCTTAGGCTTTTCTATACTTAAGATTATGTTTTCTGCAAATAATAATAATTTAACTTTTTTTCCAATCTGGATGCCTTTGATTTTATTCTCTAATTTCTCTGTCTTGGGCATTTCATACTATGTTTAGTAAGACTGAAGAGAGTGGTCATCCTTGTCTTGTTCTAGCTTTCAGAGTAAAAGCTTACATTTCCCTGTTTAGTATGCTGTTTACTGTGCACTTTTTTGTTATATGTGGCATTTATTGGCTTGAGGTGCATTTGTCCTATACTTAATTTTTTCAGAGATTTATCATTAGGGAATGTGTCAAACTTTTATTCTGCATCTATTGAAATGTTAGAGTTGTGAAATCACAACTAACTCCACATAAATACAAAACATCCTCAGAGACTACCATGAACATCTCCACACAGGCAAACTAAAAAATTTAGAGAAAATAAACTCCTGGATACACACAACCTCTCAAGATTGAACCAGAAAGAAGCAAAAATCTTGAACACAGCAAAAATTAATAAAATGTATAATGAAATTATACATTTAGCAGTAGAAATTATACATTATAGAATAGTAATAGAAATATATACATTGGTATTAGAAAACCCACCAACCGTGAATAGCCCTAGATCGGATGAATTCACAACCAAATTCTACCACATATACAAAGACAAGCCAGTACTAATCCTCTGTACTCCAAAAAATCAAGGTGGGATTTCTTCCTAACTCTATATAAAACCAGTATCATCTTGATACCAAAATCTAGTGAAGACACAACAACAACATCAACTGTAGGCCAATATTTCGGGTGATCATTAAAACAAAAATCCTCCATAAAGTATTAGCAAGCTGAGTTCATAATCAAATAAAAAAATTTTCTCACAATCATAGGAGCTTTAATTCATGAATGCAAGAATGTTTCATCATATGCAAGTCAATAAATGTGATTCATCAAGTAAAGATTAAAAGCAAACATGATTATTACAATAGATGCAGAAAAAGCATTCAAAAAATCCAATATTTATAAAAATATTCTCAACAAACTAGGCATTAAAGAAACATCTCAAAATAGTAAAGCCATCTGTGACAAATCTTCAGCTGAAATCATACTGAACAGGAAACAGCTGGGTGAACTCTCCATACGAATAAAAATAAGACAAGAATATCCACTCTAAACACATAGTTTCAACATAGTTCTGGAAGTCCTAGCTAGAGCGATTAAACAAGATAAAGAAATAAAAGGGATCTAAATAAAAGAGAAAGTCAAATTATCCTCACAGATTATATAATTCTCTACCTGGGAAACTGGAGATGTCGCAAAAAGACCCCTAAGCCTAAAAAATGACTTAAGCAAAGTCTCAGGATACAAAATTAACATACACAAATGACTAGCTTTTCTGTACATGAATAACATTCAAGCTGAGAACAAAATCAAAAACAGTTATGGTCGTTAACAGAGCCTGAGTCCTGTCCTCTCGCTCTCCTCCCCGGACAGCATGAGTTTCACCACTCGCTCCACCTTCTTCACCAACTACCGGTCCCTGGGCTCTGTCCACGCACCTGGATGGCCAGCAGCGCAGCCAGCGTCTATGCAGGCATGGGGGGCTCTGGTTCCCAGATCTCTGTGTCCTGCTTCACCAGCTTCCAAGGCAGCATGGGGTCCAGGGTCCTGACTGCAGGGATGGCCGGTGGTCTGACAGGAATGGGAGGCCTCCAGAATGAGAAGACCATGCAAAACCTGAACTACTGCCTGGTCTCCTACCTGGACAGAATGAGGAGCCTGAGGACCGAGAACCAGAAAGTGGAAGGCAAAATCCGGGAGCACCTGCAGAAGATGGGACCCCAGGTCAGAGACAAGCCATTACTTCAAGACCATCGAGGACCTGAAGGCTCAGATCTTCACAAATATTGTGGACAATGTCCTCATCGTTCTGCAGATCAACAATGTCCATCTTGTTGCTGATGACTTTAGAGTCAAGTATAAGACAGAGCTGGCCATGCGCCAGTCTGTGGAGAGCGACATCTATGGGCTTTGCAAAGTCATTGATGACACCTATGTCACTTGGCTGCAGCTGGAGACAGAGATCAAGGCTCTCATGGAGGAGCTGCTCTTTATGAAGAAGAACCATGAAGGGGAAGTAAAAGGACTGTAAGCCCAGGTTGATAGCTCTGGGTTGGCCATGGAGGTAGTTGCCCCAAGGCTCAGGACCCTGCCAAGATCATGGCAGACATCCGGGCCCAATACAACGAGCTGACTCAGAAGAACCGAGAGGAGTTGGACAAGTACTAGTCTCAGCAGATTGAGGAGAGCACTACAGTGGTCACCACGCAGTCCGCCAAGGTTGTAGCTGCTGAGATGATGTTCACAGATCTTAGATGTACAGTCCAGTCCTTGGAGATTGACCTGGACTCAATGAGAAATCTGAAGGCTAGCTTGGAGAACAGCCTGAGGGAGGTGGAGGCCTGCTACACCCTGCAGATGGAGCAGATCAATGGGATCCTGCTGCACCTGGAGTCAGAGCTGGCACAGACCTGGGCAGAGGGGCAGTGCCAGGCCCAGGAGTACAAGACCCTGCTGAACATCAAGATCAAGCTGGAGACTGAGATCACCATCTACTGCCCCCTGCTGGAAGATGGTGAAGACTTCAATCCCAGTGATGCCCTGGACAGCAGCAACTCCATGCAAATCATCCAAAAGACCACCACCGGCCAGATAGTGTAAGGCAAAGTGGTGTCTGAGACCAACGACACCAAAGTTCTGAGACATTAAGCCAGCAGAAGGAGGATACCCTTTGGGGAGCAGGAGGCCAATAAAAAGTTCACAGGTAAAAATAAGTAAATAAAAGAACACAGTTCTGTTTACAATAGCCACAAAGAAAATATAACGTACTTGAGAATACATTAAACGAATGAGGTAAAATATCTCTACAAAGAAAACAACAAAACACTGCTGAAAGAAATCAGACAAAACACAAATAAATGGAAAAACATTTCATGCTCATGAATTTGAAGATTTAATATAATTAACATGTCCATGCCGCTTAAAGCAACCTGCAGGTTGTTATTCCTATCAAACTATCAATGCCATTTTTATAGAATTAGGAAAAAAACTATTCTAAAATGTATATGGGAGAATTTTTTTAAAAGCCAAAATAGCTTTCCAACTTGGACCCGGCAGAATGGCTCCCGCAAAGAATGGTGATGAGAAGAAAAAGGGCCCTTCTGCCATCAACGAGGTGGTGACCCGAGAATACACCATCAACATTTACAAGCACATCCATGGAGTGGGCTTCAAGAAGCGTGCCCCTAGGGCGCTCAAAGAGATTCGGAAATTTGCCATGAAGGAAATGGGAACTCCAGATGTGCGCATTGATACCAGGCTCAACAAAGCTGTCTGGGCCAAAGGAATAAGGAATGTCTCATACCGAATCCGTGTGTGGCTGTCCAGAAAACGTAATGAGGATGAAGATTGACCAAATAAGCTCTATACTTTGGTTACCTATGTACCTGTTACCACTTTCAAAAATCTACAGTCAATGTGGATGAGAACTAATCACTGATTGTCAAATACATCAAATAAAGTTATAAAATTGAAAAAAAAAAAGCCAAGATAGGCAATGCAACATTAAACAAACAAACAAAATAAAACCAGGAGGCATCGAATTACCTGACTTCAAACTGTGCTACAAGCTACAGTCATCAGTATAACATGGTTCTGGTACAAAAATGGACACATAGACTGTATTGGTCCATTTTTATGCTGCTAATAAAGACAAACCTGAGACTGGGTAATTTATAAAAGAAAGGTTTAATTGACTCACAGTTCAATGTGACTGCTGAGGTCTCACATTCATGATGGAAGTCAAAGGGATAGCAAGACATGGCAGCAGGCAAGAGCGAGCATGTGCAGAAGAACTCCCTTTTATAAAATCATCGGATCTTAAGAGACTTATTCACTACCCAGAGAGCTGCATGGGAAAACCTACCCCGATGATTTAATCACCTCCCACCCAGACCCTCCCATGACATGTGGGGATTATTACAATTCAAGGTGAGATTTGGGTGGGGACACAGAGCCAAACCATATGGAACAGAAGATAGAGCCCTGATATAAAGCTACACTCGCACAACGTACTTTTGATAAAGTCAACAGAAATAGAAAGAAAATAACTCCCTGTCTAAGAAATGATACTGGGAAAACTCGTTAGTCATATGCAGAAGAAAAAAAAATACCCTACCTCTCACGATGTAAACAATATATCACAATATAGTTGAAAGACTTAACTGCAAGACTTTGAGCTATTAAAACCCCTAGAAGAACATGTAGAAAGCACCCTTCTAGACACAGGGCTCTAGAAAAAAAATTATAACTAACACCTTAGAAGTTAAAGAAACAAAAATAAAAATGTTGAAGTTGTGGAGAAAAGGGAATCTATATACACTGTTGGTGGAAATGCAAATTAATTCAACCCCTGTAGAACACAGTTTGAAGATTTCTCAAATAACTAAAATAGAATTGCTATTTGACCCATTAATCGCATTAATGGGTATATACCCATAGAATAAGAAATTATTTTACCAAAAAGACACTGGCACTCACATGTTTACTGTGGCGCTATTCACCATAGAAAAGACAGAATTAAACTAGGTACCCGTGAATCTTAGATTCATGTTCTTTGTTAATTTGCTTAGAATAAAGACCTTCTACCAGCTTGGAGGACAGCCTGAGGAACGTGGAAGCCCTCTAAGCCCTGCAGATGGAGCAGCTCAATGGGATCCTGCTGCACCTGTAGTCAGAGCTGGCAGAAACCCAGGCAGAGAGACAGCGCCAGGCCCAGGAGTAGGAGACCCTGCTGAACATCAAAGTCAAGCTGGAGGCTGAGATCGCCACCTACGGCCGCCTGCTGGAAGATGGCGAGAACTTCAATCTTGGTGATGCCCTGGACAGCAGCAACTCCATGCAAATCATCCAAAAGAAAACCACCCACCAGAGAGTTGATGGCAAAGAGCTGTCTGAGATCAACAAAGTGCTGTCTGAGTCAGCAGAAGCAGGGTACCCTTTGGGGAACAGGAGGCCAATAAAAAGTTCAGAGGTCAAAAAAAAAAAAAAGAATAAAGGCCTTCTGCTGCATCCATGTTGCTGCAAAGAACGTCTTTTTCTGTGGTTTCTTAGTATTGCACGGTATATAAGTATTTCACATGCTACATGTTCTCATTTATAAGTGGGTGCTAAACATTGGGTGAACATGGAAACAAACGCTGGGAATTCTAAAACAAAAAAAATGCCAAGACAAGCATTGAAAAACTACTTATCAGGTATGAGGTACATTACTTGGACAATGGGATTATTAAGTGTCCAAACCTCGACATCATGCAGTATACTTATGTTACAAATCTGCCCATGTACCCCCATGAATCTAAAATAAAAATAATAAAATGCTTTGTGGTATAATGGCATGTTACATTTCTCCAGTTTTGGGTTAACAGTTGAAATTAGGAGTGAAAGACACAGAATTATGTCTCTTTTAGGTATATAGGTGAATGTTTTTATGCCAGGTACCCCCAAGTTTTATGAGCTAATGTCTCTGAAAGCTCTTGGTTTATAGCCCAAAAAGTGTTTTATCCCCAAGTGTGCAGCTAAAATAAATGCATACATCTTTATATTTTATTTATTGACTGTACGCTATAATTTGTTACTCTACTCTTTTTGGGGGAAAATGTGGTTTAATCACATTTCTTTTTTAGAATAAACCATTTTTGAAAATGTGAGGCTGTGAAAATCATGTTAAATTCCTGAATTAGGAAAAGAAATTTTTTTTTTTTTTTGGAGGAGTCTGACTCTGTCACCCAGGCTTGAGTGCAGTGGCATGAACTCTGCTCACTGCAACCTCCGCCTCCCAGGTTCAAGCAAATCTCCTGCCTCAGCCTTTTGAGTAGCTAGAATTACAGATATCTGCCACCCGCTCAGTTAATTTTTGTATTTTTAGTAGAGATGGGGTTTTGCCATGTTGGCCAGGCTGGTCTCAAACTCCTGACTTCAGGTGATCTGTCTGCCTCCTCCCAAAGTGCTAGAATTACAGGTATGAGCCACTCTGCCTAGCAAGGAAACATTTTTTTTTAAGCATAAAAGTCTTATGGTCGTATACCAAAAATGATGAAATACACAGTATGGGTTATTTATGACTACACTACTGCAACCACTCTATCACAACCATTCTGGTGATGAAAAAATAATAATTGATTAGAAGGTACTGTTAGAATACTTTTCTGATTCCATTGCAGTGTTAAATTCTTTTTTATTATTATTATTATTTGTCATATAGAAGTCTGTACTTCAACAAAAGATGTCAAGAATTTCAAGTTAATATCCTCACACATATATTCTTACTAGAAGGTCACTGGTGTGTTTGCAATCAAGGTGTAGCATTCCCGGCTTTGGTGTGCTACTTTGATTGTGTAAAATAGACCGGAAGTAAAGTGGAATCAACCGTGACTTCTAGTTTCTACAGCAACAACAGCTGAATTCTTGTGTTATGTCAACTAGAAGTAATGACAGTACTTTTTATTTTATTTTATTTATTTAGAAATAGAGTTTCACGTTTGTTGCCCAGGCTGGAGTGTGAGATTAAGAACTTCAGCAGTGGGGTGGGTTTATGAAAGAGGGTGACAATCCTTACTGTTGGTTGGGTGTGCACATGAGAGTCACAGTAGCTTCTGTGTCCTGGGCCACGTTATGAAACTCTGTATAACCCAAGGGCTCTGTACAGTGTGCAAGACAGTTGCTGTGTGCTCTGGAAACTTGTGCTGGTATAGAGTCAGGATCTTACTCATTGCCCTAGGTACAAGAGTCAACATCTCTCCTATTGGCTGGGTTCAGGTATGAAAGTCCTCATTGTCCCTGTGTGCTGTCTCCAGAAATGAGTCAGCATCACACCTGTGGCCAGGCCTATGTACGACAGTCACAATTCCAACTGTGTACTCCTGTGAGATCCAGGACCTCACCAGTGGGCTGTGTCCATGTTTGAGGGCGACAATTCTGGCAGCTGAGTGTGAATATGAGAGTCATAATATCATCTGAGTGCTGTTTTTTTTTTGTTTTCTGAGACAGAGTCTTGCTCTGTCACTCAGGCTGGATGACAATGTGTCATTGCCGAGATGTGCAATGGCGCAATCTTGACTCACTGCAACCTCCGCCTCCCGGGTTCAAGTGATTCTCCTGCCTCAGCCTCCCAAGTAGCTGGGATTACAGTCATGTGCCACCACACCTGGCTAATTTTTGTGTTTTTAGTAGAGATGGGGTTTCACCATGTTGGCCAGACTGGTCTCAAACTCCTGACCTCAGGTGATCTGCCTGCTTCGGCCCCCAAAGTACTGGGATTACAGGTGTGAGCCTGCTCCTGTGTTGTTATGACACTTTCTGTAGCACTCAAGGGCTTTATATGATATGTGTGAGTGTGATAATCCTCTGTTATCTTCATAAAAGTAGGAGACCCAGGACCTTACCAGTTGCCCTAAACGTATCTATGAGAGTCAAAATCCCTCCTATTGGCTGGGTACACAAATGAGAGTTATTTTCACAGCTGTGAGTTGAGCCCAGGTATGTCACACTCTCACCTGTGGGAAGGAACAAGGCAAAAGAGTCACATCACCTAGGTACTGGGCCCAGTGTTATGTCACAATTCCTCCTGTAGGCAGGGCCCAGGCAGGAGAGGTGAGTTACCTCACCTAGGGGATGGAACCAGTGATATAATTCCTTCTGTGGCCCAGGCCCAGGCAGGAGTGTCATCTCACCTGTATACTGTGCCCAGAAATATGTCACAATCTTTTGTGCATAAAGGCCCCCAAAAATAAGTGAAACGACCTAGATTTTAGGCCCATAGATCTGTCACAAAGCCTTCTGTGGGCAGAGCCTAGGCAGGAAAGTGATATATCACTGGATGCAGCATGTAGGTGATGTCACTCTCCTTCCTGAACTCTGTCCCCAAGGGACATTGTGACACATCACTGGGCACAGCACACAGGTGATGTGACTTTTTTTTGCCTGGGTCCTGATCTCAGGGGGCATTGTGACCTATCGCCTTGCCCAGTACCCAGGGCAGGTATTAAGCAGGAGAGGAGACTAACACCACCTAGATGCCGGGCTCAGGTACACGTCAGAATCCCAGCTGTGAGCAAATCCAGGGAGAAGAAGAGTAACATCTGGGTGCTGGGCCCAGTGATATGTCACAATGCAACCTGGGGCCAGGCAAAAGAGAAGAGTCACATTACCTAGGTGCTAGGCCCAGTGATGTGTCACAATCACCAATTGGGCAGGTCCTAGACAGGAGAGGAGAGTCACATCACCTGGGTGCTGAGTCTGGTAATGTGTCACAGTCCCAGAGCAGGGAGGGGGCAGGAGAGGAGGTTCACATCATCTAGAGGATTGGCCCAGAGAGATGTCACAATTTCTCCTTTGGGTAGTGCTAAAGCAAGAGGGTTACATTACCTGGGTGCTGAGCCCAGCAATATTTTACAATCCTGAGGGCGGGGCTCAGGCAGAGAGGAGATTCATATCACATGGTTGATGGGCCCAGCGACATGTCACAATGTCCTCTGTAGGCAGCGCACAGGCAGGAGAATCACATTACCTGGTGCTGGGTCGAGGAATATGTCACAATTTTCTCTGTAGGCACGGCCCAGGCAGGAGAGGAGAGCCACATCACCTAGGTGCTGGGTTCAATGATATGTCAAATTCCCTTGAGGGCAGGGCTCAAGCAGGAGAGTCACATAACCTAGGTGCTTGGACTGAGTATATGTCACAATCCCATTTGTGGGCTTGGCCCAGGCAGGAGAGTCAAATCATTCAGATTCTGGGCAAAAGTATCTTTCACAATTACACTCGCAGAAAGGTCCAGGGATGACATTTACGATCCTGCACATGTCCCGGGTTATGTATGAGAGCCAATATCTCCTGTGGGTTGGGTCCAAGAATGCAAAGCAGTCTCAGTGCTGGACTGAATCCCTGCATGAGAGCCCCAATTCTACCTGATGTCCAAGAGTCATTATTCCACCTGTGGACCAGATCCATGTGTAAGAGTCACAATTCCAACCTTTGACTCACTCTTGGTGTGACAGTCAAAACCTCAACAGTGGTCTGTGTCCATCTGGAAGGGTGACAATCCTTACAGTCAGCTGGGTGTGCATGGGAGAGTCACAATCTCTTCAGCATGGTTGTCCCTATTGACACTTTCAGTGTCACTTGAGGAATTTATATGTTATGTGTGAATGTTGTCATTCTCTTTGACTTTGGTACAAGTAGGAGACCCAGGACCTTATCCATTGTTGTGAGCTAACCTATGAGAGTGAAAATCTCTTCTCTTGGCTGCATCCAGGTATACAAGTCATTGTAGCATGTGTATACCTATATGGGCTCAGGTATATTTAATAATCCCATCTATGGGCAGAGACGATGCAGGAGAGTCACATCACCTAGGTTCTGGGCCCAGTGATATATTCAGGATAAATGAATTACAATTTTTAAAACAAACAGAGTAAAATAACAGACTGGATGCAGTGGCTCATGCCTGTAATCCCAACACTTTGGGAGGCCAAGGCAGGTGAATCACCTGAGGTAGAGAGTCCAAGACCAGCCTGGCCAACACGGTGAAACCTTGTCTCTGACAAAATTACAAAATTAGCAAGGCATGGTGGCATGTGCCTGTCGTCCCAGCTACTCAGGAGGCTGAGGCAGGAGAATCGCTTGAACCCGGGAGGCGGAGGTTGCAGTGAGCCAAGTTTGTGCTCTTGCACTCCAGCCTGGGCAACAGAGCGAGACTTCACAGTCTCAAAATAAATAAATAAATAATAAAAATAAAATAAATAAATTATTAATAATATCCAGATGAAACAGTTATCTGCATGTTCAAGTTGTTTAACTTATATCATTCAAAAACTATAAATTTTTATAAACAATTGAAAAACTATTAAAAATATATCAATTTCTTGTTTTTAGTTTTAAAATACTGTCATGTGGCCGGGTGCGGTGGCTCACACCTGTAATCCCAGCCCTTTGAGAGGCCAAGGTGGGCAGATAACCTGAGGTCGGGAGTTCGAGACCAGCCTGACCAACATGGAGAAACCTGGATTCAGTCAAAAGTTGAAATTGTGACTCTCCTACGTGAATCTTCTCCACAGGTTGGATAATGACTCTCAGACCAGGATTTAGAACTTATTGCTGGTGAAGCTGTGACTCCTTTACTGAAACAGTCCCCTGCAGGCAGGATTGGGGATCTTATGCACAAATCCAGTTAACACTTGAGACTTTGACTCATGTACTTGGACCAAACTCACAGGCATCAACTCTCATACCTGAAGCCAAGACATGTGTGGGATTGTTAAGCTCTTCTCTGGGCCTTTCCACAGATGTGGTTGTGATATATACCTTTGCCCAGCACCTGAGTGAGGTGCCTCTCCTGCCTGGGTCCGGCTCCTAAATAGGATTGTGAGATATACCTGGACCCAAGCTCTCAGGTGATATGACTCTCCTGTGTGGGCCCTGTCACAATGGGGGATTTTGCTATACTGCTGGACGTAGTATCTAGGTGATGTGACTCTCCTTTCCTATCTGGGCTGTACTTACAGGGGAGATTGTGATACATCGCTGAGCCCAGCACCTACGTGATATAACTCTGCTGCCTGGGCCCTGCCCACACAGGGCATTATGGTATATTGCTGGGCCCAACACCCAGGTGATGTGACTCTTTTCTGGGCCTTGTCCTCAGGGTGCATGGTGATCTATCACTGGATCTAGCACACGGTTGATGTAAATCTCCTGCCTACGGTCTTGCCCATAGGAGATATTGTAACATATTGCTGGGCTCAGCACTCAGGTGATATGCCTCTCCTGCCAGGGCTCTGCCCACAGTGGGGACTGTGACACATTACGGGGGCCAATACCTATGCCATGCATCTCCTTTTCTTCCTTGGTCCTACTCTCAAAGAAATTTGTAACTTCTTGCTGGGCCAAGCACCCAGGTGATGGGACACGTCTTCCTGGGCCCCGCCCACAGAATTTCTGGGGCAGAAATTGTAACATATTTCTGGGCCCAGAACCAAGGTGGTATAATTCTTTTGCCTCAGCTTTGCCCACATAAAGGATTGTGACAGATTCCTGGCCCAGCATCCAGGTTAGGTGACTCTCGTGCCCTGTCTCTCCCCACATGTGGGATTGTGACATATCAGTGGGCCCAGAACCAAGGTGATGTGAGTCTCCTGTCTGTGCCCTGCCCACAGGGGAGATTGTGACACATTGGTGGGCTCACCATCCAAGTGACGTGAGTCTCTTGCTTGGATTTTACCCAAAGAAAGTATCGTGACACATCTGTGGATGTGACTTTTCTGCTTGATCCCTGCCCACATTTGAAATTGGGGCATACGTCTGTTTCCATCAGCTAGGCGATGGAGCTCTCCTTCCCGGTCCCTGTCCAAATGGAGGATTGTAACATACACCTGCTTCCAGCACCTAGGTAATGTGACTCTCCTGCCTGGACCCGGCCTCCAGGTAATTGTGACATACCTGAACCCATCTTCTGAGTCGTGTTGCTCTTCCTCCTGGATCCTGCCCAGAGGGTAGATTGTGGTATGTACCTGGACCCAGCACCTAGATGATGGTTACACTTTGCCCGGACCTAAAACACAAAAAAGATTTTGACAGATTTCTTAGCACCTCCACTGCCTAGGCTAAAGCCACAAGTGGGATTACATAAAACTGGGCCAAGTACTGAGGTGATTTGAGCCTTTTTTAGGTCAAGTTCTCAGGGGGCTGACATATACCTGGGCTCGGGAATTACGGTGATGGGGCTGTCCTGCATGGGCCCAATCCACAGCGGAGATTGTGACATATACCTGGGCCCAGCCCACAGGTCATGCGACTCTCTCACCTGGGCCAAGGCCACAAATGGGATAGTGACATATAGTTGAACCAAGCACCTATGTGTTCTGACTCTCATGCCTGGCCAAAGTCACAAGGGGCATTGTGACCATACCTGGGCCCAGCACTTAGATAATGTGAGTCTTTAGCCTGATCCCAGCCCACAGGGAGTATTGTGACACATACCCGGACTCGGCACCTATGGGAGGTATATATCTAACCTGGGCCAAGCTGACGGAAGAGACTGGACAAGATACCAGGGTTAAGCACCTAGACGATGTGGCTCTCTCACCTGGGACCTGCCCATAGCGGGGATTGTGGCATACACGTGGTCTCAGTACCTAGGTGATGTAACTCTTCTGCCTGGGCCAAGGCCATAGGTGGGATTGTGATGTACGGCTAGTTCCAGAACCTAGGTGATATGAATCTCCAACATGAGCCCAAGCAACAGGAGGGAATGTGACACATACCTGGGCCCAGTACCTAGGTGACGTGGCTGTCTTGCCTGGGACCTACCAAACAGGGGATTGTCATATACCTGGGCCCCACGCCTAGGTGATGTGACTCTTCCGCTGGGCCTCGACCATAGGAGAGATGGTGACAGATACATGGGCCCAGACTTCAGGTGATGTAGCTCTTCTGCCTGAGCCAAGCCCACAGGGGGAACCATGAGATTTAGCTGGACCTTGCTCACAGGCAGTGATGACTCTCACACCTGGACCCAGCGAACAGGAAACATTCTGACTCTCATAGCTAGCCTTAAGGAAATAGGTAAGGTCATGGATCTCATACTTGTATGAAAGTCACAGAGAGATTTGTGACTCTCAAGCATATCACATAAAACTCTCAAGTGGTAGAGTTAACACATTGTGGCTCTCATGCACATCCAGCTGAAAGTTAGGATTGTTACTCTTACACATGGACATAGCTCACTAGTGAGGTCCCCAATTTTATAGCCAAACATACTTGACGTTGGAATTGCGACTCTCCTATGTGAATCTTGACACAGGTGGGATGGTCATTCATTTTTGGACCAAGCTCACAGGCACAATGATGACTCTCATACCTGGACCCAGCCAATAAGAAACATTTTTGGCCGATCGTGGTGGCTCATGCCTGTAATCCCAACACTTTGGGAGGATGAGGTGGGCGGATCACGAGGTCAGGAGTTCGAGACCAGCCTGGCCAATATGGTGAAACCCCATCTCTACTAAAAATACAAGAATTAGCCGGGTGTGATGGCATATGCCTGTAGTCCCAGCTACTCAGGAGACTGAGGCAGGAGAATCACTTGAACTCAGAAGGCAGAGGTTGCAGTGATCATGCCACTGCACTTCAGCCTGGGTGAAAGAATGAGACTCCATCTCAAAAAAAAAAAAAAAAAAAAAAAAAAAAGCCAGCACGGTGGCTCAAGCCTGTAATCCCAGCACTTTGGGAGGCCGAGACGGGCGGATCACGAGGTCAGGAGATAGAGACCATCCTGGCTAACCTGGTGAAACCCCATCTCTACTAAAAAATAAAAATAAAAAAACTAGCCAGGCGAGGTGGCAGGCGCCTGTAGTCCCAGCTACTGGGGAGGCTGAGGCAGGAGAATGACGTAAACCCGGGAGGCGGAGCTTGCAGTGAGCCAAGATCCGGCCACTGCACTCCAGCCTGGGTGACAGAGTGAGACACCGTCTCAAAAAAAAAAAAAAAAGACATTGGTATTTTAGGAAATTGGTCCGTTGTTTTTTTTTTTAATGAGGAGAAATTCATATAATTATGTATTTCAAACATTCAGAATGTTTCTCTCTTACATTAGTAAAGAAAAATGATGCCCTGAACACCCACCTCATGGTGACTTGCATCACTGTTATGAGTCAACAACAAGGGGCAACTTTCCTTAAATTTATCTTCATGAGGCTGGGCGCAGTTGCTCATGCCTGTAATCCCAGCATTTTGGGAGGCCGAGGCGGGCAGATCACCTGAGGTCAGGAGTTCGAGGAGCTCAAGACTAGCCTGGCCAACATTGCAAAACTCCGTCTCTACTAAAAATACAAAAATTACCCAGGCGTGGTGGCACACACCTGTAATCCCAGCTGCTTGGGGGGCTGAGGTAAGACAATCGTTTGAACCCAGGAGGCAGAGGTTGCAGTGAGCTGACACCGTGCCACTCACTGCAGGCTGGGTAGTAAAGCGAGATTCCGTCTCAAAAATAAAAAGATTTTCTTCATGAATTTTACATTTCCCACTAAGCTTCCATCATACTAATGATGCCCCCCTAATACTGAATGGCCTCTCATAGTTCTGAAGCAGCAACAGTAGGGTAAGCTAATTTTTGTATTTTTAGTAGAGACAGCGTTTCACCATGTTGGCCAGGCTGGTCTCAAAACATGTAGCAAGATGTTTTCTTATAAACACTAGAAATGTAGGCATTACATCCACTGATGTGAGAGTTTAACTACATCAATAATCATTACTTTTCAAAAATCTCAAGTACTGTCAATACAGAATAACTATTCATTGAATATAAATATATCTGTCCAAATATTAATGTCTTAATTCTTTAAAACATACAAACAAGTTTTCTAATTGTTTAGATTTTGGATTGTTTCCTATCTTAAATACTCTTGTTTAGCATAAAACTTTGAAGTGTTAGTACTTTTTTGTGTGATATTCTGATGTTTATTTCCTTTTTTTTATAATGAGTTTTTATTTCTTTTTTATAGAGAAGGGTGTTTTGCTATGATGCCTAGGCTGGTCTCAAAATTCTGGCCTCAAGTGATCTTTCTACCTCATCCTGCCAAAATGCTAGAATTATAGGCAGAGACACTGGACTTGATGTTTTTGTATTTATTTTTGAGCTGGAGTCTTGCTCTGTTGCCCAGGCTGGAGTGCAATGGTGTGATCTCGGCTCACTGCAACCTCCGCCTCCCAGGTTTAAGCAGTTCTCCTGCCTCAGCCTTTCAAGTAGCTGGGATTATAGGCACCTGCCACCGTGCCCAGCTAATTTTTGCATTTTTAGTAGAGACAGGGTTTCACCATGTTGGCCAGGCTGGTCTGAAACTCCTGGCCTCAGGTGATCTGCCTGCCTCAGCCTCCCAAAGTGCTGGAATTACAGGCGTGAGACACCGCATCCCACAGACTTGATTTTTTTTACTACTTCCTCACATGTATTACATCTCTAAACCTTTTTTAATGTGAACATGGGTTTTTAGATGTATAATTTGGAGAAAATTATTTCCACATTCATTACATGTACAGAGTTTCTGTAGTATAAGCTCTCTGATGTTTACTAAGGCAGCAGTCTTCAAACTTTTTGGAACCAGAGACTGGTTTCCTATAAGACAAGTTTTCCATGGACCAAGATTGTCATGAGCAGTGCACAACCTAGATCCACTGAATGGACAGCTCACAATAGAGTTTTTGCTTCTATGAGAATCTGTGCAGCCTGGTTTCTAACAGGTCATGGAACAGTACTGGTTCACAACCTGAAAGTTGGGGCCCCTGCACTAAGGTATAAACAATAATTAAATACTTTGCCACAACCTTTACTTTTTGTATTGAAAGCATATAAAAAGCAAATCTGTTTTTAGATTTTGTAAGGAGGTTTGATATATTTTTTTAGCCGGTGTTTGTCCTTGATATAGATAGATCAGGGCACTGAAAGAGAGTTTCCATGCTGACTCAGATATCTAGCAATGTTTTGGTTGTGGTTCATTCATTCAACACACATATCTTAAGTACTTACTTTGTGCAGTCACTTTTCTAGAACTTTGGCATAATTTAGTGACTGAAGCAGCAACGTTCTCTGGGCCTCAATTCTATTCAGGGACTCAGACACTCCAAGTAGACATCAAAAGGTCAATTTCAGAGAATGTGAAATGTATTTTTAGTAGAGACAGGGTTTCACCATGTTGGCCAGGCTGGTCTCAAACTCCTGGCCTCAGGTGATCCACCCGCCTCAGGAGGCCCTCATGACCTCCTCTATGTATGGATGCATCCTCTCAGATTCTGATCAGCGTTACAGAGTCCAGGGCCAACTATAAACTGGGTGGATTTCAGGTCCAGAAGGAAGACCTCCTGTCACCCAAGAGTATGGGAAGAATATCTGTGGCTGAGGAGAGATTGACAGAACTTTGGGTTCCATACATCTTATGTGTCCCATGAGAGGAATGACGGGGGCTTAGCACTTTGGGAGGCCGAGACAGGCAGATCACCTGACCAGCCTGGAGTTCAAGACCAGCCTGACCAGTATGGTGAAACCCCATGTCTACTAAAAATACAAAACTTAGCTGGGCATGGTAATGGGTGCCTGTAGTCCCAGCTACTCCAGAGGCTGAGGCAGGAGAATTGCTCGAATCCGGGGGGCGGAGGTGGCAGTGAGCTGAGATCATGCCACTGCGCTACAGCCTGGGCGACAAAGTGAGACTCCATCTCAAAAAAGAAAAAAGAAGAAAAAAAAAACATATCTGGCTGGACGTGGTGGCTCACACCTGTAATTACAGCACTTGGGGAGGCCGAGGCAGGAGGATCACCTGAGGTCAGGAGACCAGCCTGGCCAACATGGTGAAACCCCATCTCTACTAAAAATACAAAAATTAGCCAGGCATAGTGGCAGGTGCCTGTAATCCCAGCTACTCAGGAGGCTGAGGCAGGAGAATTACTTGAACCTGGGAGGCAGAGTTTGCAATAAGCCAAGCCTGGGCAACAAGAGCCAAACTCCATCTCAAAAAAAAAAAAAATCTGTGGATGGGGCCAGTGATGCCCTGCCAAAGGGTGGGGAGGCTAGAACTCAACGCTGGTCCGAGATACCCATCCTCAGAATAGATACTTCCCAGTTCTGCCTGTCCTTCTCCATTTTATATCGTCTACTTCTGACCCCCAGCATAAAAGTCAATTTTACCAAATTTTAAAGTAAGAAATAATACCAATTCATTGTCCAGGCGTGGTTGCTCATGCCAGTAATCCCAGCACTTTGGGAGGCTGAGGTGGGTGGATCACTGAGGTCAGGAGTTCAAGACCAGCCTGGCCAACACGGTGAAACCCCATCTCTACTTACTAATACTACAAAAAATTAGCCAGGTGTGGTGATGGATGCCTGTAATCCCAGCTACTCAGGAGCCTGAGGCAGGAGAATTGCTCGAACCCAAAAGGAGGAGGCTGCAGTGAGCCGAAATCATGCCACTGCACTCCAGTCTGGGCAACAGGAGGGAAACTCCATCTGAAATAGTATCAATTCTCTTCAATTTCTTACAGAAGACAGGAGAAGAGAGAGTACCTGCTAACTCTATATGAGACCAGCATTAACCTACATCAAACCAGACAAAGACATTACGAGAAAATAAAACCACAGACCAATATCTCTTATAAATATACATGCAAAAACCTCAACAAAATACTAGCAATTCAAATTCAACAAGGTACAAAAACAATTACACACTATGGACAACTTGGATTTATTTCAGATAATGCAAATACGTTTTAACTTTTAAAAAACAATTAATGCAGTCTATTCCATGGAGACTAAAGAGGAAAAATAACATGAGCATATAAATGGAGAGAAAAACATCTGAAATCATCCAGTACCTTCTGGTGGTTAAAAGACTGAGCAAAGAATGAACAGAAGGGAACTTCCTCAACTTTATACAGAACAGTTTTTAAAATCCCAACAGCTGGCTGGGCGTGGTGGCTCATGCCTGTAATCCCATCACTTTGGGAGGCCGAGGCAGGCAGATCACCTGAGGTCAGGAATTCGAGATCAGCCTGACCAACATGGTGAAATCCCACCTCTACTAAAAATAAAAAATTAGCCAGGTGTGGTGGCGAGTGCCTGTAGTCCCAGCTACTCAGGAGGCTGAGGCAGGAGAATTGCTTGAACCCGGGAGGTGGATGTTGCAATGAGCTGAGATCATTGCACTCCAGCCTGGGCAACAGAGTGAGACTCCATCCCAAACAAACAAACAAACAAACCCAACAGCTACCATCATAACCTAGATGGTGAGAACTAGAAGTTATCCTGCTGAGATCAGGATCTGGTCAGCCATGTTCTCTATCAGCACTCAGCATTTTATTGAAAATGTGTATAGTATAATACAGGGGAGGAAAGTGTATACTTCTTGCAAGGGATAAAATAAAACTGCCATTTTTTGCAGATGACTGGATTGTCTGTATAGTAAGTCCAAAATGATCAACCTAAAAAAATCTGGAACTAATAAGTGATTATAATAAGGGTACAGAAAACAAGATTTACAAAAGTAAATTGTTTCCAATATAGCAGGAATGAACAAGTCAAATTTGAAATTTTAAATGCCTTAACATTTAAATTATCACTTTTCAAAATGAAACACATATAAACCTAACAAAATATATACAAGATCATTTTTATAAGAACTATAATTCTGATGAAAAAATTCAATAACTATATACAATGTTATAGGTATTTTGAAAATATTTTTCTTCCAGTCTGAGCTTTGTCTTATTCAAATAAGAAGCAAGTATTTCACAGAGTGTAATCTGTATTTCACAGAAAAAATATTTTCTTCTCATATACAAGAAAACTCAGTATTGTCAAGATGTCATTTCTCAGCTTCATCTATAGATCAACACAATCCCAATCTAAACCCAGGGAAATTATGTTGTGGATTTTGAGAACACTTTCTAACACATGAAGAGAGAAAACCAAAACCCATACAATATTGAAAAATAACGAAGTAACAGGACTGTTATTACTCAACTTCAATACTTGTTATAAATCTGTAGTAATCATGAGACATTGTATTGGCAAAATAATCCACAAATTGATCAAAGGAACAAATACAAATCTCAAAGATCTACAAAAATACAGTTAACTGATTTTTCACAAAGAATAAAAAGCAATACAATGGAGAAAAAATAGACTTTTAACAAATGGTGCTGTAACAACTGGACATCCATATGCAAAAAATTGAATCTAGGCATAGTTTTACACTCCTCAAAAATTATCTCAAGGGCAGGCGCTGTGGCTCATGCCTGTAATCCCCGCACTTTGGGAAGCCGAGGCAGGCAGATCACCTGAGGTCAGGAGTTGGAACCAGCCTGACCAACATGGTGAAACCCCGTCTCTACTAAAAACACAAAATTAGCTGGGCGTGGTGGTGCTGCCTGTAATCCCAGCTGCTAGGGAGGCTGAGGCAGGAGAATCGCTTGAACCCAGGAAGCAGAGGTGGAGGTGAGCCAAGATCGCGCCATTACACTCCAGCCTGGGCAACAAGAGCAAAACTCCATCTCAAAAACAAAAATTATCTCAAAATGTATCATAGACCTAAATGTAAACACAAAACAATGAAACTAGAAGAAAACAGGAAAAAAATCTAGATGTTCTCAAATAGAGCAATAATATGCTATTCTTCATTGAAATTTAAAAACAAAATCTGTGAAAGACATTGGTCTCATACGAATAAGAAAAGGCACAGACTAGAAGAAAAACATTTTCTTTTTCTTTTTTTTTTAGACGGAG
This sequence comes from Trachypithecus francoisi, assembly GCF_009764315.1. Taxonomy (NCBI): domain Eukaryota; kingdom Metazoa; phylum Chordata; class Mammalia; order Primates; family Cercopithecidae; genus Trachypithecus; species Trachypithecus francoisi. Next base: position 54,509,546 of record NW_022681457.1, read on the forward strand.
TCTCACTCTGTCGCCCAGACTGGAGTGCAGTGGCCGGATCTCAGCTCACTGCAAGCTCCGCCTCCCGGGTTCACGCCATTCTCCTGTCTCAGCCTCCCGAGTAGCTGGGACTACAGGCGCCTGCCACCTCGCCCAGCTAGTTTTTTTTTTTGTATTTAGTAGAGACGGGGTTTCATCGTGTTAGCCAGCATGGTCTCGATCACCTGACCTCGTGATCCACCCATCTCGGCCTCCCAAAGTGCTGGGATTACAGGCTTGAGCCACCGCGCCCGGCCGAAAAACATTTTCAAAACACCTATCTGGAAAGAAATATTATCTAAGATATGTAACAAACACTTAAAATTCAGCAAAAAGAAATGAACATCTACCATGGATTGCATACATTACATATATTACTTTTTAGAACCCCCAACAGAATGAAGACCTAACATACACAAATTATACTTTCTGAACAATCTTTCAGACTATAAAGGCACAGAAAAAGCTAAAAGACTTTTTCGTATTCCTGGTCTACCTCACTAAAATGTCTTCGGCCGGGCCCGGTGGCTCACGCCTGTAATCCCAGCACTTTGTGAGGCCAAGGCAGGCTGATCACATGACGTCAGGAGATGGAGACCATCCTGGCTAACACAGTGAAGCCCTGTCTCTACTAAAAACACAAAAATTAGTCGGGCGTGGTGGTACGTGCCTCTAGTCCCAGCTACTCGGAGGGGGAGGCTGAGGCAGGAGAATCGCTTGAACCCGAGAGGTGGAGGTTGTAGGGAGCTGAGATCGTGCCACTGCACTCCAGCCTGGGCGACAGAGCGGGACTCCGTCAATAAATAAATAAATAAATAGTAACAGAGCGAGACTCCATTCAATAAATGAATAAATAAAATGTAATATTCGAAGGGCGTTGTAGCCAGCTCTCCAGGTTGCTTGGATTATGAGGAATGCATGGCTTCCTTCCAGGGCAAAGAGTAGCTGTGAAAAATAATATGATAGCTGTAACACGGATTTTTTAAACATGGCTTCAATTTGACACGTCAGAATATTTGAGATTCTAAATCACTGTGCCAGACTGTTTTACATTAGCCCAAGATAATCAGTTCTTCCTGAAAACCACTTTTTTTTTTTTTTTTTTTTTGAGACGGAGTCTCACTCTGTCGCCCAGGCTGGAGTGCAGTGGCCGGATCTCAGCTCACTGCAAGCTCCACCACCCGGGTTCACGCCATTCTCCTGTCTCAGCCTCCCGAGTAGCTGGGACTACAGGCGCCCGCCTCGTCGCCCGGCTAGTTTTTTGTATTTTTTTTTAGTAGAGACGGGGTTTCACCGTATTAGCCAGGATGGTCTCGATCTCCTGACCTCGTGATCCGCCCGTCTCGGCCTCCCAAAGTGCTGGGATTACAGGCTTGAGCCACCGCGCCCGGCCGAAAACCACTCTTTTCTCATTAAATTTTTTCTGAAGTTTACTGATTTCAGGTAGAATTTTAAATTCTCCTTAAAAACAGAAACAAAAGGACTAACTGACAAAAACTAGTGAAAGCGTGCTCGGCTGGGCGCGGTAGCTCACGCCTGTAATCCCAGCACTTTGGGAGGCCGAGGCGGGCAAATCACGAGGTCAGGAGATCAAGACCATCCTGGTCAACAAGTTGAAACCGTCTCTACTAAAAACACAAAAATTAGCTAGGCATGGTGGCCCATGCTTGCAATCCCAGCGACTCCGGAGGCTGAGGCCGTCGAATCGCTTGAACCTGGGAAGCGGAGGTTGCAGTGAGCTGAGATCCCTCCACTGCACTCCAGCCTGCAGACAGGGTGAGACTCCGTCTCAAAAAAAAAAAAAAAAAAAATTAAATAAAATAAATAAAGTGCTGAAATGTACTGACATGATCATGGGTACCTCTAAATAATTAGACTCTACCAGTTTTAAGTAGAAAAAATAAATAAAACTTCAAAGGAGTCCCTACCTTTGGGGAAACCAGCCACTTTTACCCAATAGTCCCGACATACATACACACCCGTCCCCCCAACCAGCAGGGCAGTGTCTGGCGCCTAAGAGCGCGGGGCCTAGGTGGTCTGGGCAGGGTCCAGTGGGTCGCATGCCCGCACTGGGGGTCCCCAGCCGTGGGACCGAGCGGGCGCGGAGGAGTCGGAGTGTCGCGTGGGCTGGGACTGGCGGTGGCCCTTGCCGTCGGGGAGCGCCGTGGTTCCCGCTCTAGGAAGTTGGTCCCTGCTGCCCCCGGAGGGCTCTGCAGCCTCCTGGGAGGGACCGCGGCGGGGAGGAGGCGGAGCCAGGCGGCCCAGGAGCCCTAAGGTTGGCTGGGCTGGGAGAATTCCGGGAGATGCAACCCGGCCACGCCTGCCCAAGTAAGGATCCGCCCTCCTCCTCCCCCAGATTCCGGGGGTGGGGGTCATTCCTCCCGCCGGTTCCCGAGCGGATGTGGGAGTCGTCTGCCGGCAGGGAGTCTGAGGACCTGGACACCCGCCATGCTGCGCGCTCAACCTGGCCGTGGCCTTGGTGGCGGCACCGCCTTGGAGCCTCTGAGCCAGGAGAAGCGAGGATTAGGAGGGTGGCGGCAGGCGGGGAACTTGACAATCTGGGAGCCTGGTTGGGGAAAAGGCTGCGTGTGCATGCCACTGCCAGGTGAGTCCCGGGTTCTGCTGCCACTGCTCCAGAAGGTCACCTCTTGAGCGGGCACAGCGGTGTGTGTGGCGCCTGGAGCCGCAGGGCCACCACCCAAGTGTGAGAGGGGAGCCTGGCCCCTGGCATCCACAGACCCTGCCTCTAGGCCCCAGGTCCTGGCCAGATTCGCCAAAGCCAGAGGCTGGAATTGAAGGCTGGATGAGCGGGTTCAACTGAAGTTCAGCCCCTGCCCAGCAGTGGCCAGCATGACGCGGTGACACTCTCTAGTGCCACCACTGCCCCTACCCTACTCTCAAGCCGGGTGGGCTAAGGGATTTTTCTACCCCATGGAGTGCATACCCAACGCCAGGCAGAGGTAAGGGTCATGTCTCAGGAGTGTGGGGCTGCCGGCAGTCAGGGTCCTGTGAGACCAGGAGGGTCTTCTAGGAGGGGCCGCGAAGCCAGGGAAGGAGACGGAGCTCCAGACCCACCTTGCAAAGACGCGGCAGTCTCCGAGGTGTGCCTCTGGCAACCCCTCGCCAAATCGCCAAGGGCTCCGGGGGCCATCTGCCCTGCACACGCGCTGCCAGACTCCTGGCTACCAACCAGAGAGGAGTGGCCTGGAGGAGGCTACCAAGGACCACCCCCTGGGAACAAGCAACCTCCAGCCTGGGCAAGGGGGTCGCTGACACCCCCATCCCCAGCCTGACAACCATGTGCAGGGAGGCCCTGGACTGGTGAGTGAAGGGGATTGGAGGAGGGCAGGTGGCCCAGCAGGCCCCTGACTGATTTTAGGGTGAATAAGCTGGGAGTGGAGCCGCCTGGTTGGCGGAAGGGTGGAGCGCTCTGGGTGGTGGTGGGCGTTGGGGATTGAAGGGAGTTGGAGGGCGATGTCTGCCGGGACCTCTAGGGCTCCAAGGCTGCCAGATTCCTGGCCAGACTCTTGCTGTCCTTCTTGAACCTCAGTTTCCTCACCTGTCCAAGACCATGGATATGGCAGAGCCATTTGGATGATGAGGTCAGATATTCCTGCTAAGGGTTTATTAGCCTGCCTGGTCTCTGGATTTTTTCTTTCCTGACTTTGTTAAGAAACTTTGCTGCCCAATGTCTACTTTTGGGGAGTGAGTTGGGAAGGCAGGAAGGCAGGAATCTCACCTTTTGCTTCAGAGTCCTTTCCCGGCCCCTCCTCCATTTAGGCTCAATTAAAGCACATAGCTGGCAGCAAGTTTCCTACCCAAGCCAGCTGCAGAGTCCAAAACAAAATGGTTTTGTTTCCTGACAGCAGGGCCTCGTTTCACCCCAAAATCCAAACCCCTTTGGGTGGTCAGCTTCTGATAGCAGTCTGAATTTGATTCTTGTCCTCTGGGGATCGACCCAAGGCCCTTATGATGAAGCCTTTCTCCTCCTCCATCCAACCCCCATGCCTCCCACAGTGTGTTGGGGGTTCTTAACTGTAGTGACCTGGAATTGGAAACAAGGGTTCCCCAGCAGGGGACATGCCCCTCCCAAGCAGGCTGGCCTAGCATAGCCTGATGGACATCAGATCGGGGGCAAGAGACCTAGGAAAGGGAGCATCTCTCACCCCCGACTTTCACATGCTGCAGCCATTTAATGGGGTGTGGTAGCCTGTCTGGGTACCCTGGCATTCAGGAAAGGATTTTTTTTCTTGAGATGGAGTCTTGCTCTGTCGCCCAGGCTGGAGTGCAGTGGGGCGATCTCAGCTCACTGCAAGCTCCGCCTTCTGGGTTCACGCCATTCTCCAGCTTCAGCCTCCCGAGTAGCTGGGACTACAGGCACCCGCCACCACGCCCAGCTAATTTTTTGTATTTTTAGTAGAGACGGGGTTTCACCATATTAGCCGGGATGGTCTTGATCTCCTGACCTCGTGATCCACCCACCTTGGCCTCCCAAAGTGCTGGGATTACAAGCGTGAGCCACTGCGTCCAGCCAGGAAGGGATTTTTATCTTGTGCCATGGTGGGAGAAACTGAGGCACAGGGCCAGTGAGTGACAGAATCACAAAGACTATGTGGCTGGAAAAATGCTCCCCAGGCTCAACAAGGCCCCCACAGGATTCAGCAGCCTTTGGGCTACAACAGTGGCATGTTCTTGGCGTGTGGGACCCTGGTTGACATCAGCACCTTGGGGTAAGGATGGGTTTCTGGCAAAAAAAAAAAAAAAAAAAGGATGCTATGGGCTGGGCATGGTGGTTCATGCCTGTAATCCCAGCGCTTTGGGAGGCCGAGGCAGGTGGGTCATGAGATTAGGAGTTCGAGACCAGCCTAACCAACATGGTGAAACCCCATCTCTACCAAAAATACAAAAATTAGCTGGGCGTGGTGGTGGGTATCTGTAATCCCAGCTACTCAGGAGGCTGAGGCAGGAGAATCGCTTGAACCTGGGAGGCGGAGTTTGCAGTGAGCCAAGTTCACGCCACTGCACTCCAGCCTGGGCAACAGGGCGAGACTCTGTCTCAAAAAAAAAAAGGAGTGGCGCACTGTGAGGTAGAGATATCACCCCCCTTTCCCTGGCCTTGGGCACAGCAAGAGTTTTGTTCTCTGATGTATATGAGGACAAGTGTCTGTGGGGGTGGAAGTGGGTCCCTTCTTTTCTTGATCAAGAAAGAACTCATACGAGGGCTGCTTGGGGGATTACGGGCCAGGTGTGCCTGACAGCTGGGTGGCGCATCGGGGGGCTCAGCTGGCCTGTGCCTCGCTGCCACCTCCCCAGGAAGAGCCAGACCCTGCACTGTTAGTGCCCACTCTTGCCCAGTCCCACACTGTCCTTCACCTGGCAGCCCCCTGCCTGACTCCCTCAACTCAGCCCCTATTGGGTCTCCCTGGGTACCCTATGGGCCCTGGGATAGGATTGCAGGAGGCAGGAAACCTGCTACCAACCTCTGCCTGAAGTTGGGGTCCCTGGCCTCTGCCTGCACCTAGGGGACGGGGATGAGCCTATCAAAGGTCAGGATCAGCTCTGTCAAGGGTCAGCACTCAGCCTCATGCAGAGCCCTACCCGGCTCCTCACTTTGCACTGGTGGAGGCTTCAATCATGGCTGGCTTCATTCCTTCCCAGATCCCAGGAGAGATGCACATTCTGAAAGAAGATCTGAATTTTCCAGCTCAGCTGAACACTCGGCCCCTGCCCTTGACCACACACTCTGGTTTTCTCACCCTGAGTCCCTGCTTGCCTCTGCCCACCTGCTTGTCCTAGGCAGGTGATGGTATTTCCGCCCCATGTGTGCTTGGGCTATGAGGGTCACCTTTCAGAAGGCACTGTCTGGCAGTGGGCAGCACTGTCACTGTTACAGAGCTTATAGCCTGCAGTGAATGCCAAGAATGAGTTCTCAGACAATTCCAGCTGAGTGGGCCCAGGGCAGGGGTAGCTGGTCTGAGAGAGTCCGACTTAGCATCTGTCTATTTATTGAAAAGGCTTGTTAAACCACAGACATCTACTAGATGGCTTTTTTGAGGTGGGGTCCTGAGACACTTGTGACCTTGTAAAAGCACTTAAACCGCATTCTTAGGAGGCTGTTTTCAGTGTTCCTTATCACACCACACACTCCACTCCCTGTCCTGTTTTCAAAGTCAAGGAGTTTCATTCCCATGCACAAATAACATACACACAGTGCCTCAGTATTTTTCTATGCCCCGACCTCAAATGCCTTGTACATAAGCTTGAATATGTTGCACATAAGCATTTATGTTGCTTATGTTGTGTTGCCGTGCACCCCCCCATATCTCCCCCCTCTTTAATTTTTAGAGCATGCTGGTCATCTAATGCAAGGTAAGCTTCTATTGTTCTTCTCTGGTCATGGATGGGTTGGGTGGCAGCACAGAACCATCTGCAGATGCCTAGTAAACGGATACAAAAAAGAGTAAGTATAGCGGCTATCACTTAGACACGTATGTTTAACTTAGACAAGGCAGTTTTGGGGTTTAACTATTGAAAGCCTTCTTGTAATTATTGAAGGGTACTTGTTTGTAATTGCTGTGACTATTCTTCAAGTTGTTTCTTTAACTCACACTCAAGAGTAGAAATTTAAGAAGACAGGTGGTCCTGATAAGCTCTTTGCAGATGTGCTTTTACTCTCTCTTAAGCATATTGGGAGCTATTATGTGGCAGAGGTGTGACACAGATAGAATTTTATTGCCAGTCACAATGTAAATTTTGACAGGTAGTGAATGCCTGCTACTGATCCCTCAGCTATTTAACAGTGGCTTCAAGAGCCTCTCGGCGAGACAGAAGAGTTTTATTAATATTTACTTGTTCTTGAAATTCATGGATTACATTATATACTATGTGGTTCACCACTGAGGCTGTGTGAGTAGATTCCGTTAGAGAAACAGCTGCAGTAGTGGCAGTTGCTAATATAATAATAACTGAGACTAAAAAGGCAATTAAAGTGGCCAGAAATCTTTGTGTGTGTGTGTATGAGACAGTGCTTTTCTAAATAGCTGCAGGGTGGAATCTCTTTCTTAGTTCTTGGTTAAATTTACAGGCAGCCACAATTTTGCACACCATTTTAAGATCATGACATAGGTATATTTCACCGTGTAACATTTTGATGACACAAGCATGTAGCACACTAACTACTGGAAGAGACTTTAATATTATAAAACGATTGATTTTGCTTTATGTTAGGAACACTGCTTAAACAAAAGTATATAAGGGTGCATAGTAGAAATTAAGACTGTGTCAGTAACATTATTATGCAAAGAGAGGGTATAGTTGCCACTTCTAGTAATATACTCACTATGTGAAATAACTTGTACAAAAAAGGAAGTCTTAATCTCTAAATTTGGGTATGAACAGGGCTTAAAGCTTGTTTCTTTTTTAATTGTAATATTGGTCTTGAAAGCCTATACTTTGACTAGGTAATAGAACTATCAGAGGGACTCTTAAATCTGAGTCGGATTTCCAGACAGAAGAGAACTATGGGGACTTTAATCAAGTAAGGTGCCATTATTAAACAGAGGCTCGTGGCGCAGCGCAGGCTGTCTGCATGGTGATCACTGGACAGCCTCAAACTCATGTCGCCAGTCCTTACTCGGATGGCATTTAGGAAGATTAGGCACTTGTATAGCTTCATTAGAGATTTCAGTAAGATTGGTGGTAACAGCAGAAATAAAGGTCAAGTTTGCAAGCTTAGTATCCCTTTGAGGCTGATAGTAAAGATACTCCTGAGGAATGAAAGTAACACACTTATTATGTGCTATTGTGGAAAAAAACAAAGGGGGGTTACTAGACAATAAAATCAAGGAGTAATTCAGTTTAATCTATCTTAAATTTCCAGTTAAGGGGTAAGACAGGGGCATCTATTGACTTCTTGTTTAAAAAGTATCATTAGATGACAAAGGCAGGTCAGCCTCCTACTATGTAATAGCATCAAAAATGGGGATTTGTAACATGACTGTAATAAACATGTTCTTGAGCTGATGTTACTTGGCAAAGGGCAAGAATTACCAGCCACTGTCTTTCCTTCCTGGAGGCACCTCTCCAGCAGGGAAGTTTGTTGAGGAGACGCGGCCACCTGATCATACAGATGTTCGCTGACTGGGAGTCTTATCTAAGAACTGTCCTATGGGCGGCCTCCAATCTCAAGGGCGATGAAAAGCACTGTTGCCTGAACAGGGCCAGCGAATGCAGGTGCTTTTAAGGGTAGGAGGAAAGGAGGGCAATGGCTTTTCTATAGGGGGAGGAAAAGGCTCTGGTCCGTCCTTACCTTCACTAGAAAAAAGATCTTCCTTATGCCTTACAGAAGGGAATGAAGTAGAGAGAGGAGCACCTCCTTCCTGTTCTGGTTTTTGTTTTTCCTCACTAGAAAGAGTGTCTTCTTTATTCCCCATAGAAGGAAATGAAGCGGGAGAGGAATCTCTCCTTTTAAATCTTCTGAATTCCTTTCAGGTGGAGATAATGGGTGGTCTAACACCACGATCTGGCAGATAAAGAGGATACAACGCAGAGAGTACTAGCGCCTAGGTGGTCAAAATAATAACATTAGTAAAATGACTTTGCTCATATCCTCTTTTCAGGCAATGACTTACTTGCTCTTATAACTTTAAATCTAAGGCTCTTTGATCAGGAAACTAAGGGCATTCTTGCCAAATTAAAAGCATAAGCTTATGTAGAGCTCCAGGCTCTACAGTGCCCTGAATAGCCTTAAGTAGCTGTTTCACTGTTTTAAGAAATATTTTCTTCTCTTTGGTCATTTCTTGACTTATGATAACTTAACTTTTGGTATTTTACATGTGGGTCCTGTAGTCCTGATGGGAGTCAGGACTGTCCTTTACTGGGATTCCTCAGAAATTGACGAGCTCTCCTCCTTCACACGTAACTTCAAGGCGGCCACATCGGGGGTACCACTTGCAGAGCTTATAGCTTGCAGTGAACGCAAAGAATGAGTTCTCAGACAATTCCAGCTGAGCGGGCTGGGTGGAGCAGCTCTTCCGAGAGGGTTGGCCCCAGCACCAGTCCGCCAAGTATTTATTGAAAAGGCTTGCCGGGCGCGGTGGCTCAAGCCTGTAATCCCAGCACTTTGGGAGGCCGAGACGGGCGGATCACGAGGTCAGGAGATCGAGACCATCCTGGCTAACACGGTGAAACCCCGTCTCTACTAAAAATACAAAAAACTAGCCGGGCGAGGTGGCGGGCGCCTGTAGTCCCAGCTACTCCGGAGGCTGAGACAGGAGAATGGCGTAAACCCGGGAGGCGGAGCTTGCAGTGAGCTGAGATCCGGCCACTGCACTCCAGCCTGGGTGGCAGAGCAAGACTCCGTCTCAAAAAAAAAAAAAAAAAAAGAAAAGGCTTGTTAAACCACAAACGTCCACTAGATGGCTTTTTTTGAGGTCGGATCATGAGACAAAGGTGGCCTTGTAAAAGCACTTAAACCACATTCTCAGGAGGCTGTTTTCAGCGTTCCTTATCACACCACACACTCCACTCCCTGTCCTGTTTTCAAAGTCAAGGAGTTTCATTCCCATGCACAAATAACATACACGCAGCGCCTCAGTATTTTTCTATGCCCCGACCTCAAATGCCGTGTACATAAGCTTGAACATGTTGCCATGTGCCCCCCACAACTGTGGTCTCTCAGTTGTGGAAAACAGCCTCTGCCACAGCCTCCTGGGTTCTCCATCACCCTGGGGGCCACCACCCACCCTAGGAGGGCAGCTTGGAGCTCTGGGAGGTACCTCTTCCCAGCTTCTGTCCACATTGCTTCCACTTGTGACACCTCTGTGTCTTCCTTTGAAACGTGGGTGTGTCTCTGCAGGTGGATGGCAGCAAGGTCACCATGGAGAGGGCCTCTCTCCCTCCTCTGTCCTGGGTCCCTGGTGCCTTTCTCCTGACAGCTGCTGGCCCAGCATTCCCATGAAACCTCACAGAAAGGCAACTCCCACTGCAGCCTCCAGGAAAAAGGAAAATCAGTTGGGCTGTGAGGCAGGGGGTGGCAGCAGTCCTGGACACCAGGATGGGGAGGAGACAAGGTCTCTAGAACTCCATCCTTATTAGGTGCCCACCAGGCCGTGGAACACTGCAGAGGGTGGCCTAGGATCTCATTTTCTATTTATTTATTTGAGACGAAGTTTTGCTCTTGTTGCCCAGGCTGGAGTGCAATGGTACGATCTCAGCTCACTGCAACCTCCGCCTCCCGGGTTCAAGTGATTCTCCTGCCTCAGCCCCCTGAGTAGCTGGGACTACAGGCATGTACCACCATACCCGGCTAATTTTTTGTATTTTTAGTAGAGACGGGGTTTCTCCATGTTCATCAGGCCGCTCTCAAACTCCCAACCCCAGGTGATCTGCCCGCCTCGGCCTCCCAAAGTGCTGGGATTACAGGCATTAGCCACTGCACCCGGCCCTAGGATCTTATTTTCTAGTTGGCAGACACTACCCAGCTGCCTTCTAGTCTTGGCACTGTGGGCATCTGAGTTCCCCCTCCTGGTAAACTGCTCCCAAGGCCTGTCCTGGCTCCTCCACCCAGTTGGGGTGCCCACTGGGTTCTGGACCATGCCCGTGCTGGACCTGCCTCAGTGTGCCTCCTTGGGAGGATGGGGGCTCCCCTGGAGGATGCCTTCATGCCCTGAAGTTCCTCAGGCCAGGATGGAGCCCCTGAGGCTCTAGGCAGGAGCAGTAGCTTGGAGGAAGCAGACAGAGAGGGGAGGAGACACACAGCCCAGCCCTGAGAATGGCCGGGGGTTTGGGGACACTGTGGTGATGTTCCTGGGAGCCTTGTCCAGTTCAGGCAGGAGTCCTCAAAAGGCCAATAGTTTCCCTCCATAGAAAGGGAAATTGAGACTGGAGTCAGAAGGAGCCTTTGAAAGGGGTCAGGTCAAAAGGGCCTCTGTTTTCCATTTCTGTTGTGGCCTTCACGTGCCAGGGTCCCCCTGCTGGACTCAGCCTCAGTGGATGGACAAGAAGCTGCTAGCCACGCTGCCCACCCAACCTGTTCACTTCCACTGTCTGGCCACCAGTAATTCAGCTTTCTTCATTTCCTGGGTAAAGAGCCACAAGGGAGGTCCACGAAGAGCATCACATCAGGGCATCAAAGTGGGCCTGGTGGCGGGGACATGACCTTCAGACCTAGGAGAAGGTGAGGGTGGGTCTAGGGTAGGGGCCTCTCCAGGGCAGGGCCTGTGATCCAGTCTTCTCACCTGAGCATCCACCCACAGTTGCGGCACCAGCTGTGGAACCTGGTCATGGATGGTGGAGAATAAGCTGCCTATGTGTTAGTCCATTCTCACACTGCTATGAAGAACTACCTGAGACTGGGCAATTTATGAAGAAAAGAGGTTAAGTCGACTCACAGTTCTGCAGGCTGTACAGGAAGCATGGCGGGGGAGGCTCAGGAAACTTCCAACCGTGGCAAAAGGTGAAGAGGAAGCCAGCATGTCCTACATGATTTGAGCAGGAGGAAGAGGGAACAAAGGAGAAGGTGCCACACACTTGTAAACAACCAGATCTCATGAGAACTTACTATCATTAGAACAGCAAGGTTGAAGTCTGACTCCATGATTCAATCACCGACCACCAGGCTCCTCCTCCAAACACTGGGGATTACAATTCAACATGAGATTTGGGTGGAGATACAGAACCAAACCATATCAGGCAGAATCCTGCAGGTGTACACGCTGGACATGCTGAGTGAGAGCTGCAGTCAGGGTCAGGCAGCAGAGAGTCCTTACAGCTCTTGTGTGCCCCTGCACATTGCTGTCCTCACTGGCCCATTCTGCAGGCATGGCTGCTGGCCAACCAGACAGCGCTGCTGGGTAGTGAGGTGGTGCTCCACTGCGACGTGTGCAGTGACTTAGCACGTGGAGGCGAACAGCAGGAAGGTGGGCACTGAGGGCAATCCCTACTTCACCATGATCAAGGTGGATGCCACTGCTGGCTGGATGCAAGGGGTGGGCAGACTGGGGGGGCTCCGATTCACTGAAATCTACCACCATTATTGAAGTTTTAGAGGAACTCGTGAAAGACAATTTTACGGCACCAGCCAGGAGACAAAATTCTCTGCAGTGAGTAGTTCTGGATATGAACTTGCTGCTGGTTTATGGCATCTTCTATGAACCAAGTCTGAAATTAGATGAAGTTCCTTCAAAAGTGAGAATATACGTGTCCGTCAAAACCAGTGAGAATCACTTTTTTTTTCCCTGAGACAGAGTCTCGCTCTGTCGCCCAGGCTGGAGTGCAGTGGTGCAATCTCAGCTCACTGCAACCTCTGCCTCAGGGGTTTAAGCGATTCCAGTGAGAATCACTTCTGTGACTTTTGTTTTTCTTTTAAAAACATTTTTTCTCCCACTGCAAGTTTGTACTCTCTGAATTCACACACTGAGTAATGAACTCCTTGGGGAGCTTATCATCAATCTCACATACATAACAAACATAATATTATCTTAATGTTACCAGAAAGGGGTCCCAATCCGTACCCCAAGAGATGGTTCTTGCACCTCACACACAAAAAAAATTCAGGATGAGTCCATGCAGTGAAGTAAAAGCAAGTTTATTAGAGAAGTAAAAAAACAAACAAACAAAAATGGCTACTCCATAGGCAGAGCAGTGGTATAGCCTGCTTGACTAAGTATACTTGTATTTTTTTATTATATGCTAAACAAGGGGTGAATTATTCATGAGTTTTCCAAGAAAGGGGCAGGGACTTACCAGAACTGAGACTTCTTCCCGTTTTTAGATAATATATGGTAACTTCTTTTTTTTTTTGAGACAGAGTTTCACTCTTGTTGCCCACACTGGAATGCAATGGCGTGATCTCGGCTCACCGCAACCTCCGCCTCCCAGGTTCAAGCGATTCTCCTGCCTCAGCCTCCTGAGTAGCTGGGATTGATTACAGGCATGCGCCACCACACCCAGCTAATTTTGTATTTTTAATAGAGATGGGGTTTCTCCATGTTGGTCAGGCTAGTCTCAAACTCCTGACCTCAGGTGATCGGCCTGCCTTGGCCTCCCAAAGTGCTAGAATTACAGGCATGAGCCACCACACCCAGCCAATAACTGTAATCTTAAAAATTAACACTGGGTTGGGTGTGGTGGCTGACACCTGTAATCCTAACACTTTGGGAGGCCGAAGTGGTTGGATCACAAAGTCACAAGATTGAGACCATCCTGGCCAACGTGGTGAAACCCCGTCTCAACTCAACTAAAAATGCAAAAATTAGCTGGGCATGGTGGTGCACACCTGTAGTCCCAGCTACTAGAGAGGCTGAGGCAGGAGAATCGCTTGAACCCGGGAGGCAGAGGTGGTGGTGAGCCGAGATTGCGCCACTGCACTCCAGCCTGGCAACAGAGCAAGACTCCATCTCAAAAAAAAAAAGAAAGAAAGAAAAAAAATTAACATTGTAGATTAGTTCTGTTTTTGTTCAATGTTTTATTATAGAAAATTTTAAGCAGATGCAAAACAAAAATAACAGAGCTGTCATGAAGCCTCAATGATTACTAATCATGTGTTTATTCTTTCCTTGCTTTGTTTGTGCATTTTGTCCAATTCTTTGTTCAAGACACCAAGAATCTGGACACTCTCCACTGGTGACACTTATGTGGAATAAGGTGAATACAGTTTCAAGGTCTAAAAAATGAATGAAAAAATTGCAATACCCAGCGGCATGATAATGCAAACAGCTCCCATGTGTGCAGGACTCTCACTGTGCCAGCCTGTGTTTTGAAACATTTTTAGATAATTTTGCTTATTAAATTCTCATCAGCAAAAACTCTATTGGGTAAGTTTAATTATTCCTCATGTCACAGACAAGGTGACTGAAGGAAAACAAATTTAGGGGCTTGCTCAAAGTCACCCAGATAGGAAGTGGCTGAGCTAAGGTGTGCTCTGACCTCCTCTCTGCTTCCCTTGCACAGACAGTGCCATTGTTCATTGTTAGAAATAAATGCTTATTCCCCCAATGTCGCAGAGAAGAATCAGCAATCAGAAAAAAATTTCCTCAGCAAGGCAATTTTTATTGTCTGCAGAAAGGGTGTTGCCCATCAGTAATACTGCTACAAGCACACACAAAGTAAAAAAGACACTAGAATATTTATCACTTATGCATGAAGTCCTTATTGCTGTGTCCTGACTCCATTGGCTGGAGCCAAACCTCACAATTTAAACTAAAACTTGAATGGCTAACAGTTTAAAACTTTTCTAAATAGGTAAAGGCAGTGAGGAACAAAGGAAAAAAGGAAGTTGCTTATGAAAGGACTTTGGAAAAGTAATAATGTTCCCAAATAAGGGAGGAGTGTAGGCTGCAAGCTGGGACCTGCCTGGGCAAGTCCGGCACAAATATTTTGACTAAAGTAGGAGGGCATAGAATACAATACGTGCCTGTGAGTATGTTTATCATAGATACTGAAGTCAGAGTATGCTTATTTTGTTATATTTGCTACATAAGGCTTAACAGAGAGTTATTACTATAAAATAAGAAAGTCAAAGAAAGTTAGTTCTGAGAAAAGGTATCAGTAACATTTACGATTTAAAGGGGAAGCTTTGAAGAGGAACCTTTGCTTTCTACAATTCCTCCCCTTTTAATGTTTATTTTTCTTCTTTAAATTGTTTTAGCATGTTTTGGCTTGTTTTACTTGAGCTTCCAAGAGGAAAAGTTTTTTAAAATAAGGTGGCAGAGGCCGGGCGCGGTGGCTCATGCCTGTAATCCTAGCACTTTGGGAGGCCGAGGCGGGCGGATCACAAGGTCAGGAGATCGAGACCACAGTGAAACCCTGTCTCTACTAAAAACACAAAAAATTAGCTGGGCGCGGTGGCGGGCGCCTGTAGTCCCAGCTACTCAGGAGGCTGAGGCAGGAGAATGGCGTGAACCCGGGAGGCGGAGCTTGCAGTGAGCTGAGATCCGGCCACTGCACTCCAGCCCGGGCGACAGAGCGAGACTCTGTCTCAAAAATAAAAAAATAAAATAATAAAAAAAATAAAATAAAATAAGGTGGCAGAGAGTTAAGAGAGGTTTTAGTATTTTTGGTAAGAACTGTTGTTATTAATTTTGTCACTAGCTCTCAGAGGCATGGTATAATACAACATCCGAGAAGGAGAAGTGTATCTATTACGGTTGCAACAGAAGTGAGAATTGAGGGTATAGTTTCCTTCCATTGACCAAACCGTCCTCATAGCCAATTTGAAATAGGATTATTAATTCCAGAATTTCTAGTTAGCTCTTTAGGTAAAGCAGTGAGACCTTCTAAGGTTCTGGTTATACTTTTATTAGGAGCAGTGTTATTTGGGATGAAGGTACAACATTTGGTTTTAATCATAACACAAACACCACCTTTCTTGGCTAATATTATATTTAAAGCCATTCTATTTTCCTAGACCATTTTACAAGTGGATCCTAACTGTTCTGCTATTTCTTTAATAGCATCTTGAGTGTAGTTAATAAATTGTTGTTGGTTGTAATAAGTATGGTTTATCCAATCTACATTCTTATTAGTTGTTTTTGTGGGAGGAGGTATTCCAACCCCACAGCTATTTGATCTCTAGCTTTGAATTTATCTGCTATACCTTGTGGAATGCCAGTTGCATCTAATAAACATGGGGTCAAAGGACCCAAGAGGGGCTTCTCTTGTTTTACGATGTCGTGGGGGGTTTTTGTGTGTGTGTGTGTGTTTTGGTTGATGAAATGCCAGGGTAAAAGGGATAGCCATTTGAACTAGAGCACAAATACCACTCCAATTATCTGGCAAAGTGTCAAGTAAAGGTCCTCCACAATACCAGCATACATCTGCTTGGGGATGAACAAGGGCTGACTGACGGGTCAGCTCTTGGAAGTGCCTGACCTCATTGCATCCTGTTAAGTTTCCAAGAAACACCAAATTTTCCCCTTGTCTTGAGAGATATGAAGCAAAATGGGTATCAGAAGATGGAGGCTGGATGGCCCTCGGGGGCTGACCCGCAGGGTGCTGGACTTCAGGAAATAGTAGTAAGAGAGTGTGGCATAACTCACTATTTCAGGCTGTAGGACTTTGAAAAAGAGCAACCATGCAGTCTGGATCTTGTTGATTAGAAGACAATTTCAGTGCAAAGGGGACAATCTGAGCCTTTGGCTGACCGTTCGCACAAGCGTAACAATTGCTTTTATTTAGAGTGTGAATGGAATATTTAATCCATTCTAACCAGGCATTATACCCTAATATCCTATTTTAAATGCTTTGGTTTGCCTTAGGTCTTTTACTTCTACTACAGAGACTTTGGTTTTGTCATTGTGTCTAGGAGGAGGGACTGATAAAGAGGTGGAAGGAGTAATAAAGAGTATTTCAAACATTTCTTTAGGATCTTTTCCTGAAGCATGGGCTCCTATACCATAAATATGACCTAATGAAGGAGAAGAGTCTTTAGAAGTTGCAGTAGTAATAGTAAGCTGTATAGGATTACATCGGTTATGTTGACAATTAGAAAGAGCAGCTCCTTTGGTGAAATGATTATATGGCTCTAACGACTGGCAAAGACTTGTAGAAGTTTAACTCCACTGTGGACATTTTGTGTTCTATTAAATATTAGACCAAGTATAACATAAAGATTCAGTTTGGAAAGGGCAAGAATCCTATTCCCACCAAGTAATACAAGTACTCTTTTCAGGGTTTTTGTCTGTACAGGAAGACATTACCTCTTTCCGGTCTAAGGAGGTCCAAGAAGGACAGAGATACTTGTCTAAAGTAGCAAGGCCAGGCGCGGTGGCTCAAGCCCGTAATCCCAGCACTTTGGGAGGCCGAGACGGGCGGATCACGAGGTCAGGAGATCGAGACCATCCTGGCTAATGCGGTAATGCGGTAAAACCCCGTCTCTACTAAAAAATACAAAAAACAATTAGCCGGGCGAGGTGGCGGGTGCCTGTAGTCCCAGCTACTGGGGAGGCTGAGGCAGGAGAATGGCGTGAACCCGGGAGGCGGAGCTTGCAGTGAGCTGAGATCCGGCCACTGCACTCCAACCTGGGCGACAGAGCGAGACTCCGTCTCAAAAAAAATTAATTAATTAAAAAAAAATAAAGTAGCAAGCTGTCTTTGACTTTGTAAATTCCCATCAGGCATAATTGAACAAATATCAAATGTAACAACTTGAGGTTAGATCGAGTTACATTGATAATAAGATAAGGAATGGTTAGAGGGTAGAAAAGAAAAAGAACGAATAGACAGATTAAACTTTTCTTAGCTTTAACTTTCTAGGGTTTGACAGAATAACAGTCCATGATTCCGAAGGTGATGATGCTTTTTTTTGACTCGGGTATGATGTGTCCATCCTTTTTTTGCTGTATGAATGGCAGTCTCGGTGGTTAGAAGTACAAGGTAAGATCATTCCCAGGCTTGCTCCAGTTTTCCTTCTTTCCATCCTTTGATAAGGACGTGGTTTCCAGGCTGGTGTTGACGTACTGGAAATTCTAAGGTAGTGTTTGTGCTAGGAGACCTCTAGTTTTAAGAGAAGAGAGCCGGGCACGGTGGCTCAAGCCTGTAATCCCAGCACTTTGGGAGGCCGAGGCGGGCGGATCACAAGGTCAGGAGATCGAGACCATCCTGGCTAACACGGTGAAACCCCGTCTCTACTAAAAAATACAAAAAACTAGCCGGGCGAGGTGGTGGGCGCCTGTAGTCCCAGCTACTCGGGAGGCTGAGGCAGGAGAATGGCGTGAACCCGGGAGGCGGAGCTTGCAGTGAGCTGAGATCTGGCCAGTGCACTCCAGCTTGGGTGACAGAGGGAGACTCCGTCTCAAAAAAAAAAAAGAGAAGAGAGAGTAGAAGAGACACCAAGTATATAATTTCAGAGAAACTGATCTTTTGTTTTAAACGTAGGGACATCAATAAAAGAATAAAAATACGGTAATCCATACAACATTTTATAAGGGAACAACCCAACATTTTTCCTAGGGGCAGTTCTAATTCTTAATCAAGCAATAGGAAGTCATTTAGTTCATGGCAACCAAGTCTCTAGGATGAATTTAATTAAATGATTTTAAAAGTTTGATTCATTCTTTCTACTCTTCCTGAAGAGGATGGATGCCAAGGAATGTGATATTCCTACTTTATGTGTAGTACTTGGGCCAGCTTTTTAATAACATGGGCAGTAAAATGGATTCCATTGTCTGAATCAATATTTTTTAGTAGTCTAAACCTAGGCACAATATGTTCAATTAAGGCTTTGACTACATTACTGGCAGTTGCACTTGAAAAATAAATGGCTTCTACCCAATGGGAAAAATAATCTCCTATTACTAGCAAATATTTTAGGCGACCAATTGGGGGTATTTCAGTATAGTCAATTTGAACACTTTGAAATGGCGTTAGTCCTGAATTTCTTCCTTCAAGGGGTAATTTTCTTTTTTTTTTTTTTTTTTTGAGACGGAGTCTTGCTCTGCCACCAGGCTGGAGTGCAGTGGCCGGATCTCAGCTCACTGCAAGCTCCGCCTCCCGGGTTCACGCCATTCTCCTGTCTCAGCCTCCCGAGTAGCTGGGACTACAGGCGCCCGCCTCGTCGCCCGGCTAGTTTTTTGTATTTTTTAGTAGAGACGGGGTTTCACCGTATTAGCCAGGATGGTCTCGATCTCCTGACCTCGTGATCCGCCCGTCTCGGCCTCCCAAAGTGCTGGGATTACAGGCTTGAGCCACCGCGCCCGGCCCAAGGGGTAATTTTCTTAAGGCTTGTTTATTTGTTTTTCTTGCAAAATAAACAACTGTCTGTAATTTTTTGGCTAAAGTATAACTTCCAATACATCTATAAACTTTAAGAACTGCATCACAAATAGCTTGGGAACCCCAGTGAGTTCCCTGATGTAGCTGGGACAAAATTTCCCTCATAAGAGGCTTAGGTAAAATTTCCCCTTAATTTGAAGTATCCATCTCCCTTCCGAATTCTTTTGAGCTTTAATTTTTGCCAACTTTTCTTTTTTGTCTTGAGAGAAAATAGGAACATAGTAGGAGAAGGGAGACAAGGGGTTAAATGGGCCGGGCGCGGTGGCTCAAGCCTGTAATCCCAGCACTTTGGGAGGCCGAGACGGGCGGATCACGAGGTCAGGAGATCGAGACCATCCTGGCTAACATGGTGAAACCCCGTCTCTACTAAAAATACAAAAAACTAGCCGGGCGAGGTGGCGGGCGCCTGTAGTCCCAGCTACTAGGGAGGCTGAGGCAGGAGAATGGCGTAAACCCAGGAGGCGGAGCTTGCAGTGAGCTGAGATCCGGCCACTGCACTCCAGTCCGGGCGACAGAGCGAGATTCCACCTCAAAAAAAAAAAAAAAAAGGGGGTTAAATGAAAAATGTGTGTCTCAGAAACAGCAGCCTGCTTTACTATTTGGTCTACAAGATTATTTCCTCGACTTTCAAAAGAAAAATCAAGTTGGTGTCCTGGAACATGAACAATGGTTATTTCTTCAGGTAATTGAAGATTATTAAGAACATGAACAATTAGTGTTTTATGAGCAAGTTCTTTACTTTTACTGTTAATTAGTCCTTAGCCCCAATTTTTCCAAATGTAGAGATACCCCGAAGGCATATTTAGAGTCAGTATAGATGGTTCCTACCTGGTTCTGTAAATATTTTAGGGCCTAAGAGCAAATAACTCGCAAACTTTTGTTTGTTTGTTTGTTTGTTTGTTTGTTTTTGAAGACAGAGTCTCGCTCTGTCGCCCAGGTTGGAGTGCAGTGGCCGGATCTCAGCTCACTGCAAGCTCCACCTCCCGGGTTCACGCCATTCTCCTGCCTCAGCCTCCCGAGTAGCTGGGATTACAGGCGCCCGCCACCTCGCCCGGCTAGTTTTTTGTATTTTTTTAGTAGAGACGGGGTTTCACAGTGTTAGCCAGGATGGTCTCGATCTCCTGACCTCGTGATCCGCCCGTCTCGGCCTCCCAAAGTGCTGGGATTACAGGCTTGAGTCACCGCGCCCGGCCGAAATGGCTTTTTTAAAGAGGGTAAGGCTAGGAAGGGAGCAGTGGTGAGTCTTTCTTTTAATTCCCCACTTGATTAACTTCTTCAGAAGTCCATATAAGGGGATCAGGTTCCCTTTTAGTTAACTTTTCAGGTTAAGAGTTTACTTTTTAATGCATATGAGGCAATCCATAAATGACAGTACGTAACTAATCCTAGGAATTTTCTAAGTTCTTGTTTGGTTTGGGGCAAGGGTAGAAACACAATTCCCTCAATTCTTTCTGGTCCTATTCTTCTTTTACCTACACTTATTAAATGGCCTCGATACTTAACTTCAGGTTCTACATATTGAGGCTTTTCTGTTGAAACCCGTAACCCTTCATCTTGTAGGTGGTTAAGAACTTATGTAGAAAATCCAGCTACCTTTTCTACATCTTCCCCAAATATAAGAATATCATCTACATATTGAAGCAAGCGTAACTGTTTGGGGACAATAATCTTCTTTAATACTTGACTAGAAAGATTGGGAGAATCTGTAAATCCTTGGGGTAAAACTGTCCACCTCTATTGTTGCTTCTGCCCTGAATAGGGGTCCTCCCACTCAAAGGCAAATGTATTTCAGCAGTCTTTAGCCAAAGGACATGCCCAAAATGCATCTTTTAAGTTTATTACTGTGAACCACTGATGACTAAATGGAATTTTACTTACAGTAAGGGTTAGGCACAATAGGTTTGAACTATTTGATTGATAGCTCTAAGATCTTGCACTAATCGATATGATCCATTTGATTTCTTGACCGGTAAAATTGGAGTATTGTATAGAGACATACAAGGTTCAAGCAGCCCATCTTTAATAAGTCCTTTAATTACAGGCTTTAACCCTATTCTTATTTTTAAAACAATAGGGTATTGCTTTCTCTTTACTACTTCCCCTGGAGTCTTTAACCGAACACGTATTGAAGGAATCTGTAACTTTCCCCCGTTATCTTCCCTTGACCAGACATCTGGATGAATGTATTTTTCATCTGCTGTAGTTAACAAATTTAAAGAGGTTACGAAACGGTTTGGACTAACTTGTAAACCTATACTTAACTTTAACATTAAATCCCTTCCTAACAAATTGGTTCCTGCTTCAGGAATTAATAAAAATTGTATATAAGTTGATCAATCTAGATATTTCACTGCTGTATTTTTTTTTTTTCTTAAGATGCAGTCTCACTCTGTTGCCCAGGCTGGAGTGCAATGGCACTATCTCAGCTTACTGCAACCTCCCGAGTTCAAGCAATTCTCTGCCTCAGCCTCCTGAGTAGCTGGGATTACAGGAACCCACTACCATGCCCAGCTGATTTTTGTATTTTTAGTAGAGACGGGGCTTCACCATCTTGGCCAGGCTGGTCTTGAACTCCAGTCTTGAACTCCTGACCTCGTGATCCACCCACCTTGGCCTCCCAAAGTGCTCAGATTACAGGTGTCAGCCACCATGCCTGGCCTAACTTCTGTTATTTTCTTTTTTTTTTTTTTTTTGAGGCGGAGTCTCGCTCTGTCGCCCAGACTGGAGTGCAGTGGCCGGATCTCAGCTCACTGCAAGCTCCGCCTCCCGGGTTTACGCCATTCTCCTGCCTCAGCCTCCCGAGTAGCTGGGACTACAGGCGCCCGCCACCTCACCCGGCTAGTTTTTGTATCTTTAGTAGAGACGGAGTTTCACCGTGTTAGCCAGGATGGTCTCGATCTCCTGACCTCGTGATCCGCCCGTCTCTGCCTCCCAAAGTGCTGAGATTACAGGCTTGAGCCACCGCGCCCGGCCACTTCTGTTATTTTCTAAAACTTTTGCCTTGTTATTTTCTAAAACTTTTGCCTTGAATCCTTCCCCCTTAACTCTAGAAAATGTTAATTCCTCTAGGGAACAAACTAAACTAGCTGGAAGAAAACAAACAAATGAATGGATGTTCCTGAGTTGATCTGAAAGATGATTAATTCATGTCTTGGTCCCACCTCTAAATTCATCAAGGGCTCTTAGTGCGACTTGAAATAGAAAATACAGAGCACCAGACCCCCCTACTGTTCTTCAAAAGTGGTTACAAGTGGGAGAGCTTTTCTCTGCCTTTTGTAACTCAGGACATCCCCTTTTAAAATGACTTGGTCTCCCGCATCTATAACATTTGTTTT
Source organism: Trachypithecus francoisi (assembly GCF_009764315.1). Classification (NCBI taxonomy): domain Eukaryota; kingdom Metazoa; phylum Chordata; class Mammalia; order Primates; family Cercopithecidae; genus Trachypithecus; species Trachypithecus francoisi. Next base: position 54,531,670 of record NW_022681457.1, read on the forward strand.
GTCCTCCCTCCCTACCAAGCCCAAGGCTCCTTTGCTTCTCCTTTTTATTTCCACATCCACAGTGCCCATGACACTTACTCTGACTTTCTTCTCTAAAATACTGACCTTGCCTTCTTTCTTTTTACATTCCTGAATTTCCAAATTTTCTCCTTTCACCTCCCCCAGAAAATCTTATAGACGGAGGTCTAGATCTAGTCCCTAGCATCATCTGCCCTGGTGAATTTTGCCAAAATTTGTGCTGTTTGCCTTTGTCTTTCCTCATCCCTTTTTACATATACTTTCTGAGCTTCTCCTAATAACTCTTCTATTGACCTATTCTTCCAATTTTCTAATTTTGTAAGTTCTTAGCAATGTCTGTCCAACCGTTAGTAACAAAGTGCAGTTTTAACATTCCTTGCCCAAGGGGGCTCTCTGGGTCTAAGTTAGCATATTTTCTCATTTGTTCTTTTAATCTATCTAAGAACCTCATACATCCTTCATCTTTCTCTTGTTGGACATCAAACGCTTTGGAAAGGTTTTGGGGTCAGGGTGCTGACTTTCAAATCATTTCTTTTAAATCCCTCATATTATCTCAGTGGGCAGCATTAATGTTATCCCACTGTGGGTCCTGAGTGGGGAGTTTATGATCTTCTGCTGGAATATTCTGACCTGGAGGATGTTCGCATTCGGTGGCTCTGTGGATCATATTTCTTTCTTCCCTTGAAAAAAAGACACCTATGTTGGACATTAATTCGGCCCAAGTATATAACTGAGGGCCTAAAAACTGATCAATTTGATCTGCCTCCCCATCAGGATCATCTAATAGTGGCTTTAGTTTCCTTTTTAAACTCTGAACTTTAGACCCAGTAAGGGGAGCATCCACAAAACCAATAGCTCCTCCTCCTTGAGGAATGTTCCTTAAAGGAAAGAATGTTGAAGTTAACTCTTCATGGGTGGGGGCAGGGAGGAAAAGGGAAATTCTGAACATCCTTCTTACATTGTTCTAATTCTTGCTGGAGTCCTTTCTTTAAAGAAGGATATTTAGAATTTCCAGGCTCCTGGGATTCACAAGAATCTGTGTTATATGGGGGAGAAATAACATGGGTAGGAGGGCCTGGAGTGGCAGCCAGGTCTGGGATTGGGTCCGGGTCTGGGATCTGTCCGGGAGGGCATCCGGACAGAAGAAGCTGCCTGGGGAGGTGGCGAAGGGTTATTAAGAAATGGGGGGGGCCGGGCGCGGTGGCTCAAGCCTGTAATCCCAGCACTTTGGGAGGCCGAGACGGGCGGATCACGAGGTCAGGAGATCGAGACCATCCTGGAGAACACGGTGAAACCCCGTCTCTACTAAACATAAAATACAAAAAACTAGCCGGGCGAGGTGGCGGGCGCCTGTAGTCCCAGCTACTCAGGAGGCTGAAGCAGAAGAATGGCGTGAACCCGGGAGGCGGAGCTTGCAGTGAGCTGAGATCCGGCCACTGCGCTCCAGCCTGGGCGACAGAGCGAGACTCCGTCTCAAAAAAAAAAAAGAAAAGAAAAGAAATGGGGGGCCGGGCGCGGTGGCTCAAGCCTGTAATCCCAGCACTTTGGGAGGCCGAGGCGGGCGAATCACGAGGTCAGGAGATCGAGACCATCCTGGCTAACATGGTGAAACCCCGTCTCTACTAAAAATACAAAAAACTAGCTGGGCGAGGTGGCGGGCGCCTGTAGTCCCAGCTACTCGCGAGGCTGAGACAGGAGAATGGCGTAAACTCAGGAGGCGGAGCTTGCAGTGAGCCAAGATCGCGCCACTGCACTCCAGCCTGGGTGACAGAGCAAGACTCAGCCTCAAAAAAAAAAAAGAAAGAAAGAAATGGGGGAAGGTGGTCTAGAGGGTCCCATCTCTTATCAGTTGAGACAATTTCTGACTCTTATTTTCTAGACCCCTTCAGTCGTTTTTAATGGATAAAGAATAACAGGTCCTTGCTGCCAGCATAAAGCATAATCTTCTTCTTGTGACACAGGACTCTTGCTATTAACATATATTATTAAAAGTTGACAGACCTAATCTTCACCTGACCCAAATTTTGGCCAAAAATCTGCTGGCTTGAGAATTGGTTTTTTAGTCCAAATGAAGCAACAATACTTAATTATTTGCTGCTTCTTTATAAATTTAGTTTTTTTGTTATCTTTCCAATACTTTAACATAAGCCCTAAAGGACTATGGGGAGGGATTTGATCACTCGCATCTTTCTTCACCCCGGATTTACTAGTAACGTTTCCCATATTGAATATCGGGTAGACTTAACCTCTTCATCCTGGAGACTTCTTGTCTATCCTGTTTTCTCTGGCTTGCTTAAATTCTTAACCTCAAGTGCTTGAGGTTTTGTTTTCCCTGAGGAAGATTTAACTCCTCTTTCTCCCCCTGGAGGCTTCTTACACTCTCCACTCATTTCGCCCTACCTGGCCACTTCCCTTGCGGGAATTTAGGGCCCTCTTAGTATTGGCTTGCCGGTATAAACACCACAGCAGGGTCCACCCTAAGCCGTATGAGGTAGCTACCGAATCACAGGCGACACCCACTCACTCCGTCCAGCATTAGGACTTATTACCATTCACACAAGCAACACCACGTGCAGTGAGGCTTGTGACCATTCACACACACTTTTAACCTCCAGAATATCCCGATCACCAACGAAGTTCTTTGTCAGCCCCTTGCGATGTTTCTTTACTTTGGTCTGCGCACAGAGTTTTATCTGGTCGCTGCGGCAGCGCAATGCAAGCCTATCCTCCCTTTCCCTTGTTGCTGAGGGTCCGGGTTTATTTGTCACAATGGGTAAGTCCCGATCCCCAGCCTCTGAGGCCACCGCAAGAGGCGGCGGGGCACCTCCCCATGTGGGGGGATCAGAGATCCTGTCCCGAAGGAGAATGGGTAATCCTGGGCAAGCCGCCAAGCTGTTAGAAATAAATGCTTATTCCTCTGATGTCGCAGAGAAGAATCAGCAATTAGACAAAAAGTTTCCTGAGCAAGGCGATTTTTCCTGTCTGCAGAAAGGGTGTTGCCCATCAGCAATCCTGCCACGAACACACACAAAGTAAAAAAGACACTAGAAATATTTAACTCCTTATGCATGATATCCTTATTGCTGTGTCCTGGCTCCACTGGCTGGAGCCAAACCTCACAATCTCAACTAAAGCCTAATTGGCTAACAGTTAAAAACTTTTCTATATAGGTAAAGGCAGTGAGGAACAAAGGAAAAGAAGAAGTTGCTTACCAAAGGACTTTAGAAAAGTAATAATATTCCCAAATAAGGGAAGAGTGTAGGCTGCAAGCTGCGACCTGCCTGGGCAAGTCCAGCACCAATATTTTGACTAAAGTACAAGGACATAGAATATACTACGTGCCTGTGAGCATGTTTATCGTAGATACTGAAGTCAGAGTATGCTTATTTTGTTATATTTGCTACATAAGGCTTAACAGAGAGTTATTGCTATAAAATAAGAAACTTGAAGAAAGTTCTGAGAAAATATATCAATAAAAGGAAAGCTTTGAAGAGGAACGTTTGCTTTCTACATTCATTGATTAAACAACTGCTCACTGGGCACCTGCCCTGAGGCAAGCACTATGCCCAGCACTGGGAACGTAGTGGTGAACTAGACAGAGTGTTGCAGAATTTCTACTCCTTAATTCTGCTAAACCTGGGTTCTTGTGTCATGACCAGGAAAAGTTAGGCATGCAGACACATTGAAGGGTGAGGGGGAATACAATTTATTGGGCAAGAAAAAAACTCTCGGCAAAGCAAGAGCGGTTCCACCACTGGGTTCCCATCTCACAGATGGAATTTCAGGCCACCACACAGGAACTGAAGAGTCCAGGCTCCTCCCAATTGCACACAGCATCAACTTACTGTGGCTCCACCGCTTCTCCCGATGAGCAGGCAGGTCAGAGATTGTCTGGGGCCCCTCCCCCTTATCTGCCTCTTGCATCTAGCAACAGCTCCCAAGAGCAAATGCATAAAGAAATAAACAACAAGCCGGGAGTAGTGGCTCACGCCTGTAATTTCAGCACTTTGGGAAGCCGAGGCGGGCAGATCATGCCGTCAGGAGATTGAGACCATCTTGGCAAACATGGTGAAACCCCATCTATACTAAAAATACAAAAATTAGCTGGGCATGGTGGCCCGCGCCTGTTGTCCCAGTTACTATGGAGGCTGAGACAGGAGAATCGCTTCAACCCAGGAGGCGAAAGTTGCAGTAAGCCAAGATCTCCCCATTGCACTCCAGCCTGGCGGCAGTGATATTCTGTCTCAAAAAACAAACCCTAAGACCATTTCAGAGAATGCCCAGTGCCAGGACATGCTGCTACTATAAAGGATGTGTATGCACACAGCTATGGGGGTGGATTCTAAATGAAAGGAAAATGGTAGAGCAGCCCTCCCCAGGGAGAGCCAGAGCAGAGCCAGGCCTGGAGGTTCCTGTAGGTGTAAGGATGTGGTTAGAGTCTGTTTCAGTGTCTGTATGCAGCCCCTAAAATCTTTGAAATGTCTGATATAAGGTGTCTTTCGTATGCTAATGAGATGACTGCGGGGGTGGGGGGGTGGCGGCTGGTTTCTCAACAGCTTCAGGATGGAGGTTGGTTGCCAGGGAAACCAACCCTGTGATAGAGGATTAAAACTTTCAGTTTAACTCCTAATCTCCTGGGATGGTAGAGGAGTCATCTTGGCTTCATAAAAATAAAAATAATACCTTGTAAAATTCAAAGAAATAAATTGTAAAAAGGGCCCTAAAAATGAAATTACCCCAGCCTCACTACTTTAAGTGCCGATTAGGGACATATTTTTATGTATCCTTCTGAAATTGCTTCCTGCCTTTCCATACATACCACCCTTAAGAAAGCATCGGCCGGGCGCGGTGGCTCACGGCCTGTAATCCCAGCACTTTGGGAGGCCGAGATGGGCGGATCACAAGGTCGGGATCTCGAGACTATCCTGGCTGACATGGTGAAACCCCGTCTCTACTAAAAATACAAAAAATTAGCCAGGCGTGGTGGCGGGCGCCTGTAGTCCCAGATACTCGGAGGCTGAGGCAGGAGACCGGCGTGAACCCGGGAGGCGGAACTTGCAGTGAGCCGAGATCAGGCCACTGCACTCCAGCCTGGGCAACAGAGTGGGACTCCGTCTCCAAAAAAAAAGAAAGCGTACACACCAAAACGAATCTAGAATCTGTGTTCTTGGGGTTTTAGTAACCTGATGTTCCTCTCCTGTTGGAGACAACCCTGAAGATGAGATTTTATCCCAGAGAACAGACGATAAGAGGTCAAGGTGTGCTTGAAAACATTGCTGGGGGGAGTTGGTTCAGGAAAAGACAGGCTGTCCAAGCATTCAGGGACACCTGTGCAACTGTTTTTGCAATTAGGAGCCAGGCCCCAGAGATGTCTGTTCATCTCCTCTGCTGAGCAGGTGGTTCATGGTGTGGCTATTTATACCCAGAAGGGTTCCAGGCCAGATCCCCATCAACCTAAAGTAATAAAAAGGTCAGAATCTAATTTGAAAATAATTTATTCAAGGTCAGATATTGAGGATGGCCACCAGAAGGATAGAGTTAAGTTGTCCTGAATATATATTCCAATTACCAGCTGTTACAAGTGCGTCTTTTCTAATAAATGAGGAGGCGGTTCCTAAATTGTTTACCAAGAATGCATTAAAATAATAAGCTATTGATTGGCTATATACATTTTTCTTTGTTTTATAAATTTTGGAAAAAAGAAATAATGGGCAAGACAGCTAGTGAAGAACAAAATGTCTTCAAACAATTGCCCCTGGGCACAGGTGTGAGGTGAGACCTAAGTCCCATCCTCTCATCTCTCTGGACTTGATAAATTGTGCAGACCTCACAGAGTTCAGACTGCTTTGAGCTATTTTTCTTTTCTCACCTCCTTGCTCAGGACACATGAACCATTAACAAGAAACAAATTAATTCAAATTAGAAACTTGTCAAGCCTCAAGAAGAATGCCTGGAGGTGACCTCCAGGAACCTGGCTCTCACCTCCTTTTCCACCCTGCCCTCAATTCCTCTTACACACACACACACACACACCCTGGATCACAAGACCGACAAAACCACTCCACTAGCCACTGGAGAGGAGCCACAGAAGGAACCAGAACCTCCAAATGGCTACCTTGGACCAGCCTAGAATATACTGACAGCCGTTGTTAGCATTCAGGAGCTGTTTATTTCTATCTTCACTCTACATTAAATAGTTTTTATTAAACAGTCACAGGCTAGACTAGCTGGAGGCTGCTGCTTGGAATATTCCACAGCCCCCCAGGAGCTCAGTGCTGCAGTCTCAGGTACACACCTGCCCATCTGCTACCCAAATGAAACAGTTGTTATCAAGACACTAGAGTCACTGCAATAATGGTACATCAGTCTGGAGTGCAGTAGTGACCAGCTAGCAGGGCCTTGGTTGTGTAACCCAAAACATACCTGAGATTAATCAATTTAGAAAGTTTATTTTCCCAAGGTTAAGGACATGCTTGTAACATAGCCTTAGGAGATCCTGATGACATGTGCTGGTGGTCAAGTATTAGACACAAAATGCTTGTTCCTCAGTGCCGCAAGGAAAAGTCAACATTCAGACAAAAAGTTTTCTGAGCAAGGCAATTTTACTTTCTGCAGAAAGGGTGCTGCTCATCAGCAGTCTTGCCACAACAGCACAATGAACAAAGAAATGCAGGAATATTGATCTTTTATGCATTGGGTCCTTACTGCTGTGTTGTATCTCCATTGGTTGGAGCTAGATCTCACAGTCTAAGCTAAACCCAATTAGCTAACAACTTAAAACTTTCCTAAATAGGTAAAGGCAATGGAGAACAAAAGGAAAAGAAGAAGTTGCTTGTAAAAGGACATAGAGAAGTAATAACATTTCCAAGTAAGTAAAGGGCATAGGCTGTGAGCTGGGACATGCCTGAGCATGTCCAGAACAAACATCTTGGTTAAAGTACAAGGACAGAGAATGTACTTATTCCCTTATATCTAACAGCTACATAGGATAGGGCTTAACAAAGAGTTATTAGCGAAAAGCAGAAGGCTTTGAAGGAAGTTAGTCTTTAAAAGAAACTATTATTTCTAACGTTTACAATTTATTCTTTAACAAGAAAGAAAACTTTGAAGGGGAACTTTTTACTTTCCACAGCAAGGTTGCAGCCTGCTTTATATATTTCAGGAAGACATGACACATCAGTAAATATGGGTAAGATGTACATTGTATGGTTCAGTAAGGTGGAACAACTTGAGGTGTGTGCTTCCAGGTCATAAGTAGATAAGAGACAAAAGGTTGCATTATTTTGAGTCCTTCCTCGGCCTTCCACTGAATACACAATTTAGTCTGGCCCAGTGAATCTGCATTTTCCCAGTGAATCTGCATTTTTACATGAAGAATAGGTCATGTTGATGTAAAGAGTAAAACTCTGTAAAATATTTTAAGAGATTTATTCTTAGCCAAATATGGGTGACCATGGCCCATGACACAGCCCTCAGGAGGTCTTGTGAACCTGTGCCCAAGATGGTTGGGGTACAGCTTGGTTGTATATATTTTAAGAGGGCATGAGACATCAAATACATTTTAAAAATACATTGGTTTGGGCCGGACGTGGTGGCTCATGCCTATAATCCCAGTGCTTTGGATGCCAGGCTGGGCAGATCACGAGGTCAGGTGTTTGAGACCAGCTTGACCAACATGGTGAAAACCCATCTCCACTAAAAATTAAAAAATTAGCTGGGCACAGTGGTGTGTACCTGTAATCCCAGAACTTAAGAGGCTGAGGTAGGAGAATCACTTGAACCCGGGAAGTGGAGGTTGTGGTGAGCTGAGATTTTGCCACTGCACTCCAGCATGGGCGACAGAATGAGACTCTGTCTCAACAAACAAACAACAACAACAAAAAATACATTGGTTTGCTTTAGAAAGATAGGACAACTCAAAGTGGGGCCTTCCAGGGTATAGGTATATTTATACATTTTCTAGTTGACAGTTGTTGAGTTTATCTAAAGACCTGGGGTCAATAGAAAAAAATGTTCAGGTTAAATATAAAGGATTGTGGGCCAGGCATGGTGGCGCACGCCTGTAATCCCAGCACTTTGGGAAGATGAGGTGGGTGGATCACCTGAGGTCAGGAGTTCGAGGCCAGCCTGACCAACATGGAGAAACCCCGTCTCTACTAAAAATACAAAATTAGCTGGGCATGGTGGCACATGCCTGTAATCCCAGCTACTCGGGAGGCTGAGGCAGGAGAATCACTTGAACCTGGGAGGCAGAGGTTGCAGTGAGCCAAGATTGTGCCATTGCACTCCAGCCTGGGCAACAAGAGCAAAACTCTGCCTCAAAAAAAAAAAAAAAAATACATATATATATATAGAGAGAGAGAGAGAGAGAGAGAATAAAGGACTGTGAAGACCAAGTTTTATTGTGTAGAGGAAGCTCTTAGATAGCAGAGTTTAGAGACAGCAGGTTGTAAATAGTTTTTTGTCGGACTTAAAAGGGTTCCTGGCTCTTAGTTGATTATCTCCTGGATCTGGGAAGGAAGGGAGAAAAACAAGAGGAAAAGGGATTCTCTATAGGATGTGGATTTCTCCCACAAGAGACTTTGCAGGGCAATTTCAAGGTATGGTAAAGAAATATATTTTAGGGTAAAATATTTTCATTTTCTTTCTTGTTATGCCCGAGTCACTCTGGAAAGTAAGTCATGATATACAGGGTCAAATAAAACCCATCTGATGAGAATTTATGGTTTGTAGGGCATGACTCCCCAGACAGCTTAGATAAGAATTTGGGCAAGATAAAAACTCAAGAGTTGGCCGGGCGTGGTGGCTCATGCCTGTAACTCCAGCACTTTGGGAGGCTGAGACGAGCAGATCACCTGAGGTCAGGAGTTTGAGACCAGCCTGACCAACATGGAGAAACCCCGTCTCTATTAAAAATACAAAATTAGCTGGGCATGGTGGCACATGCCTGTAATCCCAGCTACTCGGGAGGCTGAGGCAGGAGAATCACTTGAACCTGGGAGGCAGAGGTTGCAGTGAGCCAAGATTGTGCCATTGCACTCCAATATGGGCAAAAGAGTGAAACTCCATCTCAAAAACAAACAAACAAAAAACAAGATTACAGTTGGAAGAAAGTGATTGTTGGGACATGGATGAGGCTAGTTATATTTTGTTTTTATTTTGTTTTTGAGTCAGGGTCTTGCTCTGGTAAGCCAGGCTAGAGTGCAGGAGTTTGATCTTGGCTCACTACAACCTCCAACTTCCCCCTGCACCACCAAGCTCAAGTGATCCTCCCATACCAGCCTCACAAGTAGCTGGGACAACAGGCATGCACCACCACACCTGGCTATTTGTGTGTGTGTGTGTGTGTGTGTGTGTGTGTAGTATTTTTTATTTAGTAGAGACAGGGTCTTGCCATGTTGCCATGGCTGGTCTCAAACTCCTGAGCTCAAGTGATCTGACCACCTTGGACTCCAAAATGCTGGGATTACAGGCATGAACCACTTTGCCCAGTTTAATTTTCTGGTTGCACAAGTGCATTTCTTTGTGTAATTCATTGTACTTACAATGAACAATTCATTGAGCTTTACATGAATGAATTCTTTGTGCATGTATTTCTGAATGCATGTTATATATCAATAGAAAATTAAATAGTGTGGCCGGGCACGGTGGCTTACGCCTGTAATTCCAGCAGTTTGGGAGGCCGAGGCAGGCAGATCATCTGAGGTCGTGAGTTGGAGACTAACCTGGACAACATGGTGAAACCCTCTCTACTGAAAATACAAAAATTAGCAGGGCATAAGGGTTCACACCTATAATCTCAGTCACTTGGGAGGCTAAGGCATGAGAATCGCTCGAACCTGGGAAGCGGAGGTTGCAGTGAGCTAAGATCAAGTCATTGCACTCCAGCCTGGCTGACAGAGCGAGACTCTGTCTCAAAAAAAAAAATAAAAATAGAAATAAAATAAATAGTACATATTTGCACCAAAATGCTAACTCAGTGTTTCAGAATAATGGCACCATTTTGTTTTTTGTTTTATGGTGGAAAACTCTCTCAAGATATCATCATACAGATTTTAATATTCCAAAAAATGAATTAAAGCCCTAATCCTTGGGTGGGATGGATGAGACCATAGATCTTTTTATTTTTGCCTCAATTCAGTACATGGCATGTTTTTTATTTTAGGGAAATGCAACATTTTTTCCCAGAAAATTTTTTCCTCACAGTAATGATAACCAAAGCCTTGAATGAGTGGACTTAGCAAGTATTTACAGAACATTCTACCCAACAACTGCAGAATATACATTCTATTCATCAGCACATGGAACATTCTCCAAGATAGACATCTGATAGGCACAGAACAAGTCTCAATAAAGTACAAAAAATTGAAATTATATCAACTATTCTCTCAGATCACAATGGAATAAAATTAAAAATCAATTCCAAAAAAATCCTAAAACTATACAATGCATGGAAATTAAATAACCTGCTCATGAAGGGTTTTTTTTTTTTTTTTTTTGAGACAGTCTCACTCTGGTGCCCAAGCTGGAGTGCATTTATGCAATCTCGGCTTACTACAGCCTCCACCTCCCGGGTTCAAGTGATTCTCCTGCCTCAGCCTCCCGAGTAGCTGGAACTACAGGTGCAAGCCACCATGCCCTACTAAGTTTTGTATTCTTAGTAGAGACGCGGTTTCACCATGTTGTCCAGGATGGAAGTGATCTACCCGCCTTGGCCTCCCATAGTGCTAGGGTTAGTTACAGGCATGAGCCACTGCACCTGGCCCTGAATAATCTTTAAATAAATAATGAAATCAAGATGGAAATTAAAAATCTCTTTTAACTGAATGACAATAGTGACACAACTTATCAAAACCTCTGGGATACAGCAAAATCGGTACTAAGAGAAAAGTTTATAGCAGTAAATGCCTACAGGAAAAAGTCTAAAATAGCACAAATAGACTATGTAAGGTCACACCTTAAGGAACTAGAGAAGCAGAAACAAACTAAATCCAAACTCAGCAGAACAGAAGAAATAAAGATCAGAGAAGACCTAACCAAGCTGGGAGCGGTGGCTCACACCTGTAATCCTATCACTTTGGGAGGCCGAGGTGGGTGGATCACTTGAGGTCAGGAGTTCGAAACCAGCCTGACCAACAACCCTTCTCTACTAAAAATACAAAAAAAAAAAAAAAAACATAGCAGGGCATGGTGGCGGGAGCCTGTAATCCCAGCTACTCCGGAGGCTGAGGCAAGAGAATCGCTTGAAGTTGGGAGGCGGAGGTTGGAGGTTCCAGTGAGCTGAGATTGCACCAAACTAACTGAAATTGAAACCAAAAACTCGACAAGGAGATAAATGAAACAAAAAGCTGGTTGTTTGCAAAGATAAACAAAATTGATAGACCATTAGCAAGATTAACCAAGAAAAACAGAGAGAAGATCTGAATAAGCTCAATTAGAAAAAAAATAGAAGATATTACAGGCAATACCACAGAAATACAAAAGATTATTGAATTGCTACCACAAATATCTCTGTGCACAAACTGGAAAACCTAGAGGAGATGCATAAATTCCTGGAAATATGCAATCCTCCTAGATTAAATCAGGAAGAAATAGAAACTCTGAATAGACTGAAAAAAGGTCACCATATTGAGACAGTAATAAAAATTGCCAACAAAATAACTCTAGGAGCACATTGATTCACAGATGTATTTTATTATCAGACATTCAAAGAAGAATTGATACCAATCTTACTGAAACTATTCCAAAAGATAAAGAGGAAATCTCCAAATCATTCCATCAAGCCAGTATCACCCTAATAACAAAACCAGGAAAAGACATGACAAAAAAAAAACTACACATCAGTATTTCTGATGAATGTAGATGATGAAAAATTCTCAGCAAAATACTAGCTAACCAAATACAACAGCATATGAAAAAGATAATACACCATGATCAAGTGCATTTTATACGAGGGATGCAGGAATGGTTTAACACATGCAAGTCAATAAATGTGATATACCACATAAATAGAATTATTTTAAAAATCACATGATTATCTCAATAGATGCAGAAAAAGCATCTGACAAAATTCTGCATTGCTTTAGGATTAAAACTCTCGGCAAAATTGGCATGGAAGGGACATACCCTAAGGTAATAAAAGCCATCTGTGACAAACCCACAGCCTACATTATACTGAATGGGAAAAGGTTGGAAGCACTACCCCTGACAACTAGAACAAGACAAGGATGCCCACTTTCAACCACTTCTATTCGACATAGTACTGGAAGTCTTAGCCAGAGCATTCAGACAAGAGAAAGAAAGGGCATCCATGTTGGTAAAGAGGAAGTCAAACTGTGACTGTTCACTGATTGCATGGTATCATCTGATGATATATTACACCTAGAAAACACTGAAGACTCATCTAAAAAGTTCCTAGATCTGATCAATGAATTCAGTAAAGTTTCAGGATACAAAATCAATATATATAACTCAGTAGCACTGTTATACACAAACAGCAACCAAACTGAGAATCAAGTCAAGAATTCAAGCCCTGTTACAACAGCTGCAAAAATAATAATAATAATTAGGAATATACTTAACCAAGGACATGAAAGATCTCTACAAGGTAAACACAAAACAGGTTTAAAATAAATTACAGATGGCACTAACAAATGTAAACACATTTTATGCTCATGGATAGGTAGAGTGAATATTGTGAACATGACCATAATGCCAAAAACAATCTACAAATTCCATGTAATCTCCATCAAAATAACATAACAATTCTCCACAGAACTAAAAAAAAAGAAAAAGGGGCGGAGCAAGATGGCCGAATAGGAACAGCTCCAGTCTCGAACTCCCAGCACGAACGACACAGAAGACCGGTGATTTCTGCATTTTCAACTGAGGTACTGGGGTCATCTCACTGGGGAGTGCCGGACAATCGGTGCTGGTCAGCTGCTGCAGCCCGACCAGCGAGAGCTGAAGCAGGGCGAGGCATTGCCTCACCTGGGAAGTGCAAGGGGGAAGGGAATCCCTTTTCCTAGCCAGGCGAACTGAGACACATAACACCTGGAAAATCAGGTAATTCCCACCCCAAACCTGAGCTTTAAGTAAACGGGCACACCAGGAGATTATACCCACACCTGGCTGAGAGGGTCCCACGGCCACAGAGCCTGCCTCATTGCTAGCACAGCAGTCTGTGATCTAACCGCAAGGCAGCAGCGAGGCTGGGGGAGGGGCGCCCGCCATTGCTGAGGCTTAAGTAGGTAAGCAAAGCCACTGGGAAGCTCGAACTGGGTGGAGCTCACAGCAGCTCAAGGAAACCTGCCTGTCTCTGTAGACTCCACCTCTGGGGACAGGGCACAGCTAAAAAACAACAGGGGAAGCAAGAGGCCTGTGCAGATGCGAACGACTCTGTCTGACAGCTTTGAAGAGAGCAGTGGATCTCCCAACACGGAGGTTGAGATCTGAGAATGGACAGACTGCCTGCTCAAGTGGGATCCTGACCCCTGAGTAGCCTAACTGGGAGACATCCCCCACTAGGGGCAGTCTGACACCCCACACCTCACATGGTGGAGTACACCCCTGAGAGGAAGCTTCCAAAGTAAGAATCAGACAGGTACACTCGCTGTTCAGCAATATTCTATCTTCGGCAACCTCTGCTGCTGATACCCAGGCAAACAGGGTCTGGAGTGGACCTCAAGCAATCTCCAACAGACCTACAGCTGAGGGTCCTGACTATTAGAAGGAAAACTACCAAACAGGAAGAACACCTATACCAAAACCCCATCAGTACGTCACCATCATCAAAGACCAGAGGCAGATAAAACCACAAAGATGGGGAAGAAGCTGGGCAGAAAAGCTGGAAATTCAAAAAATAAGAGTGCATCTCCCCCTGCAAAGGAGCGCAGCTCATCGCCAGCAACGGATCAAAGCTGGTCAGAGAATGACTTTGACGAGATGAGAGAAGAAGGCTTCAGTCCATCAAACTTCTCAGAGCTAAAGGAGGAATTACGTACCCAGCGCAAAGAAACTAAAAATCTTGAAAAAAGAGTGGAAGAATTGATAGCTAGAATAATTAATGCAGAGAAGGTCATAAATGAAATGACAGAGATGAAAACCATGACACGAGAAATACGTGACAAATCACAAGCTTCAGTAACCGACTGGATCAACTGGAAGAAAGAGTATCAGCGATTGAGGATCAAATGAATGAAATGAAGCGGGAAGAGAAACCAAAAGAAAAAAGAAGAAAAAGAAATGAACAAAGCCTGCAAGAAGTATGGGATTATGTAAAAAGACCAAATCTACGTCTGATTGGGGTGCCTGAAAGTGAGGGGGAAAATGGAACCAAGTTGGAAAACACTCTTCAGGATATCATCCAGGAGAACTTCCCCAACCTAGTAGGGCAGGCCAACATTCAAATTCAGGAAATACAGAGAACACCACAAAGATACTCCTCGAGAAGAGCAACTCCAAGACACATAATTCCCAGATTCACCAAAGTTGAAATGAAGGAAAAAATCTTAAGAGCAGCCAGAGAGAAAGGTCAGGTTACCCACAAAGGGAAGCCCATCAGACTAACAGCAGACCTCTCGGCAGAAACTCTACAAGCCAGAAGAGAGTGGGGGCCAATATTCAACGTTCTTAAAGAAAAGAATTTTCAACCCAGAATTTCATATCCAGCCAAACTAAGTTTCATAAGTGAAGGAGAAATAAAATCCTTTACAGATAAGCAAATGCTTAGAGATTTTGTCACCACCAGGCCTGCCTTACAAGAGACTGTGAAGGAAGCCCTAAACATGGAAAGGAACAACCAGTACCAGCCATTGCAAAAACATGCCAAAATGTAAAGACCATCGAGGCTAGGAAGAAACTGCATCAACTAACGAGCAAAATAAACAGTTAATATCATAATGGCAGGATCAAGTTTACACATAACAATATTAACCTTAAAAGTAAATGGACTAAATGCTCCAATTAAAAGACACAGACTGGCAAACTGGATAAAGAGTCAAGACCCATCAGTCTGCTGTATTCAGGAGACCCATCTCACATGCAGAGACATACATAGGCTCAAAATAAAGGGATGGAGGAAGATCTACCAAAAATGGAGAACAAAAAAAAGCAGGGGTTGCAATCCTAGTCTCTGATAAAATAGACTTTAAACCATCAAAGATCAAAAGAGACAAAGAAGGCCATTACATAATGGTAAAAGGATCAATTCAACAGGAAGAGCTAATTCTCCTAAATATATATGCACCCAATACAAGAGCACCCAAATTCATAAAGCAAGTCCTTAGAGACTCACAAAGAGACTTAGACTCCCATACAATAATAATGGGAGACTTCAACACTCCACTGTCAACATTAGACAGATGAACGAGACAGAAAGTTAACAAGGATAGCCAGGAATTGAACTCATCTCTGCACCAAGCGGACCTAATAGACATCTATAGAACTCTCCACCCCAAATCAACAGAATATACATTCTTCTCAGCACCACATCGCACTTATTCCAAAATTGACCACATAATTGGAAGTAAAGCACTCCTTAGCAAATGTAAAAGAACAGAAATTATAACAAACTGTCTCTCAGACCACAGTGCAATCAAACTAGAACTCAGGACTAAGAAACTCAATCAAAACCGCTCAACTACATGGAAACTGAACAACCTGCTCCTGAATGACTACTGGGTACATAACGAAATGAAGGCAGAAATAAAGATGTTCTTTGAAACCAATGAGAACAAAGATACAACATACCAGAATCTCTGGGACACATTTAAAGCAGTGTGTAGAGGGAAATTTATAGCACTAAATGCCCACAAGAGAAAGCTGGAAAGATCTAAAATTGACACTCTAACATCACAATTAAAAGAACTGGAGAAGCAAGAGCAAACACATTCAAAAGCTAGCAGAAGGCAAGAAATAACTAAGATCAGAGCAGAACTGAAGGAGATAGAGACACAAAAAACCCTCCAAAAAATCAATGAATCCAGGAGTTTGTTTTTTGAAAAAATCAACAAAATTGACAGACTGCTAGCAAGACTAATGAAGAAAAGAGAGAAGAATCAAATAGACGCAATAAAAAATGATAAAGGGGATATCACCACAGACCCCACAGAAATACAAACTACCATCAGAGAATACTATAAACACCTCTATGCAAATCAACTGTTGAATCCCTGAATAGACCAATAGCAGGCTCTGAGATTGAGGCAATAATTAATAGCCTACCAAACAAAAAAAGTCCAGGACCAGATGGATTCACAGCTGAATTCTACCAGAGGTACAAGAGGAGCTGGTACCATTCCTTCTGAAACTATTCCAATCAATAGAAAAAGAGGGAATCCTCCCTAACTCATTTTATGAGGCCAACATCATCCTGATACCAAAGCCTGGCAGAGACACAACAAAAAAAGAAAATTTTAGACCAATATCCCTGATGAACATCGATGCAAAAATCCTCAATAAAATACTGGCAAACGGATTCAGCGCACATCAAAAAGCTTATCCACCATGATCAAGTGGGCTTCATCCCTGGGATGCAAGGCTGGTTCAACATTCGCAAATCAATAAACATAATCCAGCATATAAACAGAACCAAAGACAAGAACCACATGATTATCTCAATAGATGCAGAAAAGGCTTTTGACAAAATTCAACAGCCCTTCATGCTAAAAACACTCAATAAATTCGGTATTGATGGAACGTACCTCAAAATAATAAGAGCTATTTATGACAAACCCACAGCCAATATCATACTGAATGAGCAAAAACTGGAAAAATTCCCTTTGAAAACTGGCACAAGACAGGGATGCCCTCTCTCACCACTCTATTCAACATAGTGTTGGAAGTTCTGGCTAGGGCAATCAGGCAAGAGAAAGAAATCAAGGGTATCCAGTTAGGAAAAGAAGAAGTCAAATTGTCCCTGTTTGCAGATGACATGATTGTATATTTAGAAAACCCCATCATCTCAGCCCAAAATCTCCTTAAGCTGATAAGCAACTTCAGCAAAGTCTCAGGATACAAAATTAATGTGCAAAAATCACAAGCATTCTTAACACCAGTGACAGACAAACAGAGAGCCAAATCAGGAATGAACTTCCATTCACAATTGCTTCAAAGAGAATAAAATACCTAGGAATCCAACTTACAAGGGATGTAAAGGACCTCTTCAAGGAGAACTACAAACCACTGCTCAGTGAAATCAAAGAGGACACAAACAAATGGAAGAACATACCATGCTCATGGATAGGAAGAATCAATATCATGAAAATGGCCATACTGCCCAAGGTTATTTATAGATTCAATGCCATCCCCATCAAGCTACCAATGAGTTTCTTCACAGAATTGGAAAAAACGGCTTTAAAGTTCATATGGAACCAAAAAAGAGCCCGCATTGCCAAGACAATCCTAAGTCAAAAGAACAAAGCTGGAGGCATCACGCTACCTGACTTCAAACTATACTACAAGGCTACAGTAACCAAAACAGCATGGTACTGGTACCAAAACAGAGATATAGACCAATGGAACAGAACAGAGTCCTCAGAAATAATACCACACATCTACAGCCATCTGATCTTTGACAAACCTGAGAGAAACAAGAAATGGGGAAAGGATTCCCTATTTAATAAATGGTGCTGGGAAAATTGGCTAGCCATAAGTAGAAAGCTGAAACTGGATCCTTTCCTTACTCCTTATACGAAAATTAATTCAAGATGGATTAGAGACTTAAATGTTAGACCTAATACCATAAAAACCCTAGAAGAAAACCTAGGTAGTACCATTCAGGACATAGGCATGGGCAAGGACTTCATGTCTAAAACACCAAAAGCAACGGCAGCAAAAGCCAAAATTGACAAATGGGATCTCATTAAACTAAAGAGCTTCTGCATAGCAAAAGAAACTACCATCAGAGTGAACAGGCAACCTACAGAATGGGAGAAAATTTTTGCAATCTACTCATCTGACAAAGGGCTAATATCCAGAACCTACAAAGAACTCAAACAAATTTACAAGAAAAAAATGAACAACCCCATCAAAAAGTGGGCAAAGGATATGAACAGACATTTCTCAAAAGAAGACATTCATACAGCCAACAGACACATGAAAAAATGTTCATCATCACTGGCCATCAGAGATATGCAAATCAAAACCACAATGAGATACCATCTCACACCAGTTAGAATGGCAATCATTAAAAAGTCAGGAAACAACAGGTGCTGGAGAGGATGTGGAGAAATAGGAACACTTTTACACTGTTGGTGGGATTGTAAACTAGTTCAACCATTATGGAAAACAGTATGGCGATTCCTCAAGGATCTAAAACTAGATGTACCATATGACCCAGCCATCCCACTACTGGGTATATACCCAAAGGATTATAAATCATGCTGCTATAAAGACACATGCACACGTATGTTTATTGCGGCACTATTCACAATAGCAAAGACTTGGAATCAACCCAAATGTCCATCTGTGACAGACTGGATTAAGAAAATGTGGCACATATACACCATGGAATACTATGCAGCCATAAAAAAGGATGAGTTTGCGTCCTTTGTAGGGACATGGATGCAGCTGGAAACCATCATTCTTAGCAAACTATCACAAGAACAGAAAACCAAACACCGCATGTTCTCACTCATAGGTGGGAACTGAACAATGAGATCACTTGGACTCGGGAAGGGGAACATCACACATTGGGGCCTATCATGGGGAGGGGGGAGGGGGGAGGGATTGCATTGGGAGTTATACCTGATATAAATGACGAATTGATGGGTGCTGATGAGTTGATGGGTGCAGCACACCAACATGGCACAAGTATACATATGTAACAAACCTGCACGTTATGCACATGTACCCTAGAACTTAAAGTATAATAAAAAATAAAAAATAAAACAAAAAAATAAAAAGAAAAAAAAAGACAATTATAAAATTCATATGGAAGTCCAGGCTCAGTGACTCACACCTGTAATCCTAGCACTTTGGGAGGCTTAGGCGGGTGGATCACCTAAGGTTGGAGTTTGAGACCAGTCTGACCTACATGGAGAAACCCCATCTCCACTAAAAATACAAAATTAACTGGGCATAGCGGCACATGCCTGTAATCCCAGCTACTCAGGAGGCTGAGGCAGGAGAATCACTTGAACCTGGGAAGCGGAGGTTGCAGTGAGCTGAGATCGCGCCATTGCACACCAGTCTGAGCAACAAGAGCAAAACTTCGTCTCAATAAATAAATAAATAAATAAATAAATAAAATGTATATAAAACCAAAAAAGAGCCCGCATAGCCAAAGCAAGACTAAGTCAGAAGAACAAATCTGGAGGCACAGCATTACCCAATTCAAACTATACCACAAGGCAATATTTACCAAGACGGCATGGTAATAGGATAAAAATAGCACGTACGTAGACCAATGAAACAAAATAGCAAACCCAGGGCCGGGCGCGGTGGCTCAAGCCTGTAATCCCAGCACTTTGGGAGGCCAAGACGGGCGGATCACGAGGTCAGGAGATCGAGACGATCCTGGCTAACACCGTGAAACCTCGTCTCTACTAAAAAATACAAAAACTAGCCGGGCGAGGTGGCGGGTGCCTGTTGTCCCAGCTACTCGGGAGGCTGAGGCAGGAGAATGGCGTAAACCCGGGAGGCGGAGCTTGCAGTGAGCTGAGATCCGGCCACTGCACTCCAGTCCGGGCGACAGAGCGAGACTCCGCATCAAAAAAAAAAAAAAAAAAAAAAATAGCAAACCCAGAAATAAAGCCAAATACTTACAGCCAACTAATCTTTCACAATGTCAACAAAAACATACTGTGAAAAGGACACCCGATTCAACAAATGGTGCTGAGATAATTGGCAAGCCACATGCAGAATAAGGAAACTGGATCTTCATCTCTCACCTTATACAAAAGTCAACTCAACATGGGACAAAGACTTAAATCTAAGACCTGAAGCTATAAAAATTCTAGAAGATAACATCAGAAAAACCGTTTTTGGACCTTGGCTTAGGCAAAGAGTTTATAATCAAGAACCTAAAAGCAAATGCAAAAAAATAAATAAATAAATAATCCATAAATGGGACTTAATTAAACTAAAAACTTCTGCACAACAAAAGAAAAAATCAACATAGTAAAGAGAGATAACCCACAGAATAGGAGAAAATCTTCACAAACAATGCATTCAACAAAATAACTAATATCCAGAATCTACAAGGAACTTGAACAAATTAGCAAGAAAAAAAAATCCCCTGAAAATGTGGGTGAAGGATATGAATAGACAATTCTCAGAAGAAGATATACAAATGACCAACAAACGTATAAAATAAATAAATAAATAAAAATGCTTGGAAACCTATCAGTAAGGACCAAACGCCAAACAACCAAGGAAAGAAGGTGAGTCAAGGATGTACTCCTCTGGAGAGCTTGGGTTGCTGAGATTTGGGAGTCAGCACTGGGCCTGCTTGGAGTTCTAAGCAAATGGAAGAGTTCAGTCATGTTTGCACCTGTGGTAATGTGTGCTTTGTGTAGGAAAAAGACTCTGCTACAGAGTCCCCATGTTGTTGCTAATTGTTGGAGGTTCCTTTGGTCTTTGTGAGTTTTCACAAATGTAATATGATGCTGTGAAGATTAAAACTGATCCCGAGTTG
This sequence comes from Trachypithecus francoisi, assembly GCF_009764315.1. Classification (NCBI taxonomy): domain Eukaryota; kingdom Metazoa; phylum Chordata; class Mammalia; order Primates; family Cercopithecidae; genus Trachypithecus; species Trachypithecus francoisi. The sequence goes on from NW_022681457.1 coordinate 54,552,326, forward strand.
GAAAAAAACCTTAAAGCAAATAAAGTATCTTTAGAGTTAGAATATGAGAAAATAAAGGACTCTATTTTTCATGGCTTGAAGAATATTCAAGGACCCAGGTCTTGGAAAGATCCTGACCTCTTCCAAAAAGGAAATCCAGAAATTCTTAAGACTAAGACTTGAGGCCGGGCACGGTGGCTCACGCCTGTAATCCCAGCACTTTGGGAAGCCAAGGTGGGTGGATCACGAGGTCAGGGGATCAAGAACATCCTGGCTAACGCGGTGAAGTCCCGCCTCTACTAAAAAATACAAATATTAGCCGGGCGTGGTGGCGGGCGCCTGTAGCCCCAGCTACTCGGGAGGCTGAGGTAGGAGAACGGCGTGAACCCGGCAGGTGGAGCTTGCAGTGAGCCGAGATCGAGCCACTGCACTCCAGACTCCCTCTCAAAAAAAAAAAAAAAAAAGACTAAGACAACTTGACTATGCTGATTGTTTTTGTTTTTGTTTTTTGTTTTAAATAAAAATGTTATCAACTGGGCTTTCTAATACGTACCCCTATTAAGTGGAAAGAAAATTGCAAGCTCATGGAAACCTGGATATGGGTAATTTGATGGCAGATAATCTTGATAAAAGGTCAAGTACAAGTTTTTTATTATACATCCCAATTATTTTATCTGCCAATGAAAGTAACGGTGTTGGCCACATATATTTTACACCTCAAAATAAAAAATGTGAATACTGAAGAAAAAAAAAAGGAAAGAAAAAATGCTCAACATCACTAATTATCAGGAAAATTCAAATCAAAACCAGAACATTTACACTGTTGGTGGTAATGTAAACTAATACAATCACTATGGAAAACAGACAAGGTTTTTTTGTTTTGTTTTGTTTTTTGTTTTTTAAACAGAGTCTGGCTCCCTCACCCAGGCTGGAGTGCAGTGGCACGATCTCAGCTCACTGCAACCTCCGCCTCCCAAGTTCAAGCAATTCTCCTGTCTCAGTCTCCCAAATAGCTGAAATTACAGGCACACGCCACCACGTGCAGCTAATTTTTGTATTTTTACTAGAGACAGGGTTTCACTTTGTTGGTCAGGCTGCTCTCGAACTCATGACCTCAGGTGATCTACCCTACTTGACCTCCCAAAGTGCTGGGATTACAAGCATGGGTCACCATGCCCATCCCATCAGGGGATTTTTTAAAGAACTAAAAGTAGAACTACCATTTGATTCAGCAATCCTACTACTATTTACATGCAGACAAAAGTCATTATGTAAAAAGACACTTGCACACACATGTTTATAGCAGCACAATTTGCAATTGTAAAAATATGGAACCAGCCTAAATGCCCATCAGCTATCAAGTAGATAAAGAAAATGTGATATATATATATATATATATATCATGAAATACTCAGCCATAAAACAAAAAAATGAACAATGACATTCACAGCAACTTGGATAAAGTTGAAAACCACTATTCTTTTTTTTCTTTTTTTTTTTTTTTTGAGACGGAGTCTCACCCCATCACCCTAACTGGAGTGCAGTGGCATGATCTCGGCTCACTGCAACCTCCACCTCCCAGGTTCAAGCAATTCTCCCACCTCAGCCTCCCGAGTAACTAGGACTACAGGTGCATGCCACCACACCTGGCTAATTTTTTGTAGTTTTAATAGAGACTGGGTTTCACCATGTTGGCCAGACTGGTCTTGAACTGCTGACCTCAGGTAATCCGCCCACCTCAGCCTCCCAAAGTGCTGGGATTACAGGTGTGAGCCACCATGCCTGGCCTGAAGACCATTACTCTAAGTGAAGTAACTCAGGAATATAAAACCAAACATCATATGTTCTCACTTACAAGTCGGAGATAAGCTATGGGGATTCAAAAGTATAAGAATTATATAATAGACTCCAGGGACTCAAGGGGACGAGTGCGAGGGGAGTGAGGGTTAAAAGACTACACATTGGGTACAGTGTACACTGCTTAGTTGCTGGGTGCTACAAAACCTCAGAAATGACCACTAAAGAAGCTATGTAAACAAATACCACCTGTACCCCACAAGCTATTAGAATAATAATAGTAACAAAAATTTCCAAAAATACCCACATAAGTTTATGTTTATATGCTTTGGCATTTTTTGGTGGGTTTTTTGTTTTTTTGTTTTTTTGAGATGGAGTTTCACTCTTGTTGCCCAGGCTGGATTGCAGTGGCGTGATCTCAGCTCACCGCAACCTCAGCCCCCTGGGTTTAAGCAATTCTCCTGCCTCAGACTCCCGAGTAGCTCGGATTACAGGCATGCACCACTATGCCCAGCTAATTTTGTATTTTTAGTATTTTCTCCATGTTGGTCAGGGTGGTCTCAATCTCCCGACCTCAAGTGATCTGCTCGCCTTGGCCTCCCAAAGCACTGGGATTACAAGCATGAGCCACTGCGCCCAGCCTGGCATTTTTTTAGAAAGGATCTCACTCTGTCACCCAGGATCATGGCTCACTGCAGCCTCGAGTTCCTGGGCTCAGACAATCCTCCTACCTTAGCCTCCTGAATAGCAGGTAATACAGGTGCAGGCCACCACACCCAGCTAATTTTTGTATATTTTGTAGACATGGGCTTTTGCTATATTGCTATCAAATTTCTGGGTTTAAACAGACTTTATGTCTTGTCCTCCCAAAGTGCTGGGATTACAACTATGAGCCACCATGCCTGACTGGAATCTTCTTTTTATACGATATAGAAAAGCTAAATATATTTAGATCTGTTAGTTAACAGAAAATTTGAAAAAAAATCTTTTATTAAAAATATAGGCCAGGCGCGGTGGCTCATCACGAGGTCAGGATATGGAGACCATCCTGGCTAACACAGTGAAAACCCATCTCTACTAAAAATACAAAAAAATTAGCCGGGCGTGGTGGCGGACGCCTGTAGTCCCAGCTACTCGGGAGGCTGAGGCAGGAGAATGGCACGAACCAAGAAGGTGGTGGAGCTTGCAGTGAGTGGAGACTGCGCCACTGCGCTCCAGCCTTGGTGACAGAGCGAGACTCCATCTCAAAAAAATAAATAAATAAAATATAAAATGTTATATATATATATATATATTTTTTTTTTTTTTCCTCCAGCTGAACTTTGTAACAATTCCAACTGAACATGAAGTTTCCTAGACAGAACTCAGAGGAGGGCATGAATCTGGTGTGCAGACTTGACAGATGCAGAGGCATGGAAGTCCTGCTTGCTCTCTCAGCAGGGAGGCTTGTAGCCTGTGGTAAGTTTCCAGGCCTGTGGCAAGTTCCCACTGCCTGGAAACAAACTCGGTGCTGTTGGGGGATGCATGGTGGGAGCTAGACTGGGCTTTTGGGTTGTATGGGAGCTGGGTGAGGCCTGTTACTGCCCGCTTTTTCCTACTTTCCTGGCAACCTGCATCACACAGCAGAGGCAATCGTAGTCCTCCTGGGAACATAACTTCATTGACCTAGGAACCTCACCCACTTCCCCTACAGCAGCCGCAGCAAGCCCCACCCAAAGAGAGTCTGAGTTTAGACTTGCCTAGCTCCGCCCCCACCTGATGGGCCTTCCCTCTCTACCCTAGTAGCTGAAGACTAAGGGCATATACTCTTGGGAATTCCAGGGCCTCACCCACCACCTGTTTCTCCTCATACTACCACAGCTGATGCTCTCTGGAAAGTGCCACCTCCCAACAGAAGGCCAACTACCACAAACATAGAGCATTAAACCACCGAAGCTGAGAACCCTCACAGAGTCCATTGCACCCCTCTGCTACCTGCCCCAGAACAGGTGCTGGTATTCACGGCTGAGAGATTTATATACAGTTCACATCACAGGACTCTGTGAAGACAACCACAAGTACCAGTGTAGATCTGGGTAGACTTGCAGGGTGGCTAGATCCAGAAGAGAGACAACAATTGGTGCAGCTAGGCTCACAGGAAGCCATATACATGGAAAAGGGGGAAAGTACTACATTAAGGGAGCACCCCATGGGACAAAAGAATATGAATAACAGCCTTCAGCCCTAGACCTTTCCTCTGACAGAGGCTACCCAGATGAGAAGAAACCAGAAAACCAATTCTGGTAATATGTCGAAACAAAGCTCTTTATCACCCCCAAACAATCACACTAGCTCTCTAGCAATCCATCCAAACCAAAAATAAATCCCTGATTTACCTGAAAAAGAATTCAGGAGGGCTGGGCACGGTGGCTCACTCCTGTAATCCCAGCACTTTGGGAGGCTGAGATGGGCAGATTACGAGTTCAGGAGTTCAAGACCAACTTGACCAAAATGGTGAAACCCCGTCTCTACTAAAAACACAAAAATTAGGCCGGGCGCGGTGGCTCAAGCCTGTAATCCCAGCACTTTGGGAGGCCGAGACGGGCGGATCACGAGGTCAGGAGATCGAGACCATCCTGGCTAATACGGTGAAACCCCGTCTCTACTAAAAATACAAAAACTAGCCGGGCGAGGTGGCGGGCGCCTGTAGTCCAGCTACTTGGGAGGCTGAGGCAGGAGAATGGCGGAACCCAGGAGGCGGAGCTTGCAGTGAGCTGAGATCTGGCCACTGCACTCCAGTCCGGGCGACAGAGCGAGACTCCGCCTCAAAAAAAAAAAAAAAATACAAAATTAGCCGGGCATGGTGGTGCATGCCTGTAATCCCAGCTACTCAGGAGGATGAGGCAGGAGAATCACTTGAACCCGGGAGGTGGAGATTGAAGTGAGCTGAGATTGTGCCATTGCACTCAAGCCTGGGTGACAGAGTAACACTCTGTCTCAAAAAAAATAAAAAATAGGCCAGGCACGGTGGATCACACCTGTAATCCCAGCACTCTGGGAGGCTGAGGTGGGTGGATCACCTGAGGTTGGGAGTTCAAGACCAGCCTGACCAACATGGAGAAACCCCATCTCTACTAAAAATACAAAATTAGCCAGACATGGTGGAACATGCCTGTAATCCCAGCTACTCGGGAGGCTGAGGCAGGAGAATCGCTTGAACCTGGGAGGTGGAGGTTGCGGTGAGCCAAGCTTGAGCCATTGTACTCCAGCCTGGGAAACAAAAGTGAAGCTCCATCTCAAAAATAATAATAATATTAAATGAATAAAATAAAAAATAAGCAAAGGGAGAAATATGCAAGGAAATAACATAAGGTAAAAACAATCAGAACTTCAGGAAACATTGGACAGACTTATAAAAATGCAAAATGCTCTGGAAACTCTCAGCAATATAATTGAACAAGTAGAAGAAAGAAATTCAGAGCTCAAAGACAAGATCTTTGAATTAACACAATCCAGCAAAGACAAAAAAAAAAAAAGAAAATATTAACAAAACCTTCAAGAAGTCTGGGATTACGTTAAACAACCAAACCTAAGAATAACTGGTGTTTCTGAAAAAGAAGAAAAATATAAAAGTTTGGAAAACATAATTGGACAAATAATTGAGGAAAACTTCTCTGGTTTTGCCAGAGACCTAGACACTCAAATACAAAAAGCACAAATAATACCTGGGAAAATCATCGCTGAAAGATCATCACCTAATCACATTGTCATCAGGTTATCTAACTTTAAGATGAAAGACAGAATCATATCATACACACACACACACACACACACACACACAATGGAATACTACTCAGCCACAAAAAGGAATGAATTAACAACATTTGCAGTGACCTGGATAAGATTGGAGACTATTATTCTAAGTGAAGTAGCTCAGGAATGGAAAACCAAACATCGAATGTTCTCACTGACATGTGAGAGCTAAGCTATGCGTATGCAAAGGCATAAGAATGATGCAATGGACTTTGGGGATGTTGGGGAAAGAGTGGGAGGGGGACGAGGGATAGAAGACTACAAATATACTGCTCAGTTGATGGGTGTGCCAAAATCTCACAAATTACCACTAAATAACATACTAATGTAACCAAATACCACCTGTACCCCAGTAACTTATGGGAAAAAAAGAGACTTGAAAAAAAATACAAAAATTAGCCGGGCATAGTGGTGCATGCCTGTAATCCCAGCTACTTGAGAGGCTGAGGGGAGAATCACTTAAACCTGGGAGGTGGAGGTTGCAGTGAGCCAAAATTGTGCCATTGCACTCCAGCCTGAGCCATAGAGTGAGACTCCGTCTCAAAAAATATATATATAAAATAAAACTAGTAATCCAGGCAAAACAAAAATTAATCATACATTATGAAAATACTCTGCCTTGGCCGGGCGCGGTGGCTCAAGCCTGTAATCCCAGCACTTTGGGAGGCCGAGATGGGCGGATCACGAGGTCAGGAGATCGAGACCATCCTGGCTAACACGGTGAAACCCCGTCTCTACTAAAAATACAAAAAAAAACCTAGCCGGGCGAGGTGGTGGGCGCCTGTAGTCCCAGCTACTCCGGAGGCTGAGGCAGGAGAATGGCGTAAAACCCGGGAGGCGGAGCTTGCAGTGAGCTGAGATTTGGCCACTGCACTCCAGCCTGGGCGACAGAGCAAGACTCGGTCTCAAAAAAAAAAAAAGAAAGAAAGAAAATACTCTGTCACATTTTTATACTAAATCAGCCAGTACTGAAATTTTTTAGATATGCCATTTGAATAAACTGTGTGTTCCAAGGCAAATTATCTAAGATAACTTCACAGTTATCAGTGCTATGTACCTAAATTGAAGAAACAAACCTGATATTTAAGAGGACATAATAAGTGTGAACTCATGGAGAACCTAGACAGCAGTGACTTGTTCATTCCTGAGTTCTTAAAGCTTCGTTTATCAAAAGCACTGCATTTTATTACTCGCCACAGAAGAGATAAAAAATAGTCTAAGTTGGCGGGGCACAGTGGCTCACGCCTGTAATCCCAGCACTTTGGGAGGCCGAGGCCGGCAGAACTCCTAAGGTCGGGAGTTCGAGACCAGCCTGACCAACATGGAGAAACCCCGACTCTACTAAAAATACAAAATTACCTGGGCATGGTGGCGCATGCCTGTAATCCCAGCTACTTGGGAGGCTGAGGCAGGAGAATCACTTGAACCAGAGAGGCGGAGGTTGTGGTGAGCTGAGATCACGCCATTGCCCAGCCTGGGCAACAAGAGTAAAACTCCGTTTTTATATACATAATAATAACTATATATATAATAACAATTTTATAATATATAATATTAACATTATATATATAATAATATATAAAAATAACAATAATCTAAGTTAAATATAAATTAAATGTGTGTGTGTGTGTGTGTGTGTGTGGTGACTATCCTAATTACTAAAATAGGTTAGGACCATTTTTTTTCCTCTCAAACATATAATCTGAGAAGACAATCAAAACTTCATATACATTTCTGCTACCTGAGGAACTATTTAAACATTTATACAGAAATGTTATTCAGTTGTCATGTTTAATACATATTTTCTTGTAGAATAAAAGCTTTCTCACGGGAAAAGTCTGATGTTATAACAGTAGCTTAAAGGATATTAAAAAATATGTTTTGCTCATGGGACACCTCTGAAAAAGTCTCCAATAATAAACATACTTACTTCGGCCGGGAGCCATGGTGGCTTATGCCTGTAATCCCAGCACTTTGGGAGGCCGAGAAGGGTGTATTACGAGGTCAGGAGTTCAAGACCAGCCTGGCCAAGATAGTGAAACCCTGTCTTTACTAAAAATACAAAAATTAGCCGGGCGTGGTGGGGGGCACCTGTAATCCCAGCTACTCAGGAGGCTGAGGCAGAGAATCGCTTGAACCCAGGAGGCAAAGGCTGCAGTGAGCTTAAGGGAGACCACCCCTCAAATTGTCTTATGCCTAATTTCTGTCTCCAAAGAAAGAAGAAATAAAAACTAAAAGGCAGAGGCCGGGCGCGGTGGCTCAAGCCTGTAATCCCAGCACTTTGGGAGGCCGAGATGGGCGGATCATGAGGTCAGGAGATCGAGACCATCCTGGCTAACACGGTGAAGCCCCGTCTCTACTAAAAAATACAAAAAAAAAGCTAGCCGGGCGAGGTGGCGGGCGCCTGTAGTACCAGCTACTTGGGAGGCTGAGGCAGGAGAATGGCATGAACCCGGGAGGCGGAGCTTGCAGTGAGCTGAGATCTGGCCACTGCACTCCAGCCCGGGCGACAGAGCGAGACTCCGTCTCAAAAAAAAAAAAAAAAAAAAAAAAACTAAAAGGCAGAAATGAAATCCACAGGCAGACAGCCCAGCACCACACCCTGGGCCTGGTAGTTAAAGATCAACTCCTGACCTAATCGGTTATGTTATCTATAGATTACAAACATTGTATAGGAATGCACTGTGAAAATCCCTATCCTGTTTTGTTCAGATCTAATTACCGGTGCATGCAGCCCCCAGTCACGTGCCCTCTGCTTGCTCAATTGATCACGGCCCTCTCACACGGACCTCCTTAGAGTTGTGAGCCCTTAAAAGCGACAGGAATTGCTTTCGGGGAGCTCGGTTGTTGGAGACGTGAGTCTTGCCGAAGCTCCTGGCCGAATAAAGCCCTTCCTTCTTTAACTTTGTGTCTGAGGAGTTTTGTCTGAGGCTTGTCCTGCTACAAGCTGAGATCACGCCACTGCACTCCAGCCTGGGCAACAGAGTGAGACTGTCTCAGAAAAGAAAACAACAACAACAAAAAAACTATTTCACTGGAGAAGTTATAAAACTGTTAAATAAGGTATTACAGATACAATAGTATTGAGAAAATCGAACTAAATTGACAGGATTGTTTTTGTAATTGCAGATTGATGACAGATTCACTGAGAGTGAAAAACTGTGTTGACTATTATAAAATTGTCATTGGATGGCTTATGTACCAGATAATGGAATCTCATGTGTGTTCTGTTACTGAAGTTTATATGACTAAATGCAGCAAGGCTTTAATGCATTATGGCGAAGCATATTTTCACCAGGTAAACAACACTTTTATGGTCTACTGACTGAGGACAGTAAACCCTTTATAATCTTACTGAGTCTGCTTGCCATCTACACTGCAAGACTTCAGGACCTTGAACCTTGGGTTGATAACCTCACAACTGAGAAGAGGCCCTCCAAACTCTTGCAATTGTATGCCCATTGGAGATCTTTTTTTTTGAGATGGAGTCTAGCTCTGCTGGCCAGGCTGGAGTGCAGTGATGCGATCTCGGCTCACTGCAAGCTCTGCCTCCTGGGTTCTGCAAGCACCGCCTCCTGGGTTCACGCCATTCTACTGCCTCAGCCTCACTAGTAGCTGGGACTACAGGCGCCCACCACCACGCCCAGCTAATTGTTTTGTATTTTTAGTAGAGACGGTGTTTCACCGTGTTAGCCAGGATGGTCTCAATCTTCTGACCTCATGATCCACCCGCTTGGTCTCCCAAAGTGCTGGGATTACAGGCGTGAGCCACCGCGCCCGGCCAGAGATCTTAAGGTTAAGTTAAACGGGGAAGTTTCTCTTGAAAAACAGATGGCAGCATTGATGTAGATCGTTTTCTTCACAAGATGAAAAATCAAGGCCGGGCGCGGTGGCTCAAGCCTGTAATCCCAGCACTTTGGGAGGCCGAGGCGGGTGAATCACGAGGTCAGGAGATCGAGACCCTCCTGGCTAACACGGTGAAACCCCGTCTCTACTAAAAATACAAAAAACTAACCGGGCGAGGTGGCGGGCGCCTGTAGTCCCAGCTACTCAGAGGCTGAGGCGGGAGAATGGCGGGAACCCAGGAGGCAGAGCTTGCAGTGAGCCGAGATCGCGCCACTGCACTCCAGCCTGGGCGACACAGCGAAACTCCGTCTCAAAAAAAAAAAGAAAAGAAAAGAAAAATCAAGACATCTCTGCTATCATGACACTCTTAGATTACTGTTTTTCTCTTAAGGGTCTGCAAACAACAGAAATAAAAAGGGGCCTCTTGTGTGCACTCATGGGGTACATTTTTATATGTAGATTTTGCAGCCAACATTATATATGAACAAACTTATGCCTTCATAAGTAAAAGATAAAGGGCCAATGAGGGTGAGAAATTTTAATGGGACATATGTTGCCTCATAATATCAGAAACAGAATATTGGTTCATTGCCGTTAACCTAATTCGTAAGTTAAAGAGAATTTATTCAGAATAGATTATAGAGCATTGCCAGGAGACCACTACTCTTCTGAATGGCTATCATTTGTTAGGTCTTTTTGTTCTCCATGGTTTACAGTAAATGAGGAAGTGGTTAGAAATTTATTCCCCATCATAGGGCTTTATAGCATCTTCTATTGTAAAGGCTATGATTACACAATAGACTTTAATTTTTCTTTTTTTTTTTTAAGGCAGAGTCTCACTCTGTCGCCCAGACTGGAGTACAGTGGCCAGATCTCAGCTCACTGCAAGCTCCGCCTCCCGGGTTTACGCCATTCTCCTGCCTCAGCCTCCCGAGTAGCTGGGACTACAGGCGCCCGCCACCTCACCCGGCTAGTTTTTGTATTTTTAGTAGAGACGGGGTTTCACCATGTTAGCCAGGATGGTCTCGATCTCCTGACCTCGTGATCCACCCGTCTCGGCCTCCCAAAGTGCTGGGATTACAGGCTTGAGCCACCGCGCCCGGCCAGACTTTAATTTTTCTTACTAAAGTTATGCAAAATAATAGAATTTCTCTAGATTACTTACTGGATGAACAGAGAAGTATCTGTGCAGTTGCTAAAACTTGTAGTTGCACATGGAAAAATACATCGGGTATTACAGAGATTCAGTTGTAGGAGATTAATAAATAGGCTGCTTGGTTGAAATGAGGAGACCATTAATTTAGCTAGTTATTTGATCTATTTAATGTTAGATGGTAGGGTTCATAAGACCCTGGCTAAAAAGCATACTTGAGGCCAGGCATGGTGGCTCATGCCTGTAATCCTAGCACTTTGGGAAGCCGAGGTGGGCAGATCACGAGGTCAAGAGTTCGAGACCATCCTGGCCAACATGGTGAAACCCCATCTCTCCTGAAAATACAAAAATTAGCTGGGCATGGTGGTTCTCGCGCCTGTAGTCCCAGCTACTCGGGAGGCCAAGGCAGGAGAATCGCTTGAACCGGGAGGCGGAGGTGGAGGCTGCAGTGAGCCGAGCTCGCGCCCCTGCATTCCAGCTCTGCGAAAGAGCGAGATTCCGTCTCTAAAAAAAAAAAAAAAGCATACTTGAAACTCTTGTTATTATCCTTCTTACAGTCAAAATAGTAGTCTCCCTACTGCAGTGTATTCTCTCAAAAATTATAAAGGTTTGCATGCGATTATTTCTAGAATGTCAAATGGTCTCTCTTTAATTGCAATCACAAAAACTCAAATGCATATGTGACCATGAGGACACCATAACCTATGAATGACCTGATAGGGACAAAAACTAAAAATAATGGAAACTGAGAGTGGCATTAAGACACTGAGTTTTGGTCATACTCTTATCTATGTGAGAACTTAACCAAAAGGGGGGAGTTTTATAAACAAAATTATTGAAGGCCATCATTCTGGACTGAGCTTGTGCATTAGGCCCAAAGAGACCAAACCAAACCAAATGGAGTCACTCATGTTAATGTGACATAATCAAGCTGAAAATGTAAGGAAATAGGTAGATCCTAAAACAGGCCAGGTTTGGTTGTTCTTTTGAAAACAGCAGATTTCAACACAAGGAGGTCACCTCTACTGTAACCCTTAAAAAAATAATAATAACCTGAAGTCCTTGTTTCCACTTTACAAAAGCTACAGTTCTGCTATTTCACAGTGGGATTTGAGAATAACTAAGTACATTTTTGATGGTGACAGAATAATATCAATGTCTAAAGTTTTGGTCTATCTCTCAAAATTGAGAAGATGATCAAAAGGGAGAGATTGTTAAATTAATTATCCCTAAAGCTGCTCCCTTTTCTGTTTAACTTTGGTCACTAGGTTTTTTTAAACATAGTAAACTGAAACCTAACTGGATATATACACAGACTGTCTTCCATTATTGTACCAAAAATTGTGGTTTTGCCAATAAAAGGACATCAAGTGTTCAAATTATGTTTAAATAAGGCAAATCCCAACCTGTAATCAATCTGGCTGTTTCTGTACCTCACTTCCATTTTCTGTATGTCACTTTGCTTTCTCCATCTACAAATCTGTTTTCATCATGTGGCTCTGCTAGAGTCTCTCTGAGCCTACTCTGGATCCACTGGCTGTCTGATTTGCAAATCATTCTATCCTCTATTAAACTCTGTTAAATTTAATTTATGTAAAGATTTAAAGTTTTTCTCTTTTAAAAGTTTTCAAATATTTTCTTTTCTCTCTCTTTTTTTTTTTCTTGAGACGGAGTTTCGTTCTTGTTGCCCAGGCTGGAGTGCAGTGGCACAATCTCAGCTCACTGCAACCTCAGCCTCCTAGGTTCAAGCGATTCTCCTGCCTCAGCCTCCCGGGTAGCTGGGATTACAGATATGTGCCATCATGCCTGGCAAATTTTGTATTTTTAGTAGAGACAGGGTTTCCCCATGTTGGTCAGGCTGATCTCGAACTCCTGACCTCAGGTGATCCACCCACCTCAGCCTCCCAAAGTGCTGGGATTACAGGTGTGAGGCACCACACAGCCTAGTTTTCAAATATTTTCTTTCTTTTTTTTTTTTTTTGAGATAGAGTCTCGCCCTGTCACCCAGGCTGGAGTTCAGTGGTGTGATCTCGGCTCACTGCAAGCTGTGCCTCTCGGGTTCATGCCATTCTCCTGCTTCAGCCTCCCAAGTAGCTGGGACTACAGGCACCCGCCACCATGCCTGGCTAATTTTTTGTATTTTTAGTAGAGACAGTTTTTCACCGTGTTAACCAGGATGCTCTCGATCTCCTGACCTTGTGATCCGCCTGTCTCTGCCTCCCAAGTGCTGGGATTACAGGTGAGAGCCACAGCGCCTGGCTCAAATATTTTCTATGATAAAAATAAATAATGTGCTGTTGGGCTTTGATTTTCTAAACTTATCCCTCAGCTATTTCCTCAAATTATTCTGTCTTCAAAATGCTTATCCAATTTTTTTTTTGAGACAGAGTCTCATTTTACCACCCAGTGTGGATAGCAGTGGTGCAGCCAATCACGGCTTACTGCAGCCTTGACCTTCCAGGATCAAGCAGTCCTCCTGCCTCTGCCACCTAAGTATTGGGACTACAGGCATTCACTACCATGGCTGGCTAATTTTTTTCATTTTTTTCATGGAAACAAAATTTTATTATGTTGCCCAGGCTGCACTGGAACTCCTGAGTTCAAACTCTCCCATCTCAGCCACCCAAAGTGCTAGGATTACAGGTCTGAGCCACCGTGTTTGCAAAATGGTAGCAATTTTTCATCCCTCCTGTATCCATGCCCAGTGCTTTTACAGTTGTTTCCATCAAGATTCAGAATCTGTTTTCCAAACCCTAGATCAGCCTGGCCTTATTTGCTCAGGGCAGTAGAAACCTGTGAACATGACAATGGACTAGTTTGGGGCCTAGGCTCAAATGGTCTTGAATGCTTCTGTTTTTCTCTTAGAATGTTGACATCGCCTTGGAAAAAATCCCATGTTGGCCAGCTGGAAAGTAAGATATCATGGGGAGGAGAAGCAAGGTGTCCCTGTGGACAACCCCACAAGCAGAATATCACCCCCAGAAGCACAGCTGCCTAGTCAACAAACAGCTGATGACACATGTCTGAAGGAGCTCAGCTGAAATCAGAAGAATGGCCCCACTGAGCCCAGCCTAAATGGCTGACCATCTCAATTATGAACTAATAAGTTTTGGATGATTTGTTATGCTGCAATAGCTAACTAATACATGCACTCACTGCAGACAGGATGCCAGGATTCAATGACAGGTTGATTACTAGTTACCTTCTAACAGTGGGCACCCTATAGGTACTGATTTTTTCCCCTGATTTAAAGTTGGGTGACTTGTAAGAGAATGTTGAGTAATGCAGAAATACAGGTAGACATGTATGCATGTGATTGGTGCTTATACCCACACACCCTCCACACCACAGGAAAAAACAGATAACCATAGTTTGAAAATTAGGGCCAAGGCCAAATAGCAAAATAAGTTTGCTTTTAATCTACCTTCTCCATATCTAAGCATTGGAGGTCAAAACTGTGGACAGAATTGAAGACACAGAGTTTTATTATCCTGTGACCCCAACATCCTTTGTTCACTGTCTGATCTCTGGAAGAAAAGTGGACAACAGGTGGCCAGCAGTGGTCTACCTGCAGTTATTTTATTCCTGCTGCCACCTGCTCTTTTGATGGCCACTATCTGTTCCACCCTTAGAACTGAGGAAAGATGTTGGTAGGGAGAGGCTCTGCCTTCACTTCTGGCAGAAAAGGGATGTTCAGTTCATTCACCCCCCTGACATCAGAGCTGCACTTCAATGTAGCAGCTATTGGCCATGTGTGCCTCCTGAGTGACTGGAATGTGGCTGGTCTGAACTGTGATGTGCTAGAAAGGTAATATACAGAGTTAGTGTCAAAGATTTAGTTTTAAATGTTTATATACATTATTAATAATTACACATTCCTCACACATTACAATGATAATATTATGGACATATTGGGTTAATTAAATTGTTACAATGGATTCAACCTGTTCCTTGTTTGTTTTTCAAGTTTGTCTACTAGAAAATTTAAGATTCACATGTGGCTCACATTTTATTTCAGATTACCTCCTTTTTAAAATCTCAGGCTGCCTGTTCAAAAGACCAGAGCCAGGAAGGTCATAAAATCTGAAATCTTAAAATAATTATTGTTACATTCTTTTCATTTTTCAATAGCCACTATATATGTGTGTGTATATATATGTGTGTGTGTATATATATGTGTGTGTATATATATATACACACACATATATATTTTTTATTTTATTTTTAAATATTTAATTTATTTAAATATTTAAATAAAAATAAATATTTTTATTTATATAAAAAATATATATATATATATTTTTTTTTTTTTTTACACAGAGCTTTGCTCTTGTTGCCCAGGCTGGAGTGCAATGGCACAATCTCGGCTCACCGCAACCTCTGCCTCCCAGGTTCAAGAGGTTCTCCTGCCTCAGCCTCCCGAGTACCTGGAATAATAGGCATGGGCCACCACGCCTGGCTAATTTTGTATTTTTTGTAAGGACTGGGTTTCTCCATGTTGGTCAGGCTGGTCTCCAACTCCCGACCTCAGGTGATCTGCCCTCCCTCGGCCTTCCAAAGTGTTGGGAATACCGGCGTGAGCCACCACGCCCGGCCCCATGTATTATTTATAAGTGCATATGCCCTTATATACAAGGTTGAATGCAAATAACCTCTGCGGTGGGCCTGGCTCAGCTCGGGGAGGAAGCCCTGTCAGAGAAGGATGCAGCCTAGGCTGTCACTCTTCATTCAGCCCCGCATCGCATCACATCTTCCGTCAATCATGACCTGAGGGGGCGGGGATTTAAATGTTATCCAATCAGAGACGCCAGGCTGGGAACCGTCCAATCAGGCACGCAGGTGGAGCGGGCAGGGCGGCTTCCGGGTTTGGCGGGGCCTTTGTCTCTTGCTGTGGCCTGAGCTCCAGGTCTCGTCTTCACCGCTCTGTGTCCTCTCTTCCTAGAGGTCCAGGCTCTGTGGCCCTGTGACCTGCAGGTATTGGGAGAGCTACAGAGGCCAGGAACCCTTGGAAGCCTAGAAATGGTGAGAGTGCCGGGTCCGACATCCCGATAGAGGGGAGGGGCTGGTTGGAACCGGTGGAACGTGGCTGTGGCGGGACTCAGGCCTCTCCGCAGTCAGCTCCACAATCTGCGCCCCGAATTCTCCTTGCCCAGCTCGGCCTCAGTCCCCACCAGCCATAAGATGGCGGCTGCGCTGACAGCCGGGCCCCCGCACGTCCTGTCTCTTCCTTGCGCAGTGACTGTGCCCTGGCCTGGAGCCCTCTCTGGGCAGCTCTGGTTCCGCAGCGCAGAGTCTCTCCCAGACTGTGCAGGAACCACGGGAGGATCCTCACGGGAGAATCCTGACTTGGGGTGCGAGTTCATGAATGGGAAGAACTTTGGTCCTGGGTTCCTAGTTCCTCTTTTCTCCTATTAAAAATGTACAGGCTGGGCGGGGTAGCTAACGCCTGTAATCTCAGCACTTTGGGAGGCCGAGGCGGGCGCATCACGAAGTCAGGAGTTCAAGACCAGCCTGGCCAGCATAGTGAAGCCCCGTCTTTACTAAAAATACAAAAATTTGCCGGGCATGGTGGCACACGCCTGTAGTCCCAGCTGCTTGGGAGTCTGAGGCAGGAGAATCACTTGAACCTGGGAGGTGGAGGTTGCAGTGAGCCGAGATCGCGCCACTGCACTACAGCCTGTGTAACAGAGCAAGACTCCGTGTCGGGGGTGGGAAATGCGCAGAAGTCACCGCAAGAATATTTAAGAAATTAATCAAAGAGTGATTCAAACACTGTGTAGCACCCGGCTATGGTTTGTAATTTTTTGTTCATGGCGGGGCTTGAAGGAAAGACTTTTCTAAGGTGCGTGATGAAGAAAGCCAAATTCAGTAATTGGTTAGGTACAGTTGTGTAGTTTCTTAGTTTGTACAATAAAAGTGAAAATTTTCTGGTTATGTAATCGGAGCTTAATTGGCAGTATATAATTGGTTAAGCCTGAATTTTATGTCTTTCAATGTAGTAATTTTCAAAACGATGCGCTTGAGTTAGATTTTTTTTTTTTTTTTTTTTTTTTTTTTTTTGAGATGGAGTCTCGCTCTGGTCGCCCAGGCTGGAGGAGTGTACTGGCACAATCTCGGCTCACTAAAACTTCTGCCGCTGCCCGTGTTCAAGCTTCTCCTGCCTCAGCCTCTTGAGTAGCTGGGATTACAGGTGCCCGCCTCCCTGCCCAGCTAATTTTTGTACTCTTAGTAGAGACGGAGTTTCCCCAAGTTGGCCCGGCTGGCCTCGAACTCTTGACCTCAGGTGATCCGCCTGCCTTGGCCTCCCAAAATGCTGGGATTACAGGCGTGAGCCACCGCACCTAGCCGCGTTAGATCTTTTTAAAAGTAGGAACCCAGGGAGTAGAGACACCTCAGTCTAATTGCCTGCCACTCAATTATTTTCACACTCCATGGGGAACTGATTTTCTGCTGCATTTTTCACCAGTGTCCCAAGCAGGGTCTTAAATCTAACCCCCCGCCCCCCATTTCTCCAGCCTCACTCTGGCTTGCAGTAAGATACTAAATTTCCAGTTCTTTCTGGCGTTCCCAAATGGCAACTTTTCCTCCCTAATTCACATTATCAACTATATGTCCTTTAGTGTACTTTTTTTACGCTTTATTTTAATTAATTATTTTCTGACAAAGCATTAAATGGTGCTTTTAATAAGATTTGTTATCTGTTTGTAAGTATTTCCCATGAGAAGAAAGCAAAGAATAATGCCCCGACACTGTACTGTAAAAACTCTCTGTGCTGCTTCTCCTTGTATCTTCTCTGGGCACAGAGATCTTGTCTCAGGATGTTTTGGAAACTTTATGGGGTGATGTGTCCTCAGCCACCCTTCAGTTTTTTTCTGGTCCTGGGTTTCAGTACTGTCTGGAGATAAGCCAAGATATCTGCCATGGTTATGTCAGCTAGAGTGTCTAGTGGATATCAGCTTCTGGGTTATTTTCTCCCATAGGAGAACCTGAAGTCTGGAGTGTATCCTCTCAAGGAAGCAAATGGATGCCCTGGGGCTGAGAGGAATCTTCTGGTGTACTCTTTTTATGAAAAGGTAACCCCTTGAGATGTTAAAATTGTCTTCACCCAACCCAGCTTTCATTTCTTGGAGACACATTGCTGGTCAACCAATCAGATTCTGGTATTGAGGGGAAAACAAATAATTTTTGCCACTGGATTCTCTAAGGGGGCAGAAAAATAGTGAAATAAATATAGCGAAAGTGAAATAGTGGAAAAAAGTGGAACAGAAAAAATAGTATCCCAAAAGACAACAGGAAAAAGAAAAACACTGACCCCAGTGAGATGGTGTAAGAACTTGCAAACTTAAATGCCCATGGGACAGTCACTGGGGCATAGTGTGGTGTCTCCTGAGTGGGTGGTTCTTGAACACATAAGTGAGCAGGAGTGGGTGGAAGACTGTCGCAAGTGACTGAATGGCCTGATTTGAAACCGGAGTCAGACACATCTGTTTTTAATCAGCACTGCTACTCCCTGGGTTTGTCACCTTGAAAAGATTTGTTCACTTATTTTAACCTTAGTTTTTTAGCTGTAAATTGTATTATATTAGTAGGGCTTGAAAGGTAACAAAATATTTTTCAAAGGCATAAAAGTGGTGGGTTTAAGAAAAAAGTTGGTATCTAATAATATATTTCATTCATTAAAAATTCTCTATTTCCTTTTTTTTTCCCCAGGTGAGTTTAGGAATTTTCTCAGGTGTGTTTTTTATGGCTGGGTGATTTCAGACAGAATTCTAAGGCTCAGCTGTTAGAATGCTACCAAGGAAATGAGTAGGGAAAATCTCTATTCCATTTTTTTTGGAGAAAATAAATACATTTCTATAAGAAAATGTGGTAGATAATTGGTGAGTTACATAGATGCATGAAAACATCAGTTGCTCTTTTTGCAGGGTAATTAAGCATTATATGGAGTGATACAATTAAATAGAATTTAATCCTTGTGTCCAAAAGAAATTTGGGCAACTGTTTTATGTTGTTACTTCTGGTATCATCACCTGAAGGGCTATTTATGGAGTGAAGATTTGTTATTATTTGTGTTTCTTTTACTTTGCTAAGAATATATATTTATCTTCTAATATAATTATTCTAAAGAACTTTAAGAAATTTGTTTAAATTGCTTATTAGTATATGTTATAAAATTGACAGGGCAGTGGCAAAAATAGATTAAAGTTACATAAGCTCTGGGATTTAAGATTCTCTTAGGTAAGCTTAGGAAAAACAGAACTGGAAATACCTTGGTGGCAGAGAGAACAGAATTCTACATAGGGTCCTTTCCCTGCCCAAATTCTGTTCAGATTCATCTTTTTTGGAGGCCTTATTTATGTCTGGCCCCACTCCGGAGCCTTGCCTCACAAAACTGATTCATAAAAATCAGAGTTTTGGGTGGGTGTGATGGCTCACACCTATAATCCCAGCACTTTGGGAGGCAGGCAGATCATGAGGTCAGGAGTTCGAGACCAGCCTGACTAACATTGTGAAACCTCGTCTCTACTAAAAATACAAAAATTAGTCCCGTCTGCTCAGGAAGCTGAGGCAGGAGAACCACTTGAACCTGGGAGGCGGAGGTTGCAGTGAGCCAAGATCGTGCCACTGTACTCCAGCCTGGTGACAGAGCAAGACTCTGTCTAAAAAAAAAAAAAAAAAAGATTGGAATTTTGTCTGGTGAATCCTGCTGCCTTTCTAGAGCTGGTGCTCACAATTTTCTGAAACCCAAAAACAGATAAATGAGAGAAATAAACTATTTATTTTAGGATCTTATTTTTTAAATTTTATATTAAAACCAGTGCTTACAGAAGCGTTCCATTTAGCGACTTGTTTTCTATTTCTGCCAGCATAGCAGTTGTTCCACAAGCCACAAAAAAGAAAATATATACATAATAAAAATTCCTTTAAACTACATTAAACTTTTTCTATGTTCTTCTCATCTGCCTATATTTAGCTTTTATTCTATACATTTAAAACAAAATCAATGACAGAGAAACAGAGGAAGAAATAAAAATGCTGAACCCTTTATCTAAATCCTGGGAATTATTGAACACTTAGTATCAACTTTCAGGGTGTTATTAGGATTAAATCACATAATGTGTTATGCCCGGCACAGTGCTCTGTAACATACTCTTAAGCCCATAGTACCTGCTTAATAAACATTGCATTAGTATGTGTGTACATGTTATTTTCCAAAGGCAGATTTATTCAGACATCGCTGCCTTCTGTTCGTTCTGTAAACTTTAAACAGCCAGCAAGAATATAAAACTTTAAGATGGAGATTGGTTTTATTTGTACCAGAAGTATTTGTGTTGTGACAAGAGTGCTGAGTGTAAGGGACTCTGTGCTGTGTCTGCTTCTCTAACTAATACGAATAATGAGCCCAGTGGGAACAATATCAGCATTGACAGGGAACTCGTTTGAAACACCCATTCATGGACCCTTTTCAAACTTGCATATTCACATTACATAGAGTGGGGCCAAAATTACCAAGCGAGTTTTAAGCTCTTTAAAGTTTGAGAGGCAATGCTTAGCTAAGTGGTTATCAGCTCCGTCTTTTTTGTTTTGTTTGTTTTGTTTTTGTTTTTGAGACAGGATCTCACTCTGTCACCCAGTCTGGAGTGCAATGGCGTAATCTCGGCTCACTGCAACCTCCGCCTCCTGGGTTCAAGCCATTCTCATGCCTCAGCCTCCTGAGTAGCTGGGATTACAGGCACCCGCCATCATTCCTGGCTAATTTTTTGTGTTTTTAGTAGAGATGAGGTTACATCATGTGGGCCACGCTGATCTTGAACTCCTGACCTCAGGTAATCCATGTGCCTCGGCCTCCCAATTACTGGTGTGAGTCACTGTACCTGGCCTCTGCCCAGTCTTCTAATTAGGATTACATGGCAGAAATCTCTGTACTTATGCCCTTTCCACGGATTTTGTTTATTGTTGTGGGTGGAAGCATCCATGTTGTTTTAATGAAGGGCCTCATGTGACTCTAAGGTGAGGCCAGAATCAAGTATGAGGGCTTCAATATACATTCATGAGAGCTAAGTGCCACCTTTGCACTAAAGGGTGGTCACAGAGCCTGTTCTGTTTGGGTTTGGTAGGGACAGGGGAGTGTGGCTCATACTTCCATTACTGTAGCAGAAATTGCTGTCACCGGAGGACAGGAAAAGAGAAACATACCTTTATATTCATAGAGCAGCTCATTGTTCCTGAATCTCTTCTATTATAAAGGACAGAGAAATGGGTGGACGTTTTCTGCAGGACTTTCTTTCTGTTTGTGTGCGTGATGGTAGCAGACGAAAAGGTGGTGCTGGCCTTTTTAAAGGAATATTCTCAAGATGCAGGTGTAACTTGTCCAGAGAGTGTTATCTAAAAAGGATTTTCAGAGAGTGAGAGAAAAAATGGCTTTTTTTCAGCTGAACATGTCTCAGATGAAGAGCTGTGTGCACTCTGCTTCATGGAATGCCATGTGTTTAGTACTCGCAAACCTTTACTTCCCTACTTGTGTTTTTCCTCCCTAAGGAGTTTGTTTTTTTTTTTTTTTTTTTTTTTTTTTTTTTGAGGCGGAGTCTCGCTCTGTCTCCCGGACTGGAGTGCAGTGGCCGGATCTCAGCTCACTGCAAGCTCCGCCTCCCGGGTTTACGCCATTCTCCTGCCTCAGCCTCCCGAGTAGCTGGGACTACAGGCGCCCGCCACCTCGCCCAGCTAGTTTTTGTATTTTTAGTAGAGACGGGGTTTCACCGTGTTAGCCAGGATGATCTCGATCTCCTGACCTCGTGATCCACCCGTCTCGGCCTCCCAAAGTGCTGGGATTACAGGCTTGAGCCACCGCGCCCGGCCAGGAGTTTGTTTTAACTACATTTAAAAATTCTTATAATATTCAAGGCTTTCTGCAAAACTTTTCCTTTCCATATACCAGAGCTTTCTCTACATTCTCTACATCATGGCTTCTTATATGCCATGCAGAATTCCTACCATGAATTTATAATCGGCGCTATTAAAAATGTTCCCTTTGTGGCTGTTAAACATGGGGAGATGTAAATACTCAAGATTCCTATTGGGGGAAAGCTGGGGTCCCTAGTAAAGATGGAGAACATGTAATATTGAGGTTTCATCTGTTTTCTCTATTAACTCTATGCAGAACAGGATTAATAAAATTCTTATTTAAACAGAATACCATTTATTGCCCAGAAAGTTCTGAAAAAAATTATTAGGAGATATTTGCTCTCTAGGGTGCTAAAGAAAGACTACTTAAAATCACTATTAAAAATAACAGAACATGGGAGATATCTGTATCTTGAACTTTGTATAAAACTATGTATCTTTATAGTTACATTCAGACTATAATTTACTGTTTGAGGGGCAATATCTTAGCAGTGATGCCATGTTCTTCTATGTGCATCAGTACATCATAAAAATTTGCTGGGTGAGTGTGGTGGCTCACACTTGTAATCCCAGCACTTTGGGAGGCCGAGGCGGGTGGATCACCAGAGGTCGGGAGTTTGAGACCAGACTGACCAACATGGAGAAACCCCATCTCTACTAAAAATACAAAATTAGCCGGGCATGGTGGTGCATGCCTGTAATCCCAGCCACTTGGGAGGCTGAGGCAGGAGAATCACTTGAATCCGGGAGGCGGAGGTTGCAGTGAGCTGGGATGGTGTCATTGCACTCCAGCCTGGGCAACAAGAGCAAAACTCCATCTCAAAGAAAAAAAAAAAAGAAGAAAGAAATTTAGAAATTCAGACTTTACTCCAGATCTTCTGAAGAAAAAAAATCTGCACAACAGGACCTCCAGTTTATTGTTCACCTTTAAAGCTGAGAGGTACCTTCTAACTCAACATGTCTTTTTTGTTTGAAAAATATACACAACTCAAACTTTGTGATGTAAATATAGCAGTCAAAGTGTACAAATTTTTGTTTATGCCCTTAATTTTATACTTCTCATCCACAGAAGTATCTCATATATACTGGTGTTATGGATCTTATGCCATTCTCTTCTCTCAGAGTTCGAGAAAACATTAGATAATATTTATGTGTTAAAAATGATTGGGGCCAGGCATGGTGGCTCACGCCTGTAATCCCAGCATTTTGGGAGGCCAGGGTGGGTGGATCACCTGAGGTTGGGAGTTAGAGACCAGCCTGACCAACATGGAGAAAGCCTGTCTCTACTAAAAATACAAAATTAGTCAGATGTGGTGGTGCATGCCTGTAATCCCAGCTACTCAGGAGGCTGAGGCAGGAGAATCGCTTGAAGCCAGCATGTGGTGGTTGCTTCTGTCTCAAAAAAAAAAAAAAAATTATTGGATAATTTCAGTTATTCCTGTAAGTGAGAAGCAATTCTCTTTATTCTCTCATTTCACTTTAATTCAAATAATAAATTCTGCCCATGGCCACTTGGTAAATATACGTGTGTCTTGTGTGCTTGTGTTTTTCAGGGGCCGTTGACATTTAGGGATGTGGCCATAGAATTCTCTCTGGAGGAGTGGCAATGCCTGGACACTGCTCAGCAGGATTTGTATAGGAAAGTGATGTTAGAGAACTACAGAAACCTGGTCTTCTTGGGTGAGAATAACTTTAGTACACAATTACTCATATACCCTAAAAGTTTCATTTCTCTTTTTTTTTGTAGAATAATTTTTGGTAATTTATGCTTTGCATATATGAGTTTCTGATACTTGTTCTTAAGAAAATCTTGAGGATTTATCCATGTAGAAAATAATTTTTTCAAGATGTTTTATCTTGACTTAAACTTTCCACATTCCTGGGCTGATCTGTATCCTTCACTCTAGATTAGTGGCAATTCCAGAAATTTAGTGGCATAAAATATTGTTGCCCATATCTTAAAATATATTTGCCACCACCAATTTTTGATTAATGAATACCAGGTAGTGAAATTAAGAACCTACAAATGTAAAATATTTTCCAAATACTTAGAAATTTCTGTTATAAATTAGTATTTTAGGATTAATTTTCTAGAATATTCTAATACATCCTCTTTACTAAGCATAGTACTAGGTTGGTAACTGAAGAATATGAGAAAGATTCATGTTATTTATTTTTAATAAAGCAGGTATTGCTGTTTCCAACCCAGACCTGATCACCTGTCTAGAGCAAGGAAAAGAGCCCTGGAATATGAAGAGACATGCAATGGCAGATGAACCCCCAGGTAGGTGAGAGTGAACACAACAGACGACATGAATGAGAGGTCCAAAAAAAAAAAAGAGAAATCCAATGCTTAAAATGTTATTTGAGAAGCTGTGTTGCAAAGCAAATATTTTCTGGGAAGCCTGAGTTTTGTTTTTGTTTTTTTTTTTTTTTTCAATTTTTCTCTTGCATAGGGGCATCTTCTGTCTTATGCTTTTAAATTCTTTAAGGATTCTTTCCCTTTGGTGATCTCCCTTCAAGTTTGCTGTCAGAACCAAAGTCCTCTTCATGGCATACGAGATTCACAATCTGACTGCTTTTCCATTGTTTTTGGGGACACACAAATGTCTACATGATTTTGAGAAACTCTATGTTAAACTATTTTCTTTTCTTTTCTTTTTTTCTTTTTTTTTTTTTTTGAGACTGAGTTTCGCGCTTGTTCCAGGCTGAAGTGCAATGGTGTGATCTAGGCTCACTGCAACCTCCGCCTCCTGGGTTCAAGCAATTCTCCTGCCTCAGCCTCCCGAGTAGGTGGAATTACAGGCACCGGCCGCCATGCCCAGCTAATTTTTTGTATTTTTAGTAGACACAGGGTTTCACCATGTTGGGCAGGCTGGTCTCGAACTCCTGACCTCAAGCGATCTGCCTGCCTTGGCCTCCCAAAGTACTGGGATTACAGGTGTGAACCACTGCACCTGGCCGAACTATTTTCTTAGTTCTCTTTTTGTTTCACGTCTGAAAGGTGTAAGAGGTAGTGGTTTCTGTTCCATTGTTTGTTGTTGTTGTTAACTTTTCTGCACATTCTATTCTGTTCTTATTACTATATTCTTGATATATAGTTTGAAATTATAAAGTATGATGTCTTTCTACTGTGTTCTTTTTCCTCACAATCGCTTTGGCTATTTGAAGTTTATTGTAGTTTCTTACAAATTTTAGAATTGTATTTTCCATTACTGCGAAGAAAAATGCCACTGAAATTTTGATAGGGAATTTATTGAATCTATAGATTACTTAGGTAATAGGACACTTTAACAATATTTATTTTTTCAATTTGTAGACATGCAATATTTTTAAATTTGTGTCTTCTCTAATTTCTTTTATTAATAACATGTCTTTCTTTGTAAAGATTTTTTACTTCCTTGGTTAAATTTATTCTCAGAAATTTATTATTTTAATGCTATTTTAAATTGTTTTCTTTCTCTGTTGGATAGTTTGTTTTAAGTGTATGGAACAATAACTTAATACTTGTGTGTTAATTTTATGTTTTGCTAATTTACTGAGTGTATTTATTAATTCAGACAAATTTCAATGTAATGGTCATAGTTTTTTACATATAAAATCATATGATCCACAAACAGCAACTTTTTGCTTACTTGTCTTCAATTTCAATGGTTTTTTAAAAATGTTTTTGACTCATTATTCTGCCAAATGCTTCCAGTGCTACGTTAAAATAGAAGCATTGACAATGGGCACAATATTGTTTTGCATTAGTGTCTGTGAATTTGAAGGAGCAAACAACTCCTCAAGCTTCTATAAACTGGTTTCAGTAGGTAAAGATCTTTTTCTGTTATGTCTCCAGGGTCATAGAATGCTCTCTGGGTTTATAGTGGAAAGGGGGTGTAGCTTGGTCACAAGGCTGCTGGGACTGCACTAGGGTCTGCCTTTTGTTGGCTTGTTACAGGGGCTTGGGTAGTTGTAATTCCCATTTTATTTTTGGACAGACTGAATATCCTTCAGGACTTTGATCTGTAGAGCAGGCAGTAAGGCAGGTTTCTGCAGTCAGGTTCATATATAATGGCCCTTATATCGGGATGTGAATGAGTATGGCTTTTATTGAGTACCAGAGAGGATTACTATAGTTATGCAGACAAATTCTTTTGTAATGGTATATCAGTGTTGCACAGCAGATTCTATGAGTAAATATGTCACTTATTATTGTGCAGTTTCATATCAGTATTTTGTTAATGTAGATTTCTTAACATCGAGTTATTGTGTTTTTTTGTTTCACTTTTGTATTATAATTTTGGACAGCTTGCAATTCGGTTTATCTCTTGTAATTAAGAGATAAATCAGCCATGTGTCTGTCACAACTAGATATATATGTGTGTCTGTTTATCTATAAATATGACCCCAATATTGGCTATGGCTTATCTTGTATATGTTCTTTCTTAACTAATTTTCAGTGGTTTTATCTCACCTAAGTGAGTAGTCATGGAAATATTTTCACCATCTATTTTCACCATGTGTTTAATGATGGTGTTTCTCTCACCTTTGTGTGAGAGAAACACACACAAAGGTGAGAGAAACACTTTTGTAATTTGAAGGTAATTTTTGAAAAGATTTATAAAACTGTATTTTTTTCAGTTTTTCCTTTAGAAAAATTAATTGTTGTAAAAACACATAATATTTACCATCTTAAATCTATTTAAGTGTACGTTTTAGGGCCAGGCATGGTGGTGGCTCACATCGGTAATCCAGGATTATTTGAGCTCAAAAGTTTGAGACCAGTCTGGGAAAATATGGAGATATGTTTTGCAAGATGTTTTTTAAAAATAGCCATGCATGGTGTTGTACATCTGTGGTTCAGGCTGCTTGCAAGATTGAGGTGGAAGGGTTACTTGAGCCTCAGAGTTTGAGGCTCAAGTGAGCCGTAATTGTACACTGGAGTGTACACACTCCAGCTTTTTGACAGAGTGAGACTCTGTCTCCAAAAAAGAAAAAAAAACACAACTCTACATTTCAGGCAGTCATGTTAATTATATTCACATTGTTATGCAAAAGACTTTTAGATATTTTACATTTTGTGAAACTAAAACTCAATACCATTAAATAACAACAACCCATTTTACCATCTTTGTAGCCCTTGACAAACACCCTTCCTCTTTCTGTTTTTATGAGTGTGACTAATTAAGATATCTCATATAAGTGGAATCACACTGTAGCCATCATTTCGTTACTGGCTTATTTCAGGTGA
The DNA here is from genome assembly GCF_009764315.1 of Trachypithecus francoisi. Classification (NCBI taxonomy): domain Eukaryota; kingdom Metazoa; phylum Chordata; class Mammalia; order Primates; family Cercopithecidae; genus Trachypithecus; species Trachypithecus francoisi. The sequence continues at coordinate 54,579,031 of NW_022681457.1, forward strand.
CATAATATTCTCAAAGTTTATCTTAAAATGTGACAAGATTTTCTTTTTTTTCTTTTTTATTTTTGAGATGGAGTCTCCTGTCGCCCAGGCTGGAGTGCAGTGACGCAGTCTCGGCTCACTGCAACATCTGCCTCCCGGGTTCGAGCAATTCTCCTGCCTCAGCCTCCCAAGTAACTGGGACTACAGGCGTGTGCCGCCATGCCTGGCTAATTTTTTGTATTTTTAGTAGAGACAGAGTTTCACCATGTTGGCCAGGCTGGTCTCGAACTCCTAACCCTCAGGTGATCTGCCAACCTCAGCCTCCCAAAGTGCTAGGATTACAGGTGTGAGTCACACCCGCTTGGCAAGATTTTCTTTTTTAAGACTGAATAATATTTCACTGTACACATGTTACATTTTTGATGTGTTTATAAATCAAGAGACAACTGGGTTGCTTCAGCCTTTTAGCTTCTGTGAATACTAGTACAATAAACATGGATGTTCAAATATGTCTTCCAAGTCATGTGTTGCATATTTTAAATTGCTAAACAGGATTGCTGTATTTGATGATAATTCCATTTTTAATTATTTGAGAAACATTTATAACATTTAAAAATAATGACTGCATCTTTGTTTTCTACCAACAATCAACATAAGTTTTATTTTCATTGCATCATCAACAGATTTGGTGTTTTTAAATAATTTATAGTAGTCATTGTAGTGGGTATGACATGATTGCATTTTTCATTGTTATTTTTATGTGTTTCTCTACAAATGATTAATTTTGCGTGTCATTTCAAATGCTTTTTTCATTTGTGTATCTTTTATGATAAAAATTTAGTTCAATTGTTAATTTTCAAATGAAGTTATTTAACTTATTGAGTTTTAAGAGTTTTATATATATTTGAATATTAACTATCACATGTAATATGGAAATATTCTTATCCATTTTCTAGGAGACATTTTCACTCAGTTAAATGTTTTGTTTTAATGTGCAGAAATTTTGAAGTATAGTATAATTTTTTTTTTGTTGCTCATGCATTTAGTGTCTTATCTAAGAAAATGGTGCCAAGACCAATGTCCTGTTTTCTTTCTATTTTTTTCTAAGAGACTTATTAGTTTTTTTATGTCTAAGTATTTTACTTAAAATGTTTTTGTATGTGGTTCAAAGAAATGATCCAATCTTATTTTATTAGTATTCATATTTAGTTTTTAACATTATTTTTTGAAAAGATTTTTATTGTTTACTCTTGGCAGCTTTGTAGATCATTTGATTATTTACAAAAGGTTTCATTTCTGGGCTCTGTATTCTGTTCTTTCATCTGTTTATCTGACTTTGTGTCAGTATTACACTGTTTTTGTTACTGTAGCTTTAAAATTTTTATTGTTATTATTTTTGAGATGGAGTCTGGCTCTGTCACCCAGGCTGGAGTGCAGTGGCTCAATCAGCTCACTGCAGCCTCCTCCTCCTGGATTTCAGCGCTTCTTCTGCCTCAGTCCCCCCGAGTAGCTGAGATTACAGGCGTGCGCCACCATGCCTGGCTAATTTTTGTATTTTTAGTAGAGACAGCGTTTCACAGTGTTGACCAGGCTGGTCTCAAACTCCTGAGCTCAGGTGATCCATCCACCTTGGCCTCACAAAGTGCTGGGATTACAGGCGTGAGCCACTGCACCGTGCCTAATATGTTTAAAAATCAGGAAGTTTAATGCCTGTTTATTCTTTTTCATGGGTGTTTGGCTACAGTTCATAATCAAATTTAAAAATTTTAAACAATATTTATGTAATAAAATTGTGCTATTGTGATTTTTTTTTTTTTTTTTTTTTTGAGACGGAGTCTCGCTCTGTCGCCCGGGCTGGAGTGCAGTGGCCGGTTCTCAGCTCACTGCAAGCTCTGCCTCCCGGGTTTATGCCATTCTCCTGCCTCAGCCTCCGAGTAGCTGGGACTACAGGCACCCACCACCTCGCCCGGCTAGTTTTTTTTTTTGTATTTTTTAGTAGAGACGGGGTTTCACCGTGTTAGCCAGGATGGTCTCGATCTCCTGACCTCGTGATCTGCCCGTCTCGGCCTCCCAAAGTGCTGGGATTACAGGCTTGAGCCACCGCGCCCAGCCCCTATTGTGATTTTTATAGAGATAATATTAAATTTGTTTACCACTGTAGGTTGTATTGACAACTTAACTAAATTAAACTTTTTGAACCTTGAGCTGAAGAGTGTGTTTGATTGATTAACTGATTGATCGATTCGAGATGGAGTTTCACTCTGTCGTCCAGGCTGGAGTGCAATGGCATGGTCTCAGCTCCCTGCAACCTCTGCCTCCCGAGTTCAAGGAATTCTCCTGCCTCATCCTCCTGAGTAGCTGGGATTACAGGTGCCTGCAACCACGCCTGGCTAACTTTTGTATTTTTAGTAGAGACGGGGCTTCACCATGTTGGCCAGGCTGGTCTTGAACTCCTGACCTCAAGTGATCCGCCCACCTTGGCCTCCCAAAATGCTGGGATTACAGGCATGAGCCACTGTGCTTGGCCTTAATTTTATTTTATAACTCCTGGGCTCAAGCAATTTTCTTGGCCTCTCAAAATCTTAGCATTACAGCCGTGAGCCACTACATTCGGCCCATGTGTGTTTTTTTTTAAAATATATTACTGGATTTGACAGTTTTAGTTTTACTTTTTTTTTTTTTTTTTTGAGGCGGAGTCTCGCTCTGTCGCCGGACTGGAGTGCAGTGGCCGGATCTCAGCTCACTGCAAGCTCCGCCTCCCGGGTTCATGCCATTCTCCTGCCTCAGCCTCCCGAGTAGCTGGGACTACAGGCGCCCGCCACCTCACCCGGCTAGTTTTTGTATTTTTAGTAGAGACGGGGTTTCACCGTGTTAGCCAGGATGGTCTCGATCTCCTGACCTCGTGATCCGCCCATCTCGGCCTCCCAAAGTGCTGGGATTACAGGCTTGAGCCACCGCGCCCGGCCGCTAGTTTTACTTTTTTTTGAGACAGAGTCTCACTCTGTCGCCCAGGCTGGGGTGCAATGGTGCGATCTTGGCTCACTGCAACCTCTGCCTCCCAGGTTCAAGCAATTCTCCCGCCTCAGCCTCCCGAGTAGCTGGGATTACAGGCACCCACCATTATGCCTGGCTAATTTTTGTAGAGACAGGGTTTCACTATGTTGGCCAGGTTGGTCCTGAACTCCTGACATCAGGTGATCCGCCCCCCACGACCTTCCAAAATGCTGGCATTACAGGTGTGAGCCACCGCACCCAGCCTAGTTTTGCTTTTAATTTTTAGTTTCATTTAGTTTTGGTCAGAAAACACACAGTGTATGATTTTGGTCTTCTTATATTTATTGTTGTTTTGAAACAGGATCATACTCTGTCACCCAGGCTGGAGTATAGTGGCATAATTTTGGCTCACTGCAACCTCAGCCTCCTTAACTCAGATGATCTTTTCTTCTTCCTGAGTAGCTGAGACTACAGACATGCACTATCATGCCTCGCTAATTTTTTGATTATTTGTAGTGACCCAGTCTCACTATGTTATCCAGTCTAGTATCAAACTTCTGGTCCCAAGTCATCCTCCCACCTTCATCTTCCAAATTGTTGGGATTAGATGTATCAGCCACTACTCCCAGGTGGTATTCTTTAAAAAGACTTTTTATGTGTCCTAACAGAATATATCACATCCAAATAAAAATATTGTATATTCTCTTGCTTTTAACTGTAAAGTTTTTACATGCTGGTAAGCCTAGTTGGTCTGTGGCATGGCTTGGATGTCCATGTTCTGCAAGGCTCATAATACTCAATATTGGATGTGGAACCTGGTAGGAGGTGTTTGGGTCATAGGGACAAATTCTCATAAATGCCATGGCACCATCCTTTTAGTAATCAGAAAGTTTTCACTACATTAATTCAAATGAGAGCTGGTTCATTAAAATAACCTGTCTCCTTCACCTTACACTTGCTCTGTCTCTTACCATGTGATATGTCCAGCTACTTTGTCTTCCACTAAGATTGTAAGTTTCCTGAGACCCTCCCCAGAAGCAGATACTGACTGGCACACACTATATAGTCTGCCAAATTGTAAGCCAAATAAACCTTTTTACTTTATAATTTATCCACTCTCAGGTATTTGTCTATATGCAAAATAGTTAATACAGTCTATAATGTTGTCTGTTTTCTTATTGATCTTTTATCTAAATTTTTATTTATTATTGCAAATGGGATCTTGATGTCTACAATTATTATGTTGCTATGTATTTCTTGCTTTACCTTTGCAAAAATATGCTTTATATATTTTGAGTCCTGATGTTATATATACATATACCTATAAACATAAATAGATATGATAGTTATAGATTCTTGACCCATTTGGCCATTATATAATATCAGTGTTTGTCTCATGTTAGTTCTTGACTTAAAGCATATTATATTCAATATAATTACTATCACTTCACTCAATTATGATTACTATTTGCATGGAATATAGATTCTTTTCATTCTGTTACTTTCAGCCTATTTGACTCAATGCTAAAATGAGTCTGTTATAGACAGCATATTGTATGCTTTTTTACTTAAACTACTCAGGCATCTTATTTCTTTTTCTTTTTATAAATTTATTTATTTTTGAGATAGAGTCTTACTCTGTCAACCAAGCTAGTTTGCAGTGGCATGATTACAGCTCACTGCAGCCTCAACCTCCCAAACTCAGATGATCTCATCTCAGCTTCTCAAGTAGCTGGGCTGCAAATATGTGCCATCATGCCCAGCTCATTTTATTGTTTTTTGTTTTAGTAGGGACAGAGTTTTGCCATGTTGTACAGTGTGGTCTCAGACTCCTGAGTTAAAGTGATCAGCCCCCCTGGGCCTCCCAAAGTCCTGGGATTACATTTTTTTATTAAGTAGTTTAATTAATTTGTATTTAAAATGATTGCTTAAAGAAATAAAGTTACTATTACCAGTTTCATTGTTATTGTTTTTAAAAAAATATTATTTTTTGTGTATTCTGGGGTACATGTACAGGATTTACAAGTTTGTTACGTAGGTAAACATGTCCTGTGGTGGTTTACTACACCTATCAATCCATCACTTAGGTATTAAGCCCTGCATGCATTGGCTATTTATCTTGATGCTGTTTCCCCTACTCTGACAGGTTCCAGTGTGTGCTGTTCCCCTCTATGTGTCCATGTTTGTTTTTTTGTTTTTGAGACAGAGTCTTCCTCTGTCGCCAGGCTGGAGTGCTGTGGTGTGATCTCAGCTCACTGCAACCTCCGACCCCCTGGTTCAAACGATTCTCCTGCCTCGGCCTCCCAAGTAGCGGGGATTACAGGCATGCACCTAATAATGTTTAGCTAATTTTTGTATTTTTAGTAGAGATGGGGTTTCACCGTGTTGGCCAGAATGGTCTTGATCTCCTGACCTTGTGATCTGCCCACTTCAGCCTCCCAAAGTGCTGGGATTACAGGTATGAGCCACTGTGCCTGGCCCATGTGTTCTTATTGTTCAGCTCCCACTTATGAGTGAGAACATGTGGTTTTTGGTTTTGTGTCCTGCATTAGTTTGCTGAGGATAATGGCTTTCAGCTTCATGCATGCCTTTGCAAAGTACATGATCTTATTCTTTTTTATGGTTGCATAGTATTCCATAGTGTATATGTACCACATTTTCTTTATCCAGTCTACTATTGATGGGTGTATGGGTTGATTCCATGTCTTTGCTATTGTAAATAGTGCTGCAATGAACATCCACATCCACCTACCTTTATAATATAATTATTTATATTCCTTTGGGTATATATCCAGTAATGGGATTGCTGGGTCAAATGGTATTTCTGGTTCTAGGTCCTTGAGGAATTCCCATACTGTCTTCCACAATGATTGAACTAATTTACGTTGCCACCGACAGTGTGAAAGTATTTCTATTTCTCCACAGCCTCACCAGCGTCTGTTTTTTCTTGACTTTTTAATAATCATTATTCTTACTGGCATAAGATGGTATCTAATTCTGGTTTTGATTTGCATTTCTCTAATGATCCCTGATGTTGAGCTTTGTTTTTTGGCCACATAAATATATTCTTTTGAGAAGTGTCCATGTTCTTTGCCCACTTTTTAATGGGGTTGTTTGTTTTATTCTTGTAAATGTCCTTAAGTTCCTTTTAGACTCTGGATATTAATCTTTGTCAGATGAATAGGTTGCAAAAATGTTCTCCGATTCTGTTCACTCTGTTGATAGTTTTTTTGTTGTTGTTGTGGAGAAGGTTTTTAGTTTAATTAGATTCTATTTGTCAAGTTTTGCTTTTGTTGCAGTTGCTTTTGACGTTTCGTGATGAAATCTTTGTCCATGCCTATGTCCTGAATGGTATTGCCTAGATTTTCTTCTAGGGTTTTTATAGTTTTGGGTTTCACATTTAAGTCTTTAATCCATCTTGAGTTAATTTTTGTACAGGTGTAAGGAAGGGTTCCCATTTCAGTTTTCTGCATATGGCTAGCTGGTTCTCCCAGCACCATTCATTAAATAGGGAGTTTGTTCCTCATTGCTTGTTTTTGTCAGATTTTTCAAAGGTTAGAGGGTTGTAGATAAGCAGTCATTTCTGAATTCTGCATTCTTTTTCATTGGTCTATGTGTATGCTTTTATACCAGTACCAGGCTGTTTTGGTTACTATAGCCTTGTGGTGTAGTTTGAAGTCAGATAGCATGATGCTTCCAGCTTTGTTCTTTTTGCTTAGAATTGTCTTGGCTATATGGGGTCTTTTGGGTTCCATATGAATTTTAAAATAGATTTTTCTAATTCTGTGAAAGATGTCAGTAATAGTTTAGTGGGATAAGCACTGAATTACTTTTGGCAGTATGGCTGTTTTTACAATATTGATTCTTTCTATCTTTTCCATTTATTTGTGTCCTCTCTGATTTTCTTTTTTTTGTTGTTGTTGAGACGGAGTCTCGCTCTGTCGCCCAGGCTGGAGTGCAGTGGCCGGATCTCAGCTCACTGCAAGCTCCGCCTCCCGAGTTTACGCCATTCTCTCGCCTCAGCCTCCCGAGTAGCTGGGACTACAGGCGCCCGCCACCTCGCCCGGCTAGTTTTTGTATTTTTAGTAGAGACGGGGTTTCACCGTGTTAGCCAGGATGGTCTCGATCTCCTGACCTCGTGATCCGCCCGTCTCGGCCTCCCAAAGTGCTGGGATTACAGGCTTGAGCCACCGCGCCCGGCCATAAATGACTCTTTATTATTTTGAGGTATGTTCCGTAAATACCTAGTTTATTGAGCATTTTTAACATGAAGTTATGTTGAATTTGATCAAAGACCTTTTCTGCATCTATTGAGACAAACACATGGATTTTGTTTTTAGTTCTGTTTATATGATGAATTGTATTTATTGATTTGTTTATGTTGAAAAAGCCTTGCATCCCAGGGATGAAGCTGACTTGATCTCGGTGGATAAGCTTTTTGATGTGCTGCTGGATTTGGTTTGCCAGTATTTTATTGAGAATTTTTGCATCAATGTTTATCAGAGATATTGGCTTGAAGTTTCTTCTTCTTGTTGTTATATCTTTGCCAGACCTTGGTACCAGAATGATGCCTGATCTTATAAAATGAGTTAGAGTGAAGTCCCTCTTTTTCTATCATTTGGAATAGTTTCAGAAGAAATGGTACCAACTCCTCTTTGTACCTCTGGTAGAATTCAACTGTAAATCCATCTGCCCCTGGGCATTTTTAGTTTGTAGGCTATTTATTACTTCCTCAATTTCAGAACTTGTTATTGGTCTTTTCAGGGATTCAAATTTTCCCTGGTTTGGTCTTGGGAGGGTGTGTGTGTCCAGTAATTTATCTATTTCTTCTAGATTTTTCAGTTTATGTGCATAGAGGTGTTTATAGTATTTTCTGATGGTTTGTATTTCTGTGGGGTCAGTGGTGATATCCTCTTTATCATTTTGTATTGTGTCTATTTCTTCTTCTCTCTTTTGTTCTCCATTACTCTAGCTAGTGTTCTATATATTTTATTAATGTTTTTTAAAAAATAGCTCCTGGATTCATTGATTTTTTTGAAGGGATTTTTGTGTCTCTATCTCTTTCAGTTTCACTCGGATTCTGGCTATTTCTTGTCTTCTGTTAGCTTTGGGGTTTGTTTGCTCTTGGTTCTCTTCTTCTTTTAGTTGTAATGTTAGGGTGTCAATTTGAGATCTTTTCCAGCTTTTTGACGTGGCTATGTAGTGGTATAAATTTTCCCCTTAACACTGCTTTAGCTATGTTCTAGAGATTCCAGTACATAGTCTCTTTGTTCTCATTGGTTTCAAATAATTTCTTGGTTTCTGATTTAATTTTATTATTTACCCAGAAGTCATTCAGGAGCAGGTTGTTCAATTTCCATGTACTTGTGTGGTTTTGAGTGAGTTTCTTACTCTCAAGTTCCAATTTGATTGCACTGTGGTCTGAGAGACTGTTATGATTTCAGTTGTTTTGCATTTGCTAAGGAGTGTTCCTTCCAATTATGTGATCACTTTTAAAGTAAGTGCCATGTGGCACTTAGGAGAATGTGTATTGTGTTGTTCTTGGATGGAAAGTTCTCTAGATATCTGTCAGGTCCATTTGACCCAACGCTGAATTCAAGTCCTGAATATCTTTGTTACTTTTCTGTCTCAATTATTGGTCTAATATTGGCAGTAGGGTGTTAAAGTCTCCCACTATTATTGTGTGGGGGTTTGTTTAAGTCCCTTTGTAGGTCTCTAAGAATGTGTTTTATAAATCTGGATGCTCCTTGAATTGATTCCTTTAGCATTATGTAATGCCCTTCTTTTTCTGTTTTGATCTTTGTTGGTTTAAAGTCTATTTTGTTAGAAACTACAATTGCAACTCCTCCTTTTTTCTTTTATTTGCTTGATGAATTTTCCTCCATTCCTTTATTTTAAGCCCGTGTGTGTCTTTGCGTGTGTGATGGGTTTCTTGAATATGACACACCAATGGGTCTTGACTCTTTAACCAGCTTGACATTAGGTGTCTTTTAATGAGGGCATTTAGCCCATTTAAATTTAAGATTAGGCCAGGCACGGTGGCTTATGCCTATAATCACAGCACTTTGGGAGGCTGAGGCAGGTGAATCACCTGAGGTCAGGAGTTCATGACCAGCCTGGCCAACATGGCGAAACCCCACCTCTACTAAAAATATAATAATTAGCCTGTCATAGTGGTGCACATCTGCAATCCCAGCTGCTTGGGAGGCTGAGGCAGAATTGCTTGAACCTGGGAGGCAGATGTTGCAGTTAGCCAAGATTGTGCACTGCACTCCAGCCTGGGTGATAGAACAAGACTGTGTCTCAAAAAAAAAAAAAAGTTTAAGGTTAATATTGCTATGTGTGAATTTGATCCTGTTTTCATGGTGCTAGCTGGTTATTTTGAAGACTCTTTGATGTAGTTTTTTTCATAGTGTCATTGGTCTTTGTACTTCAGTGTGTTTTTGCAGTGGCTAGTAATGTTTTTTTTTTCTTTCCACGTTTAGCCCTTCTTTCAGGAGCTCTTGGAAGGCAGGCCTGGTGGTGATGAATTCCTTCAGCGTTTGCTTGTCTGAAAATGATTGTATTCCTCCTTTACTTATGAAGCTTAGTTTTCCTGGATATTCTTGTCTGGAAATTCTTTTCTTTAAGAGTGTTGAGTAGTGGCCCCCAATCTCTTATGGCTTGTAGGGTTTCTGCTTAAAGGTCTGTTGTTAGTCTGATGAACTTTTGTCTGTAGGTGATGTGGCCTTTCTCTCTGACTGCCTTATCATTTATTCCTGAATTTCAATCTTGAAGAATCTGATGATTTTGTGTCTTGGGGATGATCTTCTCATGGAGTATCTTACTGGGGTTTTCTGGATTTTCTGATTTTGAATGTTGGCCTTTCTTGTTATGTTGGAAAAGTTCTTCTGGATGATATCCTGAAGGATGTTTTCTAACTTGGTTCCATTCTCCCTATCCAAGTCTTTTTACATAATCTCATAGACCTCGAAGATTTCTTTCATTCCTGTTCTTTTTTCTTCAATCTTGTCTGCCTGTTTTATTTCGGCAAGATAGTCTTCAAACTCTGAAGTTCTTTCGTCAGCTTGGTCTACTCGGTTATTGAGACTTCTGGTTGCATTGTGAAGTTCTGATGTTGTGTTTTTCAGTTCCATCAGGTCATTTATGTTCCTCTCTAAATTGGTTGTTTTGGTTAACAGCTCCTGTCATGTTTTTCATGGTTCTTAGCTTCTTTGCATTGGGTTAGAACATACTCCATTAGTTCAGCAAAGTTCATCATTAACCACCTTCTGAAGCCTACTTTTGTCAATATATCTACCTCAGCCTCTGCCCAGTTCTGTGCCCTTGCTGGAGATATGCTAGTTGGGATCATTTGGTGAAGAGGCACTCTGGCTTTTTAAGTTTTCAGCATTTTTTGGTTTATTCTTTTCATCTTTGTGAGTTTTTCTAGCTTCGATCTTTGAGGCTGCTGACCTTTGGATGGGATTCTTGTGGGGACTTTTTTGTTTGTGCTGTTTTTGTTGTTGCTTTCTGTTTGTTTGTTTTTCTTTTTTTCTTTTTCTTTTTTTTTTTTTTTGTTTGAGATGGAGTCTCGCTCTGTTGCCCAGGCTGGAGTGCAGTGGTGCGATCTGGGCTCACTGCAAGCTCCGCCTCCCGGGTTCACGCCATTCTCCTGCCTCAGCCTCCCGAGTAGCTGAAGCTACAGGCACCCGCCACCATGCCCGGCTAATTTTTTGTATTTTTAGTAGAGACGGGGTTTCACCGTATTAGGATGGTCTCCATCTCCTGACCTCGTGATCTTCCTGCCTCGGCCTCTTAAAGTGCTGGGATTACAGGCGTGAACCACCGCGCCCGGCCTCTGTTTGTTTGTTTTTCTAACCATCAGACCACTTTTCTGTAGCACTGCTGTGATTTGCTTGGAATCTACTTCAGACCCTATTTGCCTGGGTTTCTCCCACACCTGGAGGTGTCAACCAGTGGAGCCTGCAGAATAGCAGAGATGACTGCTTGCTCCTTCCTCTGGGATCTTTGTCCTAGAAGGGGAATGACCTGATGACAGTGGGAACACTCCTTTATAAGTTATCTGATGATGTCTGTTGGGGGGCGGTCTCACCCAGTCAGGATGCATGAGATCTGGGAACCACTTAATAAAGCACTCTGGCTGCCCCTTGGTGGAGTGGCTGTGCTGCACTGGGGGAAATTCCGTACATCTGTACTGCCCGGATTGCTCAGAGCAGCAGGGGGAAAGACTAAGTCTGTTGATCTGCAGAAACTACCTCATTGTTTCTGTTTTACGTGTTTCTTGTAGATAAGTTTTTTCTCATTTTCTGTTTTACTAGCTTAATTTTTGTTTAACTTTATTGTTACATGCTTTTTCATTTTGATTTGCATACTTTCTATAAATATTATGTAATCATCTTGAAGTATAATGTAATTATCTTAAAATGGAGATTACATAAAACATCTTAAAGTTAAAAAAATAAGGCCAGGCATGGTGGCTCACACCTGTAATCATAGCACTGTGGGAGGCTGAGGTGGATGGATCACCTGAGGTCAGGAGTTTGAGACCAGCCTGGCCAACATGGTGAAACTCCGTCTCTACTAAAAATACAAAAATTAGCTGGGTGTGGTGGCGGGCACCTGAGACTGAGGCAGGCTAATCACTTGAACCAAGATGGCAGAGGTTGCAGTGAGCCGAGATTGCGCCACTGCACTCCAGCCTGGGTGACAGAGCGAGACTCCATCTCCAAAAAAAAAGTAAAAAAGATATGTTTACCTTCTTAAAAACTTTAATTAAATACAAGACCTATACTGCTATGTTTTCCAGTTTGTTATTGATATTGCAAATTATATTATGTATCTATAATGGATTTATATGCACCATTATTATGATAGTAAAAAATTCTGTGTCTGTATATTTACATTTAATAGAGAGCTTTATATTTACATATGGTTTTATGATGCCATCTAGCATCATTTTAGTTTTCAACATAATGGATTCATTTTAGCATCTCTGTTTGTTTATGTGCAGAGTCTATGTTTCTCAGACTGGATCTTGAACTCCTGGTCTCAGGAGATCTGACTGCCTTGGCTTCCTAAAGCTGTAGAATTACAGGCATGAGCCACTGTGTCTGGCTACCATGTAACATTTCTTGTAGGACTGTGCTAGTTGTAATGAACACCCTGAAATTTAATTTAGGAAAGTCTTCATTTTTATTTTGTTTTTCAAATAAAATAACTTTGAATTAAGTATTATTGGTTAGAATTTTTTTATTACATCACAATTTGGGAAGTTCTCAGCTTTCTTTTTCTTTAATTTACCTCTGTATTACTTTTTCCCTATATTTGTCTTCTAAGATTTATTTCATGAATATATTGATGTACTTGATGGTGTCCAATAAGTTTTACATTCCATATTTTTCTTTTGTTTTGCAATTTTATATTTGTATGTTATATGTTTTAGGGTATGCCACTTCACACCAGTTAACTGTGTTTTGATGTTTTTGTTTATATTATAATTGTGTATGACAATGTTTAACTCTGTACAATTTAAGACAGTTTGGAGCAGAATCAAATACAAATCAGCCATATGTCTATTGCCAATATAATTATCTCTGTTTCCCTTTATAAATATTATCTCTTTATTTTTTATGACATATATTTGTTATGTAGGTTTGTTGTGAATGGTTGTTCACTCTTGTCTAGGTGAGCAGTCATCTCCTTATTTCAATATCTGTTGTGAACCTATATTATTTTTGTGTGGAAGAAACACTCTTGGATTTGAAGATTATATACAAACTATCATAACTTTGTATCTTTATTAGGTATTGTTTATTTTTACTTGTCAGAACCACATAACAAAATTTATTATCAAACATTTTAAAATACGCTGTTTAGGCCAGGTGCAATGGCTCACGCCTGTAATCCCAGGTCTTTGGGAGACAAGGCAGGTGGATTGCCTGAGGTCAGGAGTTCGAGACCAGCCTGGCTAACATGGTGAAACCCTGTCTCTATTAAAAATACAAAAATTACCCGGGCATGGTGGGGCCTGTAATCCTGCTACTCAGGAAGCTGAGGCAGGAGAGTCACTTGAACCCGGGAGGTGGAGATTGCAATGAGCTGAGATCACGATGCCAGCGCACTCCAGCCTAGGTGACAGAGCAAGATTCCGTCTTTGAAAAAAATAAAATATGCTGTTTAATCTTACTAATTATATGACAATGTTATGCAACTTATCTCTAGAACATTTATATGTTGCAAAGCTAAATCTCAATACACATTAAACAAGAACCAATTTTTCTGATTTTCTGGCACTTTGCAAACACCACTCTGTTTTCTTTTTCTAAGAGTATAACTGCTTCATATATCTCCTACAGTCTCTTTCTGTGGCTCACTCATTTCATTTTGCATAATGTCATCAAGGTTTATCTTTCTAGTTGTTAGAATATTTTTGGCTTTTTAAGTCCTAGGTGATATTCCAGTATTTTTATATTTTAAATTATATATGCTGAATAATTTGGTGACAGAAATTTGCATTCCTTTTACCTATTGGCTTTCAGTAACAATGCTGCAATAGTTATGGGTAGGCAAATTACTTCATATGGCCATCCATGTGAACATTTATATATGTGCTAACTTCGATTGTATTAGTTCACTTATTTTTGAGACAGAGTGTTGCTTTCTCACCCAGGCTGGAGTGCAGTGGCGCAATCTCGGCTCACTGCAACCTCCGCTTCCCGGTTCAGGTGATTCTCCTGCCTCAGCCTCTTGAGTAGCTGGGACTACAGGCTCGTGCCACCAAGCCCAGCTAATTTTTTTATTTTTAGTAGAGACGGTTTCACCATGTTGGCCAGGATGGTCTCGATCTCTTGAGCTCGTGATCCGCCTGCCTTGGCCCCCCAAAGTCCTGGAATTACAGGCATGAGCCACCATGTCCGGCCTGTTAGTCTACTTTTTAGCCATTATACTCATACCAAATTGTTTTTATTCTGTAACTTTGTAATGTATTTTGAAATCAGGAACTATAATGACTTCAACATTGTTCCTTTTTTTTTTTTTTGAAGACTTTGAGTACTTTATTGTCTTTTGAGAGTCCATATACTACTTTTGGGGTTGCTGTTTCTATTTCCTCAAAAATGCAATGAGAATTTTTAAAAAATTGCATTAAATCTCTGTGTTACATTGAGCAGTATGGACATTTTCAAAACATTATTTCAACCTTTGAACAGGAGCATGCTGGAGAGTGTGTTTAATATCTATATAGTTGTAAATTTTTCAGGTTTTGTCTGTTTTATACTCATTTCATTTTGGTCATAGAATGTAATTCATAAATTTTCAGTTTTAAAAAATTTGTTAAGACTTCTTTTTTTGCCTACCAGGTGGTCTGTCAAGGAGAATGTTGTATGAGCTATTGAGAAGGGCATGCATCCTGATACTGTTGAGGCGTCTTCTCTATACCTCTGTTAGAAATAATTGTTTTATACTGCCTTCAAGTCCTCTCTTCACTTACTAATATTCTGTCTTATATTATTTTTATTACAGAAAGTTGGGTATTGAAATGCCCTACCATAATTATATTATTGTCTAGGTGTTTTTCCATTCTGTAAATATTTGCTTTATATATTTGGAAACTTAATGTGAGATACAAACACACAAAAACATATATATATATATATATACATAGGCTCCCAGTAAATGAATGTATTATTGTTTAATGTCCTTCTTTGTCTCTTTGCAGTTTTGACTTAAGTATATTTTATAAAATGTGACAGTTTTTGACTTAAGATGTAGCTTGTGTAATATTATTTTGGCCTCTTCAGCTCTCATTTGGTTAACATTTGTATGGAATGTCTACCATCTTGCCACTTTCACTCCTTTTTATCATTAGATTTTAGCTGACTCTTATAGAGAGGCAAGTTGGATCTTGGTGTGAGAAACAAACTCACCCATCCAAACCCAAAGAATGGACTCAGAGACCTGGACAACAGCGAAAATGAGACTTTTAATGACAGTCTTGCAAGATTGAGTGTCTGGCATGCAGGCACACGCAGCACAGTTTCAACAAACAATTTGTCTCTTAGTGCACAGGCTCCTTCCCCGGTTCCTCATAGGCTGACTACTATGGGGTCACAGTCTTCCCAGATGTCACCTATTGGCAAGGGCTTTAGGTGTTTCTTTTTGAGTTGTCTTGTATTTTATTGCAGCCCAAAATAAATTGCAACTGTTCAGGACTCTTCAGAGGTTTGACTTGTGGCCCTAGTGGCTGCATTTAGCTTATAAGAAAGGATACAATTATCTGTGTTGCAAATTAACCTAAATGTTTTGGTGGGATGGGGAGGGGGTAGTTGCAAGGGCCCTGACCCATAGGCACCTGGCTGCTGGGTAAAAGAGAAGGCAGTAAGGAGGCGGCTGGTGACTCAGTACACTCTGCTTCTTTATCACTTTATTTCCATGTAACCTGCTTAAAACTAACACACTTAGAATTGAGAACGGACCATCACATATAGGTTATTTTCTACATTGGTTTTTTATTTTTATTTTTTATTTATTATTTTTGAGACAAAGTCTCACTATGTCATCCAAGCTGGAGTGCAATGGCATGATCTTGGCTCACTGTAACTTCCGCCTTCCAGGTTCAAGTGATTCTCCTGTCTCAGCCTCCTGAGTAGCTGGGATTACAGGCAGGTACCACTACACCCAGCTAATTTTTGTATTTTTGCTAGAGATGGTGTTTCACCATGTAGGCCAGGCTGGTCTCAAACTCCTGACCTCAGGTGATCTGCCCATCTTGGCCTCTGAAAGTCCTGGGATTACAGGCGTGAGCCACCGCACCCAGCCAAAATTTTTTGTTGTTGTTGTTAGATGGAATCTTGCTCTGTCGCCCAGGCTGGAATGCAGTGGCGAGATCTCAGCTCACTGCAAGCTCCACCTCCCGGGTTCACGCCATTCTCCTACTTCAGCCTCCCGAGTAGCTGGGACTACAGGCACCCACCACGCTGGGCTAATTTTTTTGTATTTTTAGTAAAGATGGGGTTTCACCGTGTTAGCCAGGATGGTCTCAATCTCCTGACCCCGTGATCTGCCTGCCTCGGCCTCCCAAAGTGCTGGGATTACTGTCGTGAGCCACTGTGCCTGGCCTCAAAATTTTTTTAATAAATCACTTTATTGAACGTATGTCTCTTGATTGTGAAGTTAGTTATATATATAAACTCTGAAACAGACTTATTAATGTTATTTTATTGTTTTATGTGATTCTTGTATCTTTGTCTTTGTCTCTCATTCTCTCCTTTTATTTTATTTTATTTATTTATTTATTTTTGAGACGGAATCTTGCTCTGTCGACCAGGCTGGAGTGCAGTGGCCGGATTTCAGCTCACTGCCAGCTCCGCCTCCTGGGTTCACGCCATTCTCCTACCTCAGCCTCCCGAGTAGCTGGGAATACAGGCGCCCGTCACCACACCCGGCTAATTTTTTTGTATTTTTAGTAGAGACAGGGTTTCACCCTCTTAGCCAGAATGGTCTTGATCTCTGGATCTCGTGATCCACCCGCCTCGGCCTCCCAAAGTGCTGGGATTACAGGCGTGAGCCACTGCACCCGGCCTCATTTTCTCTCTTAATTTGTGTCTTTTTAATTTTTTTGTTGATATACTTTTACTTCTTTCTTATTTTGTTTTGTGTATCTATACAAATATATTCTTTGTGCTATCTTGGGGATTATGTAAAACCTCTAAAAGATACAACAATATATTTCAATCTGGTAAAAAGAAAAAAACTTCAGTTACATGCAAATGTTTTTTCTCATTACATCTGCCCTCAAATTTTTCATTGATGTTTGAATTATATTTTTTTATGTTGTATATTCACTAGCAAGATGTTTATAATGATTTCTATGCTTTTAATTTTCAAATTTTAGAGATTAAAAATGTTTTCTGTACCATTATAATAATGCTTAAAAGCTCAATTTTTGTGTTTGTGGATATCTTTTCCAGCAAATAATGTATTTTTCTATGATTATGTGTTGTTTCATTAAATAATGTTATTTTCAGTAGAAGCAACTGCTTTTAGCACCTTTTATATGTAGAGCATATGGAGTGCCAATACACTTTTTCAGAATTTGGTTATTTTTGAAGGTTTTGTTTTTTTTATTCAGCAGGACATATTTGCTGATGATATTATACTCACTTGATAGCTATTTTTTTCAGGACTTTGACTATATCAGACAGTACCCTTCTGTCCTGGAAAATTTTTGTTGACAATTCACTGGCTATCTCATAAGACTGTGCTTGCAAATGATACATCACTTTTATCTTGCAGTTTCCAAGAGGCTGTTTTTGTATGTGACTTTTGAAATTGGGCATATATATATGTTTGTTATAAATATCTTTGTGTATATCCTAGTTTGTTTTTTGAGCTTCTTCATTTTTATATCATTTTTCTTTCAGGATTTTTCAGTTAGTCTTTCTGATATTTTTTGCCTTAATAATTTCTGTTTTTCTGATATTTTACATATTTTTGTTCTTACTCTCATTTTTCTGATTTTCTGTAGTTCTCTGTTTCTGTTTCACTCAGAGTATTCCATTTATTTTCAATTTTTAAAATTAATACCCACATTTTTTATAGTTTCTCTCTGAAACTTTTGTAACATTTTTGATAAAACCATATTGCCTTATTTTGTATACATTTGTAATCTTTGATTGAAATTTGGACATTAAAAAATGCTACCTGTCAAAATCTTTATAATGTAGCTTTGTCCTGGCATAGTCTGAACAATTGTCTTGATTAGAGATCCTGGGAGTCTCTCAAACATGTTCCTAGAATGTGTCTTGTCTACAATTTTGTGTTTATTTTTTAATTAAAGGAGTTTGTGTTTCTTCTTTTTTTAGCTTTTTTTTGAGACAGAGTCTTGCTCTGTCTCCCAGACTGGAGTGCAGTGGCGCAATCTTGGCTCACTGCAACCTCCGCCTCCTGGGTTCAAGCGATTCTCCCGCCTCAGCCTCCCAAGTAGCTGGGAATACAGGTGCACGCTCTCACACCTGGCTAATTTTTTTTTTTTTTAAGTAGAGATGGAGTTTCACCATGTTGGCCTCAAACTTGTGACCTCAAGTGATCCACCAGCCTCAGCCTCCCAAAGTGCTGGAATTACAGGCGTGAACCACCACGCCTGGTTTATTTTTGGTTCTTCTTAATAGTGATAACTTGCTACACCTGTTTTCTGTGTGTGGGACTGCAGCCTCTCTGCTGCTGTAACATTTAGCTTTGGTCTCAGCAGACTTAAAACTGTCATTCCAAAGTATACCACTGTTTCTTTCAGCACTATATGTCATAGGAGACAGAAACCAGTGTCTAGACAGGACCCTAGAAGCAAGTAATAAAGATGTATGTGCCAGTATTTTAATTGTCTTTTAAAGAAGAAACCAAAACTTGTCAGTTTACTTTGAAAGGCACGGTTACATTGGGGAGCAGGAAGAACTGTGTTGGATTAATGTAACAGACTTTTCTTTTTCTTCTATGTCACTCTCTATGTTGTGCTCAGCTGGGGCACCTCACACACTTAACTTATTTATACATTTTCCTCAGATGTATTTTTGTTGTATGTTTTTGTTACATTTACACGTCCATAAAAAATTAGGGCCTTGCCGGGCGCGGTGGCTCAAGCCTGTAATCCCAGCACTTTGGGAGGCCGAGACGGGTGGATCACGAGGTCAGGAGATCGAGACCATCCTGGCTAACACGGTGAAACCCCGTCTCTACTAAAAATACAAAAACTAGCCGGGCGAGGTGGCGGGCGCCTGTAGTCCCGGCTACTCGGGAGGCTGAGGCAGGAGAATGGCGTAAACCCGGGAGGCGGAGCTTGCAGTGAGCTGAGATCTGGCCACTGCACTCCAGCCCTGGCGACAGAGAGAGACTCCGCCTCAAAAAAAAAAAAAAAAAAAAAAAAAAAAAAATTAGGGCCTTTGGGCCAGGCATGGTGGCCAGTGCGCCAAAGTGCGGTAATCCCAGCACTTTGGGAGGCTGAAGTGGACGCATCACCTGAGGTCAGGAATTCAAGACCAGACTGGCTAACATGGTGAAACCCCATCTCTACTAAAAATACAAAAATTGGCTGGCATGGTGGGGCACGCCTATAATCCCAGCTACTTTGGAGACTGGGGCAGGAGAACAGCTTGAGCCTGGGAGACGGAGGTTGCAGTGAGCCGAGATCATGCCATTGCACTCCATCCTGAGCTACAGAATGAGACTCCGTCTCAAAAAAAAAAAAAAAAAAATTAGGGCCTTTGTTCTTTTGCTTTGCCATCTTGTTTATGTAGTTTGTATAATTTTATGGGTTATATTTGTAAAGCATATTCATCTGAGTCTAGTAAATGGAGTAATTTGTTATTTTTTTTCTTTCAGTTATATATTCTCATTTTGCCCAAGACCTTTGGCCAGAGCAGGGCATAAAAGATTCTTTCCAAGAAGTCATATTGAGAAGATATGGAAAATGTGTACATGAAGATTTACAGTTAAGAACAGACTGTAAAAGTGTGGATGAGTGTAATCTGCACAAAGAATGTTATAATGAACTAAACCAGTGTTTGACAACTACCCAGAGTGAAATATTTCAATGTGATAAATATGTGAATGTCTTTTATAAATTTTCAAATTCAAATATACATAAGATAAGACATACAGGAAAGAAGCCTTTCAAATGTAAAAAATGTGACAAATCGTTTTGCATGCTTTTACACCTAACTCAACATAAAAGAATTCATATTAGGGAAAATTCTTACCAATGTGAAGAATGTGGTAAAGTCTTTAACTGGTTCTCAACCCTTACTAGACACAGAAGAATTCATACTGGAGAGAAACCCTATAAATGTGAAGAATGTGGCAAAGCTTTTAAGCAGTCCTCAACCCTTACTACACATAAGATAATTCATACTGGAGAGAAACCCTACAGATGTGAAGAATGTGGCAAAACCTTTAACCGGTCTTCACACCTTACTACACATAAAAGAATTCATACTGGAGAGAAACCCTACAGATGTGAAGAATGTGGCAGAGCTTTTAACCGGTCCTCACACCTTACTACACATAAGATTATTCATACTGGAGAGAAACCCTACAAATGTGAAGAATGTGGCAAAGCTTTTAACCAATCCTCAACCCTTGCTACACATAAGATAATTCATGCTGGAGAGAAACCTTACAAATGTGAAGAATGTGGCAAAGCTTTTTACCGATTCTCATACCTTACTAAACATAAGATAATTCATACCGGAGAGAAGTTCTACAAATGTGAAGAATGTGGCAAAGGCTTTAATTGGTCCTCGACCCTTACTAAACATAAAAGAATTCATACCGGAGAGAAACCCTACAAATGTGAACAATGTGGCAAAGCTTTTAATGAGTCCTCAAACCTTACTGCACATAAGATAATTCATACTGGAGAGAAACCCTACAAATGTGAAGAATGTGGCAAAGCCTTTAACCGGTCCCCAAAACTTACTGCACATAAGGTAATTCATTCTGGAGAGAAACCCTACAAATGTGAAAAATGTGGCAAAGCTTTTAACCAATTCTCAAACCTTACTAAACATAAGATAACTCATATTGGAGATACATCTTACACATATCTAGAATGTGATAAAGCCTTTAGCCAGTCTTCAACTCTTGCTAAACATAAGGTAATTCATACTGGAGAGAAACCCTACAACTGTGAAGAATACAGCAAAGCTTTCAACCAGTCCTCAAACCTTATTGAACAAAGTAATTCATACTGGAGAGAAACGCTACAAATGTGAAGATGTGGCAAAGCCTTTAACCAGTCCTGAATTCTTACTAAACATAAGAAAATTAATACTGAAGAGGAACCTTATGAATGTGAAGAATATGGCAAAGCCTTCAACAAGTCCTCAATTCTTACCAGACATAAAATAATTCATGGGCTGGTTGTGGTGGCTCACGCCAGCAATCCCAGCACTTTGGGAGGCTGAGATGGGTGAATCACATGAGGTCGAGTGTTCGAGACCAGCCTGACCAACATGGTGAAATCCCGTCTCTACTAAAAATACAAAATTAGCCAGGCGTGGTGGTGCATGCCTGTAATCCCAGCTACTCGGGAGGCTGAGGCAGAAGAATTGCTTGAACCCGGGAGGCAGAGGTTGCAGTGAGCCGAGATCGTGCCATTGCACTCCAGCCTGGGCAACAAGAGTAAAGAGTAACACTCCGTCTCAGGAAAAAAAAAAAAGATAATTCATACTGAAAAGAAACTCTACAGACTTGAAAGATGTGACAGTGCTTTTGACAACAACTAAAACTTTTTTAAACATAAAAAATCATACTGGTGAGAAATCCTAGAAATGTAAAGAATGTGACAAAGCCTTTAAGTGGTTGTCACACTTGATTATAGGTAAGATAGTTCATGCTGAAGAAAACTACAAGTGTGAACAATGGCAAAACTTTTAACGAATGCTCACACCTTATTGCACAGGAGAGCATTTATACTTGAGAAAAATTGTACAAATATAAAGACCATGAAAAAGCCATTAATATCTATTCACATCTTACCATTGGAGAGTTCATACTTAATAAAAGGAATATAAGTGCAATTACCATCAAAAGATCTTTCAGGAAATATAAACCTTTAAAGTGAAGAAGGTATTTATTTTGAAGATGAACATTACAAATGTGAAGAGGGTTGTAGTACCTTTATTTGTATCACAGATTTTATTGTACACATTTTGTACTAGAAGAAAACTCTGAAGTAGTTGCTCAAACTTTGTTCAACATCAGGGAATTTATATTGAAGAAAAACCTTGCAAAGTTAACAAATTTTAAACACTTTTTCAAAAAGTACAGCTTAGAAGACACCAGAGTTCATACTAAAATATATTTTTGCAGATGAGTAAAAATGAAAATATTTAACCAAAATTAAATCTGTATAAATATCAGAGAATTTACAGTAGAAATATATAAGGCACTGACACTTCCGATATACTAAATCAGAGTGCTGAGTATAGAAAATAAAACTAAAGTTGGGGCCAGATGCAATGGCTCACATCTGTAATCCAGCACTTTGGGAGGCCGAGGTGGGTGAATTATCTGGGGTCAGGAGTTTGAGACCAGCCTGACCAACGTGGAGAAACCACAGCTCTCCTAAAAATACTAAATTAGCCACGTGTGGTGGTGTATGCCTGTAATTCCAGCTACTCAGGAGGCTGAGGCAGGAGAATTACTTGAACCTGGGAGGCGGAGGTTGTGGTGAGCCGAGATTGTGCCATTGCACTCCAGCCTGGGCAACAAGAGTGTAACTCCATCTCAAAAAAAAAAAAGAGGCCAGGCGCGGTGGCTCAAGCCTGTAATCCCAGCACTTTGGGAGGCCGAGACGGGCGGATCACGAGGTCAGGAGATCGAGACCCTCCTGGCTAATACAGTGAAACCCCGTCTCTACTAAAAATACAAAAACTAGCCGGGCGAGGTGGCGGGCGCCTGTAGTCCCAGCTACTAGGGAGGCTGAGGCAGGAGAATGGCGTAAACCCGGGAGGCGGAGCTTGCAGTGAGCTGAGATCCAGCCACTGCACTCCAGCCTGGGCGACAGAGCGAGACTCCGCCTCAAAAAAAAAAAAAAAAAAAGAAAAAAAAGCAACAACTAAAGTTGGTAGAAAAATTATTTGTATATAACTTTAAAAGGAGTAGAAGGGTTTTTTGCAGAGTTATTATGTTCAAAGTATACTTTATTTCTTGAAGAAATTACAGATTTTTTGTAAATAATGATGTAATTCAACTCTCAAAATATTTCCTACTGTTTATTTCGGTTGTATTCACATGTGAAAGCATGTGATCAGTTATTGCTGCATTAAAAACGAGTCTTTTTTATTAAGTGGCCATTATTTATGATTTTCTCTATGAAAGAGTAAGGACATTAAAATGTAAGATGCATGATGAAAAATTAAGTGAAGAGGCTCTTTGTGGTTAACTTATATTGAATGATGCATTAGGTAGGTGTTCATAGTAGTATGATTTTGCATTATCATGAGAAGAAAACATTTTTAATTTTACTTAAAATTAAATGAAAATAAATTAGTATATTATTGTACTAATTGTACTTTTGTATAATAAAATCCAGTATATTTAAAAAATGTTAGATTACGTGTGAAGTTAATATTTTAATCCAATATTTCTAACATATTAAATACTATTGTGCATTCAATGAAGTGTTATTATGCCACAAACCTTAACCTGTTCCACTTTACTTAAGGGTATAGATGAAAGATCATAACAACAAGGGGCCAGGAGCAGTGGTTCACGCCTGTAATCCCAGCACTTTGGGAGGCTGAGGCAGATGAATCACGAGGTCAGGAGTTCGAGACCAGCCTGGCCAACATGGTGAAACCCCATCTCTACTAAAAATACAAAAATTAGCCCATCGTTGTGGCTGGCGCCTGTAATCCCTGGCGCTGAGGCAGAAAAATCGCTTAAAACCAGAAGACAGAGGTTGCAGTGAGCTGAGATCGCGCCACTGCGCCTGGATTAACATCTCAAATAATCTCTTTTGTCAGTGGGTTTAAACCACAAATTAAAGAATATTGTTTCTGCTGGGCACGGTGGCTCAAGCCTGTAATCCCAGCACTTTGGGAGGCCGAGACGGGCAGATCACGAGGTCAGGAGATCGAGACCATCCTAGCTAACACAGTGAAACCCCATCTCTACTAAAAAAATACAAAAAACTAGCCGGGCGAGGTGGTGGGTGTCTGTAGTCCCAGCTGCTTGGGAGGCTGAGGCAGGAGAATGGCATAAACCCAGGAGGCGGAGCTTGCAGTGAGCTGAGATTGCACCACTGCACTCCAGCCTGGGCGACAGAGCAAGACTCCGTCTCAAAAAAAAAAAAAAAAGATTATTGTTTCTGTAGGTTAAATTTTTCTTTTTCAATCATTTAAATTTATTTCAAAAATTTTTTGTGGGTACCTAATATGAGTATATATTTATGCATATTTTGATGCAGGAGTAAAATATATAATCACATCAGGGCAAATGGGGTATCCATCACCTCTAGCATTTATCCTTTGTATTAACAATCCAGTTCTACACTTTTAGTTATTTTAAAATGCACAATTGTTATTGGTCACAGGGTTATTTTTATGGTCATAATAAAAAATACGCAAGTATAAAATCCATACATTTCTGAGTCCTGAATAAATATTAAATTTTTCTTACATATATTTTTGAACATGTGGCCTCTCTGCCTGCAAACACATACAGACTTTTAGTTTTGATTTACATAGAATTAAATATATATTAGTCTAAAGATAAACCTTAGCTGTAAGAAAACTAGAGTATGAGTTTGTACCCATTTTCAGAAAAAAAAGCAATATAGGAACAAAGCAAGTCATTTTAACAAGGTGACTACTAGAAAACTAAAAACTGTAGAGGACTACGTGCTCGCAAACCAGACGTTCCCGATAAGTGTTGCTTTTGCAAACGAAGCAGGGTGTTCCTTCCCTGCAAACAGGGAGGACAAAGGAGCCAGCTACAAACAGCAGACCCTGGGGGCTTGTTTATATGTAAACATCTTGAAAATCCAGAAAGTCAGGGAAAGGTCAGAAAAACAACAATGTGTCTTGTGACTTGGTAACATTCCACAAACGACTGTATAAAATAAAGCGGAGCGTGTAGTTCGGGGTGGCCGCCATGTTTGTCTTGTCTTGTGTTGTCTTGCGTGTTCATTCCTTTGTTTAGGAAACACTCGGACCCCAACAAAAAACCTCAAAAATGCCAAAAGTAAACGTATACTGTCTACTTTGTATTGAATGTATTACTGTATAATCTATGCCTTATACTTCCAAATCTCCTGATGCAAATTATCTGTTTATACTTGCCTGGTACTCATGACAGACCTCTATTTTTTTTTGTATTTTTTATATTTTATAGTTTATGAAATATTCATTATATGAGCTGGAATGTGACTATAAGAATAATTTTTACGAAATGTAGTCCCTACAAAATAATTTTAATATGTAATTCCACAATTAGTATATTGTTACATTTTATTTAGCTAGAGCACTCCATTTTGTTTTCAATTGGAGAACTGTATATAAGCTTACTATTCTTTAGTTATTGTTCTTCTTACTTTTTATAATTGATATAAGTAAATTTATTTATGGAGTCAAATTGTTCAGGTAAATACAAGGGAAGCTTAGTAAGTCATGAAGATGTTTTTATATGTAAATGTGGAAAGCATATATAGCAGTTCTTGCTGTGTAACATGCTCCAGAAAAAGCCATAAACATTTCTGCTAAAGTTGGTTTGTAACTTCAAGTCAGAGATAGAAAATATTAATGGTGAAGAAATAAAACTGATTTTTTATGTGGAGAGGACACTTTTTCTAGGCTGCAAAGCTGAGTGTTGCTGGAATTTAAAAAAAAAAAAAAAGTGGCCAGGCATGGTGGCTCACGCCTACAATCCCAGCACTTTGGGAGGCCAAGACAAGTTGATCACAAGGTCAGAAGTTCAAGGCCAGCCTGGCCAAGATGGTAAGACCCCGTCTCTACTAAAAATAAAAAAATTACCCGGGTATGGTGGGTGCCTGTAATCCCAGCTACTTTGGGGGCCGAGACAGAGGTTGCAGTGAGCCGAGATCGCACCACTGTACTCCAGTCTGGGCGACAGAACGAGACTCTGCCTTAAAAAAAAAAAAAAAAAAAATGCTGGCCTGGTGCGGTGGCTGACGCCTGTAATCCCAGCATTTTGGGAAGTCGAGGTGGGTGGATCAGGAGATTGAGACCATCCTGGCTAACACGGTGAAACCCCGTCTCTACTAAAAATACAAAAAATTGGGCATGGTAGAGGGGGCCTGTAGTTCCAGCTACTCTGGTTGCAGCTACTCAGGAGGCTGAGGCAGGAGAATGGCGTGAACACGGGAGGCAGCGCTTGCAGTGAACTGAGATCACGCCACTGCTCTCCAGCCTGGGCGACAGAGCAACTCCGTCTCTGGCTCTGTCTCAAAAAAAAATGCTGCTTTTATTTTCTTCAGATTTGTTCGTATTATGTGTATTTCAGCTATGTATGCATTACAGCCCTTATTTTTCTATGTTGTGGCTACAGTTTTCTCATTGTCTTCATGCCATTTCATTTCACATGGTACCTTGTAGATTTTGATGAGAAACTTGGTATTTTTTAATGCCCTGAAAAAATGTTTTTGTTTTCTATTTCTTTAAGATGGAGTTTAGGCCGGGCGCGGTGGCTCACACCTGTAATCCCAGCACTTTGGGAGGCCGAGGCGGGCGGATCACAAGGTCAGGAGATCGAGACCATCCTGGCTAACACGGTGAAACCCCGTCTCTACTAAAAATACAAAAACAAAATTAGCCGGGCGTGGTGGCGGGGGGCCTGTAATCCCAGCTACTCAGGCGGCTGAGGCCGGAGAATGACGTGAACCCGGGAGGCGGAGCTTGCAGTGAGCTGAAATTGCGCCACTGCACTTCAGCCTGGGCGACAGAGCGAGACTCCCTCTCAAAAAAAAACAAAAAGGATGGAGTTTCACTCTTGTTGCCAAGGCTGGAGTGCAATGGTGCAATCTCAGCTCCCTGCAACCTCTGCCTCTTGGGTTCAAGTGATTCTCCTGCCTCAGCGTCCTAAATAGCTGGGATTACAGGGATGCGCCACCACGTCCAGCTAGTTTTGTAGTTTCGGTGGAGATGGGGTTTCACCCTGTTGGTCAGGCTGGTCTTGAACTCCTGACCTCAGGTGATCCACCCACCTCGGCCTCCCAAAGTGCTAGGATTACAGGTGTGAGCCAAAACTGGGTTTAACTGGAGAGTTTGCTTATCAATATAACTTTCAGATCAGTGAATTAAGATAAAGGCATACACTGTCCACAGGTGAGAGATTAAATCAGTTGCATGGGTTTCGTTTGTTTGTAAAAGGAAAATCTTACTAGATTGTTATACAAAGTGTGGCAAATATAAAATTTGCTAGAAAATATACCTTAAAATTTATTTATTTATTTATTTATTTATTTTTTTGAGAAGGAGTCTCACTCTGTTGCCCAGGCTGGAGTGCAGTGGCGCGATCTCGGTTCACTGCAACCTCTGCCTCCCAGGTTCAAGCGATTCTCCTGCCTCAGCCTCCTGAGTAGCTGGGATTACAGGTGCTCACCACCACACCCGGCTATTTTTGTATTTTAAGTAGAGATGGGGTTTCACCATTTGGCCAGGCTGGTCTCGAACTCCTGACCTCCTGATCCACCCACCTTGGCCCCCCATAGTGCTGGGATTACAGGCATTAGCCACAGCACCCAGACTTTAGTTTTTATTTTATTTTATTTTATTTTTCTTTTTGCGACAGAGTTTTGCTCCTGTTGCCCAGGTTGGAGTGCAATAGTGTGATCTTGGCTTCGCAACCTCCACCTCCCGAGTTCAAGGAATTCTCCTGCCTCAGCCTTCCCAAGTAGCTGGGATTACAATGCGCCACCCATGCCATGCTAATTTTATATTTTTAGTAGAGACAGAGTTTCTCCATGTTGGTCAGGCCGGTCTTGAACTCCCGACCTCAGGTGATCTGCCCTCCTCGGCCTCCCCAAATGCTGGGATTACAGGCATGAGCCACTGCACCTGGCAAAAATTAAATTTTTAAGAGAGTTAATGGTAAGTGAACAATTTTATATTTAATTCTCTTTGATATACGTATAGCACGACTTATGTTTCCATGCGGAATCTTCTATTTTTAAGTGTAAACGTTAAAGGTTGCAAAATAGTAAAATGACCTCTGTGAATTTGCAGTTTGGAGGAATATTTTTTTTCTATGTTGATATTGCAATTTGGAGGAATTTCTCACTCTTATTTTGTATAATTTTTTAAATGGGTGAAGTTCAGTCTTCAGTTTTTATTTTTAGTCACCTAACTGTAGCCAACTCCTCAGTCATTTTCTCTGGATAACTTTTGGAGATCCTGACAGCTTTTGGATTAAAACATTTACTGTTAGTTTGCATGCAAACTAGTTATATGGTGTTCACAGAGTGGCGAGTTATGTGACCATAGGCAGCACCTGCCCCCTTAGTGTCTTTCATACCATTACCATCATCACCAGAAACTCCAAGTGCCCCAAGCTTAAAGCCAAAATCCTAAAGCACATCGGCTCCTGCCTTGCAATGTGCTGGGTCCAGAACACGCTGGTAAAATATCAGACTTCCTGGCCGGACTTGGTGGCTCACGCCTGTAATCCTAGCACTTTGGGAGGCTGAGGCTGGTGGTTCACAAGGTCAGGAGTTCGAGACCAGCCTAGTCAATGTAGTGAAACCACATCTCTACTAAAAATACAAAAACATTAGGCAATGTGGTAGTGCATACCTGTAATCCCAGCTACTCGTGAGGCTGAGGCAGGAGAATCTCTTGAACCTGAGAGGCGGAGGTTGCAGTGAGCCGAGACGGAGCCACTACACTCCAGCCCAGGCGACAGTGGGTGACTTCCGACCTCAGGTGATCCACCCACCTCGGCCTCCCAAAATGCTGGGATTACAGGCATGAGCCACCGTGCCCGGCCTTGAACTGTTGATTCTATATTTTGTCTATTATAAAGAGTGCTGCAAACAACATAGAAGTGCAGATGTTCTTCATTAGGCATTATCTGTTTTGGACAGATATCCAGTGGTGCAATTGCTGTGTTATATGGTAGTTTGATTGTAAGTTTTTTGAGAGATCTCTATTTCATTTTTCATAATAGCTGTCTTCATTTACATTCAAACCAACAGTGTGCAGGCATTCCCTTTTCTTCACATCTTTCCCAGCACTTTATTCTTTTTCTTTTTAATAAGAGTCATATTACAGGAGTAACTTGATATCTCTTTTTTTTTTTTTTTTTGAGACGGAGTCTAGCTCTGTCGCCCAGGCTGGAGTGCAGTGGCGCGATCTCGGCTCACTGCAAGCTCCGCCTCCTGGGTTTACGCCATTCTCCTGCCTCAGCCTCCCGAGTAGCTGGGACTACAGGCGCCCGCCACCTCACCCGGCTAGTTTTTTGTATTTTTTAGTAGAGACGGGGTTTCACCGTGTTAGCCAGGATGGTCTCGATCTCCTGACCTCGTGATCCACCCGTCTCAGCCTCCCAAAGTGCTGGGATTACAGGCTTGAGCCACCGCGCCCGGCCGTAACTTGATATCTCATACTGTTTTTTGGCTTGTCTTTCACTGATCATAATTGACATTGAGCATTTTCAAATATTTCTGTTGGCCATATGTATGTCTTTTCTTGAAAAAGACTTATTTAAGCCTTTTGCTTATTTTATTTGTTTTTTGTTGTAGTCATTTGAGTTTCTTATATATTTTTAATATTAACTCCTTGTCACATGTATGATTTGCAAATACTTTCTCTCATTACTTAGTTGTCTCATCCTGTTGATTGTACCACATTCTGTGCAGAAGCTTTATAATTTGAAGTAATCTGACTAATCTATTTTTTCTTCTATTCCCTGGGATTTTGAGGTTAAATAAACTCACTGCCCAGAACAATGTTATGGGGATTTCACTCTATTTTTTGGTAGTAGTTTCAGTCCTTACATTTAAGTATCTAATTTATTTTCAGTTGATTTTTTTTTATATGGTGTGAGATAAGGATCTCATTTTACTGTGCTGCCTGTGGATATAGTTTTCTGAACACCATTTATTGAAGCTACTGTTCTTTCCTTAAGAAATCGTCACCTTTATTTAAAATCAGCTAGCTGTAAATACACAGATGTATTTCTGGTCTCTCTTTTTCTGCTTGATTGGCCTATATGTCTGTTTTTATTCAGTACCATACTGTTTTAGTTACTATAGCTTTGTGGTATATTTCAAAGTCAAGTAGAGGGATATCTTCACTTTTTTTTCTTTTAATTGCTTTGGCTATTCAGATCTTTTATGGTACTACACAAATTTTAGATATACATTTTTAAATTTCTTTTTTTTTTTTTTGAAATGAAGTCTCACTCTTTCACCCAAGTTGGAGTGCAGTGGTGTGATCTCAGCTCACTGCAACCTCCACCTCCTGGGTTCAAGTGTTTCTCCTGCCTCAGCCTCCTGCGTAGCTTGGACTACAGGCCCAACAGGCGCACACTGTCATGCCCAGCTAATTTTTGTATTTTTAGTACAGACGGGGTTTCATGACCGGTCAGACTGGTCTCAAACTCCTTACCTCATGTTCCGCCTGCCTCGGCCTCCCAAAGTGCTGGGATTACAGGCATAAGCTGCCATGCCCAACCTACTTTTTAAATTTTCTATGAAGTATGTCACTGGTATTTTGATAGAGGTTGTATTATATCTGTAAATCATTTTGTATAATACAGATATTTAATTACTAATAATGTCAATTCATGAATGAATAATATTATTTTATTTGTATATTACTTAATTTCTTTCATGTTCTTTAGAGTATAATGTAAGATGTTTCAACTTTTTGGTTATATTTATTTCAGAGCATAGTTACTAAAGTTATTTTAGATGGTATTGTTTTTTAATTTCATTTTGATAGTTGTTATTGTATAGAAATGCTACTTAGTAGCTTATTTATTCTGAAAGTTTAATAATTTTGTTTATTAGTTCTAATAGTTTTATGTAAAGACTTAGGCTTTTCTATACTTCAGATATTGTATAGAAATAAAAGATTATTATACAGGGATAATTTATATTCCTTTTTTCTAAGCTGGATGCTTTTGATTTTACTCTCTAATTTCTTTGTCTTGGACATTTAGTACTATGTTTAGTAAGACTCACTAGAGTGGGCATCCTTGTCTTGTTCTAGGTCTTAGAGTAAAAGCTTGCAACATATCCCTGTTTAGCATGTTATTAGCTATGCATTTTTTGGTTATAAGTGGCATTTATTGGCTGAGGTGCATTTGTTCCATACCTATTTTTTTTCAGAGATTCATCATAAGGGAGTGTCAACTTTTGTCAAACTTTTCTTCTGCATGTATTTCTTTCTTTTTGTACTTTGCGTCTATTTAAATGTTAAAGTTGTGAAATTACAATAAATCCTACATAGACACAAAAAATCCTCAGAGACTACTATGAACATCTCTATGCCTGCAAACTAGAAAATTAGGAGAAAATAGATAAAATCCTGGATACTCAAACTTCCAAGATTGAGCCAGGAAGAAACAGAAGTCTTGAACAAAGCAAAAATGTATAAAATATATAATTAAATTGAATTAGTAATAAAAAACCTACCAAGTGTGATTCACCATGTAAAGATAATAAAACCAAAAAATGATATGATTAACACAATAGATGCAGAAAAAAGCATTCAAGAAAGTTCAACATTCATGAAAATATTCTCCACAAAGTAGGCATTGATGAAACATACCTCAAAATAATGAGCCATCTATGACAAATCCTCAGCTAACATTATACTTAACAAGCAAAAGCTGTACGCATTCTCTATTAGAATAAAAATTAGACAAGAATATCCACTTTATCTCTTCTATTCAACACAGTTCTGGAAGTCCTAGTCAGAGCAATTCAACAAAATAAAGAAATAAAAGGCATCTAAACCCTGGCGCGGTGGCTCACGCCTGTAATCCCAGCCCTTTGGGAGGCCAAAGCGGGCGGATCACCTGAGGTCAGGAGTTCAAGACCAGACTGACCAACATGGAGAAACCCCATCTCTACTAAAAATACAAAATTAGCCGGGAGTGGTGGCACATGCCTGTAATCCCAGCTACTCAGGAGCCTAAGGCGGGAGAATCGCTTGAACCCAGGAGGCGGAGGTTGCAGTGAACGGAGATCACACCATTGCACTCCAGCCTGGGCAACATGAACGAAACTCCGTCCCCCCGCCCCCGTCCCCGAAGAAAAGTCATCTAAATAGAAAGAGAGGAAGTCAAATAATCCTCACTGAATATATAATTCTCTACCTAGAAAACAAAAGATTTTGGGCCGGGTGCATCACACTTTGGGAGGCCGAGGCGTGTAGATCACTTGCAGTCAGGGGTTCGAAACCACCCTGGCCAACATAGCTAAACCCCATCTCTACTAAAAATACAAAAGTATTTTTTGTATTTTTGTGGTGTGGTGGCGCATGCCTGAAATCCATGGGAGGCTGAGGCAGGAGAATCACTCAAACCTGGGAGGCAGAGGTTGCGGTGAGCTGGAATCACGTCATTGCACTCCAGCCACTCCAGCCTGGGCAACAAGAGCAAAATTCCATCTAAAAAAAAAAAATTTCACCAAAAGACTCCAAAGCTTAATTAGTGACTTTAGCAAAGTATCAGTATACAAAATTAATATACACAAGTGGCATTTTTGTACACCAATAACATTCAAAGTCCAGAACAGTTTTATTTATTTATTTATTTATTTTTGAGATGGAGTTTTGCTTTTGTTACCCAGGCTGGAGTGCAATGGCGCGATCTCGGCTCACTGCAACCTCCACCTCCCGGGTTCAAGCGATTCTCTGGCCTCAGTCTCCCGAGTAGCTGGGATTACAGGCACGCACCACCACGCCAGGCTAATTATTTGTATTTTTAGTAGAGACGGGGTTTCACCATGGCCAGGCTGGTCTTGAACTCCTGACCTCAGGTGAGCCACGCGCCTCGGCCGCCCAGAGTGCTGGGATTACAGGCGTGAGCCACTGTGCCCAGCCAAGAACAGTTTTATTTTGAATAACCACAGACAAAAAATAATATACCTACATATACACTAAATCAAAGAAGTAAAATATCTCTACAAGAAGAAGTACAAAACACTACTGAAAGAAATAAGAGACAATGCAATTAAATAAAAAAGCATTCTATGCTCATGGATTTGAAGAATGAATGTAACTAAAATGTCTATGCTGCCTAAAGCAGCCTACAGATTAAGTGGTATTTCTATCAAACTATCAATGACATTTTTTATAGAATTTGAAAAAAGAAGGCCGACGCAGTGGCTCACACCTGTAATCCCGGCATTTTGGGAGGCCAAGGCGGGCAGATCCCAAGGTTCAAGAGATCGAGACCATCCTGGCCAACATGGTGAAAGCCTGTCTCTTCTGAAAATAGAAAAATTACCCTCGTGTGGTGGCGTGCGCCTGTAGTTCCAGCTACTCAGGAGGCTGAGGCAGGAGAATCGCTAGAGCCCGGGAGGCGGAGGTTGCAGTGAGCTGAGATTGTACCACTGCACTCCAGCTTGGCAACAGAATCAGACTCCGTCTCAAAAAAAAACAAAAAAACAAGAAAACCAGGTGCGGTGGCTCACGCCTGTACCCCAGCACTTTGGAAGGCTGAGGCAGGTGGATCACAAGGTCAGGATATCGAGACCATCCTGGCTAACATGGTGAAAGCCCATCTCTACTAAAACTACAAAAAATTAGCCGGGCATTGGTGGCACATGCCTGTAGTCCCAGCTACTCGGGAGGCTGAGGCAGTAGAATCGCTTGAACCTGGGAGGCGGAAGTTGCAGTGAGCTGAAATTGCCGCCACTGCACTCCAGCCTGGGTGACAGAGTAAGATTCTGTCTCAGAAAAATAAAAAACAGAAAAACAAAACAAAACAAAAGAACTATTCTAAAATCTATACGGAATAATAAAAGAACCCTAATAGCCAAGGTAACTTTATACAAAATGAATAAACCTGGAGGCCTCCCATTACCTGACTTTAAACTACTACGAGCTACAGTAACCAGTGTAACATGGTTCAGGTACAAAAATATACATATAGACCAATAGAACAGAAGAGAGAGCCCTGAATTAAAGTTACACTTTTACAGCCAACTTAGTTTTGACAAAGTCAACAGAAATAAAGGGGAAATAACTCCCTGTTTAATTAATTGTACTGGGAAGACTGGTTAGTAATATGCAGAAGAAAACTGGATGCCTACCTGTTCCCATATAAAAAACATAACTAAAGACATATTAAATACTTACCTGTGAGACTTCAAGCTACAAAAATTCAAGAACACCTAGAAAGTACTCTTCTAGACACTGGTCTCTGGAAAAAAAGAAAAAAGAAACCTTAAAACTAATAAAGGTGAGTGCAACAAACATAAAAATAAAAAATTGGCATCTAATTAAACTAAAGAGCTTCTGCAAAGAAATAGAAACTATCAACAAAGTGAACAGATGAGCTACAATATGGAATAAAATACTTGCAAACTGCATACAATGAAAGATTAATATATAGAATCTATAAGAAATAGTCGGGCGCGGTGGCTCATGCCTGTAATCCCAGGACTTTGGGAGGCTGAGGTGGGTGGATCACCTCAGGTCAGGAGTTCGAGACCAACCTGGCCAATATGGTGAAATCCCATCTCTACTAAAAGAAAAATACAAAAATTAGCCAGGCATGGTGATGCATGCCTGTAATCCCAACTACTTGGGAGGCTGAGGCAGGAGAATCATTTGAACCCCAGGAGGTGGAGGTTGCAGTAAGCCAAGATCGCACCACAGCACTCCAGACTAGGCAACAAGAACGAAACTCCGTCTCAAAGAAAGAAAGAAAGAAAGAAATTTAATAAGAAAAAGGGCGACAAATGATACGAATATGCATTTCCGAAAGGAAGACATGATAGCTGCCAATAAACATGCAAGAATTGCTCAACATCCCTAATCATCAGAGAGACGTAAATCGAAGTGACAATGGGATACCATTTCACAGCAGTTAGAATGTCTGTTATTAAAATGTCATTGGCTGGGCACAGTGGCTAATAATGCCTGTATTCTCAGCACTTTGGGAGGCCGAGGCGGGTGGACCACCTGAGGTCAGGAGTTGGAGACGAGCATGGACAACATGGCAAAACCTGTCTCTAATAAAAATACAAAAATTAGCCAGGTGCGGAGGTGAGCACCTGTAGTCCCAGCTACTCGGGAGGCTGAGGCAAGAGAACTGCTTGAACCTGGGAGGAGGAGGTTGCAGTGAGCCGAGACCGCACCATTGCACTCCAGCCTGGGCGACAGAGCAAGACTCCATCTCAAAAAAAAAAAAAAAGGCACTGCAATCAGATGTTTATTGCATCACTATTCACAATAACAAAGACACAAAATAAACCAGGTACTCATGAAACTTACATTGAACAAAGAAAATGAGGTCCTTATACACCTTGCAATACTATGCAGCCACATTAAAAAAAATGAAGTAATGTCCTTTGCAGCAACATGAATGCAACAAATGGTCATTATTATAAGCAAATTAACACAGATCAGGAAAACAAATACTGCATGTTCTCACACGTGACAGGTAAACATTGGATGCACATGGAAACAAAGATGGGAACCATAAACACTGGGAATTCTAAAAAGAAGAAAGAAGGAAGGGAAAACAAGCACTGAAAAACTACGTATCTACAAAATTAGCTGAGCATGGTGGGACATGCCTGTAATCCCAGCTACTTGAGAGACTGAGGCAGGAAAATCGCTTGAACCCGGGAGGCGGAGGTTGCAGTGAGCCGAGATCATGCCATTGCACTCCAGCCCGGGCAACAAGAGCGAAACTCCATCTCAATTAAAAAAAAAAAAAAAAAAGGAAGAAAGAAAAACTACGTATCAGGTATAATGTACATATGTACATAACTTGGGCAATGGGATTATTAAGTGCCCAAATGTCTGCATCATGCAGTATACCTATGTGACAAATCTGCACACATACCCTCAAATCTAAAATAAAAACAATAAAATGCTTTGGGCTATAATATATCACATTTTTCTAGCTGGAATTGGGGTGAAAGACACGGAATTATATCCCCTTTGGGCATGGGGTGAATGTTTCTATTCCAGGTCTTCCCAAATTTTATGAGCTAACATCTATAAAAGCTCTTGGCCTATAGTCCAAGGTTTTCTTCCCAAGTATGCAGTTAAAATAAATGACTCTACATCTTTATTTTTTATTAACTGTACATTAGACTATAGAGTTAATTTGTCACTCTACTCTTTGGGGAATAAATATTAGTATACAACCTGTATTGCTTTAATAAAGAAATTATTTCTTTAGTTTTGATTCTTCAGGATATGATTCAATTCCCTGGTGAATTAAAACTGAGAAGAGAATAACTTACTTGCTAAGGTAATGGATGTAGGGAAGCCTCATTACTTTGGACCAACATCTCTCCTCCACCACCAGCCCCAGGCAATCATCATTCTACACTTTGCTTTTATTAGTTTGAATTTTTCAATATTCTACATAGAAATGAGATGATGTAGCCAGGCATGGTGGCTCACATCTGTAATCCCAGTTACTTGGGAGGCTGAGGTGGGAGAATCGCTTGAACCCTGGGAGGCGGACATTGCAGTGAGCCAAGATGGGGCCACTGCACTCCACCCTGGGTGACAGAGAGAGACTCCATCTCAAAAAAAAAAAAAAGAAAGAAAGAAAGAAAAGAAAGAGAGAAAACAAAACAAACAACTACGAGTACATAAACAACAAGGCACTTAACATGATCTTCATCAGAATTTGTGGGGGCCCCATAGATGTAACTTCCTGTTGGGGGTCTGGGTGGAGCTAGTTGTTTTAAGTTTCTGTGCTCCCCACTCATCCTCATGGAAACCGTGAAGCTGGGGTGGAAATTGAAAAGGTAAGGTGAAACATGATGACGGCAAGAAAGCCGAAGCTCTTAATAATAAATATTTTTTAAAATAATAATGCCATAAAATAGTAAGATGGCTAAATTACTTGCTGTAAACAAACTCACAATTTGAAAATAAAATTATTTTTTGCCCATTTCAAGATACTTTAACAGGAGTTTCTGAATGTGTCTGCTAGGTCTAATTGGTGTATTAAAGCCAACAATTTTTTTTTTTTTTTTTTTTTTGAGGCACAGTCTCGCTCTGTCTCCCAGGCTAAAGTGCAGTGGTGTGATCTTGGCTCACCACAAAATCCATCTCCCAGATTCAAGTGACTACTGTGCCTCAGCCTCCCGAGTATCTGGGATTACAAATGTGTGCCACCACACCTGGCTGATTTTTGTATTTTTAGTAGAGATGAGGTTTCACCATGTTGGCAAGGCTGGTCTGGAACAGCTGGCCTCATGTGATCCGCCTGCCTCGGTCTCCCAAAGTTCCGGGATTATAGGCATGCGCCATCGTGCCCAACCCAAGCCAACAGTTCTTATTGAGAACTTTCTACTTCTGCCATTAAATGTCATTTTATGCTTTGTATGTTGGGATCTTTGTTAGGTACAAATATATTTACAACTGTCATATTATCTTGATAGATTTACAATTTTTTCTTTCTTTTTTTTTTGAGACGGAGTCTCGCTCTGTCGCCCGAGCTGGAGTGCAGTGGCCGGATCCTGGCTCACTGCAAGCTCCGTCTCCCGGGTTCACGCCATTCTCCTGCCTCAGCCTCCCGGGTAGCTGGGACTACAGGCGCCCGCCACCTCGCCTGGCTAATTTTTTGTATTTTTTAGTAGAGACGGGGTTTCACCGTGTTAGCCAGGATGGTCTTGATCTCCTGACCTTGTGATCCGCCCGTCTCGGCCTCCCAAAGTGCTGGGATTACAGGCTTGAGCCACCGCGCCCGGCCTTACAATTTTTTCAATATAAAATGTTGTCATTTGTCAGTTAGTTACAACACTTTTGTCTTAACACCTTTCTTTTCTAAGTGTAGCCACCCCAGCTCTCTTTTGGTTACTATTTGTATGAAATCTTTTCATCTATCCTTTCATTTTAAAACTATTTGTGAGTTGAGAACTAAAGAGAATATCTTGTAGATAACATAAATTTCTTGAATCCAGGTGCGGTGGCTCATACCTGTTTTCTCAGTACTTTGGGAGGCTGAGGTGGGCAGATTACCTGAGGTCAGGAGTTCAAGACCAGCCTGGCCAAGATGATGAAACTTCGTCTCTACTAAAAATACAAAAATTAGCCGCGTGTGGTTGCAGGTGCCTGTACTCCCAGCTACTCCGGAGGCTGAGGCAGGAGAATCGCTTGAACCCAGAAGGTGAAGGTTGCAGTGAGCCAAGATCACATCACTTCACTCCAGCCTGGGTGACAGAGCAAGACTCCATCTCAAAAAATAGAAAATAGTTAAAAAAAAATCCATAATTTTATCTTCAATTTATTTTATAGTCCCTCTCTCTATTAATATTTTCTATTTGCAGCGTATTTAGGATAGGCAATTTAGACTTTTTCTAGGCTTTCTAATGCCTAGGCTTCCTCTAGGACTTTTTCTGCTCATATCTGTTACTTATTCATAGGCCATATTTTCTTATTTCTTTGCATGCCTGGTATCTTATTGTTGCTGAAAACTGGACATTGTTCTACTATAATGTAAAAACCATAAAATCACATGTACTCTTATCCTTTGGATTTTTGTTGCTGCTTATTTTAACTTGTACTTCTGTGTTTAGTTTTCAAAATTATTATTATTATTATTTTTTGAGATGGAGTCTCGCTCTGTCACTCAGGCTGGAGTGCAGTGACGTGATCTCGGCTCACTGCAACCTCCGCCTCTTGGGTTCAAGCAATTCCCTGCCTCAGGCTCCTGAGTAGCTGGGATTACAGGCGTCTGCTACCACGTCTGGCTAATTTTTGTATTTTTAGTAGACATGGTGTTTCATCATCTTGGCCAGGCTGACCTTGAACCCTTGACCTCTTGATTAACCTGCCTCAGCCTCCCAAAGTGCTGGCATTACAGGCTAAACATTGTTTTTTAAAAATACTGTTTTTTGTTGTGTTTGGCAATAAAAATCTGTTTCTTTAGCTTAATGTGAACTAGTGATTTGAAAGAGATTTACCTCAAATGCCTGCTCACCTCAAATGTACATTTCCTAATTC
Source organism: Trachypithecus francoisi (assembly GCF_009764315.1). Lineage (NCBI taxonomy): Eukaryota > Metazoa > Chordata > Mammalia > Primates > Cercopithecidae > Trachypithecus > Trachypithecus francoisi. The sequence continues at coordinate 54,617,673 of NW_022681457.1, forward strand.
TTGCAGCTGGGTTTACACAACCAGGAAGATTACAACTTTGCCACTTTCTTCTCTTCTTGCATGTTTAGAGATTGAGGGTAAAGCAGAGATGAGAGATAACATCTTTTTAGGTCTTTCTGAGCATTTGCCTGGCCTTTGACTGACCCTGAACATGCTTATGAGCTTCTTGATTCTTAGAAATATGTGGACAATTTTCAAAGCCCTAATCCTACAAGCACCTCACTCCTCAGTTTTTTTCTCATATATACTACATGACTTTTGCTTGCCCAAACTGATATTCTTTTTCCCAGGTATAGTTAATTTGTCCTTAAATATTTTTGCCAAAAATTAGATTATTGATTCTAAATTGTTTTTTATGTAGGTGTTTACTGCTATTAATTTCTCTGAAAAATTTGCTGCATCTCATACATTTGATAGGTTGTGGCTTCATTTTCATTCATCTGAAAATATTTTCAAATTTTGTTTTTTTTCTTTGACACATTAGTTACTTAGAAGTATGTTTTATTTCCACATATTTGTGAGTTTCTCAAACTTTCTGCATTTATTTATTTTTAATTTCCTTCTAGGAAAGTTAGAGAACATACTTTGGATTATGTTTATCCATTTAATTTATTGATGTTTCCTTGCTCTATGGCCTACCATATGATCTAGCCTAAAGAATAACCTATGAGTACTTCTTTTTTTTGAGACGGAGTCTCACTCTGTCACCTGGCTAGAGTGCAGTGGCGCAATCTCGGCTCACTGCAACCTCTGCCTCCTGGGTTCAAGCTATTCTCCTGCCTCAGCCTCCCGAGTAGCTGGGATTACAGGCGCGTGCCACCATGCCTGGCTAATTTTGTATTTTTAGTAGAGACGGGGTTTCATCATCTTGGCCAGGCTGGTCTTGAACTCCTGACCTCAGGTGATCCACCCACCTTGGCCTCCCAAAGTGCTGGGATTTACAGGTGTGAGCCACCGCGCCCGGCCACCTATGTGTACTTCTAATCTTGAGTGATTTCTGTAGAAGGCTATTTATATTTGTTAACAGTGTTGTTCATGTGTTATATTTTCTTGCTGATATTCTATTTTTTCTATTATTTAAGTTCGGGTATAAAAGTTTCTGATCTGACAATCTCTGCCATTGGATTTAATTATTTAACCCATTCATAGCCAGTGATAGTATCAATATAGTTGGATTTACATTGACTATTATGCTTTTTTTTTTATTTTTTAGGTGGAGTCTTGCTCTGTCGCCCAGGCTGGAGTGCAATGGCACAATCTCGGCTCACTGCAAGCTCTGCCTCCCAAGTTCATACCATTCTCCTGCCTCAGCCTCCTGAGTAGCTGGGACTACAGGTTCCCGCCACCACACCCAGCTAGTTTTTTGTATTTTTAGTAGAGACGGGCTTTCACTGTGTTAGCCAGGATGATCTCAATCTCCTGACCTCGTGATCTGCCCTCCTCGGCCTCCCAAAGTGCTGGGATTACAGGTGTGAACCACTGCACCCGGCATGCTTTTTACTTTTTATTTGTTTCACGTATTTTTATTTTTTTTCTTTTCTTTTCTTTTTTTTTTTTTTTTTTGAGACAAAGTCTTACTCTATCACCCAGGCTAGAGTGCAGTGGCATGATCTCCACTCACTGCAACCTCCACCTCTTGGGTTCAAGCATGTCTCCTGCCTCAGCCTCCCAAATACCTGGGATTACAGGCACCCACCACCATGCCTGGCTAATTTTTGTATTTTTAGTAGAGATGGGGTTTCACCATGTTGACCAGGCTGGTCTGGAACTCCTGACCTCAGGTGATCCACCCACATCAGCCTCCCAAAGTGCTGGGATTATAGGCGTGAGCCACCGTGCCCAGCATATTTTAATTCTTCCTTTACTGCTTTATTTTATATTAGATACTTCCCATATAATATTTAAATTTCCATAGTGATTGTTTATGTAATGCTAAAGGAATCAATTCAAGGAGCACCCAGATTTATAAAACACATTCTTAGAGACCTACAAAGGGACTTAAACAAACTCCCACACAATAATAGTGGGAGATTGTTTATGTTTTTGAAGTTACTTTCTTTTTTTTTTGAGATGGAGTCTTGCCCTGTCACCCAGGCTGGAGTGCAATGGCTTGATCTCGGCTCACTGCAACCTCTGCCTCCCGGGTTCAAACGATTCTCCTGTCTCAGCTTCCTGAGTAACTGAGACTACAGGCGCCTGCCACCACGCTCAGCTAATTTTTTTTATTTTTAGTAGAGATGGGGTTTCACTATGTTGGCCAGGCTGGTCTTGAACTCCTGACCTCGTGATCTGCCCACCTTGGCCTTCCAAAATGCTGGGATTACAGGCATGAGCCACCGCACCCAGCTACTTTCTTATTTTCTCTAGGCCTTAAAACATATATCTTAACTTATTATAATCTGCTTCATGTTTATGTTAACTTAATTCTAATGTGATATAAAAATATTACCTCTATATGGTTCTTTTGCCTTGATTTACACTGAATTTAGTTTTTATCAAAATGTATATGGTAAGCCCTAACCTGCAATGTGATTCTTTTTTTTTTTTTTTTTTTTTTTGTATTTTTAGTAGAGATGGGGTTTCAACATGTTGGCCAGGATGGTCTTGATCTCCTAACCTCGTGATCCCCCTGCCTCAGCCTCCCAAAGTGCTGGGATTACAGGTGTGAGCCACCGTGCCTGGCAGAAAACAGCAATTTTAGAAAGTGATTAAGGTTAAGTACGTTTATATGAGTTGGATGGAAAAGCCATGGGAACTCAATGCCAGCTTGTGAAAGCAGCTGCAGGAGTTGTACTCTGCAGAGCCACAGAGGGTCGTGCTGCCTAAGACCTTGGGAGCTCACCCCTTGCATCAAAGTGGCCTAGATGTGAGACACCAAGACAATGGAGATTATTTTGGAACTTTAAGATTTAATGACTGCCCTACTGGGTTTTGGAGTTTGATAGACCCGGAGCCCTTTTGCTTTGGCAAATTTCTCCCTTTTGGAACAGGAACATTTACCCAATGCCTGCACATCCCTTGTATCTTGAAAGTAACTAATTTGTTTTTGATTGTACAGACTCATAGGTGGAAGAGACTGGCCTTGTCTCACACAAGACTTTAAAATGGACTTTTGAGTTAATGCTGAAATTGGTTAAGAATTTGGGGGACTGATGTGAAGGGGTGATTGTGTTTTGAAATGTGAGAAGGGCATGAGGTTTGGGAGGGGCCAGGGGCAGAATGATATTGTTTGACTCTGTATCCCCACCTAAATCTCATGTCAGATTGTACCTGTATTAATATAGGTAGGGGTCTAGTTGTGTTATGCATATGATCACACTTAAACTTTATTTTTAAAACAAAGAAAGATCCAATTTTTAATGATAAATTATTTTGCTTCTTATTTTTTAGTTTGGAGAACCTCTAGTGTATTTATAATATTTTAGAATTTATGATATCCTAATACATGAGATAATTTAAATACTTTATAATATTTCAAGTATCATTTTGTCTTATTATGAAAATTGCTAATAAATTTTTTTCTGGTTATCACAAACTATCTGAAAATGTCACATTTGCCACTTATCAAATCTTCATAGTTAATAATACTTTACCTGAATGGGGACTTGTAATATGTATTATAATTTTTCATATTGTCTTAAATTAATTGTTTTATTATTTTATTTTATTTAAAAAAGCTAAACTTACAAAATTGGTTGTATATTAGTTTAGGTGAAATTGTTTAGTGATGAGAGAAAAATAATTTGCAAAATATAGAGACTAGATAATTTTTTATAATAAAAATGTTCTTTATGTTTGGCCCTTACCCTTTTTTTTTTTTGAGATGAAATTTTTGCTCTTGTTGCCCAGGCTGGAGTGCAGTGGTACAGTCTTGGCTCACTACAACCTCCACCTCCCAGGTTCAAGCGATTCTCTTGCTTCGGCCTCCTGAGTAGCTGGGATTACAGGCATGCACCACCACGTGTGACTAATTTTGTATTTTTAGTAGACACGGAGTTTCTCCATGTTGGTCAGGCTGGTCTTGAACTCCTGACCTCAGGTGATCCACCCGCCTCGGCCTCCCAAAGTGCTGGGATTACAGGGGTGAGCCAATGCGCCCAGCTGCCCTTACCATTTTCTTAGAAAGTTGAAGTTGTAACTCTCTAATTAGAAAATATATTCATAAATGTGACTTGTAAATATTGAAATTTATGTTTGCTTTTTCTGCCTTCAGTAGAAACGTTTTCTAGCATCTACGTCTTTTCAAAATAAAAGAGAGGATGGAATCAGAATAGGTTGAAAATGTATTAACAAAATGATGTTGACAGAGATGATCTATCTGGTCTACCAGGGCATAAGAATTTCAAAAATCATAATCAGTAGAAAACCTCTATGTTCATTAATATTACAGAATATTGCTTGTGTTAAAATCATTTATATTGGGCTAGCACAGTGGCTTACCCCTGTAATCCCAGCACTTTGGGAGGCCGAGGGAGGCAGATCACGAGGTCAAGAGATCGAGACCATCCTGGCCAACATGGTGAAACCCCGTCTCTACTAAAAATACAAAAAATTAGCTGGCATGCCTGCAGTTCCAGCTACTCTGGAGACTGAGGCAGGAGAATTGCTTGAATCTGGGAGGCTGAGGTTGTGGTGAGCCGAGATTGCGCCACTGCACTGCAGCCTGGGTGACAGAGCAAGACTCTGTCTCAAAAAAAAAAAACGTATGTTAAAAACTCTGCCTCTCATGCATTTAGTAGAGATAAAGTCAGAGGGCAGAGGCCTCCGCTGATCCTTATCAGGACACCTGAACTACAAATGATATATTTCTGTTTTCTCTCAAACTCCGTATTGGATACAGTTACTCTGCTTCTAATCAATATTATTACAGTAATGCACAGACACGGGATCATAAAAGAACTTGCAAGCTTATATTTTGCACGTGTGTGCATGAATTTGTAGACAGCTTGCCATCTTGGCCAGAGTGTAGTGTCACAATTATAGCTCAATCAAACCTCAAAATTCTTAGCTCTCAGCCTCCTAGTAACTGGGACTTCAGGTACACACCACTACAGTGGCTAATTAAAATTGTTTTCTGTAGAAATAGGCTCTTATTATGTTGCCCAGGCAGCTCTTTTTTTTTTTTTTTTTTGAGACGGAGTCTCCCTCTGTCGCCAGGCTGGAGTGCAGTGGCGTGATCTCGGCTCACTGTAACCTCCACCTCCCGGGTTCAAAGGATTCTCCTGCCTCAGCCTCCGGAGTAGCTGAGACTACAGGCACGCGCCATCACACCCAGCCAAGTTTTCGCATTTTTGGTAGAGACGGGGTTTCACCTTGTTAGCCAGGATAGTCTTGGACTCCTGACCTCGTGATCCGCCCACCTCGGCCTCCCAAAGTGTTGGGATTGCAGGCGTGAGCCACCGCGTCGGGGCAATTCTATTTTCTTCTTTGATGTTTTGTGGTGCTTTTACAATTTTACATCTACATATTATAAATGCAATAACAGAGAGTCATAATTGTTGCTTTTAATTGTGACAGGCTGCTTTAAAAATGAAGGGTAAAATTTAGTCAGATACTTTGGTGCTATGCAAATACACTGTTTATTTTTTAAATGTTATTTACAATTTTTACACTCTTCAGTTAACCTTGAATACAATAATAACTGTGGTGGTTTTGTGATGATTTCTTCAGCATTTTATCTATGTTGATTAGTATTTGGAATTCTGTAAAAATTTTTTCCTTATTCTTTTTTTTTTTTTTTTTTGAGACGGAGTCTTGCTCTGCCGCCCAGGCTGGAGTGCAGTGGCTGGCTCTCAGCTCACTGCAAGCTCCGCCTCCCGGGTTCACGCCATTCTCCTGTCTCAGCCTCCGGAGTAGCTGGGACTACAGGCGCCCGCCTCGTCGCCCGGCTAGTTTTTTGTATTTTTCAGTAGAGACGGGGTTTCACCGTATTAGACAGGATGGTCTCGATCTCCTGACCTCGTGATCCGCCCGTCTCGGCCTCCCAAAGTGCTGGGATTACAGGCTTGAGCCACCGCGCCCGGCCTCTTTTTTCTTTTTTATTTAAAGTTTTTTGTATCAGTGTAAATGCATGGGTATTTATTTGATTTGATTTGATTTATTTTAGAGGTCAGTGCTCTAATTATGCATTTGGATGCTTACATTGTTCCAGTTTGGACCACTGGGAATTCTTTCAGGCTGGCTCCCTTTGACATGTTCCTATCATTTTCAAAAATAACTTTAAAAAATTTTTTTTGAGGCTGAGCGTGGTGGCTCACGCCTATAATCCCAACACTTTGGGAGGCCGAAGCGGGCAGATCACCTGAGGTCAGGAGTTCAGGACCAGCCTGGCCAACGTGGTGAAACCTCGTCTCTACTAAAAATACAAAAAATTAGCCGAGCATGGTGGCGCGCTCCTGTGATCTCATCCAGCAGTGCTTTACCTGTGATTATTTTACTCCTGCTGCCCTCTCCTCTTTCTATGGCCACTATCTGTTCCACCCTCAGAACTGAAGAGAGATGTTGGTAGGGAGAGGCTCTTCCTTCACCTCTGGCAGAAAAGGTTTGCTGGGGCCCTTCACATCGCTGACATCAGAGCTGCACTTACAATGTGGCAGCTATTGGCCATATGTGGCGCCTGAAGTGCGATGTGCTAGAAAAGTAAAATAGAGAGTTAGTTTCAAAGATTTAGTTCCAAATATTTATATACCTTATTAATAATTACATATTTCTCACATATTAAAATGAAAATTTTTTGACATATTGGGTTAATTAAATTGTTACAATCAATTCAACCTGTTCTTGTTTCTTTTTCAAGTTTGGCTACTAGAAAATTTAAAATTCACATATGGCTCACATTTTGTTTCAGAGGATTACCTCCTTTCTAAAATCTCAGCCTGCCTGCTCAAAGACCAAAAGCCAGGAAGGTCATAAAATCTGAAATTTTAAAATAAGTGTGATTATAAAACTATATTTTTTCCTTTGTGAATAGCCATATATTATTTATAAATGCATATGACTTTACACACAAGTTTAAAGGCAAATACCCTCTGGGGTGGGCCTGGCTCAGCTCTGGGAGGAAGCCCTGCCTGAGAAGGCTGCAGTCTAGGCTGTCACCCTGTCTTCACTCAGCCCGGCATCTGATCACATCTTCTGTCACTCAGGGCATGAGAGGGTGGGGTTTTAAACGTTATCCAATCAGCGACGCTGGGTTGGGTACCGTCCAATCAGGCATGCAGCTGGAGCGGACAGGACGGCTTCCCGGATATGGCGGGGTCTTTGGCTGTCGCTGCAGCTGTAGCTCCGGGTCTCTCCTTCACTGCCCTCTGTACTCCGCTCCCAGAGGCCCAGTTTCTGTGGCCCTGTGACCTGCAGGTATTGGGAGATCCACAGCTAAGATGCCAGGACCCCCTGGAAGCCTAGAAATGGTGAGAGTGCCCAGGCCGACATCCCGAGAGAGGGGAAGGGGCGGGTTGTAACCGGTGGGAAGTGGCTGTGGCGGGACTTGGGCCTCCCAGCGGTCAGCTTCACAGTCTGCGCCCCTAGTTCTCCTTGCTCAGCCCGGCCTCAGTCCCCTTCAGCTATAAGATGGCGGCTGCCCTGACTGCGGGACCCCGGGCGTACTGTCTTTTTCCTGGGTAGTGACTGGGCCCTGACCTGGAGCCCTCTCAGGGCAGCTGTGGACCCGCAGCGCCGAGTCTCTCCCGGATTGTGCAGGGACCACTGGAGGGTACCCGGGGGAGAATGCGGGACTGACTCAAGGTGCGGGATTATGAATGGGAAGCGCTTTGGTCCGTGGGGTTCCCAGTTCCTCTTTTCTTCTGTTGAAAATGTATAGGAGTCACCGTAAAAACACTAAAGTGTTTAATCAAAGAGTGATTCAAAAATTGTGGAGCAGCCAGCTGTGGTTTGTAATTTGTGGTTCATGGGCGGGGCTTGAAGGAAAGATAAACAGCATGATGAAGAAAACCAAATTCAGTAATTGATTAGGTTCAGATACATAGTTTTCTTAATTTGTAAAATAAAAGTGAAAATGTCCTGGTTGTGTAATTAGATGTTAACTGGCAGTTTATAGTTGGTTAAGGCTGAATTTTGTTTCTCTCAATGTAGTAATTTACTAAAAATGCACTTCAGTTAGTTTTTTTTGTTTTTGTTTTTTGAGAAGGATTTTCGCTCTTGTTGCCCAGGCTGGAGTGCAATGGGGCGATCTTGGCTCACCTCTGCCTCCCGGGTTCAAGTGATCCCCCTGCCTCAGCCCCTCAGCCTCCCAAGCAGCTGGGATTACAGGCATGAGCCACCACGCCCGGCTAATTTTGTATTTTTAGTAGAGACAGGCTTGTCCATGTTGGTCAGGCTGGTCTCGAACTCCTGACCTCAGGTGATCCGCCCGCCGCGGCCTCCCAAAGTGCTGGGATTACAGGCCTGAGCCACCGCACCTGGCCAGATTTTTTTTAAAGTAAGAATCCAGGGACTAGAGACACCTCAGTCTAATATCCTGATTTATTTTCACACTCCATGGGGAACTGATTTTCTTTTTTTTTTTGAGACGGAGTCTCGCTCTGTCGCCGGGGCTGGAGTGCAGTGGCCGGATCTCAGCTCACTGCAAGCTCCGCCTCCCGGGTTTACGCCATTCTCCTGATCAGCCTCCCGAGTAGCTGGGACTACAGGGTCCCGCCACCTCGCCCGGCTGGTTTTTTGTATTTTTTAGTGGAGACGGGGTTTCACCGTGTTAGCCAGGATGGTCTCGATCTCCTGACCTCGTGATCCGCCCGTCTCGGCCTCCCAAAGTGCTGGGATTACAGGCTTGAGCCACCGCGCCCGGCCGAGGAACTGATTTTCTGGTGCGTTTTTCAACTGTGTCCCAAGCAGTGTCTTAAATCTAACTCCCCCTCTACCATATCTCCAGCCTCACTCTGGCTTGCAGTAAGATATTAAATTTCCAGTTCCTCCTGGCGTTCCCAAATGCCAGCTTTTCCTCCCTAAGTCAGGTCATCACCTATTTGTCTTTTAGTGTACTTTTCTATACCGTATTTTAATTATTGTTTGACAAAGCATTAAATGACGCTTTTAAAAAGGTTTGTTATCTGTTTGTAACTATTTCCCATGAGAAGAAAGCAAAGAATAATCCCCTGACTCTGTACTGTAAAAGCTCTCTGTGCCTCTTCTCCTTGTATCTTCTCTAGACACAGAGATCTTGTCAGAATGTTTTTGGGTCAAGGTATTCCTTTAAAACTTTATGAGGTGATGTGTTCTCAGCCACCCTTTAGTTTTTTCTGGTCGTGGGTTTCAGTACTGTCTGGGGATAAACCAAGGTATCCACTGTGGTTATGTCAGCTAAAGTGCCTAGTGAATACCAGCTCCTGGTTTATTTTCTTCCATAGGAAGACCTGGGGTCCGAAGTGTATCCTCTCAAGGGAGCAAGTGGATCCCCTGGGGCAGAGAGGAAGCTTCTAGTGTACTCTTATTTTGAAAAGGTAATCAGATGCTGGTACTGAGGGGAAAACACAGAAATAACTTCTGCCTCCTGGATTGTCTAAGGGGGCAGAGATATAATGAAATAAATGTAGTGAAAGAAAAAATAGTGTTAAAAAGCAAAAAAATTGTGACAGAAAAAATAGTGTCCCAAAAGACCCAAAACAAAACAAACAAACAAACAAAAAAAAACCCTCACTCCAGTGAGACGGTGTAAGAACTTGCAAAATAGGCCGGGCTTGGTGGCTCAAGCCTGTAATCCCAGCACTTTGGGAGGCCGAGACGGGCGGATCACGAGGTCAGGAGATCGAGACCATCCTGGCTAACACGGTGAAACCCCGTCTCTACTAAAAATACAAAAAACTAGCCGGGCGAGGTGGCGGGCGCCTGTAGTCCCAGCTACTCCGGAGGCTGAGGCAGGAGAATGGCGTAAACCCGGGAGGCGGAGCTTGCAGTGAGCTGAGATCCGGCCACTGCACTCCACTCCAGCTCGGGCGACAGAGCAAGACTCCGTCTCAAAAAAAAAAAAAAAAAAAGAACTTGCAAAATAAAATGCAGCCACCAAGAAATACTGCAGTGTCTCCTGAATGGGTGCTTCTTGAGCACATAAGTGAGCAGGAGTGGGTGGAAGAATCTCTCAAGTGATTGAATGGCCTGACTTGAAACATGAGTCACACACATCTGTTATTTAACCAGCACTGCCACTTCTGGATCTGTCACCTTGAAGAGATTTGTTCACTTATTTTGACCTCAGTTTTTTAGCCGTAAATTTCATTATATTAGTAGGACTTGAAAGGTAGGACAATTTTTTTTTTTTTTTGAGACAGAGTTTCACTCTTGTTGCCCAGGCTGGAGGGCAGTGGCACGATCTCGGCTCACTGCAACCGCCACCTCCTGGGTTCAAGTGATTCTCCTGCCTCAGCCTCCTGAGTAGCTGAGATTACAGGTGCATGCCACCACGCCTGGCTAATTTTTTTTTTTTTTGTTTGTTTGTTTGTTTGTTTTTGAGACGGAGTCTCGCTCTGTCGTCCGGGCTGGAGTGCAGTGGCCGGATCTCAGCTCACTGCAAGCTCCGCCTCCCGGGTTTACGCCCTTCTCCTGCCTCAGCCTCCCGAGTAGCTGGGACTACAGGCACCCGCCACCTCGCCCGGCTAGTTTTTTGTATTTTTTTAGTAGAGACGGGGTTTCACCGTGTTAGCCAGGATGGCCTCTATCTCCTGACCTCGTGATCCGCCCGTCTCGGCCTCCCAAAGTGCCGGGATTACAGGCTTGAGCCACCGCGCCCGGCAATTTTTGTATTTTTTAAATAGAGACAGGGTTTCACCATGTTGGCCAGGTTGGTCTCAAACTCCTGACCTCAGATGATCTGCCCGCCTCTGCCTCCCAAAGTTCTGGGATAACAGGCGTGAGCCATCACTCCTGGCCAGCAGGAAAATATTTACAAAGGGCATAAAAGAGATGGGTTTTAGACAAAAAATTAGTGTCTAATTATATATTCCATTTGTTAAAAATTCTCATTTACCTTTTTCTTTCCCAGAGTGAGTTTAAAAGTTTTCTCAGGTGTGTATTTTTTATGGGTAAGTGAATTGAAACAATTTTAAGGCTTAGATTTTAGAATGCTAGCTACCGAGGAAAAGAATAGGGAAAATCTGTATTCTGTTTTGGCTGTAGAAAATGAATACGTGTCCATGAGAAAATGTAGATAATTGGTGAGTTACATAGATTCATGAAAACATCAATTGCTCTTTCTGCAGAGTAAATTTGTGACAGTGAATATTTCTGTTCAAATCCTGTTATCTTGATTTCTGAGTTTCATGCTAAATTTTATGAGATGAAACTTGGTACCACCTAGAAGTGTTCCCATATGACTAATTGTTTACTACATGATTTTTAATGAAAACAATAAAATAATAGATATATTTTTTCTTAAAGGAGTAGATACTTTTGCTTTTCTTATTGAGGTATAAAATGTAAGTACCTTAAAATTTCCTTCCCTTATATGAACACTGTGAGTAATTTTGCTGGATTTTTCAAACACGTAGTTTCAAAAACCAAGTGAGTAATTCTAACATGGAAATTAAAGCCTGAGTCCAGTGTCTCAGAGCTAAGGCTAATATTGAGCCTACAAAAGGAGGTTATTAAAGGACCAGCTAGTTTATTTCTGGGGATCCTCCCCTGCAGATGTCCAGCCTACTCACCTCAGCCATGGAAGAAGCCTTTCTGCTAACAGAGCCCTGGAAAGTTGGGGACCCACAGGCAAATGCAGTTAAGGTTAAGATGAAGGGGGACTGAGAGGGTCTTACTGATGATGAAGTCGTTATTGTTTTGAGGCAGTTTCTAGGCTTTGGAATATCAAAAAAAGTTAGGTTTATGTAAAAAAAAAATTTTTTTTGAATTCCAAAGGAGTATTGCCACAGGAAAAAGTACCAACTATAAAAACTTTTAAGGATTGCATAGTTTAGGCAAACAAGGGGTTTCTTTCCTAGGGAGAAGCAAACAAGATAGAAAGTGGGAGGGGAATGGCAAATGAAGGGTGAAAAATAAGATTTTAAATCAGAGAATGTTTTAGCATGAAGTCAGCATGTTCTTAGAAGAGACATAAAATGAGGTTTTATGTTGACTCAGACTGAGAATAGTTTGAAGTTCTGGGGCCTGTGAAAAATTTTATTTAGACCACTGAAGACAAATTCAGCTGAATCTTTTAATGGGAAAAAGAAGAAAATGTGCAGAGTTCTTACTAGAACAAGGTCCCAATTCAAGCCCCACAAGAGGGTTCTTGAATTTGCTCAAGAAAAAATTCAGGATGAGTCCACACAGTAAAGTAAAAGGGAGTTTATTGAGAAAGTAAAGGAATAAAAGAATGGCTTACTCATAAGCAGAGCAGCTCCGAGGGCTGCTGGTTGCACATTTTTATGTTTATTTCTTGATTATATGCTAAACAAGGGGTGGAATATTTATGCCTCCCAATTTTAGACCACATACAGTAACTTCCTGATGTTTTCATGGCATTTGTAAACTGTCATGACACTGGTAGGAGTGTAGCAGTGAGGGCGATCAGAGGTCACTGTCATCACATCTTGGTTTTGGTGGGTTTTATTTGACTTCTTTACTGCAACCTGTTTTATCCGCAGGGTCTTTACGACTTGTATGTTGTGCTGACCTTCTGTCCATCCTACTTAGAATGCCTAACCATTCGGGAATGCAGCCCAGTCAGTCTCAGCCCTATTTTACCTAGCCCCTATTCAAAATAGATTTGCTTTGGTTCCATATGCCTCTGACATCTCCCCGCTCTTTCCACAAGGGCACCCTTAATCCTAAGGGTTGTAGAGGGATGAAGATTCATTTTCTGTAATTACTTCATGCTGAATGGGGTGATGATATTTTTGCCTAACTAGTCAGAGTTTTCTTGACCTTGAAAAACAAACAAAGGATCAGTGACATTTTATGCAAAGTCAAAAAATATTACTTCAGTCTTCTATTAGTTCACTCCATTCAGTTAATTCCTGTTCTGTTTCATAGTCATGAACATTTCGGTTCTCCATGAATACTGAAAGTTTTTTCTCTAATGTCACAATTTCTAAAGTTACAACAGACTTGCATTTAAGAACATCTGTCACAGTCTTAAGTTAACTATGAATCATCTTTTGAAGAGGATCAACATAAGATGATTGTCTGGATGGAAAAGTCTTAGGGCAGTCACAGTAAAAAAAAAAACATGATTGACAGGGAAATTTGGTTAGCTCTGTGGCATACAATAATTTTATGTAACAATTGTGATTATTAATGATATACATGTAGTCATTAGAATTACAGGAGTTTCCCATAATTTTGGAACACATACCAATAACATATTTACACAAATAGTCCAAAAATAGTCAAACATGATTTCACATTTGACAATGTTTTCTGTGTGATTTTTATACTAAATGAGCCAAATGTTACTGTTATATTTGTGTATTATTGATGTCAAACCCAATTCTTAATCTTTATAGAAAAATCTGTCCAATTTTAGTATTTGGCCATAAGGTAATACTCTCATAAACCTTCTATAACTCTTCACAAAGTCCTTGTTGTTAAAGAGTACATCAGTGTTTTAAGAAAAACCTATCGTTTTTATCTCAATGTTCAGTTTCTAGAAAAACTGAATAATACCCATTTAACTTTAGTCAGTATGTTCACACACAGAATCTCTTTTGCAATTAAATTTTAGCAAGTCTTCCACAATTTGTTTAAACCTTCAGTTTTATTCTATCTAATTTAAAACAATCCTTTAACCTTTTAATCTAGGCAAAAAATCCACATTTCCATGTCTTCTTATAATCTTTTATCAAAAATACATTTCACTTTCTCTGCATACCTTGCATGTAAAACTGTTTTTTAGTAGTCAGAGTTACATGTTACAATGTTAACTCTTAGCAACTTTTACTTTTGATGAAACCCTTGGTAAGTAAGGGATTTTAATTACATACTAGGCGTGGAGTCTAGGACACAGACACAAGTATATATAAGGTCTGACTCCAGTGTATTAATAGTTAGGGGGTGTGGCTAACTTGATGTGTCCCAGGTCTTATCTAGCTGTAAAGCAGGCAAGTTGTACAGTGAACAGTCATATTGGCATTTTGAGAAGTCTTTCAGAGGCCTAATGACCTTTAAATTGTACAACATTTCTTGCATAAATTTCCTTTAGTGAATTATTCCATGACTTATACAGACCATCTACAACATGTTTGGGCTTTCTGATTTGTCCTAAACATCCCTCTTTTTAAATAACCAGTCATTTTAGGATAATAATTTACTATACAACGTCTTTTCTTATATAAAATCTCTTTTCTTTATAACCTTTGTATATTTAGGGGGCATGGCTAATTCCATATATCCCAAGACGTTATTTAGAATCTACTGGCTTCAAGATAGATAAATCAAACAATTTTTAAAAGTCAAAGAACCAATTTATGACCTTAAAGTATTTGGCAAATCTAATATGTGACCTGTATAATTTAGATCAAATGTTTATATTTTGAAGACATTTTTATTTTCCCAATGATCTTTAAAACTGTTTTTATTTTCAAAAGATTACTTGTCACATGAACTAAAAGGTATTGCACTTTTTACTTTTCTGACAAAATATTTGATTTAAGCTCTTATTATTTTTAAACCAATTAATCAAGAGTTCTTTTATATCACACACACAAACAGAAGATTCAGTAGTTGTAAGGTTTTTCTTTGTCAGTTTCTTAGTTGGAGTACTAGCCCACAACAAGGAAAGCATGTAGTTTTTATGGCTTAATAAGTAAACGACTGGAAAACAAAATGGATCCCCCTAAATTAAGGCTCCTGTTTTTACATCAGATCTTGGATCTAAAAAGGAGAGAATCAGTTCATCCCAAGGGAAGTCTTATTTCTCCATGGGACGTGGGGACACCTCCATACTTCCTAAGTGGTCCAGAGTATGTTTCTCTGATCCAAACATGAAGAGCTGAGTTTTCCCCCATAACTGTCCTTAGCCATTCCAAAAGTATATTTCTCACCCAGTTATTATATGCCAAAGTTCTTTTATAATGTGAAGTAATTCCTGATACCCCCAAAAGTAAAAAAAGTCAGATAATGCAATGCAAAACAGAAGAGAAACTTAGATTTTGAGAAGGGTCTTTTCACTTTTTTTCTCAAGGAGTCCTAGGCTGTTAGAGCTTGAATATCTGCTTTTAATTAAGCCGACTTTTAATCATAGTGCTCTTTTAAAAAGTCCTTTTAAATTTCTTATTACCAGACTTTAGTCAGATCAAACAGCCAATATCTCTGGCTTTTGCATTTTACCAAAAGTAACTTCACAGGTGTTCTGAAAAAGGAAACTTGAAGATGGTTCCTGGAGGGAAGAGAATCAACAAACAGTAAAGGTCACCCAAATATCAAACAAGAAAGTATTCATCCCCTAAGCTGGGAATGGAACCCTGAACCTGGGCCACCATTGTGATGGTGGAGACCAAGAGAAAGTACTGTCATGTGGTCACAAAGTCAAGCGTCCAAGGACTGGACTGAGCACTTTTCCGGGCCATCCTGAACAGCAGCCTTAAGGGGTCCTAGTCCTGCATTCTATCCTAAGGTACCCCTCTTAATGACAGAGCCATACAGAAAGATAAATTTATAGCACAAAGTACAACAGATTTGTTACAGCTTAAGACTAACCTCACAAAGACATCTCCAAATTAATTAGAACGTTACATAGGAGATAAACAGTAATTTTTTTTTTTTTTTTTGAGACAGAGTCTCTCTCTGTCACCCAGGCTGGAGTGCAGTGGCCAGATCTCAGCTCACTGCAAGCTCCGCCTCCCGGGTTTATGCCATTCTGCCTCAGCCTCCCGAGTAGCTGGGACTACAGGGGCCCACCACCTTGCCTGGCTAGTTTTTTGTATTTTTTAGTAGAGACAGGGTTTCACCGTGTTAGCCAGGATGGTCTTGATCTCCTGACCTCGTGATCCGCCCATCTAGGCCTCCCAAAGTGCTGGGATTACAGGCTTGAGCCACCGCGCCCACCGGTAACAGTAATTTTTTACCATTCATTCCATCAGTTTGCATAGAGAGAGGCCAGAAGTCTGGTAAGAAATTTGTACCCTTTTTGCCAGCATGCCAGGCTTCTGAGTTCCCTTTTCCTGAGTTGCACGTGACTGGCTCCACCACAGCCCTGGGGGGCCAAGTCACAACACAAAGGAAAATTACCTTTTTCTATTCTGGCCATAGCAAAATATGTATGACAGCATAGACATTAGCCACTCTGCTTAGCAACCAATATCAAACTGGCAACTCTTAAACTTGGCCCCATTTGGGCCCTGTTGTCAATTCAACCTCTGATCTGGAGTTTCAACTTGAGGCCTCTGGGCAAGATGGTTACTCTGAGTAATAGAAAAGATAAGAAAGGGAAAAGAGAGAAAAAGCATCGCCTGTGGCAGAGTGGGAAGGCAAAGAGCTCAGGAGGCCAGAGAAAGACCTACGGATTGCAGCAATAATAAAAAGTTCAGGTGGCTGCTTCTTGGTAGGAAAGAAGATTTTTTTCCAGCAGTCTCATTGGCACCTAAGTTTTCTCTTTTGGACAAGAAAAAGATCCGCATGTCCCATGGTCCTGCAGATGCCTAATTCTGTCACCTATAGCCATCAGCAAAGAGTACAAGACAGATTAATCCAAAGAGAATAGCAATGAATATCCCATAGTGTCAAACCAGTTCTTAACTGAGACGGATTTTACTGAGAGGGGTCTCTTAACATTTTAAATCTTAGGAAGGAATATAACTTTTCTAAGTTGGGCTTCGAATCCAAATTCAGTCAAGCATCCTTGTGTTTTAAGAGGAGGCTTTAACCCACTCTGTCTTAGGAGAGACTCTCATTCTCCTAAGTTGTGCCTCTAACTCAATCCCCTCCTTTACCCAGGTATATGCACCCCACTCACCCAAAGTCAACCAGTTGGTGCACACAGATGATTTTCCTTTGGGTCAGAGGTCTCTTCAGTATACTCCCTTTGTGGTTGCCAGAAAGATGTTACTGGAAAGAAGTTCTGATCCAGACCCCAAGAGAGGGTTCTTGGATGTCACTCAAGAAAGACTTCAGGGCGAGTCCATAAAGTGAAAGCAAGTTTGTTAAGAAAGTAAAAGAATAAAAGAGTAACTACTCCATAGGCAGAGCAGCCCTGAGGGCTTATGGTTGCACATTTTTATGATTATTTCTTGATTATATGCTAAACAAGGGGTGGAATATTTATACCTCTTTTTTTCTTTTTGAGATGGTATCACCCTGTTTCGTCAGGCTGGAGTGCAGTGGCGTGATCTCAGCTCACTGCAACCTCCGCCTCCCAGGTTCAAGTGATTCTCCTGCCTGAGCCACCCGAGTAGCTGGGACTACATGCACGCACACCATACACAGCTAATTTTTGTGTTTTTAGTAGAGATGGGGTTTCACCATGTTGGCCAGGATGGTCTTGATCTGTTGACCTCGTGATCCACCCACCTCAACCTCCCAAAGTGCTGGGATTAAAGGCCTGAGCCACTGCATCTGCCCTATGCCTCTCCTTTTTAAACTGTTGTAAGATAACTTCCAGATGTTGCCATGGCGTTTATAAACTATCATAGCACTGGTGGGAGTGTGGCAGAGAGGATAACCACAGGTCACTGTCATCACCATGTTAATTTTGGTGGATTTTATCCAGCTTCTATACTGCAACCTGTGTTATCAGCCAGGTCTTTATGACCTGTATCTTGTGCTGACCTCCTATCTCATCCTGTGAGTTAGAATGCCTAACCATCTGGGAATACAGCCCAGTGGGTCTCAGCCTTATTTTCACTCAG
Source organism: Trachypithecus francoisi (assembly GCF_009764315.1). Classification (NCBI taxonomy): domain Eukaryota; kingdom Metazoa; phylum Chordata; class Mammalia; order Primates; family Cercopithecidae; genus Trachypithecus; species Trachypithecus francoisi. Next base: position 54,635,453 of record NW_022681457.1, read on the forward strand.
CCCCTATTCAAAATGGAGTTGCTCTGGTTCAATACGCCTCTGACAGACTGTGTGTCTGGCTATGTGATAAATAGGAAAAGAGAGCACCATCTAAATCATACTGGGAAGGGTGTTTTTTTCCATAAAATATTTCTAGAGAACACAAAGGATGAAGGATTTTATTAATCACAGCTATTTACCTAGATTATGTATGTGCTTCATTGTTCCCCACCTCTTTTCTTTCTCATGTACATTTCTTCCATTTCACTTTTCCTGGGTTGTGCTTTTTATAATAAACTAGTAAACATAGCTACAGTGTTTTGCAGAGTTCTGTGAGTAGCTTGATCTAATTATTGAACTTGAGGAAGGTTGTGGGAGTCCCCAGTTTTTAAACAGTAGCTCAGAATGCAGGGGCCATTGAAAATAATATGCTGAGAATAGATAGGGCTCAAGGACAGTGTCTCTAGCTAGTTGCACTTTCAATGAACTCCAGTAGTCAAGGATACTATCTCTAGTTGAACTTTTAATGAACTCTAGTAGGCGCCAAGAAGGCAGACAAAATAAGAAAGAACTTAGAAACAAAGAACTAAGCAGTAGGTTATATCTGGGTGCAGAAAGTTTGTTTTGTATTATGTCATTTTTGCTGACGTGGGATTTATGGGGTATAAATAAAGTGAGGCGGAGGCTTTAGGCGCGGCCGCCATGTTCTCTGTTTGTCTTTGTCTTTTGTGTCTGTGTCTGTTCATTCTCCACTACCCCCGGCACGGGCCCCAACAAGTGGCGCAGCGAGCAGGGTGCTCAGGGTGAGTAGTGGAGAACAAGAAGGGGAACCCCCTAGGAGCGGGTAAAACCCGGGAATTAATTATTAAGGGGAACCTTCTTAAGCTTTCATTATGGGGAATTCCAGTTCCTTGGCCTTGGAATATGTAAGATTATTACAAGGGCTTCTACTTCTATTGGGGTTGATGTAAAAGAGAGAACTTTGCGGAATTGTTTGCTCATGTGGAACAACATTGCTCTTGGTTTCAATATCAAACTGAAGTACAATTAAATAAGCGAGAATGGCAACAGGTTGTTAAAACCCTTCGTCAAGCGCATCAGCGCGGCGATGTAATGTCAGCGTCTTTGTGGCCCTTTGTGCCTCTATTACTCAGGCTTTGGAGCTCTTAGAGACAGACTCTGAAAAGGAAGAAGGCAGGGATGAGGGGTCTTTGAAGTCTCCGCTAGCCGTTTCTCCTCCTTTAGATAATTTTGTAACTGAAGGAGAAGGTCCTTTGCGTGATAATGTGTCTCATGAAAAGGAATCAGAAATTCAAAAGGAGCTTCAGCCGGTTGTTCAATTGTTACAACAAATTTTACAATTGCAGTTATCTCCCCCTCAGCCTTCTCCTCCACCCACTCCTGTTTTTACTTTTCCCGTGGTTCATCCACCTCCATCAGTGCCTAAGGCGGAGGAGGAGGACAGTTTTCCCCCACCGCCACCGTCAGTGGAAATGCTGCCTCGTTCAGGCACAGTTTTTGCTGTTCCTGCTTCTACTGCCAAAGCTGTAATTAAGGTACTGGATTCTCAAGAGGATGAGGATCCTTTACAATTGTTCCCCATTATTAGGCAACCTTTTGGTCCTAATGACCAATTTCCTCAAGGGGGTATAAATGTATAGTATAATGTTCTTCAATTTAAGTTTCTTAAAGAAATGAAGGCAGCTATTGCTAATTATGGCCCTCAATCTCCTTTTGTCATGGGGCTTTTAGATTCTTTTTCATCTGAAAATTTGTTTTTGCCTCTTGATTGGGAGACTTTGGGGAAGGCTGTTTTGGACCGCTCTCAGTGGCTTCAGCTACGCAGTTGGTGGCTGGAAGATGCCAGAGAGCAGGCTCGCCGTAATGCCGCTAGAAATCCTCCAGGACCTACAGAGGAGCAATTAACAGGCACTGGTCAATTTGCTACCGTAGAGGCTCAATCTGGACTTGAGGACGTAGCATTATCGCAAGTTAAAGCACTTTTTTTAAAGGCTTGATGTAAAGTAGAACCATCAGGAAAAACTGCTTTGTCTTTTGTCAAGATTTTACAGGGCGCAAATGAACCTTATCCTGATTTTGTGGCTCGGCTTCAAGATGCTGTAATAAAGACTGTGGGTAGTGGGGCTGCCGGTCAAATTCTGGTAACCACGTTAGCTTTTGAGAATGCAAATCAGGAATGTCAGAGGCTGTTGCGTCCTTTAAAAGCTGCTGGAAACTTACAGATATAAGATTTTATTAGAGCCTGTGCAGGAGTGGGAGGGGCTGCTTACAACGCTCAGTTGTTTGCTGGAGCTTTATCTAAGGCATTCATGGGAAAAAAGGGAGTTTGCTTCTAATGTGGAAAGACCGGTCATTTTAAAAAGGAGTGCCGTAAGTTTTCTAATAGGAGTGACTCCTCTAAAGTAGAAATTAAAAAGCTTCCTACTGAGCCCTGTCGTCGTTGCGGCAGAGGACGACACTGGACTAATGAATGTCACTCTAAGGTAGATAAAAACGGTAACTCTCTCATTTCTAAATCGGGAAACTTGCAGAGGGGCCCTTCAGCTTGGGGCTCCCACAACAATACAAGCCCTTTTCAATTGCAATTTCCAGTCAGCTCAGGGGTTCAGCATCAGCAGACCAGTCAGCCAATGTTAACCCCCAATTTTCATTAGCTCAGCTTTTCTCTGCTACTTCCGGTAGCGCCGCTACTGATGTGGCGATTTTACAAGCTGTTGAACTTACCCCAGAAATGGGAGTTGTTAAATTACCCACAGGTGTTTTTGGGCCATTACCTTCACATACTGTTGGATTGCTTATAGGACGAAGTAGTAGCATTTTACAAGGTTTACAAGTTCATTTGGGTGTTATAGATTCTGATTATAAAGGGGAAATTCAAATTATGGCCCAAGCTCATAAACCTATATCTCTGAAAAAGGGGCAGTGAATTGCACAACTCCTTGTATTGCCCTATTTTCAGTTTCCTTCACGGAGGCAAGAAAGAATTGGAGGTTTTGGAAGCACAGGTAAACATATTTTTTGGGAAACTTTAGTAACTCAACAAAAACCTTTGTTTCCCCTTGAAGTGGAAAGAAAAATTTTTCAGGGTTTGGTCGACACTGGAGCTGACGTTTCTATTATTGCCTCTGATCAATGACCTTTACAGTGACCTAAACGGCCTGTTGCTGTCTCTCTTACAAGATTAGGTTCTGCCTCTGAGGTGTATCAAAGTTCTCAATCCTTAAATTGCCAAGGGCCAGATGGTCAAATGGCCCAAGTTCAGTTTTATATTGTTCCTATTGCCCTAAATTTATGGGGGCGAGATTTATTGCAACAATTTGGAGCTTTTGTGTCTATTCCTCATGTTTCTAATTCTGCCAGGAATATGATGTTCCGCATGGGCTACAATCCTCTTGAAAAATCTTTAAACATGTAGCCACTGTTCAACAGCCTCAATCCCTTCCCTTGACATGGAAAACTAATATTCCTGTGTGGGTTGAGCAGTGGCCTTTAACACGTGAGAAGCTTGAGGCCTTGGAAAACTTGGTTCAGGAACAATTGTCCTTAGGTCATATAGAGCCTAATACTTCTCCATGGAATTCCCCTGTCTTTGTGTAAAAAAAATAATAATAAAAAATAAAAAAAAAAATAATAAAAAAAAATAAAAAATAATAATAAATAAATAAATAAATAAATAAAAAATAAAACAAAAACAAACAAATAAAAAATAAAAACGGTAAATGGAGACTATTAACAGATCTTTGTGCTATCAATGCATGTATTCAACCCATGGGATCCTTACAACCTGGCCTTCCTAACCCTTCTATGATTCCTCAAGATTGGTTGCTTATGGTTATTGATTTAAAAGATTGTTTTTTTTCTATTCCTTTGGATCAAAACAATTGTGAACGTTTTGCCTTTTCTGTCCCTGTTTTTAATAATTCTCAGCCACTTTCTCGATATCAATGGAAGGTTTTGCCTCAAGGAATGTTAAACAGCCCCACCTTGTGTTAAGAGTTTGTTCATCGAGCTTTGGATCCTGTTCGAAAATGTCATCCTTCTGTTCTTTTATATCATTATATGGATGACATTCTTCTTGCTGCATCCACTAAAAAAGAGCAGCAAGATGCTTTTACATCCTTACAAACGCAACTTTCTTTATACTCACTTAATATTGCCCCAGAAAAAATTCAAATAAATTTTCCTATTCAATATTTAGGTTATACCTTGAGAGCGCAGAATATTCGGCCCCAAAAGATTCAAATTCGACGCGATCATTTAAAAACATTAAATGACTTTCAAAAGCTTTTAGGGGATATTAATTGGATGCGTCCTGTTTTGGGAATACCAACGTATCAGTTACAACATCTTTTTTCTATTCTAGAAGGAGACAGTCATTTGAACAGCTCACGTCATTTAACTCCTTTAGCTTTACAGGAACTCCAGCTTGTAGAGGAACAACTTCAAAAGGCCCATCTATATTATATCCTTCCCGACGTTCCCCTTTCCTTTTGCTTATTTCATACTTTACATTCTCCTACAGGTATGATTCATCAAACAAATCGGCCGTTAGAATGGATTTTTTTGTCCAACAAAACATCTAAACGTTTGGCTACTTATATTGATCGTTTAGCTGAATTGATCATCAAAGGACGGCATCACTGTCGACAACTTTGGGGAGGAGACCCTTCCTTCATTATCTCTCAATTCACTCATAGTCAAGTTACTTATCTTCTTGCTACTTCTGATTCTTGGCAAGTTGCTTGTGCCTCATTTGTCGGACAATTTTCTACCCAATATCCTAAGTCTCCAATTTTTTCATTCTTCAGACAGCATTCTGTGTTGCCCTTTTCACCCATATCTTTATTTCCTATTCAAGGTCCTACCTTTTTTACTGACGCTAGTAGTAATGGTAAAGCTGGATATTAGAGTGTTCATCAATCTCGAGTTACAGTTTACCCTTATCCCTCGGTGCAACAGAGAGAACTGTTTGCTATTTTCATGGTCTTACTTGATTTCCCTTCCACCAGTTGTAACATTGTTAGTGATTCTCAATACGCTGTCTATGTTACTTCTTATATTTCTCAAGCCACTCTACCTCTTTGTACTACTTCTTCTCTTCAGAAACTCTTTTCTTTGTTGTCTTCTACTTTGAGCCAGCGTCGAGTTCCTTTATTCATCACTCATCTTCATTCTCTTTTTTTTTTTTTTTTGAGACGGAGTCTCGCTCTGCCACCCAGGCTGGAGTGCAGTGGCCGGATCTCAGCTCACTGCAAGCTCCACCTCCCGGGTTTACGCCATTCTCTGCCTCAGCCTCCCGAGTAGCTGGGACTACAGGCGCCCGCCTCGTCGCCCGGCTAGTTTTTTGTATTTTTAAGTAGAGACAGGGTTTCACCGTATTAGCCAGGATGGTCTCGATCTCCTGACCTCGTGAACCGCCCGTCTCGGCCTCCCAAAGTGCTGGGATTACAGGCTTGAGCCACCGCGCCCGGCCACTCATCTTCATTCTCATTCTCAACTTCCTAGACTGTTAGTTCATGGTAATACTCAGATTGATTCACTTTTAATCGGCCACCTACAGGCTGCAGAACAAGAACATGCTCTACATCACACTAATAGTTCTGGTCTTCAGCGACGATTTCATTTAACTCGTAAACAAGCTCGTTCTCTTATTCGAGCTTGTCCTTCTTGTGCTCCTTTGAGCATTCCATCTTTTCATCCCGGAGTTAATCCACGAGGTACTCATGTTAATCAGATTTGGCAAATGGATGTCACACATGTTCCTTCTTTTGGACGATTAAAGTATGTTCATCATACTATTGACACTTTCTCTCATTTTCAATGGGCAACTCCTTTACCATCTGAAAAAGCTGATTCTGTTATTACTCATCTTTTGGCTTGTTTTGCCGTCATGGGCATTCCTCTAATACTTAAAACTGATAATGCTCCTGCCTATGTTTCTCGTAAATTACAAGTTTTTTTACAGCAATACAATATTCAACATCTCACTGGTATCCCGGGCAACAGTCAAGGCCAAGCCATCATTGAGCGCGCAAATTTAACCTTGAAAACTCAACTGTTAAAACAAAAAGGGGGAAATGAGTCCCCCAGAAATCAGATTTTAAAGGTTTTGTTTATCTTAAATTTTTTGAATCAATGGAGACAATTGCAGGACTCCGCTGCCGTAACTCATCTTTCCTCACCTCCTTCGAAGATAGTCCCCGTCGATAATTTAAAGGTTGGTATCCTAATGAAGAAGGTAAGTATGCACAGGGGCAAGTTCTAAAACAGGGACGGGGTTATGCTCTTATCCTTACAGGGAGTGGACCTGAGTGGTTTCCTACAAGGCGATTGAAACCCTGTTGAAAAGAAACTGGACTCAGCATGCATCTCTTCCTTTGTTGGATGTGTCTCAGTGGAGGACTTATTTCCCTTAGTGAGGCTTTGTATGAATATTGGACTTATATTCCCTTTCCACCCTTGTATCAGGGAGTCGCCTGGGGGGAGGCGGAAGTTAAGGTTTTCACCAATGACACTACTTAGATGCCGCCCCCCTATATGGACAAGGACAACATAGAACGGGAAACGGGAATAATAAACAGCACATACCAATTTGGAGTGGAAGGACTTCCAATTTGCATGGGAAATAGTCCTCATTGTCTCCGGAAATCACATGAAGCTTGGGCTGTTCGCTATAATCATAACCATGTGGCTGCCAATACTGTTATTATTGTAACTAGAAGTTTTCATTATAATCATACTGTATATATTAATGAGACTATTCCTAGTTCCTTACCTTTTTGTCCTATTCCAGAGGTTTCCCCTAATATTGAGGTATTGGAGTGGCAACATTGTCGGGGAATTAAGCCCCGGATTTTATTAGAATATAATGGGTTGCAAGTAATTGATTGGAGTATGCACGGTGATTTTCAAACAAAATTTAGTCACATACCTTTAAGATGGCACCGGGTAAATAAAAGTATTGTTGCTGACGGTAATGAAACTTTAGTATGGCGTAAAGGAGGCTTGTCGCCACCTATGCCTCATCTTAGATACTCTTTACAAGTACAAAGTCATCTTTGGAAGTTATTAGCTGCAGGTGATGCCATTAGTACTTTTGTGGGAAATATGTCCCTTAATCTTTCTAACCCGAATAACCCTTTTCATATTCAATTACGGCGGAATGTCTCCCGATATATTATTGCTTGTGTCCAAAAGCCTTACCTATTGTTAGCAGAACATTTAACATGGGATAATGATACGGGGATTGTTAATTGTAAAGATACATGTACATTTTTGTCTTGCCTCAATCATTCTTGGTGGCACAGTTTTACAGGGGATATTTATATCCTCAGGGCTCGTAAGGAAATTTGGCTACCTGTCAACCTTACGCGACCATGGGGGGCATCACCTCTTGAGACTTATATTTGGACTTCCCTTCAACGGACCCGTCGGGCTCTTGGACTTATAACTGCCTTGGTAATGAGCCTTGTTGCCATTGCCTCCACCGCGGCTGTGGCGGGGCTCGCGTTACATCAAGGCATACAAAATGCTGAATTTGTACAGCAATGGCATGAACAAACTCACCGGTTGTGGCTGCAACAACGGAACATTGACTCCCAACTTGCCGAAAGATTGGACAACGTGAAACAAGCTTTGACATGGCTTGGAGAACAGCTCACTGTCCTCAGTACTCGAATAACATTGCAATGTGATTGGAATTCCATGCAATTTTGCGTAACACCTGTGCCTTTTAATGTTTCTCAGAAATGGACCGAAATCCGAAGATTATTAATAGGCCATAAAAATATTAGTTTGGACATCCAAGAACTCACTCAAAATATTTCTTTAGCATTTCAACAAAAATTACATGTATTGTCCGGAGCAGCTACTATGCAGGAGATGGGTCGACGCCTTGCTGCTCTTAATCCATGGACTCAGATGAAAACATGGATTTCTACAATCTCTGGAAGTATATTGCTTTGGGTGCTTGGATTGAGTCTATTTCTCCTAATAATCCGATGCTCCCTCCGTCGCATCCAAAAACAAAAGAAAAACCAGGAACAAGTATGGGCTGTCTTTCTAAGATTGAGGCAAAACAAAAAAAAAAAGGGGGAAATGCAGGGGCCATTGAAAATAATATGCTGAGAATAGATAGGGCTCAAGGACAGTGTCTCTAGCTAGTTGCACTTTCAATGAACTCCAGTAGTCAAGGATACTATCTCTAGTTGAACTTTTAATGAACTCTAGTAGGCGCCAAGAAGGCAGACAAAATAAGAAAGAACTTAGAAACAAAGAACTAAGCAGTAGGTTATATCTGGGTGCAGAAAGTTTGTTTTGTATTATGTCATTTTTGCTGATGTGGGATTTATGGGGTATAAATAAAGTGAGGCGGAGGCTTTAGGCGCGGCCGCCATGTTCTCTGTTTGTCTTTGTCTTTTGTGTCTGTGTCTGTTCATTCTCCACTACCCCCGGCACGGGCCCCAACACAGAAGCATAGATGGGCCTATGGGGTTTGTGACTGGCACCTACAATGAGGGCAATGTTGTGAGACTAAGCCCTGAATCAGGGTCTGCTGACTCTGGGTGGTGTCACAATTCAAATGTTAGACATTGAGTTGCTATTGGAGAATTGCTTGGTGTTCACGGTGTTCACCTAACTCTACAGATTTGGTGCTAGAAGAAAGATATCACAGAGGCCTGTCCTGGAATAAAACTCTTGGTGTCTGGAAATGGGAGGCTCTGCTCTCCTGTACACAGGCTTTCACACTGCCCATTGTCCTGGGATCCCAGGCCTCCTCCCAGGATGAGAGAGGATGAAAACTTTGAGGAAAGGAGCTCTGATGACAGATCCCCTTTTCCCATAGCTGCCACCACAGGATTCTCATCCGCTTCCATCCACTTCCAAACATGCCCACTAGACATTGATATGTGCACACCACTCCCAGGACTAGGCATCACCCTCAGGAATTTCTCCACAGCTTTGTTGATCTTAGTGTTTCTTGACAAAAACCCACAAAAGTGTTAAGTCTCCTGGCATATGCCAACCCCTAGATAGTGAATCTGCAGCAGCAACCTGTATTCCCCACCAGCCTAAGGTTCTGAGCCACCTGTTCATAATCTCATCTACTTGGATGGGCACAGAAATAAATCAGAGTCCAGCCTCACCTGGGCCACTATCTGTAGAACAAACAGCTCCTTCCACCTACATTGCATTCTTCCCCACACATTAATTTTTTTTCTTCTTTCGACTTTTCTTTTTGGTTCAGAGATCCATGTGCAGCTTTGTTATATAGGTAAAATTGTGTCACAGGGGTTTCGTGTAGATTATTTTGTCATTGAGGTACTAAGCATAACACCAAACAGTTAAGTTTTCTGTTTCTTTTTGTTCTTTCATTGTCTGTTCTCAACTAGGCCTCAGTGTCTGTTGTTCTCTTTGTGTCCATGTGTTCTTATTATTTAACTTATCAATGAGAACATACATTTGGTTTTCTGTTTCTGTTTTAGCTTCCTAATGATAATGGTCTCCAGCGTCATCTATGTTGCTGCAAATAACTTAATCTTGTTTTTATTTTATTTATTTATTTTTTGAGACGGAGTTTTCACTCTTGTCGCCCAGGCTGAAGTGCAATGGCACCACCTGAGCTCACCACAACCTCTGCCTCCTGGGTTCAAGTGATTCTCCTGCCTCAGCCTTCCGAGTAGCTGGGATTACAGGCATGTGCCACCATGCACGGCTAATTTTATATTTTTAGTAGAGATGGAATTTCTCCATGTTTGGTCAGACTGGCCTTGAACTTCTGACCTCAGGTGATCCGCCCACCTCAGCCTCCCAAAATGCTGGGATTATAGGCTGAGCCACCACGCCCAGCTGGTTGTTTTTTTTTTTTTTCCTTTTTTTAATGGCCACATAATCTTCTATCATGTTTATGTACCAGAGTTTGTTTTTATTAAATCTTCTGTTTTTATTTGGAGACAGTGTTTTACTCTGTCACAAAGGCTGAAGTGCAGTGGTACAATCTTGGCTCACTTCAGCCTCAACCTTCCAGGCTCAAGGCACCCTTTTACTTCAGCCCCCGAAGTAACTGGGACTACAAGCATGCACCACCATGCCCGGTTAACTTCTTTTTTTGTGTTTTGCAGAGCTGGGGTTTTGTCATGTTTCCCAGGTTGGTCTTGAACTCTTGAGCTAAGGTAATCCAGCTGCCTCGGCCTCCCAAAGTGCTGGGATTACAAGTGTGAACCACTTCACCTGACCATACCATGTTGTTTTAGTCTAGTCTACATTAATAGGCAATTAGATTTGTTCCATGCGTTTGTTTTTTGTTTGTTTGAGACAGAGTCTCACTCTGTTCCCGCGACTAGAGTGCAGTGACACCATCTCAGCTCACTGCAACCTCTGCCTCCTGGGTTCAAGCGATTCTCCTGCTTCAGTTTCCTATGTAGCTGGGACTACAGGCACATGTAACCACACCTGGCTAAATTTTGTATTTTTAGTAGAGACAGAGTTGGGTGTATACCCAATTTGGTGGTTACTGGGTCAAACAGTAATTTCAGTTCTGTGAGGAATCTTCACACTGCTTTTCACAATGGTTGAATTAATTTACCCTCCCACCAGCAGTGTATAAACATTCCATTTTCTCTGCAATCTTGCCAGCATCTGTTACTGACTTTGGATTTTGAGAGAGAGTCTCACTCTGGCACCCAGGCTGGAGTACAGTGGTGTGATCTCAGCTCATTGCAACCTCCACCTCCTGGGTTCAGTAGATTCTCATGCCTTAGTTTCTAGAGTAGCTGGAACTACAGATGTGTGCCACCAAGCCTCACTAATTTTTGTATTTTTAGTAAAGATGGGATTTCTCCATATTGGCCAGGCTGCTCTCAAACTCATGACCTCAAGCGATCTGCCTGCCTCGGCCTCCCAAAGTGCTGGGATTACTGCACCCAGCCTGTTACTGACTTTCTAACAACAGCCATTCTGATTGGTGTGAGATGGTATCTCATTGTGGTTTTTGTTTGTTTTTGACATTTCTCTAGTGATGAGTGGTGAGCATTTTTTGCACATGCTTCTTAGCCACATGTTTGTCTTCTTTTAAAAAGCATCTGTTCATGTTTTTTGCCTGCTTTTTAATGAAGTTTTTTTTTTTTTTGTAAACCTTAACTTGTTTATGAATTCTGGATATTAAACCTTTGTCAGGAACATAGTTTGCAAATATTTTTGTTTATTTGGTATGTTGTCTGTTTACTCCATTGGTAGTTTCCTTAGCTGTGAAGAAGCTCTTTAATTAGGTCCGTGGGAAAAAGCTGAGTGTTGGGAGGGAAACTGAGGCAGGGCTTGCATAATGTCCTCTGGAATGTGTCTAGACCTGCTGGCTCCTCGCTTCTAGCCTTCCTAGGTTCCTACTCCCATTATCTCAAGTAGCAGACCATGTTCCTTATAAATGCTAAACTGTCACAGCTGTAGATCATGTGCCTGCCCTTTTGACCTCCACGTTCTCACCACCTGTTTCTTTGTTGGATTACCAATAAATAGCTTGGGCTGCCAGAGCTCAGGGCCTTCGCAGCCTCCATGATGGTGATGACCCCCTGGTGTCCCACCTTTATCTCTCAAACTGCCTTTTTCTCAATCCTTTGACTTCACCAGACTTTGTCACCCCCATGACCTAGTGTTGGGTCTGATCACCCCAACAGGTCCCATTTGTCAATTTTTGCTTTTGTTGCAGTTGCTTTTGGTATCTTTGTCATGATACATGTAGATATGTATAGTAAGAGAGTGACCTCTGTCTCAAAAAAAAAAAAAAGTTGCTGAAATCTCTTTACTTATGCCCTTTCCACAGGTTCTGTGTATTCTGGGTGGAAGCATTCATGTTGTTTTAATGAAGGGCCTCATGTGACTCTGGTGAGACCAGAATCAAGTATGAAGGCTTCAAGATACATTCCTGAGAGTTAAGTGCCACATTTGCACTAAAGGGTGGTTTTAGGACCTGTTCTGTTTGGGTTTGGTAGGGACAGGGCAGGGCAGTGGCCCATATTTTCATTACTGTAGTAAAAATTGTTGGTGTCTGTGGCAGTGGAGGGCACCTGGGGATGGGAAAAGAGGAACGTATATTTTATTTCTGTGGAGCAGCTCATTGTTCCTTCATCTCTTCTGTTATAAACGAGAAAAATGGGTGGACTTTTTGGTTTTGGTCCTTCTGTGAGTGTGAGGCTAGTAGGTAAGCAGGTGGTGCTGATGTCTTTAAGGGACTGTTCTCAAGATGCAGGTGTTACTTGTCCGATAATTTTATCTGAAAAGGATTTCCAGAGGAGGAGAAAGGAAAAATGGCTTCTTTTCAGCTAAACATGTCTCAGATCAAGAGCTCTGTCCACTCTGCCTCCTGGAGTGCCATGTGTTTAGTACTTGCAAATCTTTACTTCTCTACTTGTGTTTTTCCTCCCCAATGATTTTGTTTCACGTACTTTTAAAAATTCTTGTGATAATCAAGGGTCTCTAAAAAATATTTCTATCCTACGTACCAGAGCCTTCTCTACATCATGGCTTCTTATATGCAATGCAGAATTCCTACCATGAATTTATGATCTGCCATATTAAAAGTGTTCCTTTTGTGGCTGTTGAACATGGGGAGATGTGGATACTCAAGATTCCTATTGAGGGAAAGCGAGGGTCCTTAGGAAGGATGGAGAATATGTAATGTTGAGGTGTCACCTGTGTTCTCCATTAGCTCTATGCAGAACAGGATTAAGAAAATGCTTATTTAGGCCGGGCGCGGTGGCTCAAGCCTGTAATCCCAGCACTTTGGGAGGCCGAGACGGGCGGATCACGAGGTCAGGAGATCGAGACCATCCTGGCGAACACTGTGAAACCCCGTCTCTACTAAAAAATACAAAAAACTAGCCGGGCGAGGTGGCGGGCGTCTGTAGTCCCAGCTACTCGGGAGGCTGAGGCAGGAGAATGGCGTGAACCCGGGAGTTGGAGCTTGCAGTGAGCTGAGATCCGGCCACTGCACTCCAGCCCCGGCGACAGAGCAAGACTCCGTCTCAAAAAAAAAAAAAAAGAAAATGCTTATTTAAACAGGATGGCTTTTATTACCCAGGAAATTCTGGAGAAAATTATTCAGAGATACCTGCTTTCTAGGATGCTAAAGAAGGACTGCTTAAAATCATTATTAAAAATTATAGAACATGGGAGATATCCTGACCACATAAAACTGATTTTTCTTTATGGTTAAATTCTGTCTATAATTGACTTTTTGAGGGGCAATATCTCAGCAGTGATGTTGTGTTCTTCTGTGTGCGTCAGCACATAGTAAAATTTATTCTAGTGTTGTTGATGTTAATAATTTGCTTGGTTAAAGAGCTCTCTGACTTTTTTTCACTGTAGAGTTAATTGTTTTTCTCTTTATTATTAAGTATCTTTATGTGGCTAATGTGCATAAACCATCACATTTAATCTGGCACCTGCCCTTTTTTCTTAGGTTTTTTTGTTTGTTTTTTGCAAGTATCTGCCTTTGGAAAATGAAGGCTCTTTGTTTATAGGCCAGAAAAATTGGGGAAAACACAGTCTCTTTCACTTATGGAATGTTTGACAAAATAGTCTTCTTGGGTCAAAAACATTGGCATTACTAGTGACCTTGTTAGAATTTTAAAAACTCAGACTTTATTCCAGATCTTCTGAAAGAAAAAAAAAAAAAGCTTCATGACAGGATCTCCAGTTTATCTTACACATTTAAATTTGAGAGGTACCAGCTAACTCACCATGTCTTTTTTTGTCTGAAAACATACACAACTCATTATGATGTAAATATAGCACTCAAACATGTATACCTTTGTGTCCTTAATTATGTTCTTTATGATCCAGAAAAGTATTATATCCACTGGTGTTGTGAATATTTCTGTGTTAAAAATTGTTGGATAATTTCAGTTATTGTTATAACTCAGAACCAATTCCCTTTACTCTCTCATTTCACCTTAAGTCAAATAATAAATTCTGCCCATGGCCACCTGGTAAATACATGTGTGTCTCTGTGCTTGTGTTTTTCAGGAGACATTGACATTTAGGGATGTGGCCATAGAATTCTCTCTGGAGGAGTGGGAATGCCTGAGCCCTGCTCAGCAGAATTTATATAGGAATGTGATGTTAGAGAACTACAAAAACCTGGTCTTCTTGGGTGAGAATAACTTTAATACACAATTCTTAATGTACTCTAAAGGTTTTATGTCTCTTTTTTTGTAGAATTTTTTTTTTGGTAATTTATGCTTTGTATAAATGAGTTTCTGATCCCAGTTTTCAAGAAAATCTTGATGATTTGTCTGTAGAAAATAATTTCTTCAACATGTTTCATCTTGACCTGAACTTTCCACATTCCTGAGCTGATCTGCATCCTTCACTCTAGATTAGTGGTAAATCCAGAAATTTGGTGGCATAAAATATCATTGCCTGTATCTTAAAATCTATTTTCCACCATCAGTTTTTGATTCATGAGTACCAGGTAGTAAAATTAAGGACCTACAAATTTAAAATATTTTCTAAATAGTTAGAGGATGTATCTCATTAATTAGTAGTTTGGGATTAATTTTCTAGAATATTCTATTACATCCTTTTTACTGAGCACAGTACTAGGTTGGTAACTGGAGAATATAAGCAAGATTTATGCTATTTATTTTTAATAAAGCAGGTATTGACGTCTCTAAGCAAGACCCAATCACCAGTCTGGAGCAGGAAAAAGAGCCCTGGAATATGAAGATATATGAGATGGTGGATGAATCCCCAGGTAGGTAAGAGTGAACACAAGAGATAACACAGGTAAGAGGTACAAAGGTTAAAAAAAAAAAAAAAAGGGCAACCCAGTCCTTACAATGTGATTTGGGAATCTGTATTGCAAAGCATATAGTTTCTGGGAACACTGAATATTTTCTTAAAATTTTCTCTCACTAAAGGGCATCTTCTGTTTTATGCTTTTAAATTCTCTTTCTCCTTTTCCTTGGGTGAACACACAAATATCAAATATTTGCTCATGTTTCGCTCTTGTTGCCCAGGTGGATTGCAGTGGCGTGATCTTGACTCACTGCAACCTCTGCCTCTTGGGTTCAACAATTTTCTTGCATCAGTCTCCGGGTAGCTGAGATTACAGGTGCCTGCCACCACACCCAGCTAATTGTTTTGTATTTTTAGTAGAGACGGGGTTTTACCATGTTGGCCAGGCTGGTCTTGACACACCTGTCCTCAAGTGATCCACCCACCTTGGGCTCCCAAAGTGCTGGGATTACAAGTGTGAGCCACTGCACCCAGCTGAAAAACTCTATGTTAAATTATTTTTTAGTTCTCTTTTTGCATCGTGTCTGAAATATGTGAGAGTAGTGGTTTCTGTTCCGTTAGGGGTTTCTTGTTAATTTTTCTACATATTCCATCCTGTTTTTATTACTATAGTCTTAAAATATAGTTTGAAATTATAAATTATGATGTCCTGTCCCTCTGCTTTGTTATTTTTTCTCAAGACTCCTTTGGCTATTTGAAGTTTATTGTAGTTTCTTGTAAATTTTAGAATTGTATTTCCTATTGTGA
The DNA here is from genome assembly GCF_009764315.1 of Trachypithecus francoisi. Taxonomy (NCBI): domain Eukaryota; kingdom Metazoa; phylum Chordata; class Mammalia; order Primates; family Cercopithecidae; genus Trachypithecus; species Trachypithecus francoisi. The sequence continues at coordinate 54,650,993 of NW_022681457.1, forward strand.
AAAAAATGCCACTGGAATTTTGATAGGAAGTTTATTGAATGTATAGATTACTTTAGATAATATGGTACTTTAACAATATTTATTCTTTCAATCCATAGACATGAATTTTTTTGTTGTTCTTGTTGAGTCAGAGTCTCACTCAGTCACCCAGGCTGGAGTGCACTGGTACAATCTCGGCTCACTGCAACCTCCACTTTCCGAGTTCAAGTGATTCTGCTGCCTCAGCCTCCCTAATAGCTGGGATTACAGGCATGCGCCACCATGCTGTGCTAGTTTTTGTATTTTTAGTAGAGACAGGGTTTCACCATGTTGTCCAGGCTGGTTTCAATCTCCTGACCTTGTGATCTACCCGCCCTGGCCTCCCAAAGTGCTGGGATTACAGGCGTGAGCCACCACGCCCGGCCAACATAAAATATATTTAAATTTATTTTTGTCTTCTCTAATTTCTTTCATTGATATCTTATATATTTCATTGTAAAGATTTTTTACGTTGGCCGGGTTGCAGTGAGCTGAGATTGCACCACTGCACTCCAGCCTGGGCGACAGAGCGAGACTCCGTCTCAACAACAACAACAACAACAACAAAAACCCACAAAGACAGGGAGAAACCAGAGCAGAAAAGCTGAAAATTCTAAAAATCAGAGTGCCTCTTCTCCTCCAGAGGAACGCAGCTCTTCACCAGCAATGGAACAAAGTTGCTTGGAGAGTGACTTTGACTAGTTGAGAGAAGAAGACTTCAGACAATCGGTAATAACAAACTTCTCTGAACTAAAGGAGGATGTTCGAACCCATCGCAAAGAAGCTAAAAACCTTGAAAAAAGATTAGATGAATGGCTAACTAGAATAACAGTGTAGAGAAGTTGTTAAGTGACCGGATGGAGGTGAAAACCATGGCACGAGAACTACGTGATGCATGCATAAGCTTCAGTAGTTGATTTGATCAAGTGGAAGAAAGGGTATCGGTGATTGAAGTTCAAATGAATGAAATGAAGTGAGAAGAGAAGTTTAGAGAAAAAAGAGTAAAAAGAAATGAACAAAGCCTCCAAGAAATACAGGACTATGTAAAAAGACCAAATCTACATCTGACTGGTGTACCTGCAAGTGATGGGGAGAATGGAACTAAGTTGGAAAACATTCTTCAGGATATTATCCAGGAAAACGTCCCCAACCTCGCAAGGCAGGCCAACATTCAAATTCAGGAAATACAAAGATAATTCTCAAGAAGAGCAACTCCAAGACACATAATTGTCTGATTCACCCAAGTTGAAATGAAGGAAAAAATGTTAAGGGCAGCCAGAGAGAAAGGTCAGGTTACTCACAAAGGAAAGCCCATCAGACTAACAGCAGATCTCTTGGCAGAAAGAGATCCAGAAGAGAGTGGGGACCAATATTCAACATTCTTAAAAGAACTTTCAACCCAGAATTTCATATCCAGCCAAACTAAGCTTCATAAGTGAAGGAGAAATAAAATCCTTTACAGACAAGCAAATGCTGAGAGATTTTTGTCACCACCAGGCCTGCCTTACAAGAGCTCCTGAAGGAAGCACTAAACATGGAAAGGAAAAACCGGTACCGGCCACTGCAAAAACTTGCCAAATTGTAAAGACCATCAATGCTAGGAAGAAACTGCATCAACTAACAAGCAAAATAACCAACTAACATCATAATGACAGGATCAAATTCACATAACAATATTAACCTTAAATATAAATGGGCTAAATGCTCCAATTAAAAGACACAGACTAGCAAATTGGATAAAGAGTCAAGATCCATCAGTGTGCTGTATTCAGGAGACCTATCCCACATGCAGAGACACACATAGGCACAAAATAAAGGGATGGAGGAAGATCTACCAAGCAAATGGAAAACAAAAAAAGGGGTTGCAATCCTAGTCTCTGATGAAACAGACTTTAAACCAACAAAGATCAAGAGACAAAGAAGGCCATTACATAATGGTAAAGGGACCAATTCAATAAGAAGAGCTAACTATCTTAAAGAGATATGCACCCAATACAGGAGGACCCAGATTCATAAAGCAAGTCCTTGGAGACCTACAAAGAGACTTAGATTCCCACACAATAATAATGGAGACTTTAACACCCCACTGTCAACATTAGATCAATGAGACAGCAAGTTAGCAAGGATATCCAGGAATTGAACTCAGCTCTGCACTAAGCGGACCTAATAGACATATACAGAATCTCCACTCCAAATTAACAGAATATACATTCTTCTCAGAACCACATCACACTTATTCCAAAATTGACCACATAGTTGGAAGTAAAGCACTCCTCAGCAAATATAAAATAACAGAAATTATAACAAACTGTCTCTCAGACCACAGTGCAATCAAACTAGAACTCAGGAATAAGAAACTCACTCAAAACCGCTCAACTACGTGGAAACTGAACAACGTGCTCCTGAACGACCACTGGGTACATAACGAAATGAAGGCAGAAATAAAGATGTTCTTTGAAACCAATGAGAACAAAGACACAACATACCAGAATCTCTGGGACATATGTAAAGCAGTGTGTAGAGGAAAATTTATAGAACTAAATGCCCACAAGAGAAAGCAGGAAAGATCTAAAATTGACACCCTAACATCACAGTTAAAAGAACTAGAGAAGGAAGAGCAAACACATTCAAAAGCTAGCAGAAGGCAAGAAATAACTAAGATCAGAGCAGAACTGAAGGAGATAGAGACACAAAACACCCTTCAAAAAATCAGTGAATCCAGGAGCTGGTTTTTTGAAACGATAACAAAATCGATAGACCGGTACCAAGATTAATGAAGAAAAGAGAGAATAAACAAATAGATGCAATAAAAAATGATAAAGGGGGTATCACCACCGATCCCACAGAAATACAAACTACCGTCAGAGAATACTGTAAACACCTCTACGCAAATAAACTAGAAAACCTAGAAGAAATGGATAAATTCCTGGACACATATACTCTCCCAAGACTAAACCAGGAAGAAGTTGAATCCCTGAATAGACCAATAACAGGTTCTGAAATTGAGGCAATAATTAATAGCCTACCAACCAAAAAAAGTCCAGGACCAGATGGATTCAGAGCTGAATTCTATCAGAGGTACGAAGAGGAGCTGGTACCACTCCCTCTGAAACTATTCCAATCAACAGAAAAAGAGGGAATCCTCCCTAATTCATTTTATGAGGCCAACATCATCCTGCTACCAAAGCCTGGCAGAGACACAACAAAAACTGAGAATTTTAGACCAATATCCCCGACGAACATCGATGCAAAAATCCTCAAAATACTGGCAAACCAAATCCAGCAGCACATCAAAACGCTCATCTACCACGATCAAGTGGGCTTCATCCCTGGGATACAAGGCTGGTTCAACATAAGCAAATCAATAAACATAATCCAGAACCAAACATAAACAGAACCAAAGCCAAAAGCCACGTGATTATCTCAATAGATGCAGAAAAGGCCTTTGACAAAATTCAACAGCCCTTCATGCTAAAAACTCTGAATGAACTAGGTATTGATGCAATGTATCTCAAAATAATAAGAGCTATTTATGACAAACCCACAGCCAATATCATATTGAATGGGCAAAAACTGGAAGCATTCCCTTTGAAAACTGGCACAAGACAGGGATGCCCTCTCTCACCACTCCTATTCAACATAGTGTTGGAAGTTCTAGCCAAGGCAATCAGGCAAGAGAAAGAACTAAAGGGTATTCAATTAGGAAAAGAGGAAGTCAAATTGTCCCTGTTTGCACATGACATTATTGTATATTTAGAAAACCCCTTGTCTCAGCCCCAAATCTCCTTAAGCTGATAAGCAACTTCAGCAAAGTCTCAGGATACAAAATCAATGTGCAAAAGTCACAAGCATTCCTATACACCAGTAACAGACAGAGAGCCAAATCATGAGTGAACTCCCATTCACAATTGTTTCAAAGAGAATAAAATACCTAGGAATCCAACTTACAAGGGATGTGAAGGACCTCTTCAAGGAGAACTACAAACCACTGCTCAATGAAATAAAAGAGGGCACAAACAAATGGAAGAAAATTCCATGCTCATGGATAGGAAGAACCAATATTGTGAAAATGGCCATACTGCCCAAAGTAATTTATAGATTCAATGCCATCCCCATCAAGCTACCAATGACTTTCTTCACAGAATTGGAAAAAACTACTTTAAAGTTCATGTGGAACCCAAAAAGAGCCCACATTGCCAAGACAATCTTAAGCCAAAAGAACAAAGCTGGAGGCATCACGCTACCTGATTTCAAACTATACTACAAGGCTACAGTAACCAAAACAGCATGATCCTGCTACCAAAATAGAAATATAGAATAATGGAACAGAATAGAGCCCCTGGAAATAATACTACACATCTACAACCATCTGATCTTTGACAAACCTGACAAAACCAAGAAATGGGGAAAGGATTCCCTATTTAATAAATGGTGCTGGGGAAAACTGGCTAGCCATATGTAGAAAGGTGAAAATGGATCCCTTCCTTACATCTTATACAAAAATTAATTCAAGATGGATTAAAGACTTAAATATTAGACCTAAAACCACAAAAACCCTCGAAGAAAACCTAGGCATTACCATTCAGGCCATAGGCATAGGCAAGGACTTCATGACAAACACCAAAAGCAATGGCAACAAAAGCCAAAACAGATAAATGGGATCTAAATAAACTAAAGAGCTTCTGCACAGCAGAAAAAACTACCATCAGAGTGAACAGGCAACCTACAGAATGGGAGAAAATTTTTGCAGTCTCCCCATTTGACAAAGGGCTAATATCCAGAATCTACAAAGAACTTAAAAAGATTTACAAGAAAAAAATCAACCCCATCAAGAAGTGGGCAAAGGATATGAACAGACACTTCTCAAAAGAAGACGTTCGTGCAGCCAATGGACATGTGAAAAGATGCTCATCATCAGTGGCCATCAGAGAAATGCAAACCAAAACCACAACGAGATACCATGTCACACCATTTAGAATAGTGATCATTAAAAAGTCAGGAAGCAACAGGTGCTGGAGAGGATGTGGAGAAATAGGAATGCTTTCACACTGTTGGTGGGACTGTAAACTAGTTCAACCATTGTGGAAGACAGTGTGACGATTCCTCGAGGATCTAGAACTAGAAATACCATTTGACCCAGCCATCCCATTACTGGGCATATACCCAAAGGATTATAAATCATGCTGCTATAAAGACACATGCACACGTATGTTTATTGCAGCACTATTCACAATAGCAAAGACTTGGAACCAACCCAAAATGTCCATCAATAATAGGCTGGGTTAAGAAAATGTGGCACATATACAGCATGGAATACTATGCAGCCATAAAAAATCATGTCCTTTGTAGAGACATGGATGAAGCTGCAAACCATCATTCTGAGCAAACTATCACAAGGAAAGAAAACCAAACACTGCATGTTCTCACCTATAGGTGGGATTGAACAATAAGAACACTTGGTCACAGCGTGGGGAACATCACACACCTGAGCCTGTCATGGGGTGGGGGAGGGAGGAGGGATAGCATTAGGAGATATACCTAATGTAAATGACAAGTTAACAGGTGCAGCACACCAACATGGCACATGTATACATATGTAACAAACCTGCATGTTGTGCACTTGTACCCTAGAACTTAAAGTATAATAAAAGGCTGGGTGTGGTGGCTCACGCCTGTAATCCCAGCACTTTGGGAGGCCAAGGCAGGCAGATCACGAGGTCAGGAGATTGAGACCATGGTGAAACCCTGTCTCTACTAAAAATACAAAAAAATTAGCTGGGTGCCGTGGTGGGCGCCTGTAGTCCCAGCTACTCGGGAGGCTGAGGCAGGATAACGGTGTGAACCCAGGAGGCAGAGCTTGCGGTGAGCTGAGATCGCACCACTGCACTCCAGCCTGGGTGACAGAGCGAGACTCCGTCTCAAAAAAAAAAAAAAAGTATGATTTAAAAAAAAAATGTTTTACCTTCTTGGTTAAATTGGTTTTGAGAAATTTATTATTTTAATACTATTATAAATAAGATTGTTTTCTTTCTCTATCAGATAGTTTAAGTGTATGGCACCATAACTTTTATGTTAATTTTATATTTTGCTAATTTACTGACTGTATTTATTGGTTTAGACAATTTTTTGTTGTTGTTCAAGACAGAATCTCACTGTGTCACCCAGGCTGGAGTGCAATGACGCAATCTCGGCTCACTGCAACCTCCACCTCCTGGGTTCAAATGATTCTCCTCCCTCAGCCTCCCAAGTAGCTGGGACTACAGGTGCCTGCTGCCATGCCTGGCTATTTTGTTTTGTTTTGTTTTGTAGTTTTACTAGAGACAGGGTTTCACTACGTTGGCCAGGCTGTTCTTGAACTGCTGACCTCATGATTTGCCTGCCTCAGCCCCCAAAAGTGCTGGGATTACAGGTGTGAGCCACCACGCCTGGCTTTTTACACTAATTTTAATGTACTGTTTATGTTTTTTTAATATAATAAGATCACACGATCCACAAAATGCAACTTTTTACTTATTCTCTTCAATTCCAATGGCTTTTTCAAAATGTTTTTGACTAATTTTTGTGCCACACACTTTCGGTGCTACATTAAAGTAGAAGCATTGACAATGGGCACATTGTTTTATATTGGCATCTGTGAATTTGCAGGAGCAAACAACTCCTTAGGTTTTGTAAACAGGTTTCAGGAGGTAAAGACCTTTTTCTGTTGTGTCCCTAGGGTGATGTTATGCCCTCTCCATTTGTAGTGAAGAGGGGTTGTAGCTCGGTCATAAGACTGCTTGGTCTGCGCTAGCATCCACCTTTAGACGGTTTGTTACAAAGGGCTTGGGTAGTTGTAATTTCCGTTTTATTTCTAGACAGATTGAATGTTCTTTAAGACTTTGATCTGTAGGGCAGACACTAGGGCAGTTTCTGCAGTCGGCTTCATACATAATAGCCCTTATATCAGGATGTGAATGGGTTTGCCTTTCACTGAGTACCAGAGAGGATTTCCCCAGGTCACTATGTAGATTTCTATTTAGGCAAAACTGGTCATGCACTGTGGCTGAGAGAGCTGGAACTGAGTCACTGAACTGCTTCAGGGACCACAGTAAAAACCAAGGTCTGTAGACCTGTCTGCATGGCTGCAAATGGGTGTCTTCCTCCAGGTCTCTGTAAGGGTGGGACCTCTCTTAGACTGTAACTGGGAGGAGTTTGGGATGGTTACAGAGTAACTTCAGAATTCTCTGTTGGACCAAGTTGGGTGGGCCATTTCTTGGTCTGTAGCCAATACCAGGGGTCCCGTAGTTTCCCACGTGAATAAGTGCCTGTCCTCTGAAAAAAAAACAATCTTCAGGGGCCGGGCGCGGTGGCTCAAGCCTGTAATCCCAGCACTTTGGGAGGCCGAGACAGGCGGATCACGAGGTCAGGAGATCGAGACCATCCTGGCTAACACGGTGAAACCCCGTCTCTACTAAAAAAAAAAAAAAAAAAAACTAGCCGGGCGAGGTGGCGGGCGCCTGTAGTCCCAGCTACTCCGGAGGCTGAGGCAGGAGAATGGCGTAAACCCAGGAGGCGGAGCTTGCAGTGAGCTGAGATCTGGCCACTGCACTCCATCCTGGGCGACAGAGCGAGACTCCGTCTCAACAAAAAAAAAAAAAAAAAAAAAAAACAGTCTTCAATCTTGGGCCTTAGCAGACTGTCACATCTCTCTTCCTGGGTCTCAAAGCTCTTCTAAAGGCATTTGCTTTGGAGATGGGATCTTGTTTATCATCCAGGCTGGTCTTGAAATCCTGGCCTGCAGCAATTCTCCAACCTCAATGTACCATGTAGCAGTCATTACAGATGTGAGCCTTGATGCCTGACTGTCTCATAAAGGCATTTTTTGTCAGGGATGACTGAAATTTTTTTTTGCTGTGGTGAAGATAATCCAGCACCTTTTATTTTTTCATGTCACTGATGTTACTCTTTCCATACATTTTTACTTTCTATTTTCCATTTCAAACTTGTCTGTAATTTTAGATTTCACCATGTTGGCCAGGCTGGTCTTGAACTCCTGACCTCAGGTGATCTACCTGACTCGGCCTCCCAAAGTGCTGGGATTACAGTCAGGAGGCGAGTGCCTGGCCTCATTTTTTATTTTTATACGTTTCTCTGCAAATCATTAATTTTGCTTTCCTTTTCAAATTTAGGACAATATGCTAGAATGTACATGTTATGCCTGAAGTAAATTAGATAATTGGTAGGCACTCCATATTACTAGAATGGTTACTTAAGTTTGCTGCAGGTAAAAAGGATTTACAGGATTTTCACCCACTTTCTTCAGCATATATCTAAATGATAACATAATTTACTTCTAAATATTTGTTTTACATATCAGAGGTTCTAACTCTAGTTTGAAAAATACAAGTTTTAATTTAGCAGTGTAATGCTATTCTTTGCTTCTGAAATTGGATTACAGCAATTTCATTTTGTATAAGAATAGCATATATTTAAAACATTTTTTTACATGCTTATTTATTTTCTCATTAGTATATTCTATTTATAATTATACTGCATATTCTGTGAAATTTTACTGCCACATAGTGCATGCCAATTATTCGAAATACATGTCTTCCGTGAGTACACAGTCAAATATTGTAGTTATTCAGACAATTCTTTTTTAATGGTATATTAATATTGCATACCAGATTTTATGAGTAAACATGTCTGTTACTATTGTGCAGTTTTCATATTAGTGTTTTTTCAGTGTAGGTTTCTTAATATTAGCTTATTGTGTTTTTTAGTTTTTCTTATATAATTTTAGCCAATCTGCAATTCTGTTTGTATACTTTAAGTCAATGTGATGTTTAAGAGATAAATGAGCCATATGTCTGTCACAATCAGATTATATATGTGTGTGTTTATCTGTAAATATGACCCTAATATTGGTTATGGCTTATCTTGTATATATTTTCTTAGCTGATTTTCAGTGGCTATTTTGTCTTGTCTAAGTGAGTAGACATGGAAATATTTTCATTATGTCTTATTTTCTCCCTGTGTCTAATGGTGAATATGTATTTCCTTTGTGTGAGAGAAACTCTTTTGTGATTTGAAGGTAATTTTTGAGAAGATTTGTAATTCAGTATTTTTTCCATTTTTCCTTTAGAAAAATTAATTGTTGTAAAAACACATAACAGGCCTGGCGTGGTGGCTCACGCCTGTCACCCTAGCACTTTGGGAGGCCGAGGCGGGCAGATCACTTGAGATCAGGAGTTCCAGACCAGCGTGGCCAACATGGTGAAACCCTCTCTCTACTAAAAATACAAAAATTAGCTGGACATGGTGGCCTACATCTGTAATTCGAGCTACACAGGAGACTGAGGCAGGAGAGTCACTTAAACCCAGGAGGCAGAGATTGCAGTGAGCCAAGATCACGCCACTGCACTCCAGCCTGGGTGACAGAGCGAGATTTCGTCTCAAAAAAAGAGAAGAAAAAACAGTAAAAACACTTAACATAAAATTTAGCATCTTAAATCTATTTAAGTGCGCATTTCAGGGCCAGACATGGTGGTGGCTTACATCTGTAATCCCTGGATTTTGGGAGACTAAGACAGGAGTATTATTTGAGCCAAAAAGTTTGAGACCAACCTAGGCAGCATCTGGAGATTCCCTCTCTACAAAAATTGTAAAAAATATCCAGGCATGGTGGTGTGTACCTGTGGTCCCAGCTGTTTGGGAGATTGAGGGGAGGATTACTTGACTCTGGGAGTTTGAGGCTGAAGTGAGGCATAATTGTGCCACTGCACTTCAGCTTGAGTGACAGAGTGAGACCCTGTCTCAAAAAGAAGCTGTAGGCCGGGCGCGGTGGCTCAAGCCTGTAATCCCAGCACTTTGGGAGGCCGAGACGGGCGGATCACGAGGTCAGGAGATCGAGACCATCCTGGCTAACATGGTGAAACCCCGTCTCTACTAAAAAATACAAAAAACTAGCCGGGCGACATGGCGGGCGCCTGTAGTCCCAGCTGCTTGGGAGGCTGAGGCAGGAGAATGGCGTAAACCCAGGAGGCGGAGCTTGCAGTGAGCTGAGACCCGGCCACTGCACTCCAGCCTGGGCGGCAGAGCGAGACTCCGTCTCAAAAAAAAAAAAAAAAAAAAAAAAGAAGCTGTAAATTTCAGTCGTGTTAAATATATTCACATTGTTATGCAAAAGACTTGTAGAAATTTTACATCTTGTAAACTAAAACTCAGTATCCATTTAAGTAACAAGAACCCATTTTACCCTCTCCCCAGCCCTTGACAAACACCCTTCCACTTTCTGTTTAAAGTGTGACTACTTAAGATATCTCATGTACATAGTGGAATCATATAGTTTTCATCATTTTGTTATGGGCTTATTTCACATGACATAATATTTTCAAAGTTTATCTTAAAATGTGACAAGATTTCTTTGATAATATTTGATTTAATTATAATATTTGATAATCTTTGATTTCTGTGATAATATTTCATTGAATGTATATGTTACATTTTTGATGTGTTTATAAATTAAGAGACACCTGGGTTGCTTCTGCCTTTTGGCTTTTGTGAATACGGATACAATAAACATGGATGTTCAAATATGTCCCAGGTCCTGTGTTGGATATTTTGGAAATATATTCATAAGTGGGATTGCTCTATTTGATGATGATTCCATTTTTAATTATTTAAGAAGCATTTATAACATTTTAAAATAATGGCTGCATCCTTGTTTTCTACCAACAATCAACACAGGTTTTATTTTCATTGCATCATCAACAGATTTGGTGTTTTAAAAAAATGTAGAGTGGCCATTATAATGAGTGTGAGGCAATTTTGTTTTTTCATTTTATTGATTGATTGATTGGTTGATTGATTGTGATGGAGTCTCACTGTTGTCACCCAGGCTGGAGTACAGTGGCACAGTGGCTCACTGCAACCTCCGCCTCCCGGATTCCAGCAATTCTCCTGCCTTAGCCTCCTGAGTAGCTGAGATTACAGGCGTCCACCATCATGCCTGACTAATTTTTGTATTTTTAGTAGAAACGGCGTTTTCACCATGTTGGCCAGGCTGGTCTTGAACTCCTGACCTCAGGTGATCCACCTGACTTGGTCTCCCAAAGTGCTGGGATTACAGTCGTGAGGCAAGCACCTGGCCTCATTTTTATTCTTATGTGTTTCTCTGCAAATCATTAATTTTGCTTTTCTTTTCAAATTTTTTTTTTCCCATTTGGGTATATTTTTTGACGAAAATTATTTTTTCATTTCTTTTTTTTTCTTTTTTTTGAGACGAAGTCTTACTCTGTCGCCCAGACTGGAGTGCAGTGGCGTGATCTCGGCTCACTGCAAACTCTGCCTCTTGGGTTTAAGCGATTCTCCTGCCTCAGCTTGCCTCAGCCTCCCCTGTAGCTGGGATTATAGGTGCCTACCACCTCGCCTGGCTGATTTTTGTATTTTTAGTAGAGAGAGGGTTTCACAATCTTGGTCAGGCTGGTCTCGAACTCCTGACCTCGTGATCCACCCACCTCGGCCTTTCAAAGTGCTGGCATTACCTGAGTGAGCTACCATGCCCGGCCTTACTTTTTCATTTCTAAATAAAGTTATTCAACTTTATTGTTCAGTTTTAAGAGTTCATATATTTTGAATATTAACTATCACTTGTGATTTCCATATATTTTCACCCATTTCCTAGAAGACATTTTCAGTCTATTGAATTTTTTTTTAATGTGCAGAAATTCTGAAGTATAGTGTAGTTAAATATTTCTGTTCTTTCCTTTGTTGCATATGCATTTAATGTCATGTCTTAGGAAATGATGCCAAGACCCACGTCAAGTTTTTTTTTCTGAGAGATTGGCTAGTTTTTCGTTTTTTCTTTTTATGTCTAAGCATTTTATTTGAAATACTTTTTGGCCAGGCACAGTGGCTCACACCTATAATCCCAGCACTTTGGGAGACTGAGGCGGGTGAATCACTTGAGGTCAGGAGTTGGAGACCAGCCTGGCCAATATGGGGAAATCCCATCTCTACTAAAAATAGAAATATTAGCCCAGCGTTCTAGTGCACACCTGTAGTCCCAGCTACTCGGGAGGCTGAGGCATGAGAATTGTTTGAACTTGGAAGTTGGAAGTTGCAATGAGCTGAGATCGTGCCCCTGCACTCCAGCCTTGGTGACAGAATGAGACTCCTACTCAAAAAAAAAAAAAATATATATATATATATATAGGCTGGGCACGGTGGCACACGCCTGTAATCCCAGCTTGTTGGGAGGCCAAGGTGGGCGGGTTACATGAGGGTCAGGAGGTCGAGACCAGCATGGCCAATATACAGTGAAACCCCCTCTCTACTAAAAAATACAAAACTTAGCTGGACGTGGTGGCACGTGCCTGTAGTTCCACCTACTTGGGAAGCTGAGACAGGAGAACCACTTGAATCTGGGAGGTGGAGATTTCAGTGAGCCGAGATCACGTCACTGCACTTCAGCCTGGGCAATAGAGTGAGACTCCATTGCTCAAAAAATCAATCAATCAATCACTCAAATCAAATAGGGCCGGGCACGGTGGCTCATATTTGTAATCCCAGCACTTTGGGAGGCCGAGGCGGGCAGATCATGAGGTCAGGAGTTCGAGACCAGTCTGACCAACATGGTAAGACCCTATGTCTACTGAAAATGCAAAAATTAGCTGGGCATGGTGGTGGGCGCCTGTAATCCTAGCTACTCAGGAGGCTGAGTCAGGAGAATCACTTGAACCTGGGAGGCGGAGGTTGCAATGAGTCGAGATCACGCCATTGCACTCCAGCCTGGGTGACAGAGCAAGACTCGGTCTCAAAAAAAAAAAAAAAAAACAAATATTTTTTTATATATGGTTCAAGGAAATGATTCAACTTTATTTTATCAGTGTTACCCAGTTTATGGCATTATTTTTTGAAAAGATTATCTCTTCTCTGTTGTGTGCTCATGGCAACTTTGTGGAAGATCATGTAATCATGTACAGAAGCCTTCATTTCTGGGCTCTCCACTATTTTTTTCATCTGTTTATCTGCCTTTGTGTCAGTACCATACTGTTTTTGTTATTTTAGTTTTTTTTTTTTTTTGAGACGGAGTCTAGCTCTGTTACCAGGCTGGAGTGCAGTGGTGTGATCTCAGCTAACTGCATCTCTGCCTCCTGGGTTCAAGTGCTTATCCTGCCTCAGGCTCCTAAGTGGCTGGGATTACAGACATGCACTGCCACGCCCAGCTAATTTTTGTATTCTTAGTAGAGACGGGATTTCACCACGTTGGCCAGGATGGTCTTGATCTCCTGACCTCATGATCCACCCACCTCAGCCTCCCAAAGTGCTGGGCTTACAGGCATGAGCCACCACACCTGGCCTATTTTAGCTTTTAATATGTTTTAAAATTTGGAAGTATAATGCCGCTTTGTTCTTTTTCCTGGATGTTTGGCTGGTTATAGTTCATAATCAAATTTTAAAATTTTAGACAAGATTTCTTTTTTTTTTTTGAGACGGAGTTTCGCTCTTCTTGCCCAGGCTGGGGTGTAATGGTGCTATCTCGGCTCACTGCAACCTCTGCCTCCCGGGTTCAAGCAATTCTCCTGCCTCAGCCTCCCGAGTAGCTGGGATTACAGGCATGTGCCACCACGTCTGGCTGATTTTGTATGTTTAGTAGAGACTGGGTTTCTCCGTGTTGGTCAGGCTGGTCTCGAACTCCCGACCTCAGGTGATCTGCCCACTTCAGCCTCCCAAAATGCTGGAATTATAGGTGTAAGCCACCGTGCCTTGCCATACATGAGATTTCTGTAATGAAATTGTACTACTGGAATTTTTAAAGAGCTTATATTGAATTTGTTTACCACTGTAGTTTGTATTGACATCTTAACAAAATTAATTTTATTGACCATTGAACAAAAGTATGTTGGAGAGTGTCTTTTATTTTTATTTTTATTTTTTTTTAGAGACAGGGTTTTCCTATGTTATCCATGCTAGTTTTGAACCTCTGAGCTCAAGCAATCTTCCTGCCCAGCCTTCCTAAATGCTAGTATTGGAGGCATGAGCCACTGCACTCAACCCGTGTGTTTTATTTTTAGATATTCTTGGATTTGCCAGTTTTACTTTTGCTTTAGATTTCTAGTTTTATTCAGGTTTGGTCAGAAAACACACAGTGTATGATTTTGGTCTTCTTATTTATTGTTTTGAGACAGGATCATATTTGTCACCCATGCTAGAGTACACTGACATAAATTTGACTCACTGCAACCTCAGCCTCCTTGTCTGAAGTGATCTTTCCACCTCAGCCTCCTGTATAGCTGAGACTACAGACTTGCACTACCATGCCTCACTAATTTTTTGATTATTTGTAGTAACGGGTCTCACTAGACGGGGTCTCACTATGTTACTCAGGCTGGTGTCAATCTTCTGATCCCAAGTGATCCACCTTCATCTTCCAAATTGTTGGGATTGTAGGTACCAACCACACATCCAGCTGGTATTTAATAAGACTTGTTATGTGTCCTAACAGAATACATCAGGTGCAAATAAGAACATTGTGTTGCTTCTTGCTTTTAACTGAAAAGTTTTATACCTATCTGTTAAGCCTAGTTGGTCTATGGTATGGTTTGGATGTCTATGTCCTGCAAACGTCATTCTGCAATGTAATCCTCAATGTTAGGTGTGAAACCTGGTGGGAGGTGTTTGGGTCATGGGGACAATTCTTCATGAATGCCTTCATACCATCCTGGTCATGAGAAAGCTTTCACTCCATTAATTCAAATGAGAGCTGGTTCATTTAAAGAAACTGACTCCTTCACCTCACGCTTGCCGTCTCTTGCCATGTGATATGTTCAGTTACTGTTTGTCTTCCACCATGATTGTAAGTTTCCTGGGACCCTCACTGGAAGCAGATGCTGTTACACCCTTTTTGTACGGTCTGCTGAGCTATGAGCTAAATAAACCTTCTTTCTTTATAAGTTACACACTCAGGTATTCCTCTTTATGCAAAAAAGCTAACAACAGTCTATAATGTCTGTTTTCTGTTTTCTTATTGATCTTTTATCTGAATTTTCTGTTTATTATTGCAAATGACGTCTTGATCTCTACAATTGTGTTGCTATGTATTTCTTGCTTCACCTTTGCCAAAATTTGCTTTATATATTTTGGAACCCTCATGTTAAATATACATACACATACACATATAAATAGATATGATAGTTATAGATTCCTGGTAAATTGACCCATTTGACCATTATATAATATCGTGTTTGTCCTATGCTAGTACTTTACTTAAAATATATTGTATCCAATATAATAATTACCACCTCACCCAATTGTGGTTACTACTTGCATGGAATACAGACTTTTTCCATTCTGTTACTTTCAACCTATTTGACTCAATGCTAAATCGAGTCTCTTATAGACAGCAAATTGTATGCTTTTTAAGTTAAGCCACTAAGCCATCTTATTTTTTTCTTTTTATAAATGTATTTATTTTTGAGATAAAGTCTCACTCTGTCAACCAGGCTGGTTTGCAGTGGCATGATTACGACTCACTGCAGCCTCAACTTCCTAAACTCAGATGATCTCATTTCAGCTTCTTGAGTAGCTGGGTTGCAAATATTTGCCATCCCAAGCCCAGATAGTTTTTTGTACCTTTTTCTGTAGAGACAGTTTTTTGCCCTGTTGTCTAGGTTGATCTCAAACTCCTGAGTTAAAGTGATCAGATTCCTCAGCCTCCAAAAGTTCTGAGATTATATTTTTTAAATAAGTAGTTTAATTAATTTATATTTAAAATGACTGCTTAAAGATATAAAGTTACTATTACCAGTTTCATTTTTTAAAATTTAATTTAATGGGCCGGGCGAGGTGGCTCACGCCTGTAATTCCAGCACTTTGGGAGGCCGAGATGGGCAGATCACAGGGTCAGGAGATTGAGACCATCCTGGCTAACACGGTGAAACCCCATCTCCACTAAAAAATACAAAAAATTAGCCAGGCGTGGTAGCGGGCGCCTGTAGTCCTAGCTACTCGGGAGGCTGAGGCAGGAGAATGGCATGAACCCAGGAGGCAGAGCTTGCAGTGAGCCGAGATCGCGCCACTGCACTCCAGTCTGGGTGACAGAGCGAGACTCCGTCTCAAAAAAGATAAAATAAAATAAAATAAAATTTAATATGATTTTATTTCAGTATACATGTGCCAGATGTGCAAGTTTGTTACATAAGTAAACGTGTGCCGTATTGGTTTGCTGCACCTATTAGCCCCTCACCTCAGTGATAAGCCCTGCCTACATTAGCTATTTATCCTGATGCTCTCCCATCCCTGCAACAGACCCCAGTGTGTGTTGTTTCCCTCCATGTGTCCATGTATTCTTATTGTTCAGCTTCCACTTATAAGTGAGAACATGTGGTGTTTGGTTTTCTGTTCATGTGTCAGTTTGCTGAAAATAATGGCTTCCAGCTCCATCTCTGTCTTTGCAAAGTACATGATCTTGTTCCTTTTTATGACTGCATAGTAGTCTATGGTGCATATGTACCACATCTTCTTTATCCAGTCTGTTACAGATGGGCATTTGGGTTGATGCCATGTCTTTGCTATTGTGAATTGTGCTGCAATGAAGTTACACTTCCATGTATCTTTATAATAGAATGATTTATATTCCTTTGGTATATACTCAGTATAATGGAATTGTTGGATCCAATAATATATCTGGTTCTGGGTCTTTGAGGAATTGCCATACTGGCTTTCACAATGGCTGAACTAATTTACATTCCCACTGAAAGTGTAAAAGCATTTCTATTTTTCCATGGCCTCACCAACATCTGTTGTTTCTTGACTTTTTAGTAATCACCATTCTGACTGGCGTGAAATGGTATCTCACTGTAGTTTTGATTTGCATTTCTTTTTTTTTTTTTTTTTGAGACGGAGTCTCGCTCTGTCGCCCAGGCTGGAGTGCAGTGGCCGGATCTCAGCTCACTGCAAGCTCCGCCTCCCGGGTTTACGCCATTCTCCTGCCTCAGCCTCCCCAGTAGCTGGGACTACAGGCGCCCGCCATCTCGCCCGGCTAGTTTTTGTATTTTTAGTAGAGACGGGGTTTCACCGTGTTAGCCAGGATGGTCTCGATCTCCTGACCTCGTGATCCGCCCGTCTCGGCCTCCCAAAGTGCTGGGATTACAGGCTTGAGCCACTGCGCCCGGCCCCAGCACCATTTATTAAAAGGGAATCCTTTTCTCATTGCTTGTTTTTGTCAGGTTTTTCAAAGATTAGATGGTTGTAGATAATGCAGTCTTATTTCTGAGTTCTCTACTCTGTTCCATTGGTCTACGTGTCTGTTTTTATTGTTAGTTTGTTTTTTGAGACGGAGTCTCGCTCTGTCACCCAGGCTGGCATGCAGTGGTGTGATCTCGGCTCACTGCAAGCTCCGCCTCCCGGGTTCACGCCATTCTCCTGCCTCAGCCTCCCGAGTAGCTGGGACTACAGGCACCCGCCACCATGCCCGGCTAATTTTTTGTATTTTCTTTAGTAGAGACGGGTTTCACCATGTTAGCCAGGATGGTCTTGATCTCCTGACCTTGTGGTCCACCCACCTCAGCCTCCCAAAGTGCTGGGATTACAGGCGTGAGCCACCGCACCCGGCCTGTGTGTCTGTTTTTATACCAGTACCAGGCAACTTTGGTTACTATAGCCTTGTAGAGTAGTTTGAAGTTGGATATCATGATGCCTCCAGCTTTGTTCTTTTTGCTTAGGATTCTCTTGGCTATAAGGGGTCTTTTGGGGTTTCATATGAATTTTAAAATAGTTTTTTTTCTAATTCTGTGAGGAATGTCAGTGGTAGTTTAGTCAGAATAGCATGGAATCTATAAATTACTTCGAGCAGTATGGCCATTTTTACAATATTGATTCTTTCTGTCTTTTTCATTTGTTTGTGTCCTCTGTGGTTTTCTTGTGCGGTGCTTTGTAGTTCTCCTTGAAGAGGTATATCACTTCCCTTGTTAGCTGTATTCCTTGGTACTTTATTCTCTTTGTAGCAATTGTGAATGGGAGTTTATTCATGATTTGGCTCTCTGCTTTTGTTGGTGTATTGGAATGCTTGTGATTTTTGCACATTGATTTTGTATCCTGAGGCTTTGCTGAAGTTGCTTATTAGGTGAAGAAGATTTTGGGAAGAGAGAATGGGGCTTTCTAGATCCAGGATCATGTCATCTGCAAATATGTCATCTGTAAGCTTCTGCAGACAGAAAGTTTGACTTCCTGTTTGAATACCGCTTATTTATTTCTCTTGCCTGATTTCCCTGGCCAGAAACTTCCAATACTATGTTAAATAGGAGTGGTGAGAGGGCATCCTTGTCTAGTGCTAGTTTTCAAGGGGAATGCTTCCAGTTTTTGCTCTTTTAGTATGATATTGGCTGTAGGTTTGTCATAGATAGTTCATATTATTTTGAGGAATGTTCCATGAATACCTCGTTTATTGAGAGTTTTTAACATGAAGGGATGTTGAATTTGATCGAAGGCCTTTTCTGCGTCTATTGAGATAATCATGTGGTTTTTGTCTTTAAATCTGTTTATGTGATGAATTATGTTTATCGATTTTTGTATGTTGAACCAGCCTTGCATCCCGGGAATAAAGCTGACTTGATTGTGGTGGATAAGCTTTTTGATGTGTTGCTGGATTCAGTTTGCAAGTATTTTATTGAGAATTTTTGTACTGATGTTTATCAGGGATATTGGCTTGAAGGCTTTTTTGTTTGTTTTCTTCTGTTTCTTTGTTATATATCTGCCAGGTCTTGATATCAGGATGATGCTGGTCTCATAGAATGAGTTAAGGAGAGGCCCCTCCTTTTCTGTCATTTGGAATAGTTTCAGAAGAAATGGTACCAGATCCTCTTTGTACCTCTGGTAGAATTCAGCTATAAATTCATCTGGTCCTGGACTTTTTATGGTTGGTAGGCTATTGACTATTTGTTACCACATCTATTTGAGAACTTGTTATTGGTCTATTCAGGGATTCAATTTCTTCCTGTTCAGACTTGAAAGGATGGATGTGTCCAGGAATTTATCCATTTCTTCTAGGTTTTCCAGTTTTTGTGCATAGAGGTGTTTATAGTATTTTCTGAAGGTTGTTTTTATTTCTACGGGGTCAGTGGTGATATCCCCTTTATCATTTTTTATTGTCTATTTCATTCATCTCTATTTTCTTTATTAGTCTAGCTAGCATCTATTTTATTAATTTTGTCAAAAAAAATCTCCTGGATTCATTGATTTTTTTTTTTTTTTAAGGGTTTTTTGTGTCTCTGTGTCCTTCATTTCCAGTCTGAATCTGGTTATTTCTTGTCTTCTGCTAGCTTTAAGGTTTGTTTGCTCTTGGTTTTCTCGTTCTTTTAGTTGTGATATTAGGGTGTCCATTTGAGGTCTTTCTGGCTTTTTCATTTGTGTATTTAGTGCTATAAATTTCCCCATCAACACTGCTTTAGCTGTGTGCCAGAGATTCTGGTACATTGTCTCTTCATTCTCATTGGTTTCAAATAATTTTTTGATTTCTGATTTTTTTTTTTTTTTGAGACAGAGTTCTTCTCTTGTCACCCGGGCTGTAGTGCAGTGGCGCGATCTCGGCTCACTGCAACCTCTGCCACCCAGGTTCAAGTGAGTCTCCTGCCTCAGCCTCCTGAGTAGCTGGGATTACAGGCACCCACCACCACGCCTGGCTAATATTTTGTATTTTTAGCAGAGATGGTATGTTTCACCATGTTTGCCAGGCTGGTCTCGAATCCTGACCTCTAGTGATCCACCCACCTTGGCCTCTAACTGAGACCATCCTGGCCAACATGATGAAACCCCATCTCTACTAAAAATACAAAAAATTAGCCGGGTGTGGTGATGCGTGCCTGTAGTTTCAGCTACTGGGGTGGCTGAGGCAGGAGAATCACTTGAAGCCAGGAGGCAGAGATTGCAGCGAGCCAAGATTGCACTACCACACTCCAGCCTGGTGACAGAGCGAGACTCCGTTTAAAAAAAAAAGTGCTGGGATTACAGGTATGAGCCATCACACGCCTGGTGAGTTTCTTATTCTTTAGTTTTAATTTGATTTCATTGCAGTCTGAGAGAAGGTTATGATATCAGTTCTTTTGCATTTGCTGAAAAGTGTTTCACTTCCACTTATGTTATCAATTTTTTTCTTTTCTTTCTTTTTTTTTTTTTTCTTGAGAGTCTCACTCTGTTGCCCAGGCTGGAGTGTGATAGCACGATCTCAGCTCACTGCAACCTCCACCTCCCGGGTTCAAGCCATTCTCCTGTCTCAGCCTCTTGAGTAGCTGGGATTACAGGCGCATGCTGCCACTCCTGGCTAATTTTTTGTATTTTTAGTAGAGATGGGGTTTCACCATGTTCCCCAGGCTGGACTTGAACTCCTGAGCTCAGGCAATCCACCCACCTTGGCCTCCCAAAGTGCTAGGATTACGAGGTGAGCCACCGTGCCCAGCCGTGTGATCAATTTTAGAGTAAGTGCCATGTGGAACTTTGAAGAATGTGCATTGTGTTGTTTGTGGCTGAGTTCAAGGCTTATTACTTTTCTGTCTCAATGATCTCACTGTGTCTAATATTAACGGAGGGGCATTAAAGGGCATTAAAGTCTCTCACTATTATTATGTGGAAGTCTAAGTCTCTTTATAGTTCTCTAAGAATGTGTTTTATGAATCCGGGTGCTCCTTGAATTGATCTTTTTACCATTATGTAATGCACTTTGTCTTTCTTGACCTTTGTTGGTTTAAAATTTGTTTTGTCAGAAACTATGATCGCAGGCTGGGTGTGGTGGCTCACGCCTGTAATCCCAGCACTTTGGGAGGCCAAGGCAGGCAGATCGTGAGGTCAGAAGATCGAGACCATCCTGGCTAACACAGTGAAACCCTGTCTCTACTAACAATACAAAAAATTACCTGAGAGTGGTGACGGGCACCTCTAGTCCCAGGTACTCAGGAGGCTGAGGCAGGAGATGGTATGAAACCAGGAGGCGGAACTTGCAGTGAGCTGAGATCGCACCACTGCACTCCAACCTGGGCAACAGAGTGAGGCACCACCTCAAAAATAAAAAAGGAACTATGATTGCAACCCCTGCTTTTTTTTCTGCTTTTATGTGCTTTGTCAATTTTCCTCCATTCCTTTACTTTGAGCCTACACTTGTCTTTTTATGTGAAATGGGTCTCTTGAATATAGCACACAAGTGGGTCATGACTCTATCCAGCTTGCCCTTCTGTGTCTTTCCATTGAGGCATTCAACCTATTAGATTTAAAGCTAATCTTGTTATGTGTGATTTTGATTCTATCCAAGTGGTGCTAGCTGCTTATTTTGCAGAGTCATTGATGTAGTTGTTTTATAGCATCGTTCATCTTTGTACTTCACTGTGTTTTTGCAGTGGCTGGTAATGGTTTTTCTCTTCCCATATTTATTGCTTCTTTCATAGCTCTATCTAGTAAGGCAGGCCTGGTGGTCATGTATTCCTTCAGCATTTGCTTCTCTGAAAAGAATTTTATTTTTCTCCGCTTTTGAAGACTTAGTAATGTTATTTTATTGTTTTATTTGATTCTTGTATCTTTGTTCCTCATTTTCTCTTTTTCTTTGTGTCTTTTTTATACTTACCTTGATATACTTTTACTTCTTTCTTATTTTGTTTTATGTATCTATGCAGATATATTCTTGATGGTATATTGGGAATTATATAAAACCTCTGAAAGCTACAACAGTGTATTTTAATCTGGTAAAAAATGAACTTCAGCTGGATTCATAAATTTTTTCTTATTATATCTGCCCTCAAATTTGTCATTTATGGCCGGGCGCGGTGGCTCAAGCCTGTAATCCCAGCACTTTGGGAGGCCGAGACGGGCGGATCACGAGGTCAGGAGATCGAGACCATCCTGGCTAACACGGTGAAACCCTGTCTCTACTAAAAAAAAATACAAAAAACTAGCCGGGCGAGATGGCGGGTGCCTGTAGTCCCAGCTACTTGGAGGCTGAGGCAGGAGAATGGCGTAAACCTGGGAGGCGGAGCTTGCAGTGAGCTGAGATCCGGCCACTGCACTCCAGCCTGGGCGACAGAGCGAGACTCCGTCTCAAAAAAAAAAAAAAAAAAAAATTTGTCATTTATGTTGCTAATCATATATTTTGTTGTATATTCATTAACAAATGTTTATAATTATTTCTATTCTTTTACCTTTCAAATTTTAGAGAATAAATAAAAATGTTTTTGTGCCATATTATTATAATGCTAAGAAATTCCATTTTTGTGTATGTGCATTTTTTCCCCAGAAAATAATGTATTTTATATGATATAATTATTTATAAAATTATTTTGTTTAATCATATTATTTTCAGTAGAAGCAACTGCTTTCAGCATATTTTATGTTTAGGGCATATGAAGTGCCAATGTATTTTTTCAGAATTTGGTTGTTTTTGAAAGTTTTTTTCTTTTTATTTGGCAGGACTGTTATTATTCTGACTTGATAGCTATTTTTTTTTTAGGACTTTGACTATATCACACAGTTTCCTTCTGGCCTGCAAAGGTTTTGTTGACAGTTCACTGACTATATTATAAGACTATGCTTGTAAATGACACAGCATTTTTATCTTGCAGCTCCATTCTCTTCTTGTCTATGGCTTTTGAAATTGTGCTTATATATGTGTTTGTTATAAATATCTTTGTGTGTATCCTAATTGTTTGTTGAGCTTCTTCATTTTGACATTTTTTCTTTCAGAATTTTTGAGTTATATTTTCTTTTGATATA
This sequence comes from Trachypithecus francoisi, assembly GCF_009764315.1. Classification (NCBI taxonomy): domain Eukaryota; kingdom Metazoa; phylum Chordata; class Mammalia; order Primates; family Cercopithecidae; genus Trachypithecus; species Trachypithecus francoisi. The sequence continues at coordinate 54,673,742 of NW_022681457.1, forward strand.
TTTTACCTTTTACAATTTGTTTTTTTGGATATTTTGAATATTTTTTTCTTATCCTCAGTTTTTTCTGATTTTCTATAGTTCTCTGTATTCCTAATTTACTCATTGAGTATTCAATTTATTTTTGATTTCTAAAATTAATATATACTTTTTTGTTTCTTTCTGACAATTTGATATTGTTGATAGAACCATTTTGCCCTATTTTGTATTCATTGTAATCTTTGATTAAAATTTGGGCATTGGCCGGGCGCGGTGGCTCAAGCCTGTAATCCCAGCACTTTGGGAGGCCGAGACGGGCGGATCAGGAGGTCAGGAGATCGAGACCATCCTGGCTAACACGGTGAAACCCCGTCTCTACTAAAAATACAAAAACTAGCTGGGCGAGGTGGCGGGCGCCTGTAGTCCCAGCTACTCGGGAGGCTGAGGCAGGAGAATGGCGTAAACCCGGGAGGCGGAGCTTGCAGTGAGCTGAGATCCGGCCACTGCACTCCAGTCCGGGAGACAGAGCGAGACTCCGCCTCAAAAAAAAAAAAAATAAAATAAAATAAAATTTGGGCATTAAAGCTACCTGACACAATTTTTATCATGTAGCTTTCTCCTAGCATAGTCTGAAAACAGTTATCTCGTTTAGAGATCCTGGGAGATTCTCAAACATGTTCTTAGAATGTATCTTGTCTAAAATTTTGTGTTTACATTTTAGTTAAAGGAGTTTATTTCTGCTTCATCTTCATCAGTAACCATTTGTTATATCTGTTTTCTGTCTGTTGTACTGCAGTCTCTCTGCTGCTGTAACATTTACTGTTGGTCTCAGCAGACCCAAACTGTAATTCTAAAATATATCACCATTTTTTTCAGCACTTTATGTTATGAGAGACCAGTTTCTGGAAAGGCCCCAGGAGCAAGTAGTGTAGATGTATGTGCCAGTATTGTATTTGTTTATTAAAAAATAAACCAGGCCGGGCGCGGTGGCTCAAGCCTGTAATCCCAGCACTTTGGGAGGCCGAGACGGGGGGATCACGAGGTCAGGAGATCGAGACCATCCTGGCTAACACGGTGAAACCCCGTCTCTACTAAAAAATACAAAAAACTAGCCGGGCGAGGTGGCGGGTGCCTGTAGTCCCAGCTACTCGGGAGGCTGAGGCAGGAGAATGGCGTGAACCCGGGAGGCGGAGCTTGCAGTGAGCTGAGATCCGGCCACTGCACTCCAACGCGGGCCACAGAGCGAGACTCCGTCTCAAAAAATAAATAAATAAATAAATAAATAAACCAAGAGTTAGCAATTTACGTGGAAAGGCACTATGTTATATTGGGGAGTAGGAAGAACTGTGTTGGGTAAATGTAACAGACTTTTCTTTTTCTTCTGTGTCTTTGCATTCCTGTGTACTCACCTGTGTACTCACCTGGGGAAATTTACACAGTTATTTATAAGTTTTCCTCATGCATTTTGGTCAGTATGTTTTTATTATATTTATATGTCTATGAAGGATTTAGGGCCTGTGGTATTTTATTATGGCATCTTGCTTATGTAGTTTGTATAATATAGGTTAGATTTGTAAAGTATGTTTATCAGAGTCTAGTAAATTGAATAATTTGTTGTTTTTGTTTATTTCAGCTATGTGTTCTTATTTTACCAAAGACCTTTGGCCAGAGCAAGACATAAAAGATTCTTTTCAACAAGTGATACTGAGAAGGTACAGAAAATGTGAACATGAGAATTTACAGTTAAGAAAAGGCTCCACAAGTGTGGATGAGTGTAAGGTGCACAAAGAAGGTTATAATGAACTAAACCAGTGTTTGACAACTACTCAGAGCAAAATATTTCAATGTGATAAATATGTGAAAGTCTTTCATGAAAATTTAAATTCAAATAGACATAAGACAAGACATACTGGAAAGAAACCTTTCAAATGTAAAAAATGTGACAAATCATTTTGCATGCTTTTACACCTAAGTCAACATAAAAGAATTCATATTAGAGAGAATTCTTACCAATGCGAAGAATGTGACAAAGTCTTTACGCGGTTCTCAACCCTTACTAGACACAAGATAATTCATACTGGAGAGAAACCCTACAAATGTGAAGAATGTGGCAAAGCTTTTAAGCACTCTTCAACCCTTACTACACATAAGATGATTCATAGTGGAGAGAAACCCTATAGATGTGAAGAATGTGGCAAAGCGTTCTGCCATTCCTCACACCTTACTACACATAAGATAATTCATACTGGAGAGAAGCCCTACAAATGTGAAGAATGTGGTAAAGCTTTTAACCAATCCTCAAACCTTAGTAAACATAAGATAATTCATACTGGAGAGAAACTCCACAAATGTGAAGAATGTGGCAAAGCTTTTAACCGATCCTCAAACCTTACTACACATAAGAGAATTCACACTGGAGAGAAACCCTACAAATGTGAAGAATGTGGCAAAGCTTTTAGCCGATCCTCAAACCTTACTAAACATAACATAATTCATATTGGAAAGAAATCTTACAAACGTGGAGAATGTGGTAAAACCTTTAACCAGTCCTCAACTCTTACTAAACATAAGAAAATTCAGCAGGACGTGGTGGCTCACACCTGTAATCCCAGCACATTGAGAAGACGAGGCGAGCAGATTGCAAGGTCAGGAGTTCAAGACCAGCCTGGCACATGGCAAAACCCTGTCTCTACTAAAAATACAAAAATTTGCTGGGTGTGGTGGCGGGCACCTGTAATCCCAGCTACTCAGGAGGCAGAAGCAGGAGAATCATTTGAAGCTAGGAGGCACAGGTTGCAGTGAGCCAAGATCGTGCCATTCTACTCCAGCCTGGGCCACAAGGCAAGACTCTGTCTCAAAAGAAAAAAAAAAAGGAAAATTCATCCTGGAAAGAAACCTCATAACTGTGAAGAATATGGCAATGCTTTCAACCAGTCCTTGAATCTTATTAAAGAAAATAATTCATACTGGAGAGAAACTCTACAAATGTGAAGAATGTTGCAAAGCCTTTAACCAGTCCTCAAACTCTTACTAAGCATTAAAAAAATGCATACTGTACAGAAACCCTATGAGGGTGAAAAACATGGCAAAGCCTTTGACAAGCTTTCAGTTCTTAACAGACATAAGATAATTTATACTGGAAAGAAATTCTACAAACAAGACAGATGTGGCAGTGCTTTTGACAACACCTCAAACTTTTCTAACCATAAAAGAAATTATGCTGGTGAGAAATCTTAGAAATCTGAAGAATGAGACAAAGCCTTTAAATGGTTGTCACATTTGATTGTAGGTAAGATAATTCATACTAGAGAAAACAACTACATGTGTGAACAGTGTGGCAAAACTTAACCAATGCTCACACCTTATTGCACAGGAAAGCATTTATACTTGAGATGAATTATACAGACATAAAGACTGAAAAAGCCATTAATATATGTTCATGTCTTAACACCAGAGAGTTCATACTTAATAAAATCATTATATGTACAATTACTGTCAAAAGATGTTTCAGAAAATACAAGCTTTTGACTAGGCACGGTGGCTCAGGCCTGTAATCCCAACACTGGTAGGCCAAGGCAGGTGGATCATGAGGTCAGGAGTTTGAGACCAGCCTATCCAAGATGCTGAAACCCCATCTCTACTAAAAATATAACAATTAGCCGGGCATGGTTGTGGTGCCTGTAATCCTAGCTACTCAGGAGGCTGAGGCAGGGGAATCACTTGAACTCAGGGAGGGAGAGGTTGCAGTGAGCTGAGATTATACCACTGCACTCTAGCCTGGGCCACAGAGCAAGACAACATCAATTAAAAAAAAGAAAAGAAAAGAAAATATAAACTTTTACAGTGAAGAGTATTTATTTTGAAGATGAACATTACAAATATAAAGAGGGTTGTAGTGCCTTTATTTGTTTCATAGATCTTATTGTAGACGTTTTTTGTAGAGGAAAAACTCTGAAGCAGTTTCTCACACTTTGTTCAGTGTCAGGGAATTTATGTTGAAGAAAAATCGTGCAAATGTGCAGTAAATTTGGAAAAACACTTTATCAAAAACTACAGCTTGGAAAACGAGAGTCCATGACTGGGCGTGGTGGCTCACGCCTGTAATCCCAGCACTTTGGGAGGTCAAGGCAGGCGGATCACGAGGTCAGGAGATCAAGATCATCCTGGCTAAAATGGTGAAACCCCGTCTCTACCAAAAAATAAAAAAATTAACTGGGTGTGGTGGCAGGCACCTGTAGTCCCAGCTACTCGGGAGGCTGAGGCAGGAGAATGGTGTAAACCGGGGAGGCAGAGCTTGCAGTGAGCCGAGATCGCACCACTGCACTCCAGCCTGGGCAAAAGAGCGGGACTCTGTCTCAAAAAAAAAACCAGAATAAATTCATCACGTCGATTCTAAATAACATTAAACATGTTTTATTAAACATCGTGATTTTAATTTTTAAAAGATGAGATTTTGTCACTTCTGTCAAAATATCTACCTTGGAAAAGAAAATAGGATGCAGGGAAACATCAAGTGGCAATTGTTGCTACATAGCTAGAAGGCTACATATGTTTCAGTTATTAGACAACCATTTCAGTACTCTGTGGCTTTTAAAAAGATTGCTGCGCCTTTATTGGGACATAAATCTTAACAATATATACAATTTGACAACTTGAAATTTATTGATATTATGAGCTGTTTAACTGACAAAGTTTTACTTTGACATTTGAATAAAACATCTAATATGCAATTTGCTTAACACATAACTTTGCATATCAACTGCTATAATATAAACTTTTATTGTAACAATGGGAATATAAGATATAAAGATATTTTTACAAGTAGAAGTGAACCAATGAATCCTTTAAGATGAAATGTGAAATCCTGGCAGGGAGGGGAAAAGAACAGAACATATTAACAGAATGCCCTAAGATGGTCTGGGAATACTTACCCCAAATCAATATTTCATCAAGCAGATCACATAACAAAGCTACCAATGTTATTAAGCACTGAACTAAGGTATGTAAATAGAGAGTAAAAATTTGTAATACGCACACACACAAAAAGAGTTCATACTAGAATATGTTTTTGCAGATGCAGTAATAGTAAAAAATATTTAATCCATAATTAAGTCTGTGTAAATATCAGAGAATTTGCAGTAGAAATACATAAGGCACTGTCAGATATACTAAATCAGAGGGCTGAGTATAGAAAATTAAAGTTGGTAGAAAAATTATTTGTATATAACTTTAAGAGGATCAGAAGGTTTTTTGCAGTTACAATTCAAAGCATACTTTTTCTTGAAAAATATTACAGATTTTTTGAAAAGTGAATAGTGATGTCATTCAACTCTGAAATAGTTTCCTGCTGTGTGAAAGCATGGGATCAATTGTTGCTGTATCAAAGATAGAGATTCTTTTTTTGTTTTGTTCTGTTTTTTGAGATGGAGTTTCTCTCTTTCACCCAGACTAGAGTGCAGTGGTGTGATCTTGGCTCACTGCAACATTTGACTTCCAGTTTCAAGCGATTCTCCTGCCTCAGCCTCCCGAGTAGCTGAGATTACAGGTGCACACCACCACGCCCAGCTAATTTTTGTATTTTTAGTAGAGACAGGATTTCATCGTGTTGGCCAGGCTGGTCCAGAACTCCAGACCTCGTGATCCACCCACCTCGGCCTCCCGAGGTGCTGGGATTACAGGTGTGAGCCACTGCTCCTGACAAGAGATTCTTTTTTATTAGGCGGGCATTGTTTGTGATCTTTTCTATTGAAAAGTAAAGACATTAGAATGTAAGATGCATAATGAAAATATAAGTGGAGAGGCTGTTTGGAGTTAACTTATAATATTGAGTGATGCATGAGTTTGGTGCTCAGAGTAATTCTGCATTATGAAAAAACGTTTAATTTTATTTAAAATTGAATTTAGTAGTATATTATCATACTAATTGTACTTTTATATGATAAGATGCAGTACATTTTTTTAAATTTTAGATTGTGTGAAGTTAATAGTTTACCTTAACATTTTTAACATGTTAAATACTACTGTGCATTCAATGAAGCATTGTTACACCACAAACTTTACCCTCTTCCACCTTACTCAAGGGTATAGGTAAAAGATGTAACAATATGCTATTTAGTAACATGATGGATTAACATCTCTAGTAATTTTTTTTTTGCCAATGGCTTTAAAATGCAAATAATATTGTTTCTGTAGGTTAAATTTTTATTTTGTTTTTAATCATTTAAATTTATTTTAATTTTGGTGGGTACATGAGTATATATGCACTATATGGCATATTTTAATACAAGAATACAATATATTATAATATCAGGGTTAAGTGAGGCATCCTTCACCTGTAGCATTTCTCCTTTGTTTTACAAAGAATCCAATTCTACACTTTTTTTTATTTTTTATTTTTATTTTTATTTATTTATTTATTTTTTTGAGACAGCATCTCGCTCTGTTGTCCTGGCTGGAGTGCAGTGGTGCGATCTCAGCCCGCTGCAACCTCCGCCTCCCGGGTTCACACCATTCTCCTGCCTCAGCCTCCCAAGCAGCTGGGACTACAGGCACCCACCACCATATCTGGCTGTTTTTTTGTATTTTTAGTAGAGATGGGGGTTTCACTGTGTTAGCCAGGATGGTCTTGATCTCCTGACCTTGTGATCCACCCGCCTCAGCCTCCCAAAGTGCTGGGATTACAGTCGTGAGCCACTGCGGCCAGCCACTTTTTAAAAATTTTAAAATATACAGTTAAATTGTTATTTACCATAGGGTTATTTTTATGGTTGTAATAAAAATTATATATGAGCAAAAATAGAATTCATTTCTAAACTCTTAATATTTTTTCAAATTTGCTATATATTTTTCTTTGAACATGTGGCCTGTCTGCCTGCAAACACACAGACTTTTTGATTCACATAGAGTTAAATATATATTAGTCTAAAGACAAACTTTAGATGTAAGAAAATTATGGAATAAGTATGTGTGTGTGAGTTTGTAACTATTTTCAGAAGAAAAGAACAATATGGTAACAAAAATCACTTTAATAAGGTGACTACTATAAAACTAAAAACCTAAAAAATACCAAAAGCAAATGTATACTTTGTGCTTTGTATTGAATTTATTACTATACAATCCATGACTTACAGTTCTGAATCTTTTCATGCAAACTCTGTATATACTTGCCTGATACTCATGCTAGACCCATACTTTGTTTCTTACTTTTTGTTTGTTTGTTTGTTTTATAGTTTAGGAAGTATTCATTATATGAGCTGGTCTGTGATTATAAGAATTTTATGAAATTTAGTGCACACAAAATAATTTTTAGATGTAATTCCAAAAGTAGTATATTAAGTTACATTTTACTTAGAGCACTTGATTTTGTTCTTTTAAGGAGAGAACAATAAGTTTTGAGTTTTCTTTAGTGATTGTTCCTTTCACTTTTTATAATTGACATAACTATATTTATTGAGTCAATTTGTTCAGGTAAGTACTAGGTACGCTTCATAAGTCATGAGGATTTTATATATATATATATATGTGGCAAACATATATTACAGTTCTTACTGTGTAATCAGTGTTCCATAATAATTCATAAATATCCCTGCTGGAGTTAGTTTGTAATTTCAACTCAGATGAAAAATATCAATGATGAAGAGATAAGATTGATTCTTCATATGGAGTGGACATTTTTTCCAGACTATAAAACAGTTTTGCTGAATTTATAGAGAAATTCTGGCCGAGGCAGATGGATCACCTGAGGTCAGGAGTTTCAGACCAACCTCGTGAAACCTGGTCTCTAGGAAAACTACAAAAATTAGCTGAGCGTGGTAGCATCCACCTGTAGCCCAGCTACTCAGGAGGCTTAGGCAGGAGAATTGCTTGAACCCGGGAGGCGAAGGTTGTGGTGTGCCAAGATTGTACCATTGCACTACAGCCTGGGTGACAGAGCAAGACTCCTCAGAAAAAAAAAAAGAAATTCTGCTTATTTTCTACTTCAGATATGTTCTCTTATATATTTTCCAGCTATATGCATCACAGCTCTTCTGAATGATAGCTACAGTTTTCTCACTGTTCTCTTCACCCCGTTTGATTTCACATGATACTTTCTAGATTTGGATGAGAAAATTCTATTTTTAGTGTGCTCAAAAATGGATTTTAACTGGAGAGTTTGCTTATCAATATAACTTTCAGATTAGTTAATTAAGATCAAAGGCAGCCAGGTGTGGTGGCTCACTCCTGTAATCCCAGCACTTTGGGAGGCCCAGGCAAGTGGATCACTTGAGGTCAGGAGTTCGAGACCAGCCTGATCAACATGGTGAAACCTCGTGTCCACTGCAAATACAAAATTAGCCGCATGTTGTGGCTTATGCCTGTAATCCCAGCTACCTGGGAGGCTGAGGCAGGAGAATCACTTGAACCCAGGAGGCGGAGGTTGCAGTGAGCCGAAATCGCGCCATTGCACTCCAGCCTGGACAAGAGCAAAACTACATCTCAAAAAAAAAAAGATAAAAGATAAAAGGCACACCCTGTCCATAGGTTAGCGGATTAAATTAGCATTGGTTTTCTTTATTTTTAAAAGAAAAATCTTATTAGATTCTTATACAAAGTGTGGCAAACATAAAACTTGCTTTAAAATATGGAAATTAAATTTTTAAGAGAGTTAATGGTAAGAAATTAATGTTTTTGTTTGTTTGTTTGTTTTTGTTTTTGTTTTTTGAGATGGAGTCTCGCTCTGTCTCCCAGGCTGGAGTGCAGTGGTGTGATCTCAGCTCACTGCAAGCTCTGCCTCCAGGGTTCACACCATTCTCCCGCCTCAGCCTCCCGAGTAGCTGGGACTACAGGCACTTGCCACCACGCCCGTCTAATTTTTTGTATTTTTAGTAGAGACAGGGTTTCACTGTGTTAGCCAGGATGATCTCGATCTCCTGACCTTGTGATCCTCCTGCCTCGACCTCCCAAAGTGCTGGGATTACGGGTGTGAGCCACCGTGCCCAGCCACAAATTTAATTTTCTATGATATAATTATAGCACAATTTACATTTCCATGCAGAATCTTTTAAGTGTGGTGTTAAAGGTTGCAAAATAATGAAATGACCTCTGAATTTAAAATTTAGAAAAATATATCTTTTCCATATTGATTTTACAATTTGAAGAAAAATTTCTCTTATTTTTATATTTATATATTTTTATATAATGTGATTGTTTTATTTTATATATATATATAGTGGGAGAAGTTTAGTCTACAGTTTTTATTTTTAATCACCAAGCTATAGCCAACTGCTGGGTCATTTTCTCTGAAAAAACATTTGGAGATCATGACAGCTTTTGGATTAAAACATTCTCTGTTATTTTGCATGCAAACTAGTTTACTGTGCTCACAGAGTGGCCAGTCATGGGACCATAAGCAACACCTGCCCCTTTAGTGTCTTTCATACCATTACCATCAGCACCAGAAACTCCAGGTGCCCCAAGCTTAAAGTAAAAATCCTAAAGTACATAAGCTTCTCCCATGCAATGTGCTGGATCCAGAACATGCTGTTAAATATCAGAGTTCCTATGGTTGTGACTGACAAATGACAATGATAGCCCCAAAGTACATATTTTTGATACTGTTTAGCCAAGATTATCACAAAGACACAGATAGTATTTGACACATTCTTATTCTTCTATAACGTTTTAAAAATATTTTCTCTTGACAGATAAAATGTGTACTTTTTCTGTAAAACATAATATTTTGAACATGCTGTTAAATATCAGAGTTTCTATGATTATGACTAAAAAATTAAATGACAATAGTCCCCAAACTATGCGTTTTTATACTATTTAGCCAATATAATCACAAAGACACAGTATTTGACACATTGTTATTCTTTTATAATATTTTCAAAATATTTCCTTTTAACTTGACAGATAAAATGTGTACTTTTTCTGTAGAACATAATATTTTGAAGTATATATACATTGTTACTGTTTCTAGGTAATTAATTACCTCATATAGTTAACATTTTTGTGGTGAGACCAGGTGACATTGTCTTATCAGTTTTCAAAAATCCAAATACATTATGAACTATAGTCACCATGTGGTACAATAAATCTCTTGTACCTATTTCTCCTATTTGACTATAATTATGTATTATTTGACAGACATTTTTCCAACCCTCCATTTCTTCTAAATACCTTGGCATCTGATGGTCACCATTTTACTCTACTCTCTACATCAATGGGATTAAGTTTTTTGGAATCCATGTGTAGGTGAAATCATGAAATACTAATCTTTCTGTGCCTGGCCTATCCGAACTAATATAATGTCCTCCAGCTGAATCCATGTGGTTTAAAATAATATAGTCTTTTTTCTTTTTTTCTTTTTTTTTAGGCCAGGTGTGGTAGCTCACACCTGTAATCTCAACGCTGTGGGAAGCCAGGGAGGTGGATTGCTTGAGCCCAGGAGTTTGAGACCAGCCTGGTCAACATGGAAAAACCCCATCTCTACTAAAAAAACAAAACAAAACAGCTGGGCATGGTAGTGCACGCCCGTAATCCCAGCTACTCCAGAGGCTGAGGCATGAGAATCCCTTGAGCCAGGGATGTAGAGGTTGCAGTGAACTGAGATCGTGCCACTCCACTCCAGTCTAGGTAGCAGAGTGAGATTCGGTCTCAAGAGAAAAAAAAGGAATTTTTTTATTTAAATAATAATTAGTATTCCATTGTATATATCTACCACATAGTCTTCATTTACTCATTAGATGTTGAACTGTTTATTCTATATTGTGGCTATTGTGAAAAGTGCTGCAAACAACAGAACAGCAAATGTTTCTTCATTCTGATTTTATTTGTTTTTGGATACATATCCTGTAGCGCAATTGCTTTTATGACATGGTAGTTTAAGTTTTTTGAGAAATCTCTATTTTGTTTTTCATAATCGCTGTCTTCGTTTACATTTCAAACCAACAGTGTGCAGCGCTTCCGTTTTCTTCACATCTTTACCAACACTTTTTCTTTTTAATAAGAGTCATTCTAACGGATGAATTGACATCTCCTAGTTTTGTTTTTTCTTTTTTGGCTTGCCTTTTTGTGACAATTGACATTGAGCATTTTTAAATATATCTGTTGGCCATTATTATGTATTTTTTTTTGAAAAATACTTAGCTACTTATTTTTAATAGTTACTTATTTTTGTTGTATTGTCATTTGAGTTTTTGTATATTTTTGATATTAACCCCTTGTCACACATATAATTTGCACATATTTTCTCCCTTGTTTTAGTTGTCGCATTCTGTTGATTGTATCAGATTCTGTGCAGCAGCTTTTTAGTTTGAAGTGATCTGACTGACTTGTTCTTCCTTTTCTGTCCTGGGATACTTAGGTTAAATTAAAAAACTTGCTGCCCAGACCAATGTTATGGGGCTTTCATTCTATTTTTTGGTAGTTTTTAAGAGTTTTAGGCCTTACATTTAAGTGACTAATTTATTTTGAGTTTATTTTTATGTATGATATGAGATGAGGGTCTCACTTTTCTTTCTCTGCAGATGGATATAAAGTTTTCTAAACATCATTTATTGAAGATACTGTTATTTCCCTTAAAAAAAGTCACCTGTATTTAAAATCAGTTAGCTGTAAATACATGGATATATTTCTGCTCACTGGCCTATATCTCTGTTTTTATTCAAGTACCATACTATTTTGGTTACCATAGCTTTGTAGTGTTTTTCAAAGTCAGGTAGAGTGATACCTTAATTTCTTTTGTCTTGATTGTTTTGGCTATTCAGGGTCCTTTTTGGTACCACATGAAGTTTAGATATACTTTTTTAAAATGTCTGGCTGGTCACCGTGGCTCATGCCTGTAATCCCAGCACTTTGGGAGGCTGAGGCAGGCAGATCACAAGGTCAGGAGATGGAGACCACCCCGGCTAACACAGTGAAACCCTATCTCTACTAAAAAAATTAGCTGGGTGTGGTGGTGGGCACCTGTAGTCCCAGCTACTCGGGAGGCTGAGGCAGGAGAATGGTGTGAACCTGGGAGGCAGAGCTTGTAGTGAGCCAAGATCGCACCAGTGTACTCCAGCCTGGATGACAAAGTGAGACTCCATCTCAAAAAAATAAATAAAAATTAAAATGTCTGTGAAGTATGTCACTGATATTTTGATAGAGGTTGCCTTGTATCTGTAGATCATTTTGTGTAATAGAAATATTAATAATGTCAGTTCATGAATGAGTAATATTATTCCATTGATGTATTACTTAATTTGTATAATGTTCTTTAGAGTAAAATATAAAGTGTTTCAACTTTTTGGTTAAATTTATTTCAAACTGTAGTTAGGTAGGTGGAATTTTTTTGAATTTCATTTTGAGATAGTTACTAATGTATAGAAGTGCTATGACTTTTTGATGGTGCTTTTGTATTTTGAAAGTTTAATAAATTTTGTTTGTTTTTGTTTTTGTTGTTTCAGATAGAGTCTCGGTCTGTACCTAGGCTGGAGTGCAGTGGCATGATCTCGGCTCACTGCAACCTCTGCTGCCTGAGTTCAAACAATTCTCCTGCCTCCACCTTCCAAGTAGCTGAGACTACAGGCACCTGCCACTACACCTGGCTAATTTTTGTATTTTTGTAGGGCCATGGTTTCACTCTGATGGCCAGGCTGGTCTTGAACTCCTGACCTTGTGATCCGCCCGCCTCGGCATCCCAAAGTGCTGGGATTACAGACGTGAGCCACTGTGCCTGGCCTGTTTATTATTTTTAATATTTACTAATGTCTTAGGCTTTTGTATACTTCAAACTATGTATAGGGATAAAATAAAATTATACAGGAGTAATTTAACTTCCTTTTCTCCAACCTGGATGCCTTTGATTTTATTCTCTAATTTCTTTCTCTTGGATATTTAGTATTATGTTTAGAAAGACTGACTAGAGTGGACATTCTTACCTTGTTCTAGCTCTTAGAGTAAAATCTTACAACATATCCCTGTTTAGTATGGTGTTAGCATTTTTTGGTTATATGTGCCATTTATTGGTTGAAGTGCATTTGTTCTATGCCTAATTTTTTCAGAGATTTATCATAAGGGAATGTTAAATTTTGTCAAACTTCTATTGTGCATCTATTTTTTCTTTTTTGCACTCTGCATCTATTTAAATATTAGAGATGTGAAATCACTAATTCTACATACATACAAAAAATGAGAGACTTTGAACATCTCTATGCCTGCAAACTAGAAAATTTGGAGAAAATAGATAAACTCCTGGATACACACAACTTTTAAGGATTGAACCAGGAAGAAACCGAATTCTTGAATAGGGCAAAAATGTACAAAATATATAATAAAATTAGTAATAAAAAACCTACCAAAATCACAGCCAAATTTTACCATATATACAACGATGAGCTGGTACTAATTCTACTGAATGTATTCCAAAATATCAACATGGAATTCCACCTTAACTCATTATATAAACTCATATCATCTTGATACCAAAATCTAGTGAAGACATAACAACAAAAAAACTACAGGCCAATGTTTTTGGTGAACATTGAAACAAAAATCCTCCATGAAATACTAGCAAGCTTAGTTCACAGGCAAATCAAAAAGTTACGTTGCCACAAACGTGAGCATCATATCACATATGTAAGGATGTTTCATCATATACAAGTCAATACGTGTAATTCACCATGTAATTAAAAGCAAAAAGTTACATGATCAACACAGATCAACAAAATAGATGCAGTAAAAGCATTCAAGAAAATCCAATATTCATTCATGAAAATATTCTCAAAAAAGTAGACATTAATGAAACATACCTCAAAAAAATAAGAGCCATCTATGACAAGTCCTCAGCTAACATACTGAACAGGCAAAAACTGCATGCACCCCGTCTCTACTAAAAATACAAAAAACTAGCCGGGTAAAAAAAAAAAAAAAAAAAAAAAAAAAAAAAAAAAAAACTGCATGCATTTCTCATTAGAATAAAAATAAGACTTCGCTCTAAACAATCCTATTCAACATAGTTCTGGAAGGCCTAGTCAGAGCAATCTAACAAAATGAAGAAATAAATGGCATCCAAATAGGAAAAGAAGTCAAACTATTCACTCATGATATAGTTCTTTATGTAGAAAACTTTAAAAAGATTTTACCAAAAGACTCCTAAGCTTAAAAATGACTTCAGCAAAGTCTCAGGATTCAAAATTGATTGATATACACAAATGAATAGCATTTCTTCCAAAAATCAAGAACAGTTTTCTTTAGCCATAAACAAAAAATAATATACCTAGAAATACATTAAACCAGGAAGGTAGGCTGGGCGCCTGTAATCTCAGCAGTTGGAGGCTGAGGTGGGTGGATCATGAGGTCAGGAGTTCGAGACCAACCTGGCCAGCATAGTGAAACCCCGTCTCTACTAAAAATACAAAAAAATTACCAGGCATAGTGGCACGTGCCTGTAGTCCGAGCTACTCAGGAGCCTGAGGCAGGAGAATCGCTTTAACCCTGGAGGCAGAGGTTGCAGTGAGCCAAGACCATGCCATTGCACTCCAGCTTGGGTGACAGAGTCAGACTCCGTCTAAAAAACAAACCAGGGAGATAAAATATCTACAAGAACAACTACAAAACTTTACTGAAAGTAATCAGAAATAGTGCAAATGAAAAAGCATTCTATGTTCATGGATTTGAAGAATGAATATAAATGTCTATTCTGCCTAGAGCAGCCTACAAATTGTTATTGTTATCAAACTGTCAATTACATTTTTTTTTTTTTCCTGCGAGTCAGTCTCGCCTAGGTTGGAGTGCAGTGGTGTGATCTTGGCTCACTGCAACCTCCACCTCCCAGATTCAAGTGATTCTCCTACCTCAGCCTCCCGAGTAGCTGGGATTACAGGCGCCCACCACCACACCTGGCTAGTTTTTGTATTTTTGTTAGAGGTGGGGTTTTGCTACATTGGCCAGGCTGCTCTTGAACTGCCCTTAAGTAATCCGCCCGCCTTGGGTTCCCAAAGTGCTGGGATTACAGGCATGAGCCACCATGCTGGGCTCAACCACATATTATTTCTGGTAACAAAGCACAGCAACATGATTTCTTGAATTTTGCCTGGATCCTAATTCATAAAAGAAAGGTGAATACCATTAAAAGATGTTTAATACACTTCCACCAGAAACAAGAGGCAAGGCAGGCCATAGGGTGCCTCACAAAGGCTGTCATGCAAGGGCGGGAAACCAAACTTCCAGGGAACTGGGACTATTTCTTTATGAACATGATGGTTGGAAGCAAAAACGTGGGGCATTTCCCTGTTGAATACAAAGTAAAATAATGCATGTTGGTGTCAGCAGTTGGGAATAATGTAACATTTGCAGGCTCATAAGAGCTGCCTGAAAAAAGCATGTAAACAATAGTGATTCCTCCTATGGCCTGTGATTCAGCAGGTTTATGGAGCAGTTAAGAATCGCAGATGTCAATGGTCAACACAGAATCGAAAGACATGTTTAATACAAATTATCATTAGTGGAAATACTGAATTGCTTCGTTTCTGCAATTTCTGCTGCTGCTTAAGATGCTTTTCATGAATCAAATCTGCTTTAAAATTTGATACCTGATAACTGATCTCTGTGGGTTTTGAATTGGCTGACTTAACCCAAATGCCAGCTCTTGCCATCTGACTACCATTAAAAGGAACTGAAGTGGTCAACAGTTTCACTTCCAATTTTGTGTGTGTGTGTGTGAGTTTGTGGGAATTTTGTGGTGGCAGCTGTGGGAAAAAGCGATCTGTCATCAGAGCTCCTTTCCTCTGGGTTTTCATTCTCTCTCACCCTGGGAGGAGACCTGGAATCACAGGACAATTTGAAATGTGACAACCTGTGTACAGGAGAGCAGAGCCTGCCATTTCCAAACACCCAGAGTTTTATTCCGGGCCAAGCCTCTGTGATATCCTTCTGTCACCAAATCAGTAGACTTTGTTGAATACCAAGCAGTTCTGTAACACCAACTCAGTGTCTAACATTTGAATTCTAACACTACCCAGAGTCAGCACAGACGTGGTTCAGGTCTCAGTCCCACAACATTGTCCTCTTTGCAGATGCCAGTCACAAACCCCATAGGCCCATCCATGTGCCAAGCTACTGTTTAAAAATTGTTCAATGATCTGATCAATCTACTCACAGAACTCAGAAAAACACTGTAGTTATGTTTACCAATTTATTATAAAATATACAACTGAGGAAAAGTCAAACGGAAGAAATGTATAGGACAAAAAAAGAGGTGGAAAGATGAAACTCATAGATAACCCTGATAAATAGCTGTGATTACTAAAATTCTTCATCTTTTGTGTTCTCCAGGAACAGTTTATAGAAAGAAATATCCCTCCTATTATGACTTAGACAGTGCTCTCTTTTTTTATGTATTACATAGCCAGACATAGACTCTGTCAGAGGTACACAGCCTCCATTTTGAATAGGGGCTGAGTAAAATAAGGCTGAGCCCTACTGGGCTGCATTTCCAGATGGTTAGGCATTCTGAGTCACAAGAAGAAATTGGAAGTCAGCACAAGATAAAGGTCATAAAGACCTGGCTGATGAAACAGCTTGCAGTAAAGAAGCGGGATAAAAACCACCAAAATCAAGATGGTGATGAGACTGCCTCTGGTCATCCTCACTGCTATACTCCCATCAGTGTCATAATAGTTTACAAATGCCCTGGCAACATCAGGAAGTTACACCATAAAGGTCTAAAAAGGAGAGGCATAAATAATCCACCTTTTATCTAGAATATAATTCAGAAATAACCAAGGCCGGTTGCGGTGGCTCACACCTGTAATCCCAGCACTTTGGGAGGCCGAGGCGGGTGGATCATGAGGACAGGAGTTCGAAACCAGCCTGGCCAACATGGTGAAACCCGGTCTCTACTAAAGATAGAAAAAATTAGGTGGACGTGGTGGCATGTGTTTGTAATTTCAGCTACTTGGAAGGCTGGGGCAGGAGAATTGCTTCAACTCAGGAGGTGGAGGTTGCAGTGAGCCGAGATTGTGCCATTGCACTCCAGCCTGGGTGACAGGGTGAGAGACCCCATTTCAAAAAAAAAAAGAAAAGAAAAGAAAGAAATAACCATAAAAATCTGCAACCAGCCTACAGGGAAGGCCATGCCTTTTTTTTTTTTTTTTTTTTAAGACGGAGTGTCGCTCTGTCGCCCAGGCTGGAGTGCAGTGGTGCGATCTTGGCTCACTGCAAGTTCTGCCTCCCGGGTTCACGCCATTCTCCTACCTCAACCTCCCCAGCGGCTGGGACTACAGGCACACACACCACACCCGGCTAATTTTTTGTATTTTTAGTAGAGATGGGGTTTCACCATGTTAGCCAGGATGGTCTCGATCTCCTGACCTTGTGATCTGCCCTCCTCAGCATCCAAAAGGGCTGGGATTACAGGTGTGAGCCACCACGCCCGGCCAGCCATTTCTTTTACTTCTTTACTTTCTTGTTTTTTGTTTTTGTTTTTGTTTTTGTGAGATGTAGTCTCATTCTGTTTTCCAGGCCAGAGTGCAGTGGTACAGTCTTGACTCATTGCAACCTCCGCCCCCCGGGTTCAAGCAATTCTCCTGCCTTAGCCTCCTGAGTAGCCAGGATTACAGAAGCGTGCCACCACGCCTGGCTGATTTTTGTATTTTCAGTAGAGACAGGGTTTCACCATGTTGGTCAGGCTGGTCTCGAACTCCTGACCTTGTAATCCACCCATTTCAGCCTCCCAAAATTCTGGGACTACAGGCATGAGGCACACCGCACTCGGCCTTCTTTACTTTCTTTTCCTTTTTTTTTTTTTTTTTTTTTAGACGGAGTCTCGCTCTGTCGCCCAGCCTGGAGTGCAGTGGCTGGATCTCAGCTCACTGCAAGCTCCGCCTCCCGGGTTCATGCCATTCTCCTGCCTCAGCCTCCCGAGTAGCTGGGACTACAGGCGCCCGCCACCTCGCCCGGCTAGTTTTTTTGTATTTTTTAGTAGAGACGGGGTTTCACCGTGTTAGCCGGGATGGTCTCGATCTCCTGACCTCGTGATCCGCCCGTCTCGGCCTCCCAAAGTGCTGGGATTACAGGCTTGAGCCACCGCGCCCGGCCTCCTTTTTTTTTTTGAGACAAAGTCTCACTCTGTTGCCTAGGTGATGTGCATTGGCGCGTTCTGGGTTCACTGCAAGCTCGGCCTCCCCAGTTCATGCCATTCTCCTGCCTCAGCCTCCCGAGTAGCTGGGACTACAGGTGCCCGGCACCACGCCCGGCTAATTTTTTGTGTTTTTAGTAGAGACTGGGTTTTACTGTGTTAGCCAGGATGGTCCCTATCTCCTGACCTCGTAATCTGCCCACTTTGGCCTCCCCAAGTGTTAGGATTACAGGTGTGAGCCACTGCACCAGGCTCCTTCTTTACTTTTTTTTTTTTTTTTTTTTTTGAGACGGAGTCTCGCTCTGTCGCCCGGGCTGGAGTGCAGTGGCTGGATCTCAGCTCACTGCAAGCTCCGCCTTCCGGGTTCACGCCATTCTCCTGCCTCAGCCTCCCGAGTAGCTGGGACTATAGGCGCCCGCCACGTTGCCCGGCTAGTTTTCTGTATTTTTTAGTAGAGACGGGGTTTCACAGTGTTAGCCAGGATGGTCTCGATCTCCTGACCTCGTGATCCGCCCGTCTCGGCCTCCCAAAGTGCTGGGATTACAGGCTTGAGCCACCGCGCCCGGCCTCCTTCTTTACTTTCTTAACAAATTTGCTTTCACTTTACTCTATGACTTGCCCTGAATTCTTTCTTGAGCAAGATCCCAGAACCCTCTCTTGGGGTCTGGATCAGGACTTCTTTCTGGTAACATTTTCCTGGCAACCACAAAGGGACTGTACTGAAGAGACCTCAGATCCTCCCCTCAAAAAATTATCTGTGGATACGGATTGGCTGACTTTGAGTGAATGGGATGCATATACCTGGGTAAAGGATGAGATTGGGTTACAGGCACAACTTAGGAAAGTCAGAGTCTCTCCTAGGACAGAGTGTGTTAAAGGCTCCTCCTAATACAAGGCAAGGATGCTTAACTGTACTTGGATTCGAGGGCCAACTTAGGAAGGTTACAGTCCTTCCTAAGATCTAGAAGGTTAGAGACTCAGTAAAGTCCCTCTCATCTAATAACTGATTTCACACTACAGGATGTTAATTGCTACCTTTTTGCATTAATCTGTCTTGCACTCTTTGCTAGTGGCTATGGGTGACAAAATTAGGCATCTATAGGACCATGGGACATGGGGGAGATTTTTCATCTCCAAAAGGGGAAACTTGAGAGCTGATGGGACTGTTGGAAAAGATCTTTTTGCTACCAAGAAGCAGCTGCCTGAACTTGTAAAATATATGGCAGTTGTACTCTTTGTGTAGAAATGCAGGATAAACTTACTGCATGTTTCCTTTCTCGCTCTCTTTTTTTGGTTGTTGTTGTTGTTTTTGTTTTTTGAGATGGAGTCGCCTGTCAAACATCGATCATTGCAGTAGGCACAATCTCAGCTCACTGCAACCTCTGCTTCCCGGGCTCAAGCATTTTTCCTGTCCCAGCCTCCTGAGTAGCTGGGACTACAGGTGCCTGCAACCACACCTGGCTAATTTTTCACGCCACCGCACTCCAGCCTGGGCAACAAGAGCAAAACTTCATCTCTAAAAAATAAAATAAAATAAATATAAAAGCAAAAGTATCTATTTCTTTCAGAAAATAAATGTATTATTTTATTAATTCCATTAAAAATCATGAAGTAAGCAATTAGTCATATGGAAACACTTCTAGGCAGCACCAAGTTTCATCTTATAAAATTTAGCATGAAACCCAGAAATCAAGATAACAGGATTTGGACAGAGATACTCACTGTCAAAAATTACCCTGCAAAAAAAGAAACTGATGTTTTCATGAATCTATGTAACTCACCAATTATGTACCACATTTTCTCATGAAAATGTGTTCATTTCCAACAGCAAAAATAAAATATTTTTCCTCTTCTTTTTCTTGGTAGCATTCTGAAAGCTAAGCCTTGAAATTCTGCTTGAAATCACCTAGCTACATAAAAAACACACTGAGAAAATTTGCAAACTCACTCTGGGAAAGAAAAAGGCATGGGACAATTTATTTATTTATTTATTTATTATTTATTTATTGAGATGCAGTTTCGCTCTTGTTGCCCAGGCTGGAGTGCAATGGCATGATCTCTGCTCACTGGAACCTCTCCCTCCTGGGTTCAAGTGATTCTCCAGTCTCAGCCTCCCAAGTAGCTGGGATTACAGGCACGTCACCACCATGCCCAGCTAATTTTTGTATTTTTAGTAGAGACGTGGTTTCACCATGATGGCCAGGCTGCTCTTGAACTCTTGACCTCAGGTGATCTGCCTGCCTCAGCTTCCCAAAGTACTGGGATTATAGGTGTGAGCCACCCTGCCCAGACAGGCACATGAGACATTTTTTGTTTGTTTTTTGAGACGGAGCCTCGCTCTGTCACCAGGCTGGAGTGCAATGGTGCGATCTCTGCTTGGTGCAACCTCCACCTCCCAGGTTCAAGTGATTCTCCTGACTCAGCCTCCCAAGTAGCTGGGACTAAAAGCACGTGCCACCACACCCAGCTAATTTTTGTATTTTTAGTAGAGACGGGGTTTCACCATGTTGGCCGGGATGGTGTCGATCTCTTGACCTCGTGATCCACCAGCCTTGGCTTCCCAAAGTGCTGGGATTACAAGCCTTCCCAAAGGGCGAGAATTTTTAACAAATGAAATACATGATATTAATTTTTTGAAACCCACTTATTTTATGCCCTTTGTAAATATTTTTCTACCTTTCAAGCCCTACTAATATAATGCAATTTACAGCTAAAAAACTGATCAAAATAAGTGAACAAATCTCTTCAAGGTGACAAATCCAGAAACGGCAGTGCTGGTTAAATAACAGATGTGTCTGACTCAGGTTTCAAATCAGGCCATTCAATCACTTGAGAGATTCTTCCACCCACTCCTGCTCACTTACGTGCTCAAGAACGACCCATTCAGGAGACACTGCACTATTTCTCGGTGACTGTCCCAGGTGCATTTTACTTTGCAAGTTCTTACACCATCTCACTGGAGTCAGTTTGTTGTTGTTTTTGTTGCTTGTCTTTTGGGATACTGTAGCAGGATTGATAAGGAATCAGAGAGACTGATGGGGTTGAGGAGGATATTTATTATTTAGGTGCACCAGCCCAGTCGGATTAACATCCAAAGGACTGAGCCCTGAACAAAGAGTTAAGTTACCTTTTAAGCATTTCGTGGGGTGGCAGGGGGAGATCTGTGCAGGGGGAAGCATATTACAGAAGCAAGAAACAAAGACAGTTATTCAATTAGCTGACACATGCATTACATAATTTTTTACTTTCCAGGGAAAAACATGTTTTATGGTTTGAGTTTATCTGTCTAGTGACCTTGCAGCTGCACAGCTAGAGAAACACAGCTAGGAGAGAGAATGCTGCACAGCTAGGAGAGATAATACTCGCTAGCCACGGAAAAACAGGCAGTTAATTTTTTTTTTTTTTTTTGAGACTGAGTCAAGCTCTCTCTCCCAGGCTGGAGTGCAGTGGCCGGATCTCAGCTCACTATAAGCTCCGACTCCCAGGTTTACGCCGTTCTCCTGCCTCAGCCTCCCGAGTAGCTGGGACTACAGGCGCCTGCCATGTCGCCTGGCTAGTTTTTTGTATTTTTTAGTAGAGACGGGGTTTCACCGTGTTAGCCAGGATGGTCTCGATCTCCGGACCTCGTGATCCGCCCGTCTCGGCCTCCCAAAGTGCTGGGATTACAGGCTTGAGCCACCGCGCCCGGCCAGGCAGTTAATTTTTAAAGGACTCCAGCTCTTTTTCTTTCTCGGGGGAATTAGGTTTTCTTACATACAACTGAGTTTCTGCTTACATATTCTTTAATTTCATTTAATTTCTGTTCCATTTCCCCCCTTTTGTGCTTTTTATAACAAAGGTGTTAATAGAAAGTACCACTATTTGCCACCTCTTCATGGAGCTGAGCTTTTTCTTCTACTGGCAGTGGCTGATATTTGGTTAATGCCATTAACTGCATGGTAGTGTGTCAGGTTACTATTGCCTCCATAGTTGACTGAATATTCCTAATAAACAGGGGATAAAAGGCAAGGGAGGATGAGGCAGATACCAAGAATAAGCAAGAACTCACCAACAAGGGTTTTGAATCTTCCAAAGTTTGAGAACCATCCTCCAAAAAAGGCATCCAGGGACCACCCAGACCATGTCTGAACTGGAACATGGGTCAACTTGTGCATTCGAGCTGTGATTTCCATGACAGCTCAGCCATTATTATCAATTACCAGGCAACAGTTAGTTAAATTAAATTTTCCACATATTCCCCTTCTGAGGCTGAGGTAATCTAAAGCCAGTCTATTTTGATATATAGCACTTCTTATTTGTGTTGCTTGTATTGCCAATAAATCTAGTGCCTTTGATGTTTCATTGGTTATAATTTGAAGGACTGCCTGCAACCTTATGATGCAGTTGAGCATATAGATTGGGGTGCAGTATCTCCATGACCTGTCTTGCACCCAGGTAGCTGGCCTATAATATTTAATGGTTCTTTCAGGAGGCCATTTATTATCTTTTTACTTTCCTATGTCTACATCTTTTTTGACATTTGTGTCTATTTTTGTGATTATGCTTCTTCTAGTTCTTCTTTTATTTTCATCATAAACTGGATATCCTAAGAGTTCCACTTGTTTTAGAGGAATTAGAAAGAAGGACGGCTTGATTGTTCTTAACACACATGCCCCTGTCCATTTAGCTGGCAGTTGCCAATATGCCTGTGCTCCACAGGTCCAATATAGGCCAGCGGGTGCCTTCCAAGCATTTGGAACCTCTAGCTGATGCCAAGTGTGGCTTAGAGAATCAAGAGAAAGGATTTGCATTTGACCCAGCCATCCCATTACTGGGTATATACCCAAAGGATTATAAATCATGCTGCTATAAAGACACATGCACACATATGTTTATTGCAGCACTATTCACAATAGCAAAGACTTGGAATCAACCCAAATGTCCATCAGTGACAGACTGGATTAAGAAAATGTGGCACATATACACCATGGAATACTATGCAGCCATAAAAAAGGATGAATTTGTGTCCTTTGTAGGGACATGGATGCAGCTGGAAACCATCATTCTCAGCAAACTATTGCAAGAACAGAAAACCAAACACCGCATGTTCTCACTCATAGGTGGGAATTGACCAATGTGATCACTTGGACACAGGAAGGGGAACATCACACACCGGGGCCTATTGTGTGGAGGGAGGGATAGCATTAGGAGATATACCTAATGTAAATGACGAATTAATGGGTGCAGCACACCAACATGGCACATGTGTACATATGTAACAAACCTGCACGTTGTGCACATGTACCCTAGAACTTAAAGTATAATAATAATAATAATAATAAAAAAGAGAGAAAGGGTTTGGATCTGGTAAATAGAAGTCGTTCTTGGCATTTCTCCATAGAGTTTTGTTTTTAGCCTCATCATAATACTGTTGGCCTAGGCAGGCTGTTTCTCCTACTGCCTCTGTGAAAGCCTTTCCCCATTAGGTGATACAGTACTTTCCAATTATGGAGGTTTTTCACAACCAAACACTAACTGAGGCTGTTGATTCACTGGCAGGGTTAAGCAAAGTGAAGTTATCTTGTGGCATTAATTTCTTTGCCTTCCATGGCCACTGGTCCCCCATATTAGTTCCTCCACATACACAGCATGAGGAAATTTCTAAACTGCCAGCTATGTTTTCACCTAGTTGAGCAAATAAGTTTTTTGTTGATGGGGGAAGCTCAGGCACTGTCTGATGAAAATGCTTATAGAGGCTGGGCGCAGTGGCTCAAGCCTGTAATCCCAGCACTTTGGGAGGCCGAGACGGGCGGATCACGAGGTCAGGAGATCAAAATCATCCTGGCTAACACGGGGAAACCCCGTGTCTACTAAAACATACGAAAAACTAGCCGGGCGAGGTGGCAGGAGCCTGTAGTCCCAGCTACTCGGGAGGTTGAGGCAGGAGAATGGCGTGAACCCGGGAGGTGGAGCTTGCAGTGAGCCGAGATCGCGCCACTGCACTCCAGGCTGGGTGACAGAGCAAGACTCCGTCTCAAAAAAAAAAAAAAAAAAAAAAGCTTATAGAATGACTTACGAACTCGGAATTGTGGGGTTGGAAGCATTTGAGTCCTTCTAGTCTTTTTGACAATTGGTAGTGGAACTCCAAGGCCTGCTCCTTGTCTATCAACTCATAATAGTGCTGTCCGTCCTGTAGACCAAAAAGGTAGCTCTGGCTTTAAGATAGTAAAATTTAATGGATTGCATGTCCTTGTCTTATAATCTGGTTTTTGGGATTATGAACATAAGTGGCATGGCAGGCATCAAAGTACAAGGAAATAGGCCCTTTATAGGAGGGAGGGGCTTTTTTGGTTCAAGCTATAAGCTCTCCTTTTTTTCTCTCTCTGATTTAATATGTACTTTAAACCAGAATTCATAGGGTAAGAGCATAGGGTCATAACACACATCTAGCTGATTATTTCTTGGGTCACAGACTGAATAGGTGGTCTGGTTGTATGTGCAGGTTCCTAACTTCGTTTCTGAGCATTTATAGTAGGTATGGTCCAGTAGAGTTGTAATTATGGTATTCCTTACTCAGGTAGTGTCTACACAGTGTGGGCATTTTTTTAGAGACTTCTCCCCTTTTAGTATAGAATTATAGCTAGGCTTATGAATTGTATCTACATTTACTTATCTGGAGATGGTCCTTTTAGCTTTGGCTGTGCGTAGACTAGTCAGCTTCCAGGATGTGACTACAGTAGAGCTTGCAGGATCCTCAAGCTTCAGTCATACATAGATGACCAGCCTCCGGTGTGGTCAGATCAGGACAGTTGTCCTTCTTACTGGTGGTTGGGTTTTGCTGTAGGACTATTCAGGTGGGGTGATCTGGCTAATCCACTGGTCATCATCAGGAGTCACTGCTGCTGCTAGTTTCAGCCTACTATGGTGAATCCAAGGTGTGACACCTGCAAATTTAACAGCAGTGGGAGTGGACATTATTACAATATGGGGCCTATCCTCTATGAGTCTTAGAGTGGTTGGTTTCAATTTTTTTTAACCTAAACAAAGTCCTTACGTTCAAAAGGGTGTACTGGGTCTGTTAGACTTATAGGCATTTTTTTTATGGGTGTACTGGGTCTGTTAGACTTATAGGCATTTTTTTTGCATGGCCATATTTAAACCCTGCATTTGCCTTCTCAAAGTTAGTTTTCCTAGTTTATAGAGATTCCCTTTAATCTGACTTATGATGGGGGGTGGCCAGCTGAACAAAATTATAGAGTGAATACCCAGTTTGTTGGGTGGGAGTGCACCTGACTCAGAAGAGAACCATGGGCAAGACCTGATCCTACCTTTGATGAGTTTCTTGACAAAATTTCCTCAGCAGGTGTTTGAGAGTCTGGTTTATGCACTCCACTTTACCTGAGCTCTGCAGCCTGTAGGCTGTATGTAATTTACACTTTATTTTTAATAGTTGAGTTAAGCCCTGAACTATTTCAGCCACAAATGTTGGTCCATTGTCTGACCTTAGAGTTAGAGGCAGTCCAAATCTGGGAATAATGTCTTTTAACAACACTTTGGTCACCTCTAGTGCCTTCTCTGTCTGGGTAAGGAAGGACTTGACTTATCCTGAAAAGGTGCAAATGAACACCAACATGTATTGATAACCCCCCTATCAGGGGAAATTCAGCCCGCAGTATTTCAATGTGGGTCCT
Source organism: Trachypithecus francoisi (assembly GCF_009764315.1). Lineage (NCBI taxonomy): Eukaryota > Metazoa > Chordata > Mammalia > Primates > Cercopithecidae > Trachypithecus > Trachypithecus francoisi. The sequence goes on from NW_022681457.1 coordinate 54,699,491, forward strand.
TTTCTACTTTCCCTAAGTGTCATCCACTCTGAGAAATAAATGGAAAGAGTACAAAAGAGAGAAATTTTAAAGCTGGGTGTCCGGGGGAGACATCACATGTTGGCAGGTTCTGTGATGCCCCCTGAGCTGTAAAACCAGAAAGTTTTTATTAGCAATTATCAAAGGGGAGGGAATGTACGAGTACGGTGTGGGTCACAGAGATCACATGCCTCAAGGGCAACAAAAGATCACAAGGCAGAAGGTCAGAGAGAGATCACAAGGTCAGGGCAAAACTAGAATTGCTAATGAAGGTCCATGTCCTGCTGGGCACACATTGTCATTGATAAACACCTTAACAGGGTTCAAGAGCACAGAACTGGTCTGACTAGAATTTGCCAGGCTGGAATTTTCTAATCCTAGCAAGCCTGGGGGCGCTGTAGGAGACTAGGGCATGTTTCATTCCTATCTTCATCTGCATAAGGCAGACACTCCCAGGGCGGCCATTTTAAAGGCCACCCTCGGGAATGCATTCTTTTCCCAGGGCTGTTAATTATTAATATTCTTTACTGAGGAAAGAATTCAGTGATATTTATTTTACCTGTTTTTGGTAATAAGAGAAATATGGCTCTGTCCTGCCTAGCCCACAGGCAGCCAGACTTTAAGGTTATCTCCCTTGTTCCCTGAAAATCACTGTTATCCTGTTCTTAAGGTGCCCAGATTTCATATTGTTCGAACACACATGCTTCACAAACAATTTGTGCAGATAAAGCAGTCATTACAGGGTCCTGAGGCAACATACATCCTCAGCTTACAAAGATGATGGGATTAAGAAATTGAAGTAAAGACAGGCCTAGGAAATTATGAGAGTATCGATTGGGGAAGTGCTAAATGTCCATGAAATATTCACAACTTATGTTCTTCTGCCATGGTTTCAGCCAGTCCCTCCGTTTGAGATCCCTGACTTCCGGCAACACCTCCCTCTTGGTGCAATTCGTTAAAGATCATAAACAGTTTTTCACAGGGCATGGCTCCTGTTTCCTGAACTCCTGGGGGCTGAGCAGGTCCTTGTTTTGGATTATTCTGGGCACAGGATAGACACTGTTCACAAACTGCATGGGTGATGGCAGAGAGCGATGGCACATAGAAATGTCAACCTATCAAAGTCTCTAGGGTCGTCCTTCTAATGTGTGTTCCTTGATGGGTCTACTTCACAAACCTTGGACTATTGTCTCTGGGGTGGCTAGCCTCCCATCAGAGAATAGCCACCTTGCATCTTTAATATATTTTCCTGTTTTCTGACCAAACCAAGCCTTTTCATTTGGAGCTTAGCTTGAGATCTCCAGGAGTGGAATCTCCAGGAGGAGAGGCATAGCTAAGGCTTCTTCTTTAGAAGGTGGAGTTGTCATTGCAGCCTGCTTTGACTCTTTGTCTGCCTTTTTTTTTTTTAGCCTTTAGTGTTCTTGCTTTTTGGTGCCCCTTGCAGTGCATCAGTGCCACCTCTTTTGGGGCCCATACAACATTTAAGAGCTGTAAAATTTCTTCCTTGTATTTTATTTATTTACTTCCAGCAGTTAAAAGTGTTTTTTTCTTTGTAAATAGCCTCATGAACATGCAAAGTGGCAGATGCATATTTGGAATCTGTGTAAATATTTGTCTTTTGGTCTTTTGCTAGCCAGAGAGCTCTTGTCAGAACTATCAACTCTGCTTTCTAAGCAGTGGTTTCTGTAAACAAAGACTGCACCTCTATTACTGAGTCCAAAGTCACCACTGCATATCCAACTCAGCAGACTCCTTTTAGTATGAAACTGCTTTCATCAGCAAAATATTCAATGTCTGGGTCCCTGAGGGGCCAATGTGTTAAATCTCTCCAGCTTGAGAACACTTTATCTACCATGTCCACGCAGTAAAGAAGAGGGTCTCCTGGCACTGACTTGATGAGGAGCCAGGTAGCCAGGTTTAGGGTATTCACAGTCTCTAAAGTCAATTTATTAGTTTTTTGCACCAGTAGGGCAGTGGCAGCAAGTGTTTTTAAATAAGGCGGCCATTCAAGTGCCACAGAGTCTAATTGTCTGGATAAATATGTCACTGGGTGATGCCATGACCTTATGGTTGAGTTAGAACCCTTATGGTCTCCTTTTCACTTATGGATATATAAAAAGAAAAGCTTAGTTAGTTAGATCTGGCAGTCCTAAAGCTGGGGCCTGAGTTAAGCCTTCTTTGATTTCTTTAAAAGCCTTCTCTTGGTTGGCCTCCTAGAGGAGGGTATTTTTCTTTCCTCCTCTTTGTCACTTCACGTAATGGCTTAGCAATGAGCAAGAAATTTGGGATCTAAATGCTGCAGAACCTTGCTGCCCTTAGGAACTCTCTTATTTGATGCAGGGTGGTTGGAGTACAAAGTGCACAAACAGCCTCCTTTTGTTCACTACTAAATCATCTTTCCTCTTGGCTTACATAAAAGCTTAAATACTGGACACTTTTAGAGGAGATTTGAGCTATTTTCCCCAACGCTTTATATTCTGCCTTCCACAGCAGGTGCAGGGGGTCTTGGGTTTCTCCCGGGTGCAGTAGCCCTTGGCCAGTGATTTTTTTTATACCATAGCCTTGACCATTTCCTTTATTCTTTTGAACTTTATCCTTCCAGTGTCCTTTCCTTTTGCACTGTGAACATTAATTTCTCTTTAGCCTTGGCCAGCTTTCAAACTCCTGTCCAGAGTAGCCTTTTCCATGACTGCGTTCATGCCTGTATCCATGCCTCCTTGTAAAGCCAGCTTCTTTTCTTTTTTTTTTTTTTTTTTTTTGAGACAGAGTCTCGCTCTGCCACCCAGGCTGGAGTGCTGTGGCCAGATCTCAGCTCACTGCAAGCTCCGCCTCCCGGGTTCACGCCATTCTCCTGCCTCAGCCTCCCGAGTAGCTGGGACTACGGGCGCTCGCCACCTCGCCCGGCTAATTTTTTTGTATTTTTTAGTAGAGACGGGGTTTCACCGTGTTAGCCAGGATGGTCTCGATCTCCTGACCTCGTGATCCGCCCGTCTCGGCCTCCCAAAGTGCTGGGATTACAGGCTTGAGCCACCGCGCCCGGCCCAGCTTCTTTTCTTGTAAGGACTGCTGCTAGTAAATTCGCCTTTTTTAAGCCTCCGATCAGCCTTTTTCTTTGCCTCCAGATCTCGGTTAATGTACACTGTGGTAGTCACTTTAATAAGCTGAGTAGCATTCACACCTATGGAGCTTTTAACTTCTGCAATTTATACCTGATATCTCCTTGGGCCTGCCTTACAAATGCCATATTCACCATACACTGATTTTCAGCAGCCTCAGGGTTAAATGGAGTGTACAACCAAAATGCCTCACAAATTCTTTCATAAAACTGGCTGGTGCTTTTATCTGCACCCTGGAGAACCTCTGAGATTTTTATATTGGTTGCCTTTTTCTTTTATCATCCTTTAAGCCTTTGCAGAAGTGCTTCTCAGCACTTTTGTGGGTGCTGAAGGTGAACTGCATCATCTGGGTCCTAGTGGGGGTCCTCTTGTCTTCTTAAGAGGCATAAGCATGACTTGGGCATGGCTAGACCTGAGATGGCCTGCCTGACTTTTTGAGCCTTTCACTTTAACTTTCCAGAGCTCTGACTTCTCCTTTTCTGGTGAGACTGGGGGCATGTGTCCCTTTAGCTCCTTAAGGGCAGTTAGTTTTGGCAAAGGGGGGTAGATTGGAATGTAGGGAGGAGGGGTCTCCATTCCCTCCTGTGGTTCTTGCAAAACTGGTTTCCTCTTTCCTGAGACTTTTATTTTGTCTCCATAGCTTCTGGGGCAACTGATTTTTACTTTCACTTTTGGCTCGGCAGTGCTACAAGCCTCTGTGATTTTCCCTGTAACTCTGTAGCTTCCAGTGCAGCTGATTTCTCTTGACATGAGCTGCAAGCTTTCTACATTAAACTGCTAGGCAGAGCTGCATTCATTTAGCCATGAGTCAATATAAAGACTAGATCTGAATGCCCTGGCTGTCCTCTGACCCTAGTCACCACCTTAAAACACGACCAATGTCTTCATCCACATTGCCTTCGGCCAGCCATCTGACACTAAAAGAGGGCTATTCTAATTCACAGTATGTCCTTAACTTTTGAGCATCCAGTTTCATCCCATGATCACTTCTAAATCCTTTTTTAAAATTCTGTATCACGCACTTCAAAGGAGTTGGTTTGGATGCTTTCCCTCCCACTTCTTCCCTCGTGGCACATTTTCACTCTCACTTTCACTTTCACTCTCAGGTCCACCAGACTGGGTCCTATTATGAGAGTTTCGGATGCTGCTTAGCCAGGAACACGCCTTCCCCTGTCATAGCTTGCTGTGGCTGTGAAGCTGGTCCTATCAGCCGTATGCAGCATCCTAGGTCTGAATTTCCCCGCACTCGCCTCGGAGCACACAGCCCATGCTAAGGGATCTGTGTCTCCATACATCACTCCTGTGTTGGCCTCTCCCAAGACTGGGGGCTGACCACGAATACAATCCAGAGTGGCTGGGGGTGGCAGGAGTGGTGGTTTCTTTCACACACTTTCACATGCCTCCCCTGCCCAAGGACTCCTCATTGGATGAAATGAGCCTCTCTCGTGTCCCGGGTGAGCCTAGTTAGGCTCCCACATTCACACACATACACACATCATTCATACCCCAGGACTCCTCATCAGATGAAATGAGCCTCTCTCATGTCCTGGGTAGGTTCACATGCACCCACACACTCCCAATTCCTGTCTCCAGATCAAGTGAACCACTTTCACTTCGTTAGTGGGGACATGAAATTGGTCCAAATCGGCAGGCCACTACTGCTACCCCCAGCCACTCTGGGTTGGATTAGCAGTTGGTCCCCAGGAGGTGATCAAGCTCCCCTTCATCCCTATGGGACAGGCATTCCTACCTTGGGCCTTTACTCCTTACCACAGTTCCTGAAGTGTTGGTACTGTCCTGCAGCCCCATCCCTGGTTCCATTGTGCTGCCAGGCAGGGTGCTGGGACATGGGGAGAGTCGGTCTCCATCTGGGTGAAGCTCCCCTGTGGCACGCCTTGGATGCTGGGTCTCCCCTGGCCCCAGGGCCCTAGTCCTGCAGGCAAAGGAGACAGTAAATCTGTCATCTCCAATTCCAGACAAGCCCCCAGAAATGTAGTGGGATTGATAAGAAATCAGAGAGACTGATGGGGTTGAGGAGGATATTATTTAGGTGCACCAGCCCAGTCGCATTGACATCCAAAGGACCGAGCCCTGAACAAAGATTTAAGTTACCTTTTAAGCATTTCGTGGGGTGATGGGGAAGATCTGTGCAGGAGGACGCATATTACAGAAGCGAGAAACAAAGACAGTTATTCAATTAACTGACAAACGCATTACATAATTTTTTACTTTCCAGGGAAAAACATGTTTTATGACTTGAGTTTATCTGTCTAGTGACCTTGCAGCTGCACAGCTAGAGAAACAGGGTCTTCACAATGCCTGGGAAAGGAGGAGAGATAAGGCTCGCTAGTCACAGAGAAACAGACAGTTAATTTTTAAAGGACTCCAGCTCTTTCTCTTTCTCAGGAGGAATTGGGTTTTCTTACATACAACTGAGTTTCTGCTTACACAGTCTTTAATTTCTTTTAATTTCTGTTCCAATACTGTTTTTTTTTTTTTTCGGTCACAAATTTTTCACTTTTTTTTTGAGACAGAGTCTTGTTCCATCGCCCAGGCTGCAGTGCAGTGATGTGATCTCGGCTCACTGCAAGCTCCATCTCCTAGGTTCATGCCATTCTTCTGCCTCAGCCTCCCGAGTAGCTGGGACTACAGGTGCCTGCCACCACACCCGGCTGATATTTTGTATTTTTAGTAGAGACGGGGTTTCACTGTGATAGCCATGATGGTCTTGATCTCCTGACCTTGTGATCTGCCCGCCTCAATCTCCCAAAGTGCTGGGATTACAGGCGCGAGCCACTGCGTCTGGCCACTTTTTTTTAACTCTTTTTCTTTTACTATATTTATTTCACTATTCTTCTGCCCCCTTACAGAATCCAGGGGGCAGAAATTATTTCTGTGTTTTCCCCTCATTACCAGCATCTGATTGGTTGAACAGCAATTTGTCTCCAGGAAATGAAATCTGGGTTGGGTGAAGGCAATTTTAACACCTTTTCAAAGTTAGAGTACACCAGAAGATTCCTCTTAGCCCCAGGATATCCACTTTTTCCCTTGAGAGGATACGTTCCATACTTCGGGTCATCCTAAGAGAGAAAATAAACCAGAAGCTGATATCCACTGGACACTCTAGCTGACATAACCATAGCAGATATCTTGGTTTATCCTCAGACAGTACTAAACCCAGGACCAGCAAAAAACTAAAGGGTGGCTGAGGACACATCACCGCATAAATTTTCCAAAACAGAACTTTGACCCAAAAACATTCTGATAAGACCTCTGTGCCTAGAGAAGATAAAACAAAAAGAGACACAGAGATTTTCTACAATACAGCATCAGGGGATTATTATTTGCCTTCTCCTCATGGGAAATATTTACAAACAGATAACATAACTTCTTAAAAGCACCATTTAGAGCTTTGCCAAAAAATGATTAATTAAAATTTGGTATAAAAAAGTACACTAAAAGACAAAGAAGTGTTAATATGAACTAGGGAGAAAAAGCTGGCATTTGGGAATTCCAGAAGAAACTGGAAATTTAGTATCTTACTGCAAGCCAGAGTGAGGCTGGAGATACAGGGCATGGGTGTTTAGACTTAAGACCCTGCTTGGGACACAGGTGAAAAATGCAGCAGAAAATCAGTTCCCCATGCTGTGTGAAAATAATTACGTTGTAGGCAATTAGACTGTGTCTCTAGTTTCTGGGTTCATCGTAAAAAAAAAAAAAAAAAACTAACTCAGGTGCATTATTATTAATTATTACATTCAGAGAAACAAAATTCAGGCTTCACCAGTTATAAACTACTAATTAAGCTCTGATTACATAACAAGGAAATTTTCACCTTTAATGTACTGAAGCAGAAACTTAATAAAATAACAGAATAATAACATAAGTAATAATAGTAAAGATTATAGTAATAGTAAGAAAATAACAATAGCTCATAGAATGAATTGCTGTATTAGCCAAGGCTAAAAAAAATTTGAGTAGCCCCCCTGAAGTTAAAGTTAGAAGAGAATATTAACTGTCTGTCCCAAGAAACATTAATCATATCTACCCTCCACACATTTTGTAGGCTCTGTAAGCTCCTGTTTCTTTCTTCCCTGCACAGCTGCAAAGTCACAAGACAGATAAGCACAAGCTGCAAGCCAAGTTTTCTCAGAGATGTAAGACAAGCAAACATGTCACAGCAAATTTTGTTCTCATTTCTGTAAGCCTACTTCCTGCTTCATGCAGTGCCCACCTCAAAATGCTTAAAGGGGACTCATTTCCTTTGTTCTGAGCTCAGACTTTCAGGACATGTGTCCGCTGTGCCAGAGTACACCTTAAATAAACACTTTCCTGCTCTCCATTTGGTCTCTCCAGTTCCTTACTTTCCCGCAACAGTACAAATTAAGAAACCACATAACTGTACCTAACCAATTACTAAATTTGGTTTTCTTCATTACGTAGTTTGCAAAATGTCAAGTGCATCCGTGGAAGAGACCACCAAACAGGATTTCTGTGAACAACAAGGCTGTTTATTCACTTGGGTGCAAGTGGGTTGAGTCTGAAAAGAGAGTCAGCAAAGGGAGATAGGAGAGGGGCAGCTTTATAGGGCTTGGGTAGGCAGTGGAAAGTTACAGTTAAAGGTGGTTATCTATTGTTAGCAGGGAAGGGGATCACAAGGTGAATGGTGGAGAGATCATGGGACTCATTGTCAAAGAGAAGAATGTCACAGGGTCAATTGATCAGTTGGGATAGGGAAGGAACAAGTCATAATGGTAGAATGTCATAAGGTGGGTTAGTTATTTAAGGCAGGAACTGGCTGTTTCACTTCTTTGTGGTTTTTTGGCTGCTCCAGACTTCTTGGCTCCTGTAGGCCACCTGGACATATATGTGCAGGTCACAGGGGTTATAATGGCTGAGCTTCGGCTGAGGCCTGACATGCCTGTCTTTTTATTTACAAAATATAAAGGTATAAGAAAAGATAAAGAAAATGTAAGTTTTTAGTGAGGGTCATTGGGGTAGGGGTGATATTTCTCAGGACTGCTTCAAGTGTGACCAGAGACTACATGAACATCTTACAGAAAATTTTATAATGAGTTAGTCCAGTAAGTTTCCGGTCTAGGGTGCATTTTTATGTGGCTTAAAAGGTGCCAGTTAGCATATTTTTGAGCTTGGAACTGCTCTAATAGTATAAGTTCTCTAAAAACAGTAATCAGGCATATTAGCTTTAATGTAGGTGGCGATGAGTTTTTAGACCAAGGAAGGCATAATGTTTTACATACCAAAGCTTTTTGTCCCCATTTTCCATCATATGAATGGGATTCCCTGTTGTTAAGTCAATGACCTATTATATTACCCTTTTCCCATAGGGGTGGGTGGTGATGTGAATGGAGAAGTTCAATAGTTCTAATTGCAGATCCTATGTGGGAGAGATAATAAGTAAAATAATCTTTGTTTCCTGGATTAAGGTGAGGAAGAATAAATTTTTCACAATCTAAGAACCACTTGCCCTGAGTTGGAAAAGACTAGTAGAGCAGGTTTTCAGCAGAGGAGTGGGTGGCGGTGATAGAGGAGAAAGAAAAATATTGACCTTTTGGAGTGAGGGCTGGAATATTTGTGGGTGTGGAGGTATTTGCTATTTCTTTTGCTGTCCTGTCAGGATAGGCATTTCCTTTAGCAATAAGATCAGTTGGCTTCTGGTGTCCTTTACTATGAATGATCCCAGCCTTGGCTGACAGGAGAGCAGCCTTAAGGAGAGCCTTTATTAGAGAGGCATTGATAATGGAAGAGCCTTGTGTGGTGAGGAAAGCTCTTTCAATCCATGTAACAGCATGGTGGTGCAGGATATGGAAGGCATATTTACAGTCAGTATAAATATTGATGTGCAATACCTTTGCAAGAGTGAGGGCCTGAGTTAAGGCAATGAGTCCGGCTTGCTGAGAGGTAGTGGAGGGGTGCAGAGCAGCAGCCTCAGTGAAAGATGTGGAAGAGACTATAGCATAGCCTGCATTTGCTGGTGAGTAGCAGTTAGGCCTGGTGGAACTGCCATCAATAAACCAAGTGTGATCAGGGTGAGGAATAGGAAAGACGGAAATATGGGGAAATGGAGTGAATGCCAGGTGGATCAGAGACATATGGTCATGGGGGTCAGGTGTGGTATCAGGAATAATGTGGGAGGCTGGATTGAAGTCTGGGCCAGGAATAATGGTAACTGTGGGAGACTCAAAAAAGAGTGAGTATAGCTGAAGGAGCCAGGGGGCGAAAAGTATATAAGTCAGGTGGGAGAAAGGAAATAGATTTTAAATGTTATGAGAATTGTAGAGAGTGAGTTGAGCATAGTTGGTGATTTTGAGGACCTCTTGATCATAGTTTGTGATTTTGAGGACCTCTAAAAATATTAGAGTGGTGGCAGTCACCGCACACAGACATGAGGGCCAGCCTAAAACAGTAAGGTCAAGTTGTTTGGACAAAAAGGCTACAGGATGTTGTCCCGGTCCTTGTGTAAGAATTCCAACTGCACAGCTCTGCACTTTCACTGTGTGTAGTGAAAAGGGTTGGGATGAGTCAGGGAGAGCTAGTGTGGCAGCAGTTTTTAGAGCTGTTTTTAAGGAATGGAAAGAGGAGCGGGGAGAGGATTTGTGATCTATGGGGTCAGCTGGGTTTTCCTTTGTGAGTTTATATAATGTTTTTGTTAGGATAGCAAAACCAGGTATCCAAAGGTGAAAGTATCCAACTATGCCTACAAAGGAAAGGAATTGTTGCTTTGCTGGTGGGGACAGAGGTCTGTGAGATTAACTGAACATGGTCTGTAGAAAGAGTGCATGTATGTTGATGGAGGACTATGCCAAGATATGTAACAGAAGGGGAAGAAATTTGAGCCTTAGAGGAGGATACTTGGTACCTCTTTGAGTAGAGATGTTAAAGAAGTAGGATACTGTCCTGATGGGAAAATTGGTAAGAGGGGCTGCAAAGAAGAAGGTCATCAACATATTGAATAAGGTGAGAAGCAGAAGAGTGGAAAGAAAGTAAATCATGAGAAAAGGCTTGGCTGAAGTAATGAGGGCTGTCTCTGAAGGCTTGTGGCAGTACAGCCCAGGTAAGCTGCTGGGACTGATGGGTGTCAGGGTCAGTCCAGGTAAAAGCAAAGAGAGGTTGGGACAAGGAGTGCAGGGGAATAGTGAAAAGGGCATTTTTAAGATCAAGAATGGAATAGTGAGTTGTGGAGGAAGGTATTGAGGACAAAAGAGTGTATGGGTTGGGCACCACAGGGTGGATAAGCAAAACAATTTGGTTGATAAGGCACAGATCCTGAACTAACATGTAAGACTTATCTGGTTTTGGGACAGGTAAAATGGGGGAATTGTAAGGGAGTTTGTAGGCTTTAGAAGCCCATGCTCTAGCAGGCAAGTGATAACAGGCTTCAGTCCCTTTAAAGCCTGTTGTGGGATGGGATACTGGCATTGAGTGGGGTAAGGGTGATTAGGTTTTAATGGAATGGTAAGGGGGGCATGGTCAGTTGCCAAAGAGGAAGTAGAGGTATCCCACACTTGTGGATTAAGGTGGAGAGATACAAGGGGAGGATGCAAAAGAGGCTTTGGGTTGGGAAGAAGGGTGGCAATGAGATGTGATTGTAGTCCAGGAATAGTCAGGGTAGCAGATAATTTTGTTAAAGTGTCTTGGCCTAATAAAGGAACTGGGCAGGTGGGGATAACTAAAAAGAGTACATAAAAGAATGTTGTCCAATTTGGCACCAGAGTTGGGGAGTTTAAAGAGGTTTAGAAGCCTGGCCATCAATACCCACAACAGTTATGGAGGCAACGGAAACAGGCCCTTGAAAAGAAGGTAATGTGGAGTGGGTAGCCTCCATATTGGCTAACAAGGCGATGGACTTACCCTCCACTGTAAGAGTTATCCAAAGCTTAGCATCCGTGATGGTCCAGGGGGCTTCTGAGGTGATCGGGCAGCGTCACTCTTGCCAGTAAGCTGAGGAAATCTGGGAAGGAGTCAATCAGAGAGCTTTGAGCCGGAGCTCCAGGGCCCTAGAAATGGCTGTGATATTAGTTGGACAGTCCAATTTCCAGTGGGGTCCGCGTCAGATGGGACATGGCTTAGGAGGAATTCCAGGCTGTGGGCATTCCTTGGCACAGTGGCCAGTTTTGTGGCACTTGAAGCAAGGTCCGTGAAGAGGTTTTAAAGGAGTGCCCGGAGGCTGCAGTTTGGTTGTTCTGAAGTTTTTATGTGTCAAAGGCATGGCTGGAGTTTGTCTTACAGTGGAGGCAAGCAGTTGCAGCTCTGAAAGATGTTGCCATTTGACTGTCTCTTCTCTATTGTTGAACACCTTGAAGGTGAGGTTGATTAATTCTTGTTATGGGGTTTGAGGGCCAGATTCCAATTTTTGAAGCTTTTTTAAATGTCAGGAGCTGACTGGGCTATAAAATGCATACGGAGAATAAGACGACCTTCTGGCTCTTTAGGGTTTAGAGGCTGTAAAGCGTCTAAGGGTGGCCACCACATGAGCCTTGAACTGGGCTGGATTTTTGTATTTCATGAAAAGGAGCCTAAATGCTAACTGATTTGAGAGAGGTCAGATAAAGAAAAAAGGAGAATTAACTTTGACTATCCCTTCAGTTCCTTCATCTCTCAAAGAGGAAATTGTTGGGCAGGTGGGGGAGGGCTAGTCACAGAATGAAACTGTAAGCTGGACCAGGTGTGAGAGGGGGAGGTGATAGAAGGATTATAGGGTGGGGGAGTAAAGGCTGAGGAAGAATTGTTTGGCATGGGGAGGAGCAGCCTGGGGAGGAGGGAAAAGTTCAGATGGGTCCACAGAAAAGGAGGATTTAAAGGACTCAGAGCTTGGGATGGAGACTGAAGAAACAGACAGGAGAGAAAGAAGAAAGATTTGGGATGAGTCATATTAGGAGCAGAGACTAGGGAGGGACCAATGTGTAAAGAATGGCTGGACGTCAGCCATCCCAGACCATTGGCCCATTTTTTGACAAAACGTATCTAGGTCTTGTAGGATGGAGAAATAGAATATGCCATTTTCTGGCTGTTTAGAGCCATTATCAAGTTTGTATTGGGGCCAAGCGGTGTTGCAGAAGAAAATAAGATGCTTAGGTTTTAGGTCAGGTGAGAGTCGAAGAGGTTTGAAGGCTTTTAGAACACAGGTTAAGGGGGAAGGAGGAGTGGAGGGTGGAAATTTGCCCATAGTAAAAAGGTAAGTTTAGAGAAGAGAGGTGGTAGAGACACAGAGAGAGAGGGGTGGTACTTGCCACCCAGGGGAGGTGGTACTTGCCACCCAGGGGAGGTGGTACTTGCCACCAAGGTGAAGGATCAAGGGAGGCATCCCCGTGGTGATCAAACACCTCTAGAATGTGGGTGAATAATCAGGAGGCATCCCCGCAGTGATTAGACACCAGGAAAGACTGTAGACACCAAGGAAAGACTGTCTTCCCAAGTCTGTGACCAGCACTGGAGTGTTGGGTCCATGGATAAAACGTGTCTCCTCTGTCTCTACCAGAAAGGGAAAGGAAATGAAGGGAAGGGAGACATTGAAGGGTGGCACCAAAACTGAAAGGAGAAAGAGGTTGAGGGATAGCAAGAGAGGTTGGAGAAGAGAATAAAAAGAGGTCGTGTACCTGATTTAAAATTGGTAAAGTGTTTTTTGGGCCAGTCTGAGGTCCCAAGGTCATAGGTGGATTTTCTCATGGAGCAAAAGGCAGGAGGACAGGGGATTCATCTCCTGAGGGAGGTCCCCCGATCCAAGTCATGGCAACAAATGTCAAGCGCATCCATGTGAAAAGACCACCAAACAGGCCTTGTGTGAGCAACAAGGCTGTTTATTCACTTGGGTGCAAGTGGACTGAGTCCGAAAAGAGAGTCAGCAAAGGGAGATAGGATAGGGGCAGCTTCATAGGGCTTGGGTAGGCAGTGGGAAGTCACAGTTAAAGGTGGTTATCTATTGTTAGCAGGAGAGAGGGTCACAATGTGAATGGTGGAGAGATAATGGGACTCATTGTCAAGGAGAAGAATGTCACAGAGTTGATTAATCGGTTAAGGTGGGGCAGGGAAAAGTCACAATGTTGGAATGTTGTAATGCTGGTTAATCAGTTAAGGCAGGAACTGCCTGTTTCACTTTCTTGTGGTTTTTTGGCTGCTCCAGACTTCTTGGCTCCTGCAGCCCATCTGGACATATATGTGCAGGTCACAAGGGTTATAATGGCTGAGTTTCGGGTCAGACGCCTGACACAAAACACTTTCCTTTAAGCCTCTCCCATAGACCACAAACTACAAAGCATAGCTGGGTGCTCTACAATTCTAAAACCACTCTTTAATTAAATTCTTAAATATTTTTGCAGTGACTCACATAAAGTTTTAATAGGCAAAAGTAGGACTGGCCTGGGAACCCCACAGAACAAAGTTCTTCCCATTCCTGGCACTGTCATCATTTCTAGGTTTCCGGGGGGTCCCGGTTCTTAGCTGTGGATCTCCCAATACCTGTAGGTCACAGGGCCACAGAGGCTGAGCCTATAGGGGCAGAAGACACAGAGCAATGAAGACACAACATGGAACTCAAGCTGCAGCAAGAGACAAAGGCCCCACCGAGCCTGGAAGCCACCCTGTTTCACTTCAGCTGCTTGCCCGATGGGACAGTTCCCAGCCCAGAGTCACTGATTGGATAACTTTATATTTATTTATTTATTTTTGAGATGGTCTCTCACTCTGTCATTCAGGCTAGAGTGCAGTGGCACAATCTCGGCTCACTGCAACCTTCACCTCTCAGGTTGAAGTAATTCTTCTCCCTCGGCCTCCCGAATAGCTGGGACTACAGCACGAGCCATGGTGCCCAGCCTGCATAACGTTTAAAACCCCACCCTCTCAGGCCCTGAGTGACAGAAGATATGATTAGATGATGGGCCGCAGCCCTCTCAGGCAGGGCTTCCTCCCTGAGCTGAGCCAGGCCCACACCAGAGGATATTTGCATTCAACCTTGCATATAAGGTCATATGCATTTGTAAATAATATATCATATGGCAGACAGGCACGGTGGCTCATGCCTATAATCCCAGCACTTTGGGAGGTCGAGGTGGCTGGATCACGAGGTCAGGAGTTCAAGACCAGCCTGGCCAACATGGTGAAACCCCTTCTCTACTAAAAATACAAAAATTAGCCTGGCTTGGTGGACAGCACCTGTAATCTCTGCTACTGTGGAGGCTGAGGTAGAGAATTGCCTGAACCAGGGAGGCGGAGGTTGCAGTGAGCCAAAATCATGCCACTGCACTCCAGCCTGGGCGACAGAGCGAGACTCCATTTCAAAAATATATATATGGCTATACACAGATGAAAATAATATAATAACAAATGTTTTAAAATTTCAGCTTTTTTTGGCCAAGTGCTGTGGCTCATGCTTGTAATCCAAACACTTCGGGAGTCTGAGACAGGAGAATCATGAGGTCAGGAGTTCAAGACCAGCCTGATCAACATGGTGAAACCCCGCCTCTACTAAAAAATTAACTTTGGGAGGCCAAGGTGGGTGAATCACCTGAGGTCGGGAGTTTTAGACCAGTCTGACCAACATGGAGAAACCCCATCTCTACTAAAAATACAAAATTAGCTGGGCTTGGTGGCGCATGCCTGTAATCCCAGGTATTCAGGAGGCTGAGGCAGGAGAATCACTTAAATCCCCAGGAGGTGGAGGTTGCAGTAAGCCGAGATTGTGCCATTGCACTGCAGTCTGGGCAACAAGAGCAAAACTCGGCCTCAAAAAAAAAAATTAGACAGGCATGGTGACATGCGCTTGTAATCCTAGCCACTCAGGAGGCTGAGCCAGGAGAATCACTTATACCCAGGAGGCAGATGTTGCAGTGAGCTGAGATCATCCCACTGCACTCCAGCCTGGGTGACAAAGCGAGACTCCGTCTCAATGAAAAAATAAAAATAAAAAAAAATTCAGCTTTTTTACCTTCCTGGTTTATGGTCCTTTGAGTAGGCAGCCTGAGATTTTAAAAAGGAGGTAATCTGGCCGGGCGCGTGGCTCAAGCCTGTAATCCCAGCACTTTGGGAGGCCGAGACGGGCGGATCACGAGGTCAGGAGATCGAGACCATCCTGGCTAACACGGTGAAACCCCGTCTCTACTAAAAAAAATACAAAAATTAGCCGGGCGAGATGGCGGGCGCCTGTAGTCCCAGCTACTCGGGAGGCTGAGGCGAGAGAATGGCGTAAACCCGGAGGCGGAGCTTGCAGTGAGCTGAGATCCGGCCACTGCACTCCAGCCTGGGCGACAGAGCGAGACTCCGTCTCAAAAAAAAAAAAAAAAAAAAAAAAAAAAGGAGGTAATCTGAAATAGAATGCAAGCCACATGTGAATTTTGAATTTTCTAGTAGCCAAACTTAAAAGAAACAAAGAACAGGCTGAATTGGTTGTAACAACGTAATCCAATATATCCAAAATATCATTTTAATGTGTGAGGAATATGTAATTATTAATGAAGTATATAAATATTTGTAACTAAATTTTTGAAACTAACTCTATGTTTTACCTTTCTAGCACATTGCAGTTCAGACCAGGCACATTCCAGGCAGACAGGAGCCACACATGGCAGCTCTGATGTCAGTGGCGTGAAGGGCCAGAGATGAAGGAAGAGCCTCTCCCTATCAATATCTCTCTTCAGTTCCGAGGGTGGAATGGATAGTTGTCATAGAAAGAGCTGAGGGCAGCAGGAATAAAGTAGCCACAGGTAAACCACTGCTGGCCACCTGTTGTCCACCTTTCTTTTAGAAATCAGGCAGTGAATGATGGGGCCACAGGAGAAAAAAACTCTATGTCTTCAGTTCTGTCCACACTCTTGAACTCCAAAGTTTAGATATGGAAAAAATAGATTAAAGGCACTTATTTTGCTATTTGGCCTTGGCCCTAATTGTCTGGCTGTAATTATTGGTTTTCTCGAGTGGTGACTGCACTCCTGTGCACTCCTGGAGTGACTGCGCAGGACATCAGCTGATCTGCCCACCTCGGCCTTCTGACCTGCTGGGATTACAGGTGTGAGCCACTGCGCCCCGCCAAAATTTTCTACATATAAATGTGTGCCATGGGTGCACACAAGAGACCTTTTTTGATTTTGGTCATTTGTAGAGCCATAAGAAAAAAACAGTGAACAAAGAGTGTATGATAGCAGAGATGTCTTGATTTTTGATCTTGTTTAAAAAAAAAAAAAAGTCTATCTGGGCCAGGCGCGGTAGCTCACACTTGTAATCCCAGCACTTTGGGAGGCCGAGGCAGGTGGATCACAAGGTCAGGAGTTCGAGACCAGCCTGGCCAATATGGTGAAACCCTGACTCTACTAAAAATACAAAAACTAGCCAGGCGTGGTGGCACGCGCCTGTAGTCCAGCTACTCGGAGGCTGAGGAAGAAGAATCGCTTGTACCTGGGAGGTGGAGCTTGCAGTGAGCCACCACCATGACACTGCACTACAGCCTGGATGACAGAACAAGGCTCTGTCTCAAAAAAAAAAAAAAAAAGCTATCTATATCAATGTTGCCATCCATTTTTGAGAAGAAACTTTACTGGTTAGCTTTACCTTAAGATCTCCAATGGGTATACAATTTCAAATGTTTGGAGAGGCCCTTCTGAGTCATAAGATTATCAACCCAAGGTTCAAGGTCCTGAAGTCTTGCTGCAGTGTAGATGGCAAGCAGACCCAATCTCTGGGTTATAGATTATAAAGAGTTTTACTGTCCTCAGTCAGTAGACCATTAAAAGCCTTCTATACCTGGTGAATTATATGCTTTGCCATAATGCACTGAAGTTTGTTGTCTTTAATCATACTAGACTTCAGTAGCAGAAGATACACGAAGTTCTATTATCAGGTACATAAACCATCCAATGACTATTTTATAGTAGTCAAAACATTTTTTTCGCTCTCAGTGAATCTGACTGTCATCAATCTCAATTACAAAAGCAATCCAGTACATTTAGATAGCTTTGCTTAGCACTGTTTTATCGGGGCTGAGTGCAGTGGCTCACTCCTGTAATCTCAGCACTTTGGGAGGCTGAGGCAAGTGGCTCACCTGAGGTAAGGAGTTCAAGACCAGCCTGGCCAACACAGTGAAACCTCATCTCTACTAAAATACCAAAATAAGCCGGGCATGGTGGCAGGCGCCTGTAATCCCATCTACTAGGGAGGCTGAGGCAGGATAATGGCTTGAATCTGAGAGGTGGGGGTTGCAGTGAGTCAAGATGGCACCACTGTACTACAGCCTGGGTGACTGAGTGAGACTCAGTCTCAAAAACAAAACAAAACAAAACTACTGTATCTGTAATACCGTGTTTAAAAGTTTTATAACTTGTATAGTGAAATAAGTACCTTTAGTATGGGAGACTTTTAAAGAAATATTCCATGAGCAAAACATATTTCTTAATATCCTTTTAGTTACTGTTATAACATCAGACTTTTCACTTGAGAAAACTTTTTTTTTTGAGACAGAGTTTCACTCTTGTTGCCCAGGCTGCAGTGCAATGGCACGATCTTGGCTCACTGCAACCTCTGCCTCTTGGGTTCAAGTGATTCTCCTACCTCACCCTCCCGAGTGAGTAGCTGGGATTACAGGCATGAGCCACCACACCCACCCTGCTGCTTTATATTTCTGAGTAGTTTTCTGTTGTGTGGATGCTCTAGAATGTGTGAATTTATTTTCCTATTGATAGACATTTGGGCTGTTTCTTGCTTTGAGCTATTTTGATTAAAACCTCCATGAATGCTTTTACACATATATTTTTAAATATTTAACTTAATTCTTTATCAGCATGTAAGTGTCACATCTTTGCATTATTTTAGTTGTTACTCAAGAGATTACAATATGTGTCCTTTTCAAAGTTTCAACTTTTATTATAAATACAGAGGTTACATTTGAAGATTTGTTACATGAGAATATTCCACCTAGCTAGTGAGCATAGTACCTAATATGTAGTTTTTCAACCCTTGCCCCCCTCCCTTTCATCCCCCTCTAGTAGTCCTGTGTAGAGGACAATGTACATCTTTAACATAACACATAATACTATATAACATGACACAGTACTTCACGGTTTTCATAAATGTAAAGTATAAAAACCTCATGACAGAACAATTCTATTTTCTTCTTTGAGCTTTTGTGCTGTTATTACAATTTTACATCTATGTATTATAAATCCAATAATAGAGAGTCATAATTGTTGCTTTTAACAGTCATAGGTTGCTTTAAAAATGAAGGGAACAATTTAGTCAGATCCTTTGGTGCTACGCAAATACACTGCTTTTTTTTTTTTTTGAGAAACACCCACCTCGGTCTCCCAAAATGCTGGGATTACAGGCGTGAGCCACCGTGCCCCGCCATACATTGCTTCCTTTTTAAGTGTTAATTACAATTTTTACACTCCTCAGTTAGCCTTGGATACAATAATAACTGTGGTGGTTTTGTGACGATTTCTTTAGCATTTTATCTATGTTGATTAGTATTTGGAATTCTGTAAAAAGTATTTGCCATATCCTTTTTGGGTTTTTGTTTATTTAAATATTTTTATTTCAGTGTGAATGCATGGGTATTTGTTTGATTTGACTTGATTTATTTTATAGGTCAGTGTTTTAATTATTCATTTGGATGCTTTTATTGTTCCAGGTTGAACCATTGGGAGTTCTTTCAGGCTGGCTCCCTTTGACATGTTGCCACCATTTTTTTAAAGAGCTTAAAAAAAAAAAAACAAAAAAACATTTTGAGGCCAAGCTCAGTGGCTCACACCTGTAATCCCAGTACTTTGGGAGGCCGAGGCAGGTGGATCACCCAAGGTCAGGAGTTCAAGACAAGCCTGGCCAACATGGTGAAACCCCATCTCTACTACAAATTAGCCAGGCATGGTGGCACCTATAATCCCAGCTACACAGGAGGCTGAGAGAGGAGAACTGTTTGAACCCTGGAGGTGGAGGTTGCAGTGAGCCAAGATCATGCCACTGCACTCCAGTCTCCAGCCTGGGCAACAAGAGCAAAACTGTCTCCAAAAAAAAAAAAAAAAAAAAAAAAAAAAAGCATTTTGGCTCTACAAGATACTCTACATAACCTATGAATTTTCTGATAAGAACAAAAACTGAAAACAATGGAAACTGGGAGATGCACAGAGACCCTGAGTTTTGGTCACACTGTGACCTGCGTGGGACCCTAACCAAAATGTGAGACTTTTTAACACAAAATTGTAGACCATCATTCTGGACTGATCTTGTGCACTAGGCCCAAACAGCCTAGATAAAACCAAAATGGAGTCACTCATGCTAAATGTGACATAATCAAACTGAAAATTTAAGAAAATAGGTAGATCCTAAAGCAGGTCTTTTTTTTTTTCTTTATTTTTTTTTTTTAATTTTAAAGAGCAGATTTCAACACAAGGAGGACTCCTCTACTGTAACCGTTAAAAAATAATAATTACTAGAAATCCTTGTTTCCACTTTACAAAATCCATAGTTCTGCTATTTCACAGTGGGATTTGAGACTAAGTAAGTACATTTTTGAGGGTGACAGCGTAATATCAATGTATAAAGTTTTGGTCTATCTCTCAAAATTGACAAGATGACCAAAAATGAGAAATTGTTAAATTAATTATAGCCTAAAGCTGGCCCCTTTCCTGTTCAATTTTGCACAATAGGTTTTTTTTTTTTTTTTTGTACATAGTAAACTGGAACCTAGCTGGTTATATAATAGACTATAACTTATTATTGTACCAACCACTGTGTTTTTACCAATAAAATAACATAAAGTGTTCAAGCCACGTTCAAATAAGGCAAATCCCAAGCTGCAGTCAGTCTGGCTGTTTCTGTACCTCACGTCCATTTTCTGTATGTCCCTTTGATTTTTTCTGTCCATAAATCTGTTTTCATCACGTGGCTGTGCTGGAGTCTCTCTGATCCTGCTCTGGATTCACAGATTGCCCAATTTGCAAATTATTCTATGCTCAAATAAACTCTGTTAAAAATAATTTCTCTAAAGTTTTTTTCTTTCAGGCTGGGCGCGGTGACTTACGCTTGTAATCCCAGCACTTTGGGAAGCTGAGGCGGGTGGATCACGAGGTCAGGAGTTTGAGACAAGCCTGGCCAACATGGTGAAACCCCGTCTCTACCAAAATTACAAAAAAAAATTAGCTGGGCGTAGTGGCGCGCACCTGTAATCTCAGGTACTTGGCAGCCTGAGGCAGGAGAATCAGTGAACCCAGGAGGCAGACATTGTAGTGAGCAGAGATCAGGCCACTGCACTCCAGCCTGGGCAACAGAGCAAGACTTGGTCTCAAAAAAAGAAAAATTTTTTTTTCCTTTCAAAAGATTTCAAATTTTTTTCTATGATGAAGTATAAATAATGTGTTGTTGGGTCTCTCGATTTCCTAAATTCATCCCTCAGCTATTTCCTTACATTATTCTATGTCTTTTCAAAATGCTTCTTCAATTACTTTTCTTTTTCTGAGGTGGGTCTCACTCGATCACCCAGTCTTGATTGCAGTGGTGTAACCAATCATGGCTCACTGCAGCCTTCACCTTCTAGGCTCAAGCAATCCTCCTGCCTCTGCCACCTAAGTAGCTGGGACTATAGGTATGCACCACCATGTCTGGCTAAATTTTATTTTATTTTTCATGGAAATGGCATCTTATTATGTTGCCCAGCCTGCACTGGAACTCCTGAGCTCACCTAATTCTCCCATCTCAGCCTACCAAAGTGCTAAAAATACAGGTGTGAGCCAGCTAGTACTTCTACAATTTCTTGAGATGATTATTCCCAATGATAAACAGTACTGAGCACAAATCTGAAAGGAATGTGGCTTCTTCTGTAGAAGTGTCACTCTCCAGGATTTCAAGGGTCTAGGGCAGGGCAGCTACTTTAGTAGTGTGACCTATGGAAGTGCATGGGCTTTGGAGTCAGAGTTAATCCTGAGTCTCAGCCCAGCCACTCAGTATCCATGGGTCTTTGGACAAGTTTCTTGATGTGGAAGAGTTCTATGAACCACATATGGAAAAAAGGTAGAATGATACTGATTGCAAAATGGTGGCAATTTTTCATCCCTTCTGTGTCCATGCCCATTGCCAGGTGGTTTTACAGCTGTTTCCATCCAGCATCTGTTTTCCAAACCCTAGATCTGGCTGGCCATATTGTCTTTGGGTGGTAGAAACTTGCGAACATGACAGTGGGCTAGTTTGGGGCCCAGGCACAACTGGTCGTGAATGCTTCTGCTTTTCTTTCAGAATGCTGCCATCTCCATGAATAAAGCCATGTTAGCCAGTTGGAAAATAAGATACAATGGGGAGGAGAAGCAAGGTGCCCCTGTTGACAGTCCCAGAACTGAAATCTCACCCCCAGAAGCACAGCTGGCTAGTCAACAAGCAGCTGATGATACATACCTCAAGGAGCTCAGCTGAGACCAGAATAACGACCCCACTCAGCCTAGCCTGAATGGCTGAACATCTCAATTATGAACTAATAAGTTTTGGATGATTTGTTATGCTAAAACGGCTAATACATGTACCCAGTGCAGATAGGATGCCAGGATTCAATGACAGGTTAATTATTAGTTACCTTCTAACAGTGGGCACCCTATAGGTTCTGATTTTTTCCCCTGATTTAAAGTTGGCTGTCTTGTAAGAGAATGTTGAGTAATGCAGAAATACAGGTAGACATATACGCATGAGATTGGCGTTTATACCCACATAGTCCCACACACCACAGGAGAAAACAGATAACTACAGCCTGACCATTAGGGCCAAGACCAATAGCAAAATAAGTTTTGCCTTTAATCTATTTTCTCCATATCTAAACATTTGAGATCAAGAGTGTGGACAGATCTGAAGACATAGAGTTTTATTATCCCCAATATTCTTTGTTCACTGTCTGATCTCTGAAAGAAAATGGGCAACAGGTCTCCTTGTGGTTATTTTATTTCTGCTGCCCTCTGCTCTTTCCATGGCCGCTATCTCTTCCATCCTCAGAACTGAAGGGAGATGTTGGTAGAGAGAGGCTCCGCCTTCACCTCTGGCAGAAAAGGTTTTCTGGGGCTCTTCATCCCCCGACATCAGGGCTGCACTTCAATGTGGAAGCTTTGGTCATGTGTGGCTCCTGGGTGCCTGGAATGTTCCTGGTCTGAACTGCGATGTGCTAACACAGAGTTAGTTTCAAAGATTTCGTTTCAAATATTTATATACTTTATTAATAATCACATATTTCTTACATATTAAAATGAAAATTTTTTCATATATTGGATTAATTAAATTCTTACAATCAATTCAATCTGTTCCTTTTTTCTTTTAAAAGTTTGGTTACTAGAGAATTTAAAATTTACATGTGGCTCACATTTTATTTCAGAAAATTACCACCGTTCTAAAATTTCAGCCTGCCTGCTCAAAGACCAGAAGCCGGGAAGGTCATAAAATCCGAAATTTTAAACTAATTATTATATTCTTTTCATTTGTGAATAGGCATACAGTATATTTTTTATAAATGCATGTGACTTTACACACAAGGTTAAATGCAAATACCATCTGGGGTGGGCCTGGCTCAGCTCAGGGAGGAAGCCCTGCCTGAGAAGGCTGCAGCCTAGTCTGTCACTCTTTCTTCACTCAGCCCAGCATCTGATCGCATCTTCTGTCACTCAGGGTCTGAGAGGGTGGGGTTTTAAACGTTATCCAATCAGCGACGCTAGACTGGGAACCGTCCAATCAGGCACGCAGCTGGAGCGGACAGGACGGCTTCCGGGATGTGGCGGGGCCTTTGTCTCTCACTGCAGCCTGAGCTCCAGGTCTTACCTTCATTGCTCTGTGTCCTCTGCTGCTAGAGGCCCGGCTCTGTGACCCTGTGACCTGCAGGTATTGGGAGACCCACAGCTAAGACACCGGGACCCCCTGAAAGCCTAGAAATGGTGAGAGTGCTGGGTTGGACATCCCGAGAGAAGGGGAAGGGCTGGTTGTAACCGGTGGGAGGCGGCTGTGGCGGGACTCAGGCCTCCCTGCAGTCAGCTCCGCAGTCTGCGCCCCGAGTTCTTGCCCAGCTCGGCCTCAGTCCCATCCATAAGATGGCGGCTACGCTGACAGTCGGTACCCCGGGCGTCCTGTCACTTCCTTGTGCAGTGATTGTGCCCTGGCCTGGAGCCCTCTCTGGGCAGCTCTGCCCCCGCAGCGCCGCGTCTTTCCCAGATTGTGCAGGGACCACGGGAGGGTCTTTAGGAGACAATTCCGACTTGGGGTGCGGGTTCATGAATGGGAAGAGCTTTTTCCGTGGGGTTCCCAGTTCCTCTTGCCTTCTGTTAAAAATATATGAAAGTCACTGCAAAAACATTAAATAATATAATCAAAGAGTGATTCAAAAATTGTGAAGAACCCAGCTGTGGTTTGTAATTTGTGGTTCATGGGCGGGGCTTGAAAAGACTTTTATAAAAAGCATGATGAAGAAAACCAAATTCAGCAATTGGTTAGGTAGAGTTACATAGTTTCTTAATTTGTACAATAAAAGTGATAATTTCCTGATTATGTAATCAGAGGTTAATTGGCAGTTTATAGTTGGTTAAGGCTGAATTTTGTTTCTCTCAATGCAGTAATTTACTAAAAAGTGCCCTTCAGTTAGATTTTATTTTAAGTAGGAACCCAGAGACTAGAGACATCTCAGTCTAATTGCCTGCCTTTTAATTATTTTCACAGTCCATAGGGAGCTGATTTTCCGTTGCATTTTTCACCTGTGTCCCAAGCAGATTCTTAAGTCTAACCGCCATTCCCCATTTCTCCAGCATCACTGGCTTGCAGTAAGATACTAAATTTCCAGTTCCTTCTGGTGTTCCCAAATGCCAGCTTTTCCTCTCTAATTCACGGTATCGCCTATTTGTCTTTTAGTGTACTTTTCTATACAGTATTTTAATTAATTTTTTTTGACAAAGCATTAAATGATGCTTTTTAAAAGGTTTGTTATCTGTGAATATTTCCTATGAGACGAAAGCAAAGAATAAGCCCCTGACTCTGTACTGTAAAAGCTCTCTGTGCCTCTTCTCCTTGTATCTTCTTTAGGCACAGAGATCTTGTCAGAATGTTTTTGGGTCAAGGTTTTCCTTTGGAAACTTTATGGGGTGATGTGTCCTCAGCCACCTTTTAGTTTTTTTCTGGTTGTGGGTTTCAGTACTGTCTAGGCATAAACCAAGATATCCACTGTGGTTATGTCAGCTAGAGTGCCTAATGAATATCAGCTTCTGGTTTGTTTTCTTCCATAGGAAGACCTGAGGTCTGGAGTGTATCCTCTCAAGGGAGCAAGTGGATGCCCTGCAGCTGAGAGGAATCTTCTGGTGTACTCTTATTTTGAAAAGGTAACCTCTTAAGACATTAAAATTGTCTACACCCAACCCAGCTTTTGTTTCTTGGGGACACATTGCTAGTCAGCCAATCAGATGCTGGAGCTGAGAGGAAAACCCAGAAATAATTTCTATTCCCTGGATTGTCTAAGGGGGCAGAAAGATAATGAAATAAATATAGTGGAAGAAAAATAGTGTTAAAAAGTGAAAAATTTGTGACAGATAAAATAATATCCCAAAAGACCAGAAAAAAACAAAACAAACAGAAAAAAAACTTGACTCTAGTGAGATGGTGTAAGAGTTTGCAAAGTAAAATACCTCTGGAGCAGTCTCCGAGAAATACTGCAGTGTCTCCTCAATGGGTGGTTCATGAGCACATAAGTGAGCAGGAGTGGGTGGAAGAATCTCTCAAGTGATTGAGTGGCCTGACTTGAAATATGAGTCAGACACACATTTGTATTTTAATCAGCACTGCCACTCCCTGGGTTTGTCACCTTTAAAATATTTGTTTACTTATTTTGACCTCACTTTTTTAGCTGTAAATTGCATTATATTAGTAGGGCTTGAAAGGTAGGAAATTTTTTTTTTTTTTTAAACAGAATATCACTCTTGCTGCCCAGGCTGGAGTGCAGTGGCTTGATCTTGGCTCACTGCAACCTCCACCTCCCAGGTTCAAGCAATTCTCCTACCTCATCCTCCTAAGTAGCTGAGATTATAGGCACACACCACCACACCCAGCTAATTTTTTGTATTTTTTTAGTAGAGACGGGGTTTCACCATGTTGGCCAGGCTGGTCTCGAACTCCTGACCTCAGATGATCTGCCTGCCTCAGCCTCCTCAAGTGCTGGGATTACAGGCATGAGCCACTGTGCCTGGCAGGTAGGAAAGTATTTACAAAGTGCATAAAAGAGGTGGGTTTAAATATCTAATTATATATTCCATTTGTTAAAAATTCTCATTTACCTTTTTCTTTCCCAGAATGAGTTTTGTACAAATTTTCTCAGTTGTGTTTTTCTTTTATGGCTGGGTGCATTCAAACAGAATTCCAAGGCTTAGCTTTTAGAATGCTAGCTACAAAGGAAAAGAATGGGGAAAATCTCTATTCTATTTTGGCTGTAGAGAATGAATACATTTCCATGAGATAATGTGGTAGATAATTGGTGAGTTACATAGATTCGTGAAAACATCATTTCCTCTTTTTGCAGTGTAAATTTGTGACAGTGATTATCTCTATTCAAATCCTGTTATCTTGATTTCTGAGTTTCATGCTAAATTTTATGACATGAAACTTGGTATTACCTAGAAGTGTTCCCATATGACTAATTGTTTACTGTGTGGTTTTTAATGAAAACAATAAAATAATAGATATGTTGTCTGAAAGGAATACTTTTGCTTTTCTTATTGAGGTACAAAATGTAAGTACCTTAAAATTTCCTTCCCTTATATGAACACTGTGTTTGAGTAATTTTGCTGAATTTTTCAAACACATAATTTCAAAAACCAAGTGAGTAACTCTAACATGGAAATTAAAGCTTGAGCCCAGTGACTAAGAGCTAAGGCTAATATTGAGGCTACAAAAGGAGGTTATTAAAGACCCACCTACGTGGTGGCTCATGCCTATAATCCCAGCGTTTTGGGAGGCCGAGGTGGGTGGATCATGAGGTCAGGAAATCGAGACCATCCTGGCTAACACAGTGAAACCCCATCTCTACTAAAAATACTAAAAAATTAGGCAGGCTGAGGCTGAGGCAGGAGAATGGCGTGAACCTGGGAGGCGGAGCTAGCAGTGAACCGAGATCGCGCCACTGCTCTCCAGCCTGGGCGACAGAGCGAGACTCCACCTCAAAAAAAAAACAAACAAATAAGGGCCATTCTAGTTTTTTTCTGGGTAGCCTCCCCTGCAGATGTCCAGCCTGCTCACCCCAGCCATGGAAGAAGCCTTTCTGCTGACACAACCCTGGAAAGCTGGGGACCCACAGGCCAAGGCAGTTAGGGTTAAGATGAAAGGGGACTGAGAGGGTCTTACTGATGATGATGTTACTGTTTTGAGGCAGTTTCTAGGCTTTGGATATCAAACAGAGTTAGATTTATGTTAAAAAAAAAAATTGAATTCCAAAAGAGTATTGCAACAGGGAGAAGTACCAATTATAAAAACTTTAAGTATTGGAAAGTTTAGGCTGACAAGGGCTTCCTTTCCTAGGGAGGAGCAAACAAGATTAGAGAGAAGGTGGGAGGGGAATGGCAAATGAAGGGTGAAAAATCAGATTTTAGGTCAGAGAATGTTTTACCATGAAGTCAGCATGTTCTTAGAAGGACATAAAATAAGGTTGTATGTTGACTCAAACTGAGGGTAGTTCAAAGTTCTGGAGCCTGTGAAAAATTTTATTTAGCCCACTGAAGACAAATTCAGCTGATTATTTTTAATTGGAAAAAGAGGGAAATGTGCAGAGTTCTTACCGGAAAGAGGTCCCAATCTAAGCCCCACCAGAGGGTTCTTGGATTTTGCTCAAGAAAAAATTCAGGGTGAGTCCATACAGTAAAGTAAAAGGAAGTATTAAGAAATCACAGGGTCAGAAGTTTGAGACCAGCCTGATCAACATGGTGAAACCCCATCTCTACTAAAAATGTAAAAATTAGCCAGGCTTGGTGATGCACACCTGTAATCCCAGATACTCAGGAGACTGAGGCAAAATAATCACTTGAACCCAGGAGGCAGAGGTTGCAGTGAGCTGAGATCATGCCACTGCACTCCAGCCTGGGTGACAGAGTGAGACTGTCTCAAAAAAAAAGGAAAAAAAAAAGAGAAGAAAGTAAAGGAATAAAAGAATGGCTTACTCTATAGGCAGAGCAGCCCAAGGGCTGCTGTTTGCACATTTTTGTGGTTATTTCTTGATTATATGCTAAACAAGGGGTGGGTTATTTATGCCTCCCAATTTTAGATTATATAGGATAACTTCCTAATGTTTCCATGGTATTTGTAAGCTGTCATGACACTTGTGGGAGTGGTAGCAGTGAGGGCAATCAGAGGTCACTCTCATCACATTTTGGTTTTGGTGGGTTTTATTTGACTTCTTTATTGCAACCTGTTTTATCCACAAGGTCTTTATGACTTGTATCTTGTGCTGACCTTCTCTCCTATCCTGTTACTTAGAATGCCTAACGATCCAGGAATGCAGCCCATTTAGTCTCAGCCCTATTTTACCCAGCCCCTATTCAAGATAGATTTGCTCTGGTTCCTCTGACGTCTCCCCCGTCTTTTTCACAAGGGCGCACTTAATCCTAAGGGTTGTAGAGGGATGAAGATCCATGTTCTGTAACTACTTCATGCTGAATAGGGGTGATAATTTTACCTAACTAGTCAGAGTTTTCTTGACCCTGAAAAACAAAACAAAGGATCAGTGACATTTTATGCGAAGTCAGAAAATATTACTTTAGTCTTCTGTTAGTTCCGTCCATTCAGTTAATTCCTGTTCCGTTTGAGAGTCATGAACATTCCAGTTCTCTATGACTACTAAAAGTTTTTTCTTTATTCTAATGTCACAGTTTCTAAAGTTATCACAAACTTGCATTTAAGAACATCTGTCGCTGGGCGCAGTGGCTCATGCCTATAATCTCAGTACTTTGGGAGGCCAAGGTGGGTGGAATATATGAGGTCAGGAGTTCAAGACCAGCCTGACCAACATGGTGAAACCCTGTCTGTACTAAAAGTATAAATATAAAAAAATAGCTGGATGTGGTGTGGATGCCTGTAATCCCAGCCTAGTTGGGAGGCTGAGGCAGGAGAATTACTCAAATTTGGGAGGCAGAGGTTGCAGTGAGCTGAGATTGCTTCATTGCACTCCAGCCTGGGCAACAGAGCAAGACTCCATCTCGAAAGAAAAAAAAAAAAGAACATCTGTCAAAGTTAACTATAAATCATCTTTTGAAGAGTATCAACACAAAATGATTGTCTGGATGACAAAGTCTTACAGCAGTCACAGTGAAAAACAAAAAGAAAACCCATGATTGACAAGGAAATTTGGTTAGCTCTGTGTCATACAATAGTTTTATGTAATGATTGTGATTATTAATGATGTTTTACCATGAAGTCAGCATGTTCTTAGAAGAGACATAAAATAATGTTGTATTTTGACTCAGACTGAGGATAGTTATATTATCATATTAGTTATATTAGTCATATTAGAATTACAGGAGTTTTCCTTAATTTTGGAACACATACCAATAACATATTTACACAAACATAGTCCAAAAATAGTCAAACATGATTTCACATTTGACAGAAATGTGGGCTTTTCTGTGTGATTTTTATGCTAAATGAGCCAAATTTTTACCATTATATTTGTATATTATTTATGTCAAACCCAATTCTTAATGAATCGTTTTTAATTTCTTTTTTTTTTTTTTGAGACGGAGTCTCGCCCTGTTGCCCTGGCTGGAGTGCTATGGCATGATCTCAGCTCACTGGAACCTCTGCCTCCTGGGTTCAAGCGATTCTCCTACCTCAGCCTCTTGAGTACTGGATTACAGGCGCACACCACAACACCTGGCTAATTTTTTTGTATCTTTAGTAGAGACTGGTTTCACCATGTTGGCCAGGCTGGTCTTGAATTCCTGACCTTGTGATCAGCCCACCTTGTCCTCCCAAAGTGCTGAGATTACAGGCATGAGCCACCATGTACAGCCTCTTAATGAATCTTTATAGACAAATCTATCTAATTTTAATGTTTGACCATGAGGTAATATTCTCATAAACCTTGTATAACTCTTCACAAAGTCCTTGTTGTTAAAGAGTAGAGCAGTGCTTTAAGAGAAACCTGTCATTTTTATCTAAATGTTCAATTTCTAGAAAAACTGAATAATATCCATTTAACTTTAGTCAGTATGTTCACACGCAGAATCGATTTTGCAATTAAATTTTAGCAAATCTTCCACAGTTTGTTTAAACCTTCAGTTTTATTCTATCTAATTAAAAACATTCCGGCTGGTCGTGGTGGCTCAAGCCTGTAATCCCAGCACTTTGGGAGGCCAAGACGGGCATATCACGAGGTCAGGAGATCGAGACCATCCTGGCTAACACGGTGAGACCCCGTCTTTACTAAAAAATACAAAAAAAAACTAGCCAGGCGGTGGCGGGCACCTGTAGTCTCAGCTACTCGGGAGGCAAAAAAAAAAAAAAAAAAAAAAATCCACATTTCCGTGTCTTCTTATAACCTTTTATCAAAAATACATTTCACTTTCTCTGAATTCCTTGCTAGTAGTCAAAGTTACATGTTACAATGTTAACTCTTAGCAACTTTTACTTTTGGTGAAACCCTTGGTAAGTAAGGGATTTTAATTACATACTAGGCGTGGAGTCTAGGACACAGACACAAGTATATATAAGGTCTGACTCCAGTGTATTAATAGTTAGGGGGTGTGGCTAACTTGATGTGTCCCAGGCCTTATCTAGCTGTAAAGCAGACAAGTTGTACAGTGAACAGTCATAGTGGCATTTTGAGAAGTCTTTCAGAGGCCTAATGACCTTTAAATTGTACAACATTTCTTGCATAAATTTCCTTTAGTGAATTATTTCATAACTTATACAGACCATCTACAATATGCTTGGGCTTTCTGATTTGTCCTAAACATCCCTCTTTTTAAATAACCAGTCATTTTATTTTAGGTTAATAATTTACTATACAACATCTTTTCTTATATGAAATCTCTTTTTTTTATAGCCTTTGTATATTTAGGGGGCGTGGCTAATTCCATATGTCCCAAGGCCTTATTTAGAATCTACTGGCTTCAAGATAGGTAAATTGAACAATTTTTAAAAGTCAAAGAACCAATTTATGACCTTTAAGTATTTGGTAAATCTAATATGTGATCTATATAATTTAGATCAGATGTTTATATTTTGAAGACATTTTTATTTTCCCAGTGATCTTTTTTTTTTTTTTTTTTTGAGATGGAGTCTCACTCTGTCGCCCAGGCTGGAGTGCAGTGGCCGGATCTCAGCTCACTGCAAGTTCCGCCTCCTGGGTTTACGCCATTCTCCTGCCTCAGCCTCTGGAGTAGCTGGGACTACAGGCACCCGCCACCTCGCCCGGCTATTTTTTTGTATTTTTTAGTAGAGACGGGGTTTCACCGTGTTAGCCAGGATGGTTTCGATCTCCTGACCTCGTGATCCACCCGTCTCAGCCTCCCAAAGTGCTGGGACTACAGGCTTGAGCCACCACGCCCGGCCCCCAGTGATCTTTAAAACTTTTTATTTACAAAAGATTACTTGTCACATGAACTAAAAGGTGTTACACTTTTTACTTTTCTGACAAAATATTTGATTTAAGCTCTTATTATTTTTAAACCAATTAATCAGAGTTCTTTCATATCACACACACAACACATGTAAATACAAAGAAGATTGAGTAGTTGTAAAGTTTTTCTTTGTCAGTTTCTTTTTTTTTTTAAAGGAAAGTTTGTATTATTTTAATTATTTTTATGTGTAGAAAACTCAACAGTGTACATTTAACCCAGTTTAGTGGCAAGTTCTTTAGATTTTGCCTTTTTGGGTGTGGCGATCTGAGCCACCGACCTGAGACCCAGAACCTTCCCTACCCAGTGATGGCAGATCTCATCCTATCTGTCATTGTAATTGGTCCTGATAGCTTCCACCAGCTTAGCCAAAGCACCTTTGTCTTTTCAGTTAACCTGTATGAAGACGACAGTGGTGCAGGTCTTCCTGTGAACTAGACGTCCCAGTCTTACCTTCCCCTTGATAATGCAGTAAGAGACTCCCATTTTATGACACAGGGCAGGCAAGAAGACATCTAGCTCGATGGGATCCACGTCATGTGCAGTCACTACCAGCTGAGCTTTCTTTTTCTCCACCAAGGTGGTGACAGTGTTAACTCCTGCTTGAAGGACAGGTGGTCTTAATGGGGATGTCCTCTTAGCTAGCAGCTTTCTTCTCGGCCTGGGCCAACAGCCTCTGCTTCTCCTCTTGCTTTGTCTCTGGTCTGTACTTGTAGGCCAGCTTAAGCAGCTGAGTAGCTGTTTGGTGGTCCAGGGCCTGGGTGAACTGGTTAATCGCAGAAGAACACTTTCAGCCACTTATAGAGGATGGCTCTCTGCTGCTGCAACCTCATATAGCGGGGCCATTTTGGGTGAGTTCCCTTTTGGGCTGGATGTCCTGCCCAGTGCCACAATTTTTAGGCCTTTTCCCAAACAGGAAATTCACCACTTTCTTGGCCTCCTGCTTGTTCATAACAGCAGGGGCTGGAGCCACCTTCTTCCCCTAGGCCTTCTTTCCTTTCTGCATCTTGGGTCGGAGGAGGAGAGCTTCTTTGTCAGTTTCTTAATTGGATTACTAATTTCGGGGTGGAGCCCAGGGCCAAGAAAGCATGTAGTTTTT
Source organism: Trachypithecus francoisi (assembly GCF_009764315.1). NCBI lineage: Eukaryota > Metazoa > Chordata > Mammalia > Primates > Cercopithecidae > Trachypithecus > Trachypithecus francoisi. Next base: position 54,731,323 of record NW_022681457.1, read on the forward strand.
ATGGCCTAATAAGTAAACAGAGCTGGAAAACAAAACAGATCCCCCTAAATTAAGGGTACCATTTTTACATCAGATCTTGGATCTAAAAAGGAGAGAATTAGTTCATTCCAAGGGAAGTCTTATTTCTCAGTAGGGGGTGGGGATACCTCCCTATTTCCCAGGTGGTCGAGAGTATGTTTCTCTGATCCAAATGTGAAGAACTGAGTATTTCCCCATAATTGCCGTTAACCATTCCAAAAGTGTATTTCTTACCTAGTTATTACATGCCAAGGTTCTTTTATAATGTGAAGTAATTTCTGATACCCCCCAAAGTCAAAAACATCAGATAATACAATGCAAAACAGAACAGAACCTTAGATTTTGAGAATGATCTGTCCACCTTCAATTTCTGGAGTTTCATGAGGAAAAAGCGGTGTTTCCCAAAACAGGGTCTCTGGTACCTTCTGTTTTTCCCAAGGTGACCCAGTCTGTTAGAGCTTGAATATCTGCTTTAATTAAGCTGACTTTTAACCACAGTGCTTTTTTTTTGGAATGGAGTCTTGCTCTGTTGCCCAGGCTGGAATGCAGTGGTGTGGTCTTGGCTCTCTGTAACCTCTGCCTCCCAGGTTCAAGTGATTTTCCTGCCTCAGCCTCCTGAGTAGCTGGGACTACAGGCGAGTACCACCACGCCAGGCTAACTTTTTGTGTTTTTAGTAGAGGCAGGATTTCACCATATTAACCAGAATGGTCTCGATCTCCTGACCTCGTGATGAGCCCACGTTGGACTCCCAAAGTGTTGGGATTACAGGTGTGAACCAATGACCACAGTGCTCAGTGCTCTTTTAAAAAGGCCTTTAAAATTTCTTATTACCAGACTTTAGTCAGGTCAAACAGCCAATATCTCTGGCTTTTGAATTTTACCAAAAGTAACTTCACAGGTGTTCTGAAAAAGGAAAATTCAAGATGATTCCTGGAGGGGAAGAGAATCAACAAATGGTAAAGCTCACCCAAATATCAAATAAGAAAGTAGTCACTCCCTAAACTGGGAATTGAATCCTGAACCTGGGCCACCATTGTGGTGATGGAGATCAGGAGAAAACACTGTCATGTGGTCACAAGGTCAAGCTTCCAAGGACATGACTGAGCACTTCTCTGGGCCATCTTGAACAGCAGCCTTAAGGGGTCCTAGACCTGCATTCTATCCTAAGGTACCCCTCTTAATGACAGAACCATACGGAAAGACAAATTTATAACCCAAAGTACAACAGATTTGTTACATCTTAAGACTAACCTCACAAATGCATTTCCATATTAATTAGAACTTTACATAGGAGATAAACAGTAATTTTTTTCACCATTCTTTTAATCAGTTTGCACAGAGAGAGGCTAGAAGTCTGGTCAGAAATTTGTACCCTTTTGCCAGCATGCCAAGCTTCTGGGTTCCATTTCCCTGAGTGGCCCTAGTGATGTGACTGGCTGCACCACAGCCCTGTGGGCCAAGCCACAACACAAAGGAAAATTATCTTTTTCTAGCCAGATGAAAATATATGTGACAACATAGACATTAGCCACTCTTCTTAGCAACCAGTATGAAACTGGCAAGACTTAAACTTGGCCCCAGTTGAGCCCTGTCGTTGTTAATTCAACTTAACGATCAGGAGTTTTATCTTGTGGTCTCTAGGCAAGATGGTTACTCTGAGTAATAGAAAATAAAAAGGGAAAAGAGAGAAAAAGTATTGCCTGTGGCAGGATGGGAAGACAAAGAGCTCAGGAGGCCACAGAAAGTCTTACCCATTGCAGCGATAATAAAAAGTTCAGGTGGCCACTTCTTGGTAGGAAAGAAGATTTTTTCCAGCAGTCCCGTTGGCACTTAAGTTTTCCCTTTTGGACAAGAAAAAGATCCACATGTCCCATGGTCCTGTAGATGCCCAATTCTGTCACCCATAGCCATCAGCAAAGAGTGCAAGACAGATTAATCCAAAGAGAATAGCAATGAATATCCCGTAGTGTCAAACTAGTTCTTAACTGAGACGGATTTTACTGAGAGGGGTCTCTAACTTTCTAAATCTTAGGAAGGAATATAACCTTTCTAGGCTTGGCCTCAAATCCAAGTTCAGTCAAGCATCCTTGTCTTTTATTAAGAGGAGCCTTTGACCCACTGTGTCTTAGGAGAGACTCTCATTCTCCTAAGGTGTGCCTGTAACCCAATCCCATCCTTTACCCAGGTATATGCACCCCACTCACCCAAAGTCAGCCAATTGGTTTCACGCAGATGATTTTCCTTTGGGTCAGAGATCTCTTAAGTATAGTCCCTTTGTGGTTGCCAGAAAGATGTTACCAGAAAGAAGTTCTGATCCAGACCCCAAGAGAGGGTTCTTAGATCTCGCTCAAGAAAGAATTCAGGGCGAGTCTATAGAGTATAGTGATAGCAAGTTAATGAAGAAAGTAAATAAAGAATGGCTTTCTCCATAGGCAGAGCAGCCCTAAGGGCTGCTGGTTACACATTTTTATGGTTATTTCTTGATTATATGCTAAACAAGGGGTGGAATAATTATGCCTGTCCTTTTTAAACTATTTTAAGATTAACTTCCTGATGTTGCCATGGCGTTTATAAACTATCATAGCACTGGTGGGAGTGTGGCAGAGAGGATGACCACAGGTCACTCTCATCACCATGTTAATTTTGGTGGGATTTATCCAGCTTCTAATACTGCAACCTGTGTTATCAGCCAGGTCTTTGCGACTTGTATCTTGTGCTGACCTCCCATCTCATCTTGTGAGTTAGAATGCTTAACCATCTGGGAATGCAATCCAGTGGCTCTCAGCCTTATTTTACTCAGTCCCTATTCCAAATGGAGTTGCTCTCATTCAGTACACCTCTGACAGAGTCTGTGCCTGGCTATGTGATAAATAAGAAAAGAGCACCATCTAAGTCATAATGAGAAGGATGTTTCTTTCCACAAACTATTTCTAGAAAACAGAAAGGATGAAGGATTTTATTAATCACAGCTATTTACCCAGATTATGTGTGATTCATCATTCACCACCTCTTTTCTTTGTCATGTACATTTCTTCCATTTCACTTTTCCTGGGTTGTATTTTTTATAATAAACTAGTAAACATAACTACAGTGTTTTGCTGAGTTCTGTGAGTAGCTTGATCTAATTACTGAACTTGAGGAAGGCTGTGGGAGTCCCCAATTTTCTTCTTTTTTGAGACAAAGTTTCACTCCTGTTGTCCAGGTTGGAGTGTAGTGCTGTGGTCTTGGCTCACCACAACCTCTGCCTTCTGGGTTCAAGCGATTCTCCTGCCTCAGCATCCCTAGTAGCTGGGATTACAGGTGCCCACCACCATGCCCATCTAATTTTGTATTTTTAGTAGAGACAGGGTTTCTACTTGTTGGTCAGGCTGGTCTCAAACTCCTGACTCAGTTGAGCCACCTGCCTCAGCCTCCCGAAGTAGTGGGATTACAGGCATGAGCCACTGCGCCCCTTGGGAGTCCCCAGTTTTTAAACAGTAGTTCAGAAGCATAGATGAGCCTATGGGGATCGTCACTGGCATCTGGAATGAGGACAATGTTGTGGGACTGAGATCTGAATCAGGGTCTGTGCTGACTCTGGGTGATGTCAGAATTCAAATGTTAGACACTGAGTTGGTGTTGGAGAATTGCTTGGTGTTCAGCATACTCTGCGGATTTGGTGGCAGAAGAAAGATATCACAGAGCCCACAGGCTTTCACACTGCCCGTTGTCCTGGGATCCCAGGGCTCATTCCAGGATTGAAAAGGACGAAAACTTGGAGGAAAGGAGCTCTGATGACAGACCCCCTTTTTGCACGGCTGCCACCACAGGATTCCCACCCACTCCCAAACATACCCACTAGACACTGACGTATCCACACCCCTCCCCGGACTAGGCACCACCCTCAGGAATTTCATCACAGCATTGTTGATTTTAGTGTTTCTTGACAAAAACCCACAAAAGTGTCTGCAAGTCTCGTGGCATATCCCCACACCCAGACACTGAATCTGCAGCAGCAACCTGTTTTCCGCACCAACCTAGGGTTCTGGGCCACCAGTTCATAATCTCATCTGCCTTCATGCACACAGAAATAAATCAGAGTCCAGTCCCACCTGGGCCACTATCTGTAGAACAGACAACTCCTCCACTTACATTACACTCTTCCCCACTCATGGATTTTTTTTTTTCTTTCAACTCTTCTTTTTGGTTCAGGGATCCATGTGCAGCTTTGTTATATAGGTAAAATTGTGTCATGGGGGTTTTGTGTAGATTATTTTGTCATTGAGGTACTAAGCATAACACCAAACAGGTATTTTTTTCTGATCCTTTTTGTCCTTTAATTCTGCATTCTCAATTAGGCCTCAGTGTCTGTCGTTCCCTTCTTTGTGTCCATGTGTTCTTATTTAGCTCTTATAAATGATAGCATGCATTTGGTTTTCTGTTTCATTTTAGCTTTCTAAGAATAATGGTCTCCAGCATCATCTATGTTGCTGCAAATAACTTAGTCTTGTGTTGTTTTTTTTAGTGGCCACATAATCTTCCATGATGTTTATGTACCATACTTTGTTTTTATTAAATCTTCTCTTTTATTTAATTTATTTGGAGACAGTGTTTGACTTTGTCACACAGGCTGAAGTGCAGTGGTGCAATCTTGGCTCACTTCAGCCTCAACCTTCCAGGCTCACGGCACCCTCTTACTTCAGCCCCCGAAGTAACTGGGACTACAAGCATGCACCACTATGTTCAGCTAACTTCTTTTTCTATCTTTTGTAGAGATGGGTTTTGCCATGTTGCCCAGGCTGGTCTTGAACTCTTGAGCTAAGGCAATTCACCTGCCTCGGCCCCCCAAAGTGCTGAGATTACAAGTGTGAACCACCTCACCCAACCATACCATATTTTTTAATCTAGTCTACCATTAATAGGCAATTAGATTTGTTTTATGTCTTTGTTTGTTTGAGATCGAGTCTTACTCTGTCACCCAGACTAGAGTGCAATGGCACCGTCTCAGCTCACTGCAACCTCTGCCTCCTGGGTTCAAGCAATTCTCCTGCCTCGGCCTCCCGTGTAGCTGGGACTACGGGCATGTGCCATCACGCCCAGCTAATTTTTGTATTTTTAGTAGAGACAGAGTTTTGCCATGGGATGACTGTACGCAGCCCATTATTGACTTTCTAACAACAGTCATTCTGATTGGTGTGAGTTGGTATCTCACTGTGGTCTTTTTTTGCTTGTTTGTTTTTGGCATTTCTCTAGTGATTAGTGGTGAGCATTTTTTGCACGTTTGTTAGCCACATGTTTGTCTTCTTTTAAAAAGCATTTGTTCATGTTTTTTGCCTACTTTTTTTTTCTTTTCTTTTTTTTTTTTTTGTCCCAGACTGGAGTGTAGTGGTGGGACCTTGGCTCACTGCAACCTCTGCCTTCTGGGTTCAAGCTATTGTCCTTCCTCAACCTTCCGAGTAGCTGGGATTACAGGTGTGCGCCACCATGCCTGGCTAATTTTTTTGTATTTTTTTAGTAGAGACGGGATTTCACCATGTTGGCCAGGCTGGTTTCGAACTCCTGACCCCGTGATCCACCTGCCTCGGCCTCCCAAAGTGCTGGGATTACAGGCGTGAGCCACCGCGCCCGGCCATTTGCCTACTTTTTAAGGAAGTTTTTTGTTTCTTTCTTTTTTTTTTGGCTCTCTATTCTGTTGCTTTGTTCTGTGAGTCTGTTTATGTACCAGTACCATGCTGCTTTGGTTACCATAGCCCTCTAGTGAGTGTGGTTTGAAGTGGGGTAATATAATGACTCCAGCTTTGTTCTTTTTGCTTAAAATTGCCTTGGCAATTCAGTCTCATTTTGGTTCCATATAAATTTTAAAATAGTTATTTTTTAGTTAACAATGTTTTGGTAGTTTGATACGAATAGCATTAAATTGGTAAATGTCTTTGGACTGTGGCCATTTTAATAATATTGATCTTTTCTATCTGTGAGCATGTTTTTTAAATTTGTTTGTGTCATCTCTGACTTGTTTTATTGTTGTTGTTGAGACAGAGTCTTGCTCTGTCGCCCAGGCTGGAGTGCAATGGGGCGATCTCAGCTCACTGCACCTCTGCCTCCTGAGTTCAAGCTATTCTCCTGCCTCAGCTTCCCAAATAGCTGGGGTTACAGTCATGTGCCACCATGCCTGACTAATTTTTTTTGTATTTTTAGTAGAGACAGGTTTTCACCATGTTGGTCAGGCTGGTCTCGAACTCCTGACTTCATGATCCGCCCACCTTGGCCTCCCAAAGTGCTGGGATTACAGGCGTGAGCTACCGGGCCTGGCCATCTCTGACTCCTTTAAGCAGTATTTTGTCATTCTTGTTAGAGATATCTTTCACCTCCCTGGTTAGCTGTATTCCTAGATATTCCATTCTTTTTGTGGCAATTGTGAATGGATTATGTTTTTGATTTGGTTTTCGGCTTGGTTATTGTTAATGTAGAGGGATGCTATTGATTTAGTATCCTGAAACTTTGCTGAAGTTGTTTATCAGTTTAAAGAGCTTTTTGCTGAGACTATAGGGTTTTTGAAGATATGGAATCTCGTCATCTGAACATAAGGATAGTTTGACTTCCTCTCTTCCTTTATTGGATGCCTTTTTTAAAAAATCTTTTTCCTGATTGCTGTGGCCAGGACTTCCAATTCTATGTAGAAATTGGAGTTTTGAGGCAAGGCATTCTTGTCTTGTGCCAGTTTTCAAGGAGGAATGCTAGCTTGTGTCCATTCAGTATGTTGGCTATAAGTTTGTCATAGATGACTCATTATTTTGAAGTATGTACCTTCAATGCCTAGTTTGTTGAGGGTTTTAAACATGAACGATGTTAAATTTTATTGAAAGCTTTTTTAGCGTCTATTGAGATAATCTTGTGGGTTTTGTCTTTAGTTCTGTTTATGTGATGAATAACATTCATTAATTGTTGTATGTCGAAACAACGTTGCATACCAGAGATACAGCCTGCTTGATCACACTGGATTGACTTTTTGATGTTCTCCTGGATTTGGTTTGCCAGTATTTTGTTAAGAATGTTTTCTTAAGTGTTCATCAAGGATATTGACCTGAAGTTTTCTATTTTTTGTTTTATCTCTGCCAGGTTTTTGTTTCAGAATGATGCTATTCTTTTTTTTTTTTTTTTTTTTTTTTTTTTTTTAGGAGGCAGAGTCTCGCTCTGTTGCCAGGCTGGAGTGCAGTGGCGCAATCTCTGCTTACTGCAACCTCTGCCTCCTGAGCTCAAGTGATTCTCCTGCCTCACCCTCACAAGTAGCTGAGACTACAGGCCTGGGCCACCACGCCCAGGTAATTTTTGTATTTTTAGTAGAGACGGAGTTTCACCATGTTGGCCAGGATGGTCTCAATCCCTTGACCTCATGATCTGCCCATCTCGCCTTTCAAAGTACTGGGATTACAGGAGCCACTGCACCTGGCTGATGCTATTCTTATATAATGAGTTGAAAAGGAGTCCCTTTTACTCAGTATTTTAAAATAATTTTGGTAGAATTAACACCAGCTCTTTGTACATCGGGTAGAATTCAGCTGCAAATTTGCCTGGTCTTGTTCTTTTTTTGGTTATTAGGCTATTTATTACTAATTCAATTTTGAAACTTGTTGGCTTATTCAGGGATTCTGTTTTGTTGCTGTTGTTATTGTTCAGTCTTTGAAGGATGTATCTTTGCTGCAAGGTTACAGTCCTCAAGCATGGCCCAAATGAACTCTCTACTTATATTCATGTTGCCTCAGCTTTTTTTTTTTTTTAGATAGACATATTACTTAGAGTATGCTAGAACAGCCTCTATGAGGAGGTTTTTCCTTTGTACTCTACTTGATGTAACACCCAAGGATGCAAGCCAGGTTGATCCCACCTAGAATCTGCACATAACATTGGCTTCTGCCTGAGATTCACAAGACAGGGGCAGACTTTGGATTGAGAATATACAGAAAACCAACAGGAGGCATTTTCTGCATTGTGAGATGTCAACATAGACATCTGAAACCCCCCTTGGAGAGTGTGGCTTTTGAAGCTTTTTAGATCTTGTTCAGTGACCTGTTACTGTTATGTGAGAGGCTCCAGGTGTAAATAGAGTCTGATGACAGAATCTTTAAGTTTAAACAAGCATCTTAAGAGTAAGAGATCAAGGCCACAAAATATCCAGAGCCGTGATAACCACAACTATACCTACCTGTAAAATGTCATACTGGAGCAGAGTATTCTTGTCCTTCTTCTTACCCAAAAGCGAATGAATCAGGATAGGTGATCCAGGTTCTGGAGCTCCACCAGAGCAGTTCCATTTTCTATTTAGAATCAGCCAGAGTCTCCATCCTGGCTTATCAGTAGGCCCTCAGCTTTGGATCGCTAAGAACCCTCTCACAATCACCTAGGCATCTTTGAGACATTTGAGGATGTCCAGGGCAGAACTGTGTCAGGCTGACAAGAGTGAGTAATTCTGCTTCTCTCAGTATAAGAGAAAGAAGTAATCCTGTGTTTTCTGCTCCCCTCATACAAGAGGTAACTTTAGTTGGTACCAAGATGAGAGTTTCTCCAGTTTCCTGGTACTTAGGTGAAAGACAAAGAGGAGGTCTGGTGACTCAAACAAATAAACTAATTGCTTCCATTTCATATGATCATTCAAAACATAGATGAGCCAGGTGCAGTGTCTCATGCCTGTAATCCCAGCACTTTGGGAGGCCAAAGTGGGTGGATCACGAGGTCAAGATATCAAGACCATCCTGGCCAACATGGTGAAACCCCGTCTCTACTGAAAGTACAAAAATTAGCTGGGCTTGGTGGCATGTGCCTATAGTCCCAGGTACTCAGGAGGCTGAGGCAGGAGAATCTCTTGAACCTGGGAGGTGGAGGTTGCAGTGAGCTGAGATCATGCCACTGAACTCCAGCCTGGCAACAGAGCAAGGCTCCGTCTCAAAAAAAAAAAAAAAAAATAGTTGAAACAGTCATGATCCCTACCATCCAGGAACTTTTAGTCTAGACTAGCCATTGGGTACGTGGTTGAAATAAGCATCATATGGTTAGTATGATGAATTGATGTGTACAAAAAAACTTGAGCTTTATTTGGGCCACTTTTTTAATATTGTTGTAACTTCTGATATCACTTGAAGGGATATTTATGGACAGGAAAATTGTTATTATTGTTTGTGTTTCTTTTACCTTGCTAAGAATACATATGTATCATCTGATAAAATTATCCTAGAAAACCTTGAGAGATTTAAGTTGCTTACTATTATATGTTGTAACATTGACAGGGCAGATTAAAATTACATAAACTCTGGGATTTTAGTTTCTCTTAGATAAGCTTAGGAAAAACTGAACTGGAAATACCCCAGTGGCATAGAGAACAGAGTTCTACAGAGGGTCCACTGCCTAACTCAGGTCTGTTTGTTTGTTTAAGATGGAGTGCAATGGCACAATCTAGGCTCACTGCAACCTCCACCTCCCAGGTTCAAGTGATTCTCCTGCCTCATTCTCCCGAGTAGGTGGAATTACAGGCTTGCACCACCACGCCCGGCTAATTTTTGTATTTTTAGCAGAGACAAGTTTTCTCCATGTTGGTAAGGCTGGTCTCGAACTCCCAACCTCAGGTGATTTTCCTGCCTATGCCTCCCAAAGTGTTGGGATTACAGGCATGAGCCACCGCGGCCTTCACCCCTTGTTTTTTTTTTTTTTTTTGAGTTGGAGTCTTGCTCTTGTTTCCCAAGCTGGAGTGTAGTGGTGAATCTCGGCTCACTGCAACCTCCGCCTCCCAAGTTCAAGTGATTCTTGTGCCTCAGCCTCCCAAGTAACTGGGATTACAGGTGCCCGCCACCACAGCAAGCTAATTGTGTGTGTGTGAGTGTGTGTGTGTGTGTGTATGTGTTTTCTTGAGATGGAGTCTTGCTCTGTCGCTCAGGCTGGAATGCAGTAGCATGATCTTGGCTCACTGCAACCTTCACCTACGGGGTTCAAGTGATTCTCCTGCCGCAGCCTCCTGAGTAGCTGGGATTACGGGCACCCACCACCATGCCGGTCTAATTTTTGTATATTTAGTAGAGACGGATTTTCGCCATGTTGGACAGGCTGGTTTTGAACTCCTGACGTCAGGTGATCCACCTGCCTCACCTTCCCGAAGTACTGGGATTACAGGCATGAGCCACTGTACCCTGCAATTTTTGTATTTTTAGTGGAGATAGGGTTTCACCATTTTGGCCGGACTGGTCTTGAACTCCTGACTTCAGGTGATCCACCCACCTCAGCCTCCCAAAGTGCTGGGATTACAGGTATGACCACCACAGCCGACCAGATTCACCCTTTTTGGAGCCCTTATTTAGGTCTGGCCCCACCCTGGAGTCGTGCCTCACAAAACTGATTTAAAATGAGAGATTTTGCTGGTGAATCCTGCTGCCTTTCTGGAGCTCGTGCTCAAAATTTCAGAAACCCAAAAGCAGGTAAATGAGAAAAATAAACTGTATATTTTAGGATCCTAATTTTTAAATTTTGTGTTAAAACCAGTGCTTACAGAAATATTTCATTTAGCAACTTGTTTTCTAGTCCTGCAGATCCAGTAGGTGTTCCACAAGTCACAAAAAAGTAAATATAAACACCATAAAAATTTCTGTAAACTACGTTAAATTCTCTCATTCCGTATCCCTCCTGTCTATACTTAGCTTTTATTCTATACATTTTATTTTTAAAAATGACAGAGAAACAAAGAACCCTTTATCTAAATCCTGGGGATTATTGAACACTTAGTACCAACTCCCAGGGTGTTATGAGGATTAAGTCACATAATGTGTTATTCCCCACACAGTGCTTTGTAACATACTCTTGAGCAGATAGTACCTGCTTAATAAACATTGCATTATTACATGTTTACATGTTGTTTTTCTAATGCAGACTCATTCAGACATTGTTGCCTTCTGTTTCCTCTGTAAACTTTAAAGAGCCAGCAAAGAATATGAAACTTTTGGATGGAGATTGGTTGTCTTCATTTGTACCAGAAATATTTGTGTTGTGACAAGAGAGCTGAGTGTAAGGGACTCTGTGCTGTGCCTGCTTTCTCTAACTACTGCTAATAATGAACCCAGGGGTAGCAACATCAGCATTGGCAGGGCACTTGTTTGAAACACCCATTCATGGACTTTTTCCAAACCTGCAGATTCACATTACATGGAGTGGGACCAAAATTCCCAAGTAATTTTGTTTTTTTTTGAGATGGAGTCTAGCTCTGTCACCCAGGCTGAAGTGCAATGGCACGATCTCATTTCACTGCAACTTCCACCCCCCAGGTTTAAGCAATTCTCCTGCCTCAGCCTCCCGAGTAGCTGGGATTACAGGCATGCACCACCACACCAGCTAATTTTTTATTTTTAGTAGAGATGAGGTTTCTCCCTGTTTGTCAGGCTGGTCTTGAACTCTGGACCTCAGGTGATCCGCCCACCTCCGCGTCCCAAAGAGCTGGGATAAGTCACCACTACCTATCCTATTACCAAGTAATCTTTAAGCTCATTAAGGCTTAAGAGGCAGTGCTTATCAGCCCATTCCTCTTATTAGGATTACATGGTGAAATCCTGACTCTACTGAAAATACAAAAATTAGCTGGGCGTGGTGACATGTGCCTGTAATCCCAGCTACTTGGGAGGCTGAGGCAGGAGCATCACTTGAACCCAGGAGGCGGAGGTTACAGTGAGCTGAGATTGAGCCATTACACTCGAGCCTGGTAAGAGAGTGAAACTCCGTCTCAAAAAAAAAAAATTTTTTTTTTGCAGAAATCTCTTTACTTGTGCCTTTTCCACAGTTTCTATATATTGTTCTGGATGGAAGCACCTATGTTGTTTTAATGAAGGGCCTCATGTGACTCTAAGGTGAGGCCAATCAAGTATGAGGGCTTCAAAATAGATTCATGAGAGTGAAGTGCCACCTTTGCACTAAAGGGTGGTCACAGGGCCTGTTCTGTTTGGGTTTGGTAGGGACAGGGCAGTGTGGTGCATATTTCCATTACTGTAGCAGAATTTGCTGGTGTCTGTGGCAGGGGAGGGCACCTGTGGACAGGAAAAGAGGAACATATATTTTTATTTCCATGGAGCAACTCATTTTTTCCTGAATCTCTTCTGTTATAAAGGAGAGAAATGCATGGACTTTTTGGTCTTGGTCCTTCTGTCTGTGGTTGTGAGGCTAGTGTCTCTGTGTGGAGGTGGTGCTGATACCTTTTAAAGGGAATTTCCTCAAGATGCAGGTGTTACTTGTCCAGAGAATTTTATCTGAAAAAGATTTCCACAGAAGGAGGAGAAAGAGGAATAATGGCTTCTTTTCAGCTACACATGTCTCAGATCAATAGCTGTGTCCACTCTGCCTCCTGGAGTGCCACGTGTTTAGTACTTGCAAACCTTCTCTACTTGTGTTTTTCCTCCCCAATGGGTTTGTTTCAGGTACTTTAAAAAATTCTTGTGATAGTCAAGGGTCTCTAAAAAATATTTGTTTCTGGCTGGGCATGGTGGCTCATGCCTGTAATCCCAGGATTTTGGGAGTCCGAGACAAGTGGATCACCTGAGGTTGGGAGTTCAAGACCAGCCTGACCAAGATAGATAAACCCCATCTCTACTAAAAATACAAAATGAGCCGGGCGTGGTGTCACATGCCTGTAATCCTAGCTACTAGGAGGCTGAGGCAGGAGAATCACTTGAACCTGGGAGGCAGAGGTTGCGGTGAGCCGAGATCACACCATTGCACTTCAGCCTGAGCAACGAGAGCAAAACTCTGTCTCAAAAAAAAAAAAAAGTTTCTTGTGTACCAGAGCCTTCTCTACATCATGGCCTTTTATATGCAATGCAGAATTCCCACCATGAATTTTTGATCTGCCATATTGAAAGTGTTCCTTTTGTGACTGTTGAACATGGGAAGATGTGGATACTCAAGATTCCTATTGGGGGAAAGCTGGGGTCCTTAATAAAGATGGAGAACATATATGTTGTGGTTTCATCTAAACCCAGGAAGTTCTGAAAAAAGCATTAAGAGATACCTGCTCTCTAGAGTGCTAAAGAAAGACTACTTAAAATCATTATTAAAATGATGGAATGCAGGAGATATCTTGACCTTTGCATAAAACTGGTTTTTTTATGGTTAAATTCAGTCTATAATTGACTTTTTGAGCAGCAGTATCTCAGCAGTGATGCTATGTTCCTCTGTGTGCATCAGCACATCATAAAAATTTGTTCTAGTGTAGTTGACATTAATAATTTACTTGGTTAAAGAGCTCTCTGACTTTTTTTTCACTCTAGAGTTAATTGTTTTTTTCTTTATTATTATATTTATACAGCTAATATGCATAAACCATCACAATTAATCTGGTACCTGCCTTTTTTTCTTAGGTTTTTTGTTTGTTTGTTTGTTTGTTTGTTGTTTTTTTGCATGTATCTGTCTTTGGAAAATGAAGACTCTTATCTTTGTTTACAAGCCAGAAAATTTGGGAAAAACACAGTCTCTTTCACTTGCCTAATGTTTGACAAAATAGTCTTCCTCGGTTAAAAACACTGGCATTACTAGTGACCTTGTTAGAATTTTAAAAACTCAGACTTTATTCCAGACCTTCTGAAAAATATATAAAAAAAAATCTTCACGACAGGATCTCCAGTTTATTGTACACATTAAAATTTGAGAGGTACCTTCTAACTGAACTTTTTTCTTGTGTGAAAAATATACACAACTCATTATGATGTAAGTATAGCACTCAATAATGTATACGTTTGTGTTTGTGTCCTTAATTATATACTTTATCATCCAGAGAAGTATCATATATGCACTGGTGGTGTGAATCTTATGCCATTCTCTGCCCTCAGAGTAAGAGAATACGTTAGAAAATATTTCTGTGTTAAAAATTATTGGATAATTTCAGTTATTCTTATAAGTCAGAATCAGTTCTCTTTACTCTCTCATTTCACCTCAATTCAAATAATAAATTCTGCCCATGGCCCCTTGGTAAATATACGTGTGTCTGTGTGTATGTGTTTTTCAGGAGACATTGACATTTAGGGATGTGGCCGTAGAATTCTCTCTGGAGGAGTGGGAATGCCTGAACCCCGCTCAGCAGAATTTATATATGAATGTGATGTTAGAGAACTACAAAAACCTGGTCTTCTTGGGTGAGGATAACTTTAATACACAATTTTTAATATACCCTAAAGGTTTTATGTCTCTATTTTGTAGAATATTTTTGGTAATTTATGCTTTGTATAAGTGAGTTTCTGATCCCAGTTTTCAAGAAAATCTTGATGATTTGTCTGTGTGGAAAAGAATTTCTTCAACATGTTTCATCTTGATCTAAACTTTCCACATTCCTGAGCTGATGTGTATCCTTCACTCTAGATGAGTGGTAATTCCAGAAATTTAGTGGCATAAAATATCACTGCCCATATCTTAAAATCTATTTGCCATCACCAGTTTTTGATTCAGGTAGTAAAATTAAAAACCTACAAATTTAAAATATTTTCTAAATAGTTAGAGATGTTTCTCTTTAGTATTTTCAGATTAATTTTATTTGTTTATTTATTTATTTATTTATTTTGAGATGGAATCTCACCCTGTCACCCAGGCTGGAGTGCAATGGTGTGATCTTGGCTCACTGCAACCTCCACCCTGGGTTCAAGTGATTCTCCTGCCTCAGCCTCCCAAGTAGCTGGGATTACAGGTGTGCACCTCTGTGCCCAGCAAATTTTTGTATTTTTAGTAGGTACGGTGTTTCACCATGTTGGCCAGGCTGGTTTCAAACTCCTGACCTCAGGGAATCCCCCCGCCTTGCCCTTCCAAATTGCTGGGGTTACAGGTGTGAGCCACTGTGCCTGGCCAAAACACTTTTTTTTTTTTTTGAGACAGAATTTTTCTCTTGTTGCCTAGACTGGAGTGCAGTGGCGCTACTCCCTGCCACCTCTGCCTCCCGGGTGCAAGCAGTTCTCCTCCTGAGCCCCTGGAGTAGCTGGGACTACAGGCACCCGCCACCATGCCCAGCTAATTTTGTATTTTTAGTAAAGATGGGGGTTTCACCATGTTGGACAGGTTGGTCTCAAACTCCTGACCTCAGGTGATCTGCCTGTCTCAGCCTCCCTTTGGATTAATTTTCTAGAATATTCTGTCACATCCTTTTTACTGAACACAGTACTAGGTTAGTAATTAGAGAATATAGGCAAGATTCATGTTATTTATTTTTAATAAAGCAGGTATTGCTGTCTCTAAGCAAGACCCAGTCACCTGTCTGGAGCAAGAAAAAGAGCCCTGGAATATGAAGAGACATGAGATGGTGGATGAACCCCCAGGTAGGTGAGAGTGAAAAAAAAACAAACAGATGAGAGGTCCAAAGGTTTAAAAAAAAAAAAAAAAAGCATATATGCCAGTCCTTACAGTGTGATTTGGGAAGCATCCAGTTTCTGGGAGGCCTGAATATTTTCTTAAGATTTTTTCTCACATAGGGGCATTTTCTGTCTTATGCTGTTAAATTCTCTAAGAATTCTACTTTTTCTTGGGGGATCTTCTTTCAAGCATATAATGAAAGCCAAAGTTCTTGTCATAGCATATAAAAGACTGTACAATCTGACTGCTTTTTTATTGTTTTGGGGCACACACAAATGTCTGTATAATTTTGAAAAATTCTTTGTTAAATTATTTTTTAGTTCTCTTTTTGAATCCTGTCTGAAATATGTGAGAGTAGTGATTTCTGTTCCATTAAGCATTTCTTGTTAATATTTTTGCATATTCCATCCTGTTTGTATTACTATAGTCTTAAAATGTAGTTTGAAATTATAAATTATGATATCCCTCTGCTTTGTTCTTTTTTCTCAAGAATGCTTTGGCTATTTGAAGTTTATTACAATTTCTTGTAAATTTTAGAATTGTATTTTCTACTGTGAAGGAAAGCCACTGGAATTATCAGAGAGTTTATTAAATGTATAGATTACTTTAGATAATATGGCATTTTAACAATATTTATTCTTTCAATCCTAGACATGAAATTTTTTTTTTTTTTTTTTTTTTTTTTTGGAGACAGAATCTCACTCTGTCACCAGCCTGGAGTGCAGTGGTACAGTCTTGGCTCACTGCAACCTCCACCTCCTGTGTTCAAGTGATTCTCCTGCTTCAGCCTCCTGAGTAGCTGGTACTACAGGTGTGAGCCACAACACATAGCTAATTTTTTGTATTTTTAGTAGAGATGGGGTTTCACCATGCTATTCAGGCTGGTCTCAAACTCCTGACCTTGTGATCTGTCCACCTCGGCCTCCCAAAGTGCTGGGATTACAGGCATGAGCCACTGCACCCGGCCGACATTAAATATTTTAAAATTTATTTTTGTCTTCTCTAATTTTTTTCATTGATATCTTATATATTTCTTTGTAAAGATTTTTTACCTTCTTCATTATATTTGTTCTCAGAAATGTATTTTAATGCCATTATTCATCAGATTATTTTCTTCCTCTATTGTATCCGATAGTTTGTTTTAAGTGTATGAAACCATAACTTGTATGTTAATTTTATATTTTGTTAAGTTACTGACTGTATTTATTAGTTTAGACAAATTTTTCTTTTTTTTCCTTTTTTGAGACACAGTCTCACTGTGTTGCCTAGGCTGGAGTGCAATGGCATAATCTCAACTCACGACAACCTCCGCATCCTAGGTTCAAGCGATTCTCTTGCCTCGGCCTCCCAAGTAGTTGGGACTACAGGTGCCCAGCACCAGGCCCAGCTACATTTTTTTTTTTTTTTTTTTTTTGCATTTTTAGCAAGACAGGATTTCACTACGTTGGCCAGGCTGGTCTTGAACTCCTGACCTTGTGATTTGCCCCCCTTAGCCTCCCAAAATGCTGGGATTACAGATGTGAGCTACTGCACCTGGCTGTTTGGACAAATTTTAATGTACTGTTTGTGGTTTTTTATATATAAGATCATATGATCCACAAACAGCAACTTTTTACTTATTTCTCTTTAATTCCAATGGCTTTTTAAAAATGTTTTTGACTAATTCTTGTGCCACACACTTTCGGTGCTACATTAAAATAGAAGCATTGACAATGGGCACAATATAGTTTTATATTGGCATCTGTGAATTTGAAGGAGCAAACAACTCCTTAGCTTTTAAAAACAGGTTTCAGGAGGTAAAGATCTTTTTCTGTTGTGTCCCTAGGGTGATGGGATGCCCTTTGGGTTTGTAGTGAAGAGGGGTTGTAGCTTTGTCGCAAAGCTGCTGGATCTGCACTAGAGTCCACCTTTAGATGGCTTGTCACAAGGGCTTGGGTACTTGTAATTCCCATTTTGTTTTTGGACAGATTGTATATATTCGTTAAGACTTTGATGTGTAGGGCAGACACTAAGGCAGATTTCTGCAGTTGGCTCCATGTATAATGGCCCTTATATCAGGATGTGAATGGGTATTGCTTTCACTGAGTACCAGAGGATTTCTTCATTTCACTATGTGGGTTTCTGTTTAGGAAAAACTGATCATGATCTGTGGCTCAGAGAGCTGGAACTGAGTCATTGGACTGCTTCAGGGACCACAGTAAAAACCAAGGTCTGTAGTCCTGTCTGCAAGGCTGCAAATGGGTGTCTTCCTCCAGATCTCTGGAAGGGCAGGACCTTTCCTAGACTGTAACCGGGAGGAGTTTGGGATGATTACAAAGTTAACTTCAGAATTCTCTGTTGGACCAAGCTGGGTGGGCCATTTCTTGATCTGTAGCCAAAACCAAGGGTCCTGTAGTTTCCCACATGAATAAGTGCCTGTCCTCTGAAAAAACACCCCTCAATCTTGGGCTTTAGCAGTGTTTCACAACTCCCTCCCTGTGTCTCAAAGCTCTCTTAAAGGCGCTTACTTTGGAGATAGGATCTTGTTTATCATCCGGGCTGGTCTTGAAATCCAGTCCTGCAGCAATTCTCCAACCTCAGTGTACCATGTAGCTGTCATTACAGATGTGAGCCATGATGCCTGGCTCTCTCCTGAAGGCATTTTTTGTCAGGGATGACTGAATAATTTTTGTTGTGGTGAGGATAATCAAATAGAGCACCTTCTATTTTTTTATGTCACTGATGTTACTCTTTCTATACATTTTTAATTTCTATTTTCCATTTCAAACTTGTCTGTCATTTTAGATTCAGACATTTAGGACAATATGCTAGAGTTTACATGTTATGCCTGAAGTAAATTAGATAATTGGTAGGCACTCCATATTACTAAAATGGTTACTTATAAATTTAAGTTTGCTGCAGGTAAAAAGGATTTAAAGGATTTTCACCCACTTTCTTCAGCATATATCTAAATGATAACATAATTTCCTTCTTTCTTCTTTCTTTTCTTTCTTCCTTTTCCTAATCTTCTTCTCTTCTCTTCTCTTCTCTTTTCCTTTTCTTTTCTTTATCTCAGTCTGTTACCCAGGCTAGAGTACAGTGGCATGATCTCGGCTCACTGCAACCTCCACCTCCCAGATTCAGGCTATTCTGCCTTAGCCTCCTGAATAGGTAGGACTACAGGCATGTGCCACCATACCTAGCTAGTTTTTTGTATTTTTAGTAGAGACGGGGTTTCACCATATTGGCCAGGCTGGTCTGAAACTCCTGACCTTGTGATCCACCTGCCTCAGCCTCCCAAAATGCTGGGATTACAGGCGTGAGCCATTGTGCCCGTCCCAACATAATTTATTTCTAAATATTTGTTTTACATATCAGAGGCTCTAACCCTATTTTGCAAAATGTAAGTTTTAATTTAGCAATGTAATGATATTCTTTGCTTCTAAAGTTGGATTACAGTAGTTTCAATTTTGTGTAAGAATAGCATATATTTAAATGTATCACATTTTTTACATGCTTTTTTTAAAGTTTCTTATTAGACTATTTATAATTATACTGCATATTCTGTGAAATTTTATGCCAGTGATTCAAAATACCTGCGTTCCCTGAGTACACAGTCAACTATTGCAGTTATCTAGACAATTCTTTTTTAATGGCACATTAATGTCGCATACCAGATTTTATGAGTAAACATGTCTCTTATTACACAGTTTCTTATTAGTGTTTTTTCAGTGTATGTTTCTTTTTTTTTTTTTTTTTTTGAGACGGAGTCTTGCTCTGTCGCCCGGGCTGGAGTGCAGTGGCCAGATCTCAGCTCACTGCAAGCTCCGCCTCCCGGGTTTATGCCATTCTCCTGCCTCAGCCTCCGGAGTAGCTGGGACTACAGGCGCCCGCCACCTCGCCCGGCTAGTTTTTTGTATTTTTAGTAGAGACGAGGTTTCACCGTGTTAGCCAGGATGGTCTCGATCTCCTGACCTCGTGATCTGCCCGTCTCGGCCTCCCAAAGTGCTGGGATTACAGGCTTGAGCCACCGCGCCCGGCCCAGTGTATGTCTCTTAACATCAGCTTGTGTTTTTTAGTTTTTCTTATAATTTTAACCAATTTGCAATTCTGTTTGTATACTTTAAGTCAATGTGAGGTTTAATTAAGAGATAAGTCAGCCATACATCTATCATGATCAGATTATATATGTGTGTGTTTTATCTATAAATATGACCTCATTATTGGTTATGACATCTCGTATATATTCTTTCTTAGCTGATTTCAGCAACTGTTTTATCTTGTCTAAGTGAGTAGTCATGAAAATATTTTCTTTATGTCTTATTTTCACCATGTGTCTAATGATGTATATATGTGTATATATATATATATATATTTTTTGAGACGGAGTCTTGCTCTTTCACTCAGGCTGGTGTGCAGTGGCACAATCTTGGCTCGCTGCAACCTCTGCCTCTCGGGTTCAAGTGATTCTCCTGCCTCAGCCTCCCAAGTAGCTGGGACTACAGGTGTCTGCCACCATGCCCGGCTAATTTTTTGTATTTTTAGTAGAGACGGGGTTTCACCATGTTAGCCAGGATGGTCTCAATCTCCTGACCTCGTGATCCACCGGCTTGGCCTCCCAAAGTGCTGGGATTACAGGCGTGAGCCACTGCATATATATTTTCTTTGTGTGAGAAAGATACTTTTGTGATTTGAAGGTAATTTTTGAGAAGATTTATAATTCTGTATTTTTTTCTGTTTTTCCTTTAGAAAAATTAATTGTTGTAAAAACACATAACAGGCTGGTCACAGTGGCTCATGCCTATCATCCCAGCACTTTGGGACGCTGAGGCAGGCAGATCATTTGAGGTCAGGAGCTCCAGACCAGCCTGGCCAACATGGTGAAACCCTGTCTCTACTGAAAATACAAAATTAGCCAGACATGGTGGCATATGCCTGTAATTTGAGCTACACAGGAGACCAAGGCAGGAAAGTCATTAAACCCAGTAGGCAGAGGTTGCAGTGAGCCGAGATCATGCCACCGCACTCCAGCCTGGGTGAGAGAGCGAGTTTCCATCTCAAAAAACAAACAAACAAGAAAAAAACAACAAAAAAACACATAACATAAAATTAAGCATCTTAAATCGATTTAAGTGCATATTCCAGACATGGTGGGGGCTCACATCTGTAATCCCTGAATTTTGGGAGGCCAACACAGGACTATCGTTTGAGCACCAAAGTTTGAGACCAGCCTGGGCAACATATGGAGATTTCCTCTCTACAAAATTTTTAAAAAGTATCCAGGTATAGTGTTGTGTACCTGTGGACCCAGCTATTTGGGAGATTTAGGGAGGATTACTTGAGCCTAGGAGTTTGACGCTGAAGTGAGACAAAATTGTGCCACTACACTTTAGCTTGGGTGACAGAGTGGACCCTGTCTCAAAAAGAAGCTGTACATTTCGGGGATGTTAAATACATTCACACTGTTATGCAAAAGACTTCTAGAAATTTTACATGTTGTGAAACTAAAACCCAATATCCATTTAAGTAACAAGAACCCATTTTACCCTCTCTCCAGCCGGTGACAAACACCCTTCCACTTTCTGTTTTTATGAGTGTGACTACTTAAGATATCTCATATAAGTGGAATTGTATTCATTATTTTGTTTCTAGCTTATTTCAAGTGACATATTTTCAAAATTTATCTTAAAATGTGACAAGATTTCTTTGATAATATTTGATTTAATTATAATATTTGATAATCTTTGATTTCTGTGATAATATTTCATTGAATGTATATGTTACATTTTTGATGTGTTTATAAATTAAGAGACACCTGGGTTGCTTCTGCCTTTTGGCTTTTGTGAATACGGATACAATAAACATGGATGTTCAAATATGTCCCAGGTCCTGTGTTGGATATTTTGGATATAGATTGATAAGAGTGGGATTGTTTGGCCGGGCGCGGTAGCTCAAGCCTGTAATCCCAGCACTTTGGGAGGCCGAGACGGGCGGATCATGAGGTCAGGAGATCGAGACCATCCTGGCCAAAACGGTGAAACCCCGTGTCTACTAAAAAAATACAAAACCTAGCCGGGCGAGGTGGCGGACGCCTGTAGTCCCAGCTACTCGGGAGGCTGAGGCAGGAGAATGGCGTGAATCCAGGAGGCGGAGCTTGCAGTGAGCTGAGATCCGGCCACAGCACTTCCAGCCTGGGTGACAGAGCGAGACTCCGTCTCAAAAACAAACAAACAAACAAACAAACAAAAGAGTGGGATTGTTGTATTTGATAATTCCATTGTTAATTATTTAAGAAGCATTTATAACATTTTAGAATAATGGCTGCTTCCTCATTTTCTACCAACAATCAATATAGGCTTTATTTTCATTGCATCATCAACAGATTTGGTGTTTTAAAAAACATGTATATTTTCAAACATACACTGTAGTGGCCACTGTAATGAGATTTTATTTATTTATTATTTTTTATTTTTTGAGAGGGAGTGTTGCTGTTGTCATCCAGGCCTGCTGTTGTCACCCAGGCAATGGCATGATGGCTCACTGCAACCTCTGCCTCCCGGGTTCCATCAGTTCTCCTGCCTCAGTCTCCTGAGTAGCTGAGGTTACAGGTGCCTACCACCATGCCAGGCTAATTTTTATATTTTTAGTAGAGATGGGGGTTTCACCATGTTGGCCAGGCTGGTCTTGAACTCCTGACCTCAGGTGATCCATCTACCTTGACCTGCCAAGGTGCTGGGATTACATGCGTGAGCCACCACGCCTGGCCTCATTTTTATTTTTATGCGTTTCTCTACGAATCATTAATTTTGCTTTTCTTTTCAAATGGTTTTTCCCATTTGGATATCTTTTTTGATGAAAATTTAGTTAAATTATTTTTTCTTTTTTTTCTTTTTTTTGGGGGCGGGGGGAGTCCCACTCTCTCACCCAGGCTGGAGTGTAATGGCACAATCTCAGCTCACTGCAACCTCTGCCTCCTGGGTTCAAGCGATTCTCCTGCCTCAGCCTCCTGAGTAACTGGGATTACAGGTGCCAAAGGTACTCTTTGTCTTCCACCATGATTGTAAGTTTCCTGAGATCCTCACCGGAAGCAGATGCTGTTACACCCTTCTTGTACAGTCTGCTGAACTGTGAGCCAAATAAACCTTCTTTCTTTATAAGTTACACGCTCAGGTATTCCTCTATATGCAAAATAGTTAATACAGTCTATAATGTCTGTTTTCTGTTTTCTTACTGATATTTTATCTGAATTTTCTATTTGTTGTTGCAAATGAGGTCTTGATCTCCACAATTATGTTGCTATGTATTTCTTCCTTCACCTTTGTCAAAGTTTGCTTTATATATTTTGGAGCCCTCATGTCATATATACGTATACATATAAATAGATATGATAGTTACAGATTCCTGGTAAATTGACAGATTTGACCATTATATAATATTGTGTTTGTCCTATGCTATTATATACAAGCATATGTCCTATGTTGTTATATACAAGCATATTATATACAATATAATTATTACCACCTCACCCAATTGTGGTTACTATTTGCATGGAATATAGATTTTTTTCAATTCTGTTACTTTCAACCTATTTGACTCAATGCTAAAATATGTCTCTTATAGACAGCAGATTGTGTACTTTTTAACTTAAGCTATTAAGGTGTCTTATTTCTTTTTCTTTTTATAAAAGAAAAATTTAATTTAATTTTTATTTGTTTGAGATGGTGTCTCTCTCTGTCACCCAGGCTGGAGAGCCATGATCTCTGCTTACTGCAACCTCCACCTCCTGAATTCAAGTGATATTCCTGCCTCAGCCTCCCAAGTAGCTGGGACTACAGGCGTTGTGGCTAATTTTTGTATTTTTAGTAGAGACAGGGTTTTAACCATGTTCGTCAGCCTGGTCCCAATCTGACCTTGTGATCTGCCCACCTCGGCCTCCCAAAGTGCTGGGATTACAGGCATGAGCCACTGCGCCTGGCCAATGTATTTATTTTTGAGATAAAGTCTCACGCTGTCATCTAGGCTGGTTTGCAGTGGCATGATCACGACTCACTGCAACCTCAGCCTCCCAAACTCAGATGATCTCATTTCAGTCTCTTGAGTAGCTGGTTTGCAAATGTGTGCCATGCCAAACCCAGATAGTTTTTTGTACTTTTTTTGTAGAGACAGTTTTTTGCCATGTTGTCTAGGTTGGTCTCAAACTCTTGAGTTAAAGTTCCCTCGGCCTCCCAACATTCTGAGATTACATTATTTTTATTAAGTAATTTAACTAATTTATTTTTAAAATGATTGCTTAAAGATATAAAGTTACTATTACCAGTTTTATTGTTGTTCGTTTTTTAAATTAAATTAAATTAAATTTTATGTTCCAGGATACATGTGCAGGATGTGCAGGTTTGTTACATAAGTAAACGTGTGCTGTGGTGGTTTGCTGCACCTATTAACCCCTCACCTCAGTGTTAAGCCCTGCATGCATTAGCTGTTTATCCTGATGCTCTCCCTCCCCGTGACAGACCCCAGTGTGTGTTGTTTCCCTCCATGTGTCCATGTATTCTTATTGTTCAACTCCCACTTATAAGTGAGAACATGTGGTGTTTGGTTTTCTGTTCTTGTATTAGTTTGCTGAAAATAATGGCTTCCAGCTC
Source organism: Trachypithecus francoisi (assembly GCF_009764315.1). NCBI lineage: Eukaryota > Metazoa > Chordata > Mammalia > Primates > Cercopithecidae > Trachypithecus > Trachypithecus francoisi. The sequence goes on from NW_022681457.1 coordinate 54,755,290, forward strand.
CATTTCTGTCTTTGCAAAGTACATGATCTTGTTCCTTTTTATGGCTGCATAGTATTTGATGGTGCATATGTACCACATTTTATTTATCCAGTCTGTTATAGATGGGCACTTGGGTTGATGCCATGTCTTTGCTATTGTGAATGTTGCTGCAGTGAAGATACACATCCATGTATCTTCATAATAAAATGATTTATATTCCTTTGAGTATATACCCAGTAATAGGATTGTTGGGTCCAATAGTGTATGTGGTTCTAGGTCTTTGAGGAATCACCATTCTGGCTTTCACAATGGTTGAACTAATTTACATTCCCACCAAAAGTGTAAAAGCATTTCTATTTCTCCATAGTTTCACCACCATCTGTTGTTTTTTGACTTTTTAATAATCACCATTCTGACTGGTGTGAGACAACACCTCATTGTGGTTTTGATTTCCATTTCTTTAATGATCACTGATGTTTAGCTCCACATAAATGTCTACTTTTGAGAAGTGCTTCTTCTTCTTCTTTGCTCACTTTTTTTTTTTCTTCTTTTTTTTGAGACCGAGTTTTGCTCTTGTTGCCCAGGCTGGAATGCAATGGCGCAAACTCAGCTCACTACAACCTCTGCCTCCCAGGATCAAGTGATTCTCCTGCCTCAGCCTCCCGAGTAGCTGGCATTACAGGCATGTGCCGCCTTGCCTGGCTAATTTTTTGTATTTTTAGTAGAGGTGGAGTTTCTCCATGTTGGTCAGGGCTGTTCTTAAACTCCCAATCTCAGGTGATCTGCCCACCTCAGCCTCCCAAAGTGCTGGGATTATAGCCATGAGCCACTGTGCCCGGCCTTTGTTCACTTTTTAATGGGGTTAATTCTTGTAAATTTGTTTAAGTTCTTTGTAGACTCTGGATATTAACCTTAGTCAGATGAATAGATTGCAAAAATGTTCTTCCATTCTGTAGATTGTCTGTTCACTCTGATGATAATTTTCTTTTCTTTTTTCTTTTCCTTCCTTTCCTTTCCTTTCCTTTCCTTTCTTTTTCTTTTTCTTTTCCTTTCCTTTCCTTTCTTTTTCTTTTTCTTTTTCTCTTTCTCTTTCTCTTTCTGTTTCTCTTTTTCTCTTTTTCTTTTTCTTTCTTTTTCGTTTTCTTTTTCTTTTCCAGACAGAGTCCTGCTCTCTCACCCAGGCTGCGGTGCAGTGGTGCGGTCTCAGCTCACTGCAACCTCCACCTCCCGGGTTCAAGCAATTCTCTGCCTCAGCTACTAGAGTAGCTGGGATTACAGGTGCCTGCCACCATGCCCGGCTAATTTTTGTATTTTTAGTAGAAATGGGGTTCTACCATCTTGGCCAGGCTGGTCTTGAACTTCTGACCTCATCCTCATCCAACCCCCTCAGCCTCCCAAAACGCTGGGATTATAGGCATGAGCCACCACACCTGGTGATAATTTGTTTTGCTGTGCAGTAACTCTTTAGTTTCATTAGATCCCATTTGTCAATGTTTGCTTTTGGTGCAATTGCTTTTGACGTTTTCATCGTGAAATCTTTGCCCATGCCTATGTCCTGAATGGTATTGCCTAGATTTTCTTCAAGGGTTCTTGTAGTTTTGGGTTTCACATTTAAGTCTTTAATTCATCTTGAGTTAATTTTTGTATAGGCGTAAGAAAGGGGTCCAATTTCAGTTTTCTGCATATGGCTAGCCAATTCTCCCAGCGCCATTTATTAAAAGGGAATGCTTTTCCGTTGCTTGTTTTTGTCAGGGTTTTCAAAGATCAGATGGTTGTAGATATGTAGTCTTATTTCTGAGTTCTCTCTTCTATTCCATTGGTCTATATGTATGTTTTTGTAACAGTACCAGGCAGCTTTGATTACTACAGCTTTGTATTATAGTTTGAAGTTGGATACCATGATTCCTCCAGCCTTGTTCTTTTTGCTTAGAATTCTCTTGGCTAGGCTAGGTGCAGTGGCTTATGCCTGTAATCCCAGCATTTTGGGAGGCTGAGGCGGATGGATTGCTTGAGATCAGGAGTTCGAGAGAAGCCTGGCCAACATGGTGAAACCTTGCCTCTACTAAAAATACAAAAAATTAGCTGGGCATGGTGGCATATTCCTGTAATCCCAGCTACTTGGGAGGCTGAGGCAAGAGAATCGCTTAAACCCGGGAGGCGGAGGTTGCAGTGAGCTGAGATCATGCCACTGCACTCCTGCCTAGGTGACAGAGTCTCTGAGACTCTGTCTCAAAAAAAAAAAAAAAGAAAAGAAAAGAAAATAATTCTCTTGGCTATATGGGGTCTTTTGGGTTTTCATAGGAGTTAAAAAAATTTTTTTTCTAATTCTGTGAAGAATGTTAGTGGTAGTTTAGTCAGAATAGCATGGAATCTATAAATTACTTCGAGCAGTATGGGCATTTTTACAATATTGATTCTTTCTGTCTTTTTTATTTGTTTGTGTCCTCTCTGATTTTCTTACGCAGTGGTTTGTAGTTCTCCTTGAAGAGGTCCTTCACTTCCCTTGTTAGATTTATTTCTTGGTACTTTGTTCTCTTTGTAGCAATTGTGAATGGGAGTTTATTCATGATTTGGCTCTCTGCTTGTTTATTGTTGGTATATTGAAATGCTTGTGATGTTTGCACATTGATTTTGTATCTTGAGACTTTGCTGAAGTTGCATATAAGATGAAGAAGCTTTTGGGCTGAGACAATGGGGCTTTCTAGATCTAGGATCATGTCGTCCACAAACAGAGACAGTTTGACTTCCTGTTTGAATATCACTTATTTATTTCTCTTGCCTGATTTCCCTGGCCAGAAATTGCAATACTATGTTAAATAAGAGTGGTGGGAGAGGGCATCGTTTTCTAGTGCCAGTTTTCAAGGGGAATGCTTCCAGCTTTTGCCCTTTTTTATTGGCTATGGGTTTGTCATAGATAGCTCTTATTATTTTGATGTATGTTTCATGAATACCTTGTTTATTGAGAGTTTTTAACACGTTGGGATGTTAAATTTGATCGAAGGCCTTTTCTGCATTTTTGAGATAATCATGTAGTTTTTGTCTTTAGATCTGTTTATGTGATTAATTACATCGATTTTTGTATGTTGAGCCAACCTTTCATCCTGGAAATAAAGCTGACTTGAATTACATCAATTTTTGTATGTTGAACCAGCCTTGCATCCCAGAAATAAAGCTTTTTAACGTGCTGCTGGATTCACTTTGCCAGTATTTTATTGAGAATTTTTGTATTGATGTTTATCAGGAATATTGGCTTGAAGGTTTTTGTGTGTATGTGTGTGTGTGTTGTTGTTGTTTTATTTTGTTACATCTCTGCCATGCTGGCCTCATAGAATGAGTTAAGGAGAGACCCCTCCTTTTCCATCATTTGGAATAGTTTCAGAAGAAATGGTACCAGATCCTCTTTGTGCTTCTGGTAGAATTCAGCTATAAATTTATCTGATCCTGGACTTCCTTGGTTAGTAGGCTATTTGTTACCGCCTCAATTTCAGAACTTGTTATTGGTCTATGCAGGGATTCAACTTCTTCTGGTTCAGTCTTGAAAGGATAGATGTGTCCAGGAATTTTTCCATTTCTTCTCGATTTTCCAGTTTATGTGCACAGAGGTGTTTATAGTATTTTCTGAAGATTGTTTTTATTTCTGTGGGATCAATGATGAGATCCCCTTTATCACTTTTATTGTCTATTACATTCTTCTCTCTTTTTTTCTTTATTAATCTAGCAGTCTATTTTATTAATTTTGTCAAAAAAAAAAAAAAAAAAACAGCTCCTGGATTCATTGAGTTTTTTGAAGGGTTTTTTGGGTCTCAGTGTCATTCACTTCCAGTCTGAATCTGGTTATTTCTTGTCTTCTGCTAGCTTTAAGTTTTGTTTGCTCTTGGTTTTCTCGTTCTTTCAGTTATGATGTTAGGGTGTCCATTTAAGATCTAGCTTTTTGATGTGAGTATTTAGTGCTGTAAATTTCCCTCTTATACTGCTTTAGCTGTGTTCCAGAGATTCTGGTACATTGTCTCTTCATTCTCATTGTTTTCAAATACTTTTTTGATTTCTGATTTAGTTGTATTATTTACCCAGAAATAAAGAGGAGCAAGTTGTTCATTCAGGAAATTCATTCAGGAGTAGGTTGTTCAGTTTTGATGTGGCTGTGTGGTTTTGAGTAGCTGGGATTACAGGCGCCCGCCACCACATCCAGCTAATTTTTTGTATTTTTAGTAGAGATGGAGTTTCACTATGTTGGCCAGGCGGGTCCCAAACTGTGTCGTGACTCTTGATCCAGCTTGCCCTTCTGTGTCTTTGAATTGAGGTATTCAGCCTATTACATTTAAGGTTAATATTATGTGTGATTCTGTCCAAGTGGTGCTAACTGCTTATTTTGCAGAGTTGTTGATGTAGTTGTTTTATAGCATAATTGATCTTTGTACTTCAGTGTGTTTTTGCAATGACTGATAATGGTTTTTTCTCCTTAACCTTAGCGCTTCTTTCAGGAGCTCTAGCAAGGCAGGCCTGGTAATGATGTGTTCCCTTAGCATTTACTTGTCTCAAAAGAATTTTATTTTTCTCCACTTATGAAGACTTACTACTGTTATTTTATTGTTTTATTTGCTTCTTGTATCTTTGTTCCTCATTTTCTCTTTTTCTTTGTGTCTTTGTTATACTTATCTTGATATGCTTTTATTTCTTTCCCATTTGTTTTATGTATCTATGCAAATATATTCTTGGGGTTACCTTGGGGATTATATAACCTCTAAAAGATACAACAATGTATTTTAATCTGGTAAAAAATGAACTTCAGGCCGGGTGCGGTGGCTCACACCTATATTTCCAGCACTTTGGGAGGTCAAGGCGGGCGGATCACAAGGTCAAGGGATCGAGACCATCCTGGCCAACAAGGTGAAACCCCATCTCTACTAAAAATACAAAAATTGGCTGGGTGCAGTGGCCCTCGCCTGTAATCCCAGCACTTTGGGAGGCCGAGGCGGGCGGATCACAAGGTCAGGAGATCGAGACCACGGTGAAACCCCGTCTCTACTAAAAATACAAAAAATTAGCTGGGCGCGGTGGCGGGCGCCTGTAGTCCCAGCTACTCAGGAGGCTGAGGCAGGAGAATGGCGTGAACCCGGGAGGCGGAGCTTGCAGTGAGCCGAGATCGCTGCCACTGCACTCCAGCCTGGGCGACAGAGTGAGACTCCGTCTCAAAAATAAATAAATAAATACAAAAATTAGCTGGGCATGGTGATGCACACCTGTAGTTCCAGCTACTTGGGAGGCTGAGGCAGGAGAATCACTTGAACTCAGGAGGTGGAGGTTGCCGTGAGCTAAGATTGCACCACTGCGCTCTAGCCTGGTGACAGAGTGAGACTCTATATCAAAAGAAAAAAAAAAAAAGAACTTCAGTTGCATTGAAAATTTTTTTCTCATTATATCTGCCTTCAAATTTGTCATTGATGTTGCCAATTATATATTTTATGTTGTATATTCACTAACAAATGTTTATAATGATTTCTATGCTTTTACCTTTCAAGTTTTAAAGAATAATTAATATTTTTGCGCTATTATTATAATGCTAAGAACTTCCATTTTTGTGTATGTGCATTTTTTTCCCAGAGAATAATGTATTTTATATGATGTGTTGTTTTGTTGAATCATGTTATTTTCAGTAGCAGCAATGGTTATCAGCACCTTTTATATGTAAGGCATATGAAGAGCCAATATCCTTTTTCAGTATTTGGTTATTTTTGAAGGTTTTTTTCTTTTTACTTGGCAGGACAGATATGCTGATGGTATTATTCTAACTTGATAGCGATTTTTTTCAGGACTTTGACTATATCACACAGTTTCCTTCTGGCCCGCAAACTTTTTTTGACAGTTTACCAGCTATCTCATAAGACTATACTTGTAAATGACATGTCGTTTTTATCTTGTAGCTCCATTCTCTTCTTCGAAATTGTGCTTACATATGTGTTTGTTATAAATATCTTTGTGTGTATCCTAGTGTGTTTGTTGAGCTTCTTCATTTTGACATTATTTTTTCTTTCCAAATTTTTTATATTTTCCTTTATAATTTCTGTTTTTTGGGGTATTTTAAATATTTTTGTTCTTATCCTCATTTTTTTCTGATTTTCTGTAGTTCTGTGTTCCTATTTTACTCATTGAGTATTCAGTTTATTTTCAATTTTAAAAATTAATGTATACATCTTTTTTATGGTTTCTTTGAATATCTTATAATTTTGATGGAAGGATTTTGCCCTATTTTGTATTCATTGTAATCTTTGATTAATATTTGGACATTAAATAAAGGTACCTGTCACATTGTTTGTAATGTAGCTTTGTCCTGGCGTAGTCTGAAAACAATTATCTTGGTTTGAGGTCCTGTGAGACTCTCAAACATGTTCTTAGAGTGTGTCTTGTCTAAAATTTTGTGTTTATTTTTTAGTTAAAGGGATTTCTGTTTCATCTTCATCAGCAATCATTTGCTATATCTGTTTTCTGTCTGTGGTACTGCAGTCTTTCTGCGCTGTAACATTTACCTTTGGTCTCAGCAAACCCAAACTGTAATTCCAAAATATACCACCATTTCTTTCAGCACTTTATGTTCTGGGAGACCAGTTTCTGGAAAGGCCCCTAGAAGCAAGTAATATAGATGTATGTGTCAGTATGTTACTTGTTGATTAAAAAAGAAATGAAAAGTTAGCAATTTACTTAGAAAGGCACTGTGTTATATTGTTGAGTAGGAAGAATTGTGTTGGCTAAATGCAACAGGCTTTTCTTGTTCTTCTGTGTCTTTGCATTCCTGTGTACTCACCTGGAGAAATTTACACACTTATTTTAAGTTGTCCTCAAATGTATTTTGGTTAGTATGTTTTTATTACATTTATATGTCTATGAAGGATTTAGGGCCTATGATGTTTTATTATGGCATCTTGCTTATGTAGTTTGTATAACATAGGTTAGAGTTGTAAAATATGTTTATCAGAGTCTAGTAAGTTGAATAATTTGTTGTTTTTATTTCTTTCAGCTATGTGTTCTTATTTTACCAAAGACCTTTGGCCAGAGCAAGACATAAAAGATGTTTTTCAACAAGTAATACTGAGAAGATACGGAAAATGTGAACATGAGAATTTACAGTTAAGAAAAGGCTCCACAAGTGTAGATGAGTATAAGGTGTACAAAGAAGGTTATAATGAACTAAACCAGTGTTTGACAACTACCCAGAGCAAAATATTTCCATGTGATAAATATGTGAAAGTCTTTCATAAATTTTTAAATGCAAATAGACATAAGACAAGATATACTGGAAAGAAACCTTTCAAATGTAAAAAATGTGGCAAATCATTTTGCATGCTTTTACACCTAAGTCAACATAAAAGAATTCATATTAGAGAGAATTCTTACCAATGTGAGGAATGTGGCAAAGCCTTTAAATGGTTCTCAACCCTTACTAGACACAAGAGAATTCATACTGGAGAGAAACCCTTCAAATGTGAAGAATGTGGCAAAACTTTTAAGCAGTCCTCAACCCTTACTACACATAAGATAATTCATACAGGAGAGAAACCATACAAATGTGAAGAATGTGGCAAAGCCTTCAACCGGTCCTCACACCTTACTACACATAAGATAATTCATACTGGAGAGAAACCCTACAAATGTGAAGAATGTGGCAAAGCTTTTAACCAGTCTTCAACACTTACTACACATAAGTTCATTCATGCTGGAGAGAAACCTTACAAATGTGAAGAATGTGACAAAGCTTTTAACCGATTCTCATACCTTACTAAACATAAGATAATTCATACTGGAGAAAAATCTTACAAATGTGAAGAATGTGGCAAAGGCTTTAATTGGTCCTCAACCCTTACTAAACACAAAAGAATTCATACTGGAGAGAAACCTTACAAATGTGAAGTGTGTGGCAAAGCCTTTAATGAGTCCTCAAACCTTACTACACATAAGATGATTCATACTGGAGAGAAGCCCTACAAATGTGAAGAATGTGGAAAAGCCTTTAACCGGTCCCCACAACTTACTGCACATAAGATAATTCATACTGGAGAGAAACCTTACAAATGTGAAGAATGTGGCAAAGCTTTTAGCCAATCGTCAATCCTTACTACACATAAGAGAATTCACACTGGAGAGAAACCCTACAAATGTGAAGAATGTGGCAAAGCTTTTAACCGATCCTCAAATCTTACTAAACATAAGATAATTCATACAGGAGAGAAATCTTACAAATGTGAAGAATGTGGTAAAGCCTTTAACCAATCCTCAACTCTTACTAAACATAGGAAAATTCATACTAGAAAGAAACCCTACAACTGTGAAGAATGTGGCAATGCATTTAACCAGTCCTCAAACCTTATTAAACAAAATAATTCATACTGGAGAGAAACTCTACAAATGTGAAGAATGTGGGAAAGCCTTTAAGCAGTCCTCAACTCTTACTAAGCATTAAAAATTGGCCAGGTGCAGTGGCTCACTCCTGTAATCCCAGCATTTTGGGAGGCTGAGGCAGGCGGATCACAAGGTCAAGAGATCGAGACCATCCTGGCCAACATGGTGAAACCCTGTCTCTACTAAAAATACAAAAATTATCTGGGTGTGGTGGTGTCTGTCTGTATTCCCATCTACTTGGAAGGCTGAGGCAGGAGAATCGCTTGAACCTGGGAGGCGGAGGTTGCAGTGAGCCAAGATTGCACTACTGCACTCCAGTTTGACAATAGAGTAAGACTTCGTCTCAAAAAAAAATTTATACTGTACAGAAACCCTACAAGTGTGAAAAACATGGCAAAGCCTTTAAGAAGCCCTCAATTCTTAACAGACATAAGATAATTATACTGGAGAGAAACTCTACAAATCAGAACAATGTGACTACTTTTGACAATGCCTCAAACTTTTCTAACCATGAAAAAAATTATACTGGTGAGAAATCCTAGAAATCTGAAGAGTGAGACAAAGCCTTTAAATGGTTCTCACACTTGATTGTAGGTAAGATAATTCATACTGGAGAAAATGCCTACATGTGTGAACAGTGTGGCAAAACTTTTAACCAATGCTCACACTTTATTGCCAGGAAAGCATTTATACTTGAGATAAATTATACAAATATAAAGACTATGAAAAAACCATTAATATCTGCTCACATTTTATACTCAACACCAGAGAGTTCATGCTTAATAAAAGCATTATAAGTGCAATTACTGTCAAAAGATCTTTCAGAAAATATAAGCTTTTATAGTGAAGAGTATTTATTTTGAAGTTGAACATTACAAATATAAAGAGGAATGTAGTGCCTTTACTTGTATCACAGATCTTATTGTAGACATTTTCTTCTAGAGGAAAACTCTGAAGCAGTTGATCAAACTTTGTTCAACATCAGGGAATTTATATTGAAAAATTGTGCAAGTATAACAAATTTGGAAAAACAGTTTTTCAAAAACTACAGCTTAGAAATCAACAGGGTTATACTAGAACATATTTTTCCAGATGCAATAAAAGTAAAATATTTAATCCATAATTAAGTCTATGCAAATATCAGAGAATTTGTGGTAGAAATATATAAGGTACTGACACTTCAGATATACTAAATTAGAGTGCTGAGTATAGAAAATCTAAAACTAAAGTTGGTAGAAAAATTATTTGTATAGAACTTTAAGAGGATCAGAAGGTTTTTTGCAGAGTTATAACTACATTCAAAGTACACTTTTATTTCTTGAAAAATATTACAGATTTTTTGAAAAGTGAATAATGTCATCATTCAACTCTGAAATTATTTCCTGCCATGTCTTCATTCCTGTTGGATTACATGTGAAAGCATGAGATTAATTGTTGCTGCATCAAAGATAAGAGAGATTCTTTTGTCTGTTTGTTTGTTTGTTTTTTGAGACTGAGTTTCACTCTTTCACCCAGGCTGGAGTACATTGGCATGATCTCGGCTCAGTACAACCTCTGCCTTCTGGTTTCAAGCGACTCTCCTGCCTCAGCATCCTGAGTAGCTGGGATAACAGGTACCCACCACCAAGCCCGGCTAATTTTTGTATTTTTAGTAGAGATGGGTTTTCACCATGTTAGCCAAGCTGGTCTTGAACTCCTGACCTCAGGTGATCCACCCGCCTTGGCCTCCCAAAGTGCTAGGATTACAGGCTTGAGCCACCATGCCCAGCCTATGGCATATTTTAATAGAGGAATACAACATATAATAATAACAGGGTTAAGTGAGGCATCCATCATCTGTAGCATTTCTCCTTTGTTTTACAAACAATCCAATTCTACACTTTTTTAAAATTGTAAAATGTACGATTAAATTTTTATTTACCACAGAGTTATTTTTATGGTCATAATAAAAATTATAAAGTATAAATGAAATTCATTTCTAAATTCTTAATACATATTTTCTCATGCCAGATGTGGTAGATCACGTCTGTAATCCTAGCACTTTGACAGGCTGAGCAAGGGGGTGGATCTCGAGGTCAGGAGTTCGAGACCAGCCTGACCAATATGGAGAAACCCCGTTCTACTAAAAATATAAAAATTAGCCAGGCATGGTGGCATGTGCCTGTAATCCCAGCTACTCAAGAGGTTGAGGCAGGAGAATCACTTGAACCTGCGAGGTGGAGGTTGCAGTGAGCCAAGATCACCCCACTACACTCCAGCCTGGGCAACAGAGCAAGGCTCTATGTCAAAAAATAAATATTTTTTCAAATTTTCTATATATTTTTCTTTGAACATGTGGCCTGTCTGCCTGCAAACATATACATATTTTTAGTTTTGATTCACATAGAGTTAAATGCATATTAGTCTAAAGACAAACCTTAGGTGTAAGAAAATTATGGAATTAAGTGCGTGTGTATGCATATGAGTTTGTACATATTTTCAGAAGAAAAGAACAATATGGGAACAAATATCATTTTAATATGGTGACTACTATAAAACTAAAAACCTAAATGCTGAAAGCAAATATATACTTTTTAGTTTGTATTGAATTTATTACTGTACTGTCTATGACTTATAGTTCTGAATCTTCCCAAATTCTCTGTATATACTTGCCTGATACTCATGCTAGACCCATTTTTTTTTTTGTTTCTTCCATTTTTTTGTTTTATATTTTATGAAGTATTCATTATGTGAGCTGGTCTGCGATTATAAGTTTTTATGAAATTAAGTGCACACAAAATAATTTTTAGATGTAATTCCAAAAGTAGTATATTATGTTACATTTTATTTATTTAGAGCACTCCATTTTGTTCTTTTAAGAGGAGAACAATATATAGGTTTTCTTTTAGTGATTGTTCGTTTTACTTTTTATAATTCACATAAGTATATTTTTTGAGTCAATTTGTTCAGCTAAGTACTAGGGAGGCTTCATAAGTCATGAAGATGTTTTTATATATAAATGTAGCAAACATACTACAGTTCTCGCTGTGTAATAGATTATCCATAATAATTCATAAATATTCCTGCTGAAGTTAGTTTATAACTTCAAGTCAAAGATGAAAAATATCAATGGTGAAGATTGATTCTTCATATGGAGAGGACATTTTTTTCCATGTAAAACTGAATCTTGCTGAATTTAAAGAGAAATTCTGGCTGAGGCAGGTGAATCACCTGAGGTCAGGAGTTTGAGACCAGCCTGATGAATATGGTGAAACCCAGTCTTTACTAAAACTACAAAAATAGCCAGACATAGTGGTGGATGCCTGTAATCCCAGCTACTCAGGAGGCTGAGGCAGGAGAATTATTTGAACCGGGAGGTGAAGATTAGACTAAGCTGAGATTGTGCCATTGCACTACAGCCTGAGCGACAGAGCGAGACTGTATCAAAAAAAAAAAAAAAAAAAAAGCCAGGCATGGTGGCTCACACCTGTAATCCCAGCACTTTGGGAGGCCAAGGTGGGCGAATCACTTGAGGTCGAGAGTTTGAGACCAGCCTGACCAACATGGTGAAACCCTGTGTCTACTAAAAATACAAATTTAGCCACGTATGGTGATGCATACCTGTAATCCCAGCTACTCGGAAGGCTGAGGCAGCAGAATCGCTTGAACCTGGGAGCTTGAGGTTGCAGTGAGCCAAGATCGGGCCACTGCATTTCAGCCTGGGCAACAAGAGCAAAACTGTCAGAAAAATAAATAAATAAATAAAAATAAAAGGTGCAATACTGTCCACAGGTAAGAGGATTAAATTAGTTAGCTTTGTTTTTAAAAGAAAAATCTTACTAGATCCTTACACAAAGTGTGGCAAATATAAAACTTGCTTGAAAATATAGAAATGAATTTTTTTTTTTTTTTTTTTTTTTTGAGACGGAGCCTTGCTCTGTTGCCCGGGCTGGAGTGCAGTGGCCAGATCTCAGCTCACTGCAAGCTCCGCCTCCCGGGTTAACGCCATTCTCCTGCCTCAGCCTCCCCAGTAGCTGGGACTACAGGCGCCCGCCACCTGGCCCGGCTAGTTTTTTTTTTTTTTTTTGTATTTTTAGTAGAGACGGGGTTTCACTGTGTTAGCCAGGATGATCTCGATCTCCTGACCTCGTGATCCGCCCGTCTCGGCCTCTCAAAGTGCTGGAATTACAGACTTGAACCACCGCGCCTGGCCAGAAATGAAATTTTTAAGAGTTAATGGTAAACTATTTTAAATTTAGTTTTCTATGATATACTTACAGCACAACTTACATTTCCATGCAGAATCTTTTATTTTTAAGTGTGAGTGTTAAAAGTTATACAAAATAATGAAATGACTTCTGGGGATTTAAAATTTAGAAAAATAATATCTTTTCTCTATTGATTTTACAATTTGGAGAAATCTTTCCCTCTTATTTTTTTTTTTTTTTTTTTTTTTTTTTTTTTTTTTTTTTTGAGACGGAGAGTCTGGCTCTGTCGCCCAGGCTGAAGTGCAGTGGCCGGATCTCAGCTCACTCCAAGCTCCGCCTCCTGGGTTTACGCCATTCTCCTGCCTCAGCCTCCCGAGTAGGTGGGACTACAGGCGCCCGCCACCTCGCCCGGCTAATTTTTTTTTTTTTTTTTTTTTGAGGCGGAGTCTCGCTCTGTTGCCCGGGCTGGAGTGCAGTGGCCGGATCTCAGCTCACTGCAAGCTCCGCCTCCTGGGTTTACGCCATTCTCCTGCCTCGGCCTCCCGAGTAGCTGGGACTACAGGCGCCCGCCACCTCGCCCGGCTAGTTTTTGTATTTTTAGTAGAGACGGGGTTTCACCGTGTTAGGCAGGATGGTCTTGATCTCCTGATCTCGTGATCCGCCCGTCTCGGCCTCCCAAAGTGCTGGGATTACAGGCTTGAGCCACCGCGCCCGGCCAACCCGGCTAATTTTTTTGTATTTTTTAGTAGAGACTGGGTTTCACCGTGTTAGCCAGGATGGTCTCGATCTCCTAAGCTCGTGATCCGCCCGTCTCGGCCTCCCAAAGTGCTGGGACTACAGGCTTGAGCCACCGCACCCGGCCTCACTCTTATTTTTTATATTTTTGTTAGTGGGAGAAGTTTAGTCTACAGTTTTTATTTTTAGTCACCAAACTGTAGCCAACTCTTGGGTCATTTTCTCTGAAAAAGATTTGGAGATCATGACAGCTTTTGGATTAAAACATGTCTGTTATTTTGCATGAAAACTAGTTTAATGTGTTCACAGAGTGGCCAGTAATGGGACCATAAGCAACACCTGCTCTTTGAGTGTCTTTTATACCATTACCATCAGCACCAGAAACTCCAGGTACCCCAAGCTTAAAGTAAAAATCCTAAAGTGTGTTGGCTCCTCTCATGCAATGTGCTGGGGGTCCAAACCATGCTTTTAAATATCAGAAGTTTCTATGGTTATGATTAAAAAATTAAATAACAATATAGCCCCAAAACTACATATTTTTGATACCATTTAGCCAAGATTATCACAAAGACATACAGTATTTGACACATTGTTATTCTTCTATAATGTTTTATAAATATTTTAATGTGACAGATAAAATCTGTACTTTTTATGTAGAACATATTTTGAAGTATATATACATTGTTAAATTATTATTTCTAATAATTTATCTCACATTGGCCGGATGTGGTGGCTCATGCTTGTAATCCCAGCAATTTGGGAGGCCGAAGCAGGCAGATCACCTGAGGTCAGGAGTTCGGGACCAGCCTGGCGACCATGGGGAAAACCCCCTCTGTACTACAAATACAAAATAAGCAGTGTGTGATGACACATGCCTGTAATCCAGCTACCCGGGAGGCTGAGGCAGGAAAATTGCTCGAATCTAGGAGGTGGTGGTTGGCAGTGAGCTGAGATCACTCCACTGCACTCCAGACTGGGGGACAGAGCGAGACTTCATGTGAAAAAAAAAAAAAACTTTACCTCATATGGTTAACATTTTTGTGGTGAGACCACATGACACTGTCATCATTTTTCAAAAATACATTATTATGAACTATAGTCACCATGTTGTACAATAAATCTCTTGAACTTGTTTCTTCCATTCGACTATGATTGTGTATTATTTCACAAACATGTTTCCATCCCTCCATTTCTTGTAAATAACTTGACATCTGATGGTCACCATTTTACTCTCTAAATCAATGGGATTAAGTTTTTTGGAATCCATGTGTAAGTGAAATTATGAGATATTGATCTTTCTGTGCCTTGCTTATCCCAACTAATATAATGTCCTCCAGCTTAATCCATGTGATTTAGAATAATAGGTTTTTTTTTTTTTTTTTTTAGGCCAGAAGTGGTGGCTCACACCTGTAATCCCAGGCTCTGTGGGAGGCCAAGGCCAGTGGATTACTTGAGCCCAGGAGTGTGAGACCAGTCTGAGCAACATGGAAAAACCCCGTCTCTACTAAAAATACAAAAACAAAAACAACAACAACAAACCTCAGCTGGGCGTGGTGGTGCATGCCTGTAATCTCAGCTACTCTAGAGGCTGAGGCATGAGAATCCTTTGAACCAGGGATGCAGAGGTTACAGTGAACTGAGATCTTGCCACTGCACTCCAGCCTGGGCAACAGAGTGAGACTTGGTCTCAGTAGGAAAAATAAGTGATTTTCTCATTTGAATGATAAATAGTATTCTGTTGTGTATATCAACCACATTGTCTTCATTTACTCATTAGATGTTGAACTGTTTATTCTGTATTTTGGCTATTGTGAAACAAGTGCTGCAAACAATAGAAGTGCAAATGTTTCTTCATTCTTATTTTGTTTTGGATATATATCCAGTAGTGCAATTGCTGTATTACATGATAGTTTTTTGATAAATCTCAATTTTGTTTTTCATAATGGCTGTCCTCATTTACTTTCAAACCAACAGTGTGCAAGGATTGCCTTTTCTTCACATCTTTACCAACACTTTTTTCTTTTTCTTTTTAATAAGAGTCATTGTAACAGGAATGAGTTGATAATCTCATAGGGTTTTTTTTTTTTGACTTGTCTTTTTGTGATAATAATTAACATTGAGGATTTTAAAATAATACCCGTTGGCCATATGTATGACTTTTCTTGAAAAATACTTATTTCAGCTATTTCCTTTTTTTTTTCTTTTTGAGATGGAGTTTTGTTCTTATTGCCCGGGCTGGAGTGCAATGGCACAATGTCAGCTCCCTGCAATCCTTGCCTCCCGGATCAAGTGATTCTCCTGCCTCAGCTTCCCAAGTAGCTGGGATTACAGGCAAATGCCACCGCGCCCAGTTAATTTTGTGTTTTTAGTGGAGACGGAGTTTCTCTATATTGATCAGGCTGGTCTCAAACTTCTGACCTCTGGTGCCCACCTCGGTCTCCCAGAGTACTGGGATTACAGGCATGAGCCACCGCACCCTGCATATTTCCTCATTTTTAGTAATTTTTTTATTGTTGTATTGTCATTTGAGTTAATATATTTTAGATATTAACTTCTTGTCACATGTATAATTTGCAGATTTTTTCTCCCATGTTTTAGTTGTCACATTCTGTTGATTGTATCAGATTTTGTCCGGCAGCTTTTTAACTGGAAGTGATCTGACTTATTCTTCCTTTTGTGTCCTGGGATATTTAGGTTAAATCAAAAAACTTGTGGCCAGGCGCAGTGGCTCACACCTGTAATCCCAGCACTTTGGGAGGCCGAGGCAGGTGGATCATGAGGTCAGAAGTTCGAGACCAGCCCGACCAACATGGTGAAATCTCATCTCTAATAAAAATACAAATATTAGCTGGGCGTGGTCGCGCGTGTCTGTAATCTCAGCTACTCAGGAGGCTGAGGCAGGAAAATGGCTGGAACTCAGAGGCTGAGGTTGTAGTGAGCCAGTGTCATGCCACTGCACTCCAGCCTTGGAAACAGAATGAGACTCTGTCTCAAAAAGAGAAAAAAGAAATTGCTGCCCAGACCAATGTTATAGGACTTTCGCTATTTTTTGGTAGTAGTGGTTTTAGACTGTCAGGCCTTAAATTTAAGTAGCTAATTTATTTTGAGTTTATTTTTACATATGGTGTGAGATGAGGGTCTCAATTTTTATCTCTGCATGTGGATATAAAGTTTTCTTAACATCATTTATTGAAGATTATGTTCTTTCTCTTTAAAAAAGTCACCTATATTTAAAATCAGTTAGCTGTAAATACATGGATATATTTCTGCTTTTTTCCCCTTCTGCTCCATTGAGAGAGAATGTTTTTATTTATCTCTGTTTTTATTCAAGTACCATACTGTTGGTTACCATAGCTTTGTAGTGTATTTCAAAGTTAGTCACTTTTTTCATATTGATTGCTTTGGCTATTCAGGGTCTTTTGTGGTACCATACGAATTTTAGATATACTTTAAAAATTTTTCTATGACGTACATCACTGGTATTTTGATAGAGGCTGCATTACACCTGTAGATCATTTTGTGTAATACAAATATTCAACTATTAATAATGCCAGTTCGTGGATAATAGTCCATTTATTTATTAATTTCTGTAATGTTTTTTAGAGTAGAATGTAAGGCGTTTCAACTTTTTGGTTAAATTTATTTCAAACTGTAGTTATTGTAGAAATAATTGTTTTTGAATTTCATTTTCTGATAGTTATTAATGTAGAGAAATGCTATGACTTTTTGGTGGTGCTTTTGTATTTTGAAAGTTTAATAAATTTATTTATTTATTTTGAGATGGAGTCTCAGTCTGTCGCCCAGGCTCGAGTGCAGTGACACGATCTCGGCTCACTGCAACCTCTGACTCCCTGGCTGAAGCGATTCTCCTGCCTCAGCCTCCCAAGTAGCTGAAACTACAGGCACTTCCCACTACACCTGGCTAATTTTTTTATTTTTATTATTTTTATAGAGACAGGGTTTCACTATGTTGGCCAGGCTGGTCTTGAACTCCTGACCTTGTGATCCTCCCACTTCGGTTTCCCAAAGTGCTGGGATTACAGGCAGGAGCCACTGCACCTTGCCTGTTTATTATTTTTAATATTTACTAAAGTCTTAGGCTTTTGTATACTTCAGATTATGTATAGGGATAAAAGAAAATTATACAGGAATAATTTAACTTCCTTTTCTTCAATCTGGATGCCGTTGATTTTATTCTCTATTTTCTTTGTCTTGGATATTTAGTACCATGTTTAGTAAGACTGACAGGAGTGGGCATCCTTGCCTTGTTCTAGCTCTTAGAGTAAAAGCTTACAACATATCCCTGTTTAGTATGTTGTTAGCATTTTTTTGATTATATATGGCATTTATTGGCTGAAGTGCATTTGTTCTATACCTAATTTTTTCAGAGACTTAGCATAAGGGAATGTCAAATTTTGTCAAACTTCTATTGTACATCCATTTTTTTATCTTTGCGCTCTGCATGTATTTAAGTGTTAGAGATGTGAAATCACAACTAATTCTGCATACATACAAGAAAGTCAGAGACTATTATGAACATCTCTGTGCCTGCAAGTAGAAAATTTCGAGAAAATAAACTCCTGGAAACACACACAACTTTTCAGGATTAAACCAGGAAGAACCAGAACTCTTGAACAGGGCAAAAGTGTATAAAATATATAATGAAATTGAATTAATAATTCAAAAGCTTACCTACTATAAGGAGCCCTGGATTATATAAAATCACAGCCAAATTTTACCACATATACAAAGATGAGCTGGTATTAATTCTACTGAATGTATTCCAAAAAAATCCAGGTGGAATTCCACACTAGCTCATTATATAAAATCTGTATCACTGCACGAGGTGGCTCACTCCTGTAATCCCAGCACTTTGGGAGGCCGAGGTGGGCGGGTCACCTGAGGTCGGGAGTTCGAGACCAGCTGCCCAACGTGGTGAAACCCCATCTTTACTAAAAATACAAAATTAACCAGGCGTGGTCGCGCATGCCTGTAATCCCAGCTACCTGGGAGGCTGAGACAGGAAAATTGCTTGAAGCCGGGAGGTGGAGGTTGCAGTGAGCCGAGATCATGCCATTGCACTCCAGCCTAGGCAATGAGTGAAACTCCATCTCAAAATAAATAAATTATTTAATAAAATAAAAATCCGTATCATCTTGATACCAAAGTCTAGTGAAGACAACAATAACAAAACTACAGGCCAATATTTTTGGTGAACATTGAAATAAAAATCCTCCATGAAATAACAGCAAGCTGAGTTCACAGGCAAATAAAGTTATTTTGCCACAGTCATGTGAACTTTATATCACATGTGCAAGGATGTTTCATCATACACAAGTCAATAAGTGTGATTCACCATACAATTACAAGCAAAAAATTGTGTGATTAACACAATAGATGCAGAAAAAGAATTCAAGAAAATCCAGTATTCATTTATGAAAATATTCTCAAAGTAAGCAATGATGAAACATACCTCACAATAAGAGCCATCTATGACAAATCCTCAGCTAACATCATACTGAACAGGCAAAAGGGGCATGCATTTCTCATTAGAATAAAAATAAGACAATCCACCCTAAACGATCCTATTTAACGTAGTTCTGGAAGTGCTAGATAAATCTAACAAAATGAAGAAATAAAAGGCATCCAAATAGGAAAAGAAGTGAAATTATCTTCACTCATGATATAATTCTCTACCTAGAAAACTTTAAGGATTTTACCAAAAGACACATAAGGTTAAAAATGACTTCAGCAAAGTCTCAGGATACAAAATTGATATACACAAATGAATAGCATTGCCTTACACCAATAACATTCAAGCTGAGAACAAAATCACGAACAGTTTTCTTTACAATAGCCATCAACAAAAAATAATATACTTAGAAATACGTTAAACCAGGGAGGTAAAATATCTCTACCAGAAGAACTACAAAACATTACTGAAAGTAATCGGAGACAATTCAAATAAAGCGTTCTATGCTTATGGATTTGAAGAATGAATATACAATGTCTGTGCTGCCTAGAGCAGCCTACAAATTAAGTTTGTTTTTTTTTAATCAAAAAGTCAATTACATTTTTTTTTTTTTTAAGATGATGTTGCTCTGTGGCCTAGGCTAGAGTGCAGTGGTGCAATCTTGGCTCGCTCCAACCTCTGCCTCCTGGGTTCAAGTGAGTCTCCTACCTCAACCTCCCAGCTAGCTGGGATTACAGGTGCCCACTATCACACCTGGCTAATTTTTGTATTTTTAGTAGAGATAGAGTTTTGCCGTGTTGGCCAGGCTGGTCTTGAACTCCTGGCCTCAGGTAAGCCACCTGCCTTGGCCTCCCAAAGTGCTGGGATTACAGGTGTGAGCCACCATGCCTGGCCCAACCCCATATTATTTCTGGTAACAAAGCACAGCAACATGATTTCTCGAATTTTGCCAGGATCTTAATTCATAAAGGTGAATGCCATTAAAAGGTGTTTAATACACTCCCACCAGAAACAAGAGGCAAGGCAGGCAGGCCATGGGGGGCTCACAAAGGCGGTCTCATGCAGGGGTGGGAAAGCAGAGTTATCAGGGAACTGGGACTATTGCTTTATGACAGTGATGATTGGAAGCAAAAACGTGGGACTTTTTCCTATTGAATACAAAGCAAAATAATGCATGTTGGTGTCAGTGGTTGGGAATAACATTTGCAGGCTCATAAGAGCTGCCTGACAAAAAGCATGTAAACAACAGTGATTGTTCCGATGGCCCTGTGATTCAGCACGTTTATGGAGCAGTTAAGAATCGCAGATGTCAAATGGCCAACACAGAATCTAACGACATGCTTAATACAAATTATTATTAGTAGAAATGCTGAATTGCCTCATTTCTGCCATTTCTGCTGCTGCTTAAGATGCCTTTAATGAATAAAATCTGCCTTAAAATTTGATACGTGGTAACTTCTCTCTGAATTTTGAATTGGCCGACATAACCAAAATGCCAGCTCTTGCCATCTAACTACCATTAAAAGGAACTTCTAAGGCTCCAAAGTGGTCAACAGTTTCACTTCCAACTTTTTAAAAAGATACATAATTTTCCAAAAAATTTTTCTTTATGGCCAATTGAATAGTTGGGCTTTGGCTAATTACTCATTAGCAACAGAATTATGTATATTTTGCAAACTCTAATACAGAACACTTAATGTATCAGACAACCATGATTATGATGTATACATCTGGTGTAAATAATCTTTTTTGCATATCGAATTCTGCATTTTTTTCTTCCTTGATATGTATGAGATTCACCAGTACCAGTTTTTCTGTTGTAGTGGCATAGAGTTGATTGTCATTTGCATTATCTATTAAAAACCTGTGGCAGCTCATGGTATTATTGACCATATGTTCTAGTGTCTTTTTGTAGATTTAAATATTTTATTGCAGGGTAAAGTTTAATATTTAGATGTGTGATACATCTTTGGATAATCTGTAATTAAATTGATCTTTTGTAATGGTGATGGTGATTATCACACACTGAAAATCCAGCAAAGCAATTATTTTTCTCTTTTTAACTGGAAATCATATTTGTAAGTTGTGGTACATATTATCAGTGTATTCATGATTTGATTTATATTTTGTGTATCTGGTTATAAATTTTATATAGCATTCAATTTGACAAAATATAAATCTATTTGATTTGAATTTAATGTGTGTGTGTGTGTGTGTGTGTGTGTGTGTGTTCTTCCTTGAGCCTTAGGAAATTAATTCTACAAATCTTATACAGATATAAATGTATCAGGCTTATATTTTTGCAATGCTATATATACATTTCTTCTGTTTATTAAAATACTGGAATTAGTGTTATGTAGATATAGTTACAGATATCAGAATAAAAGTCAAATGTTGTGAAAATTACAACTTAATAAATACAGCAAATAAGTACAAAATAAAAATTGTACATCTTTACAAGGTAGTTATTTACAATTGCTTAGGGCTTACCTGGCCAGCCAAGGCCTATCTTCTTCCAGACTGTGCTGAGGCCTGGCATGGTAGCTAACGCCTGTAATCCCAGCACTTTGGGAGGCCAAGGCAGGTGGATCACCTGAGGTCAGGAGTTCCAGACCAGCCTGGCCAACATGGAGAAACCCAGTCTCTACTAAAAATACAAAAACAAAAATTAGCCAGGCATGATGGTGTGTGCCTGTAATCCCAGCTACCCAGAAGAGGCAGCAGAATTACTGGAACTCAGGGGATAGAGGCTGCAGTGAACCAAGATTGTGCCACTGCACTTTAACCTGGGTGACAGAGCAATACTGTGTCTCAAAAACAACAACAAAAAGACTGCTGAAGTTGCACCTGCTTGGTTACAGTCTCTACTGGGGAGAAATAACCCTGACTGAGAATGATCAAAAAAAGTATAATAAATTTTTGGCAGAAAAATTCTCTGTGTAAAAAAACAGAGTTGTGTAAAAGAAAATTATGTTCAGAGAAAAACAAATTGGCCAATTTTACCACAGTTAATTTTAAGAAAATAAATATTTCAAAGTCAAATTAATTTATTTAATTAAAAAATTGCAAATATAGTGGTGAATGAAATTAAAGGTCTCAGTGTTCACAGAGTTCACCTTGTAAGGTTTGAAAAAGACAATTTGAGAATAAATAATTCTTGATATAATGGTGGTGGCATAGGTAAATTGGTACTACATTCTGGAAAAGGGCTCCCCAATGCCTATATGAGCTGAAGATACAAATACACTTTAGTTGTATTTGTGGTTAAATATTTACATAGTTACACAAATTTTTCTTTTAAAAATGCACAAGACTGTTTATAGAAGCACTGACAAATCTGGAAAATCACCAAAATGTTCATAAAAAGTGGAATAAAGAAACTGTAGTGTATTTATATAATGGAACATTGTAGATCAATGAATATTGAAAGCAAAACTTTCAATATTCACAACTTTCAAAGCAAAGCACAACTACAGGCAGCAACAGAGATCTATCTCACAAACAATGTTGAGCAGAATACGCTGGCCAAAAATGAGAACTTACTGTATTAATCCATTTATTTAAAGTTCAAAAACAGGCAAACCTCATTTATTGTATAAATAGCTAGAATATAAGTTACTCTTAGAGGAACAGTGATTGAAAAGGAGCATAAAGTGTAGCGGGATTTTTAAGGAATCAGAGAGACCGATGGGGTACAGGAGGATATTTATTAATTATTTAGGTGCACCAGCCCAGTCGGATTAACATCCAGCGGACTGAGCCCTGAACAAAGAGTTAAGTTACCTTTTAAGCATTTTATGGGGCGGGGGGAGATCTGTGCATGGGGAAGCATACTACAGAAGCAAGAAACAAAGACAGTTATTCAATTGAGACATGCATTACATCATTTCTTACTTTTCAAGGAGAAACATGTTTTGCGACTTGAGTTTATCTGTCTAGTGACCTCGCAGCTGCACAGCTAGAGAAACAGGGTCTTCACAATGCTTGGGAAAGGAGGAGAGATAAGGCTCACTGGCCACAGAAAAACAGACAGTTAATTTTTAAAGGACTCCTGCTCTTTCTCTTTCTCTGAGGGAATTGGGTTTTGTTACATACAACTGAGTTTCTGTTGCCAGGTGCGGTGGCTCAAGCCTGTAATCCCAGCACTTTGGGAGGCCGAGACGGGCGGATCACGAGGTCAGGAGATCAAGACCATCCTGGCTAACACGGTGAAACCCCATCTCTACTAAAAATACAAAAAACTAGCCGGGCAAGGTGGCGGGTGCCTGTAGTCCCAACTACTCGGGAGGCTGAGGCAGGAGAATGGCATAAACCCGGGAGGCGGAGCTTGCAGTGAGCTGAGATCTGGCCACTGCACCCCAGCCTGGGCAACAGAGCAAGACTCCGTCTCAAAAAAAAAAAAAAAAAAAAAACCGGAGTTTCTGCTTATACACTCTAATTTCTTTTATTTCCTGTTCAATTCCCCCCTTTGGTGCTTTTTATAACAGAGGTGTTAATGGAAAGCACCACTATTTGCCACCTTCTCACAGAGCTGAGCTGCTGCTTCTGGTAGTGGCTGGTATTTTATTAATGCACAGTAGTGTGTTGGGTTACTATTGCCTCTATAGTTACTGAATATTCATAATAAACGGGGGTAAAAGGCAAGGGAGGATGAGGCAGATGCCAAGAATAAGCAAGAACCCACCAATGAGGGTTTTGAATCCTCCAAAGGTTGAGAACCGTCCTCCAAACAAGGAATCTGGGGACCATCCAGACCAAGTCTGAACTGGAACATGGGCCAACCTGCACATTCTAGCTATGATTTCCATGACTGCTTGGTCATTATCATCAATTTCTAGGCAACAGTTGTTTAAATTAAATTTTCCACATACTCCTCCTTCCAAGGCTAAGAGGTAATCTAAAGCCGATCTATTTTGATATATAGCATTTCTCATTTATTTTGCTTGTATTGCCAATAAATCTAGTGCCCTTGATGTTTCATTAGTTATAATTTCTAGGATTGCCTGCAACCTTATGATGAGGTTGAGCATATAGATTGGGGTGTGGTACCCCTATGACCCATCTTGCACCCAGGTAACTGGCCCATAATATTTAATGATTCTTTCAGGCCATTCATTATCTTTACAGTTTCCTATGTCCACATCCTTTTTGATATTTGTGTCTTTTTTTGTGATTATGCTTCTTCTAGTTATTTTATTTTCATTATAAGCTGGATATCCTAAGAGTTCCCCTCGCTTTAGAGGAATTAGAAAGAATGATGGCTTGACTGTTCCTAACACACATGCCTCTGTCCATTTAGCCAGCTGTTGCCAATATGCCCATGCTTCACAGATGCAATATAGGCCAGAGGGTGCCTTTCAAGCATCTGGAGCCTCTAGCTGATGCCAAGAGTGGCTTATAGTAGAAAATCAAGAGAAAGGGTTTGGATCTGGTAAGTAGAAGTCATTCTGGGCATTTCTCCACAGAGTTTTGTTTTTACTCTCATCATAATACTGTTGGCCTAGGCAGGCTGTTTCTCCTACTGCCTCTGTGAAAGCCTTTCCCCATCAGGTGATACAATACTTTCCAATTATGGAAGTTTTTAGCAACCAAACACTGGCTAAGGCTGTTGCTTCACTGGCAGGGTTAAGCAAAGTGAAGTTATGGCATTAATTCTTTTGCCTCCCATGGCCACTAGTCCCCCATATTATTTCCTCCACATATATAGCATAAGGAAATTCCTAAACTGCCAACTATATTTTCAGCTAGTTGAGCAAATAAGTTTTTTGTTGATGGGGGAAGCTCAGGCACTGTCTGATCAAAATGCTTATAGAATGACTTATGGACCTGGAATTGCGGGGTTGGGTACATTTGAGTCTTTCTAGTCTTTTTGACAATTAATAGTGGAATTCCAAGGTCTGCTCCTTTTCTATTAATTCGTAATAGTGCTACCTGCCCTGTAGAACAAAAAGGTAGCTCTGGCTTTAAGATAGTAAAATTTAAAGGATCGCATGTTCTTGTCTTACAATCTGATTTGTTTGACATACTACTTAGCAGAGCAGTCCTTCCTGAAAATAGGTGTTGGAGCTGAATTTGTGTAGACCACTGAATGTTACAGTCTAAGCGCCTGATTTGTGGTTCTCTGTACAGATGTTTAGGACTGCTGCTGCTAAGCCTGTCTTGTGTGAAACCATTGCAGACTGCTTCTGGTTTTTTAGGATTATGAACATATGTGGCATGGCAGGCATCCAAGTACAAGGAAATAGGCCCCTTATAGGCGAGAGGGGCTTCTTTGGTTCGAGCTATAAGCTCTCCTTCTTTCTCTCTCTCTGATTTAATATGTACCTCAAACCAGAATTCGTAGGGTAAGAGCTTAGGATCATAACATACATATAGCTGATTATTTCCTGGGTCACAGACTGAATAGGTTGTCTGGTTGTATGTGCAGGTTCCTAACTTGGTTCCTGTACATTCATAGTAGGTATGATACAGTAGAGTTTTAACTATGGTGTTCCTTATCCAGGTAGTATGTACACATTGTGCACATCCTTCTAGAGATTTCTCCCATGTTAGTATAGGTAGAAATGGTAAAAACATCAGTGTATGTAATAGAAACATGCTTATACTACACATGGACACAGCAAACCTTCCTCTGGGCATAGACATTTGCAGTAATAACAGAACAATCAGTATTGACAGAATTATAACTAGGCTTATAAATTGCATCCACATTTACTTATCCGGAGATGGTCCTCTTAGCTTTGGCTGTGCGTAGACTACTCAGCTTCTGGGATGTGACTACAGTAGAGCTTGCAGGATCCTCAAGCTTCAGCCATGTGTAGACTGACCAGCCTCCAGTGTGATCAGAGCAGGGCAGTTGTCCTTCTTATTGTTGGTTGGGTTTTGCCGTAAGACTATTCCAGTGGGGCGATCTGGGTCTTGCTGGCTAATCCACTGGTCATCGTCGGGAGTCACTGCTGCCACTGGTTTCAGCCGGCTATGGTGAATCCAAGGTATGACACCTGCAACTTTAATAGCAGTGGGAGTAGACATAATTACAATACGGGGCCCATCCCATAAGGGCCCCAGGGTTGTTGGATTCCACCTTTTAACCCAGACAGAGTCCCCTGGCTTATGTGGATGCACTGCGTCTGTTAGACTTATAGGTATCCTTTCCCTTACCCAGCCTTGTGCCTCCTGCATTGCCACTCCTAAAGCCTGCATCTGTGTTCTAAGGGTTAGCTCTCCTAACTCCTTTAAATGCCCTCTAATTTGATTGATGATTGGGGGTGGCCTTCTGAACAATATTTCATAAGGCGAATACCCAGTTTGTTTTGTAGGTGTACACCTCACCTGGAGGAGGACCATGGGCAAGACCTGATCCCATAATAAGTGAGTTTCCTGGCAAAACTTCTTTAGTAGCTGTTTGAGTGTCTGGTTCTTCTGTTCCACTTTCTCTGAACTCTTTGGTTAGTAGGCTGTGTGCAATTTCCATTTGATATTTAAAATTTGAGTCAACTGTTGTACTACTTCTGCCACAAATGCAGGACCATTGTCTGATCCTAGGGTTAAAGGCAACCCAAACCTTGATACGATGTCTTTTAGTAGCACCTTTGTCACCTCTCATGCCTTTTCAGTTCTGGTGGGGAAGGCCTCAACCCACCCCGAGAAGGTGAAACAAACACTAGCATATACCAGTAACCTCCTGCTCAAGGCAACTCTGTAAGGTCTACAAGCAGGTTCTCACAAGGCACAGCTCCCATTTCCTGAATTCCTGGGGGTTGAGTAGGTCCTTGTTTTGGATTAGATATTGTTCGCAAGATAGACATTGTTCATAAATAGCACGGGTGATGGCAGAGAGCCGTGGCACATATAAGTGTTGACCTATCAGAGTGTCTAGAGCCGTCCTTCCAATGTGTGTTCCTTGATGGATCTGCTTCACAGACCTTGGGGCTATTGTCTCTGGGACAGCTAGCCTCCAGTCAGAGAACAGCCACCATCCACCTTTAATATATTTTCCTGTTTCCTAGCCAAACCAAGCTTTTTCAATTGAAGAGTAATTGGGTACCTCTGGCAAAGAGGGCTCTATAAAGAGAGGCATTGCTAGAGTTCTTTCTTCAGGTAAAACCTTGCTCATTGCTGCCCGCCTAGCCTCTTGGTCTGCCCTCGTGTTGCCCTGCGCCTCATAGCTTTTCCCAATTTGGTGTCCTTTGCAATGAATGACAGCCACCTTCTCTGGAGCCCATATGGCTCCTAATAATTGCAAAATTTCCTCTTTATATTTTATTTATTTTCCTTCAGTAGTCAAATGACCTCTGTATTGTATATTGCCCCATGGGCGCCAGGGTTGCAAAAGTACATTTCAAGTCAGTATGTATGTTTACTTTCTTCCTCTTGGCCAATAACAGTGCTCTGGTTAATGCTATTAATTCAGCCTTCTGAGCAGAAGTCCCAGAAGGTAAGGCTTGAGCCTTGACCACCGAGTGTTGGGTCACTACTGCACACCCTGCATATCGCACCCCATGTGTTATGAAACTGCTGCCATCAGTGAAGTAGTCAACATCTGGGCTCTCCAAGGGGGTATCTCTGAGATCTTCCCAGCTCGAGAACACTTCGTCCACTGTATTTATGCAACAGTGAGGAAGGTCCTGGCAGCAGTGAAGCAACCCACCGTCCTTCAAATCGGGTTCCTCCACAGGCAGCGGGGTAGCTGGGTTCAAGGTATTTACAGTCTCTAGTGTTATCTGGAAATTTTACACAGAATATTTTGACACTTTAACATTCTAGAGTTGTACAGGCAATGATGTCCTCTTTGGTCCATTAAGGTGACTACAGCATGTGGCACCCCAGTTATTAACTTCTGACCTAGGGCTAGCTTGTTGGCATCTTCTATGAGGATTGCAGTAGCTGCCAATGCCCTGAGGCAGTGATGCCAACCTAAGGACACCAAGTCCAGTCTTTTGAATTGGTATGCTACCAGCTGATGCCAAGAGCCCAACAACTGAGTTAAGACTCCGACTGCCATTCCCTCTCGTTCATCCACATACAAAAGAAGGGCTTTTCTTACATCTGGCAACCCACGTGCTGAGACCTGGATGAGAGCTTCCTTTATAACTTTGAAGGCCTTTTCTTGTTCCTTCTCCCATAGGAAGGGCTCTCTTTCCCTACCTTTGGTAGCCTCATGTAAGGGCCTTGCTATAAGAGAGAAGTTTGAATTCCAGATTCAGAAAAATCCTGCCACGCCTAGATTCCCTGACCTGCCGCGTTGTAACTGGGATGGGCAATGCATATACAGCCTCCTTGCGTGCACTTCCAAGCCTGCATTGGCCTTGGGATACTATGAATCCTAGATATGCAACCTCCCAAAAACAGACTTCTGCCTTGTCCTTGAACACTTCGCAACCAGCTTCACACAGCAGGTGAAGAAGCCTCTCTGTTCCTTGGAGGCAGGCATTCCTCCCTCCTGGGGCAGCGAATACCAAATCATCATGTATTGTAATAGCACAGAATTGTCACTAGGTGGAGCAATAGCCTCAAGGTCGGAGCCAAAGTCTCCTGGAAGATAGTGGGAGAAGTCTTAAACACTTGAGGCAGGTTTCTCCGGGTACACTGCGATTGCCCCCTCTGGAAGGCAAATATAGGCCCACTTTGGGGGGCAAACCTCAAGCAAAAGAAAGCGTCTTTTAAGTCCAGACATGTGAACCCCGCGGCCTCAGCAGGAATATGTCACAACATTGTGTATGGGTTGGATATTATGGCATGGATAGGGGCAGTGGTCTTGTTTACCGCCCAGAGGTCCTGCACTGGCCTGTATTCACCATTTGGCTTGAGCACGGGCAGCAGAGGAGTATTCCAGGAGGACCTACGTTTCACTGTAATCCCATGTTCATAGAGTTGATTTAGATGTTTGGTTATGCCTTCAATTTCTTCTCTGGGTAATGGGTATTAACGGACTCTTAACAGGGCAGCATGAGGGTTAAGCTCTACTACCGCTTGGGGTCTGTTTAGAGCAAGTCCGGGGTGTTGTCCTCAGTCCATACACCTGGTACCTTGAAAAGCATTCCCCATGTATTGTGTAAGTCCAGGTCCTGCAGCCTCCTGGTACACAGTTCATAGAGCCGCCATTCCTCAGCTATTAGGACAGCTACAGTCAAGACCATTGCCTTTGGCTTCCCTATCTCCGGGGTCATATTCCCATTAGGTGTAAAGGAAATTTGTGCTTGCAGTTTCTGAAGTAAGTCTCTCCCCAACAAGTGCACTGGGCAATTTGGCATGTATAGAAACTCATGCTGCACTTCTTGTCCTCCAATAACACATCTCCTGGATTTGCAAAAAGTCCCTTTTCTTTGGCCCCAGTAGCCCTTACAGTAGTAGCACAGTTCCTTGTAGGGGCCTAATTGGGTGAGTTACCACAGAGAAATCAGCTCTAGTGTCATCCAAAAAATCCATTGATTGGCTCCCTATTTCCATAAAGACCATAGCCACCCCGCGACCTCAGGGCCTAAAAAAGATGGAGCCCAGTCTCTCTCGGTCCTCAATATTATTGGCCCCTGCTAAGCCGATCAGATCGGGATCTGCCTTTGAGGCGCCACGACTAGCAACAGAACGCTGCGCTTGGGTGTTAGACCATTGACCATCATCTCCATCCTTTTCTTTTTCGGGACACTCATCTTTTCAGTGGCCCGTTTGCCTGTACCTTGCACATTGGTTCCTGTCCAACTAAGACCGGCTTTCCTCTCCCAGTCATGTCTGCTCCCTTCCTCAGCCTCTGCCTTGGCCATGCCCTCTAGCAAATCCAGGGTTACTTTCGGCTAGTGAAGCAGCTATAAATTGAGCTATGTCTTTGTTTCTGTTTCTGGTTTTTCTTTCTTCCTTTCTCTCTGCCTCTTCTTCCCAGTTTATGTATACTTTGTTTCCTATTTCCAGGAGTTCACTAATATTTCTCCCTGCAAAGCCTTCAAGCTTCTGAAACTTTCATCTTATGTCTCCCTGTGCTTGCCTGACAAAGATCATATTTATCATATTTTGGTTTTCAGGAGCCTCCGGAAAAACTGGAGTGTACAGCCTGTATGCCTCACAAAGCCTTTCATAAAATGCACTTGGGCTTTCGTCAGGCTTTTGGTGCACTTCTGACATTTTACTCATATTCCTTGTCTTCATTCAGGATGCCCTTCTATATAGCTGCAGCCATTCCATGTCCCTTGCCTCATTTGGGTCCCAATTAGGGTCCTCATTTGGGTATCACTCCATGGCAAACTGGTGCAGGTCAGGGGTGGCCTCTGGGACTTCCCCTTCTAACCATCTGAGAGCTGCCTGATTAACTCTCGTATGCTTCTCTCTATTAAATAAAGTTAGCAAAAGCTGTTGACAGTCCGGCAAGGTTGGGTTATGTGTCATAATAATAGAATTCACCAAATCAATGAGAGCCTGAGGCTTTTCTGTATAGGAGGGGGTATGCTGTTTCCAATTTAAGAGATCAGTAGTGGAGAAAGCCTGATGAACATAAAGCCTAGAGCTGCCTTGTGTCTGCCCCTGGTCATCATAAACTTATGTCCTGGTCTCTTGAAGTGGCATCTGCAAAGCCTGTGTTAGGCCTAAGTGGAGGCACTCAGCTGTCTCGCCCTGTCCATCTTCCCTGTTTCTTTTCTAGTGGGGGCTTCTTTTTCTCTGGGTAGGGGAGATTGAGGCTCACTTTCCTCCAAGCCTGACTCTCCAGACACTCCTGACTCTGCCTCCTGCCTTATTCTGGGCAAAGATGGGTAAACTGGCACATATGGTGGTGTACATTCCCTTTCCTCAGGTGGGACCTGAAGAACTGGTTTCAGCTGAGGCTTCAGGGATTCCTTTTCCTAGAAGACACGAGGAGCTTTAGGTTTCTCTGCTTACTTTGGTTGGGCTGCCTGAGCCACTAATGCCTTGCAATATCCCTCTAGGCAGGGCTGTAGCCACTTGGGGTGAGTTTGCACCACATTGAGCCAAGAATCTATATAGAGAAACTGGTGTGGGTATCCTGGTTGTCCTCCAACTCCAGTGACCACCTTAAACACATGGCCAATTAATTCCCTGTCTATTGTACCTTCAGAGGGCCACCCCACATTGAAAGCAGGCCCATCTATGTCACAGTATGTCCTTAACTTTTGAGCAACTGGTTTCATCCCATAATCACCTCTAAATCCTTTTTAAAAATTATTTATCATGCACTCCAAAGGAGTTGGTTTCAATGCTTTCCCCCTCATTTCTTCCCTTGCAGTGCACTTTCACTCTCACTTTCACTCTCGGGTCCACCAGACTGGGTCTTATCACAAGAGTTTCAGATGCTGATTAGCCAGGAACATGCCTTCTCCTGTCATGGCCTGCTGCAGCTGCGAAACTGGTCCTATCAGCTATATGCAGCATCCTAGGTCTGATTTCCCCTGAACTCATGTCATACACACATACACACAGTCCATGCTAAGGGATCTGTGCCTCCCCACGTCACTTCCTGCATTGGCCTCTCCCAAGACCATCTCTTTCACACACTTTTACACACCTCCCCTGCCACAAGATTCCTCATCAGACGAAACAAGCCTCTCTCATGTCCTGGGTAAGCCTCTCTCGTGTCCTGGGTAAGTTCACATGTACCCTCACACACAGTTGGGGTGGCAAGCTACTCTTGCCACCCTGCCAGCAAGCTTTACCTTGCTGCACTTGCTGCTCTATTGGCCTATTTCCTTGTTTTTTCCAGTTCCAGTGTTAATGGGGACATGAGGTGCATCCAAATT
The DNA here is from genome assembly GCF_009764315.1 of Trachypithecus francoisi. Classification (NCBI taxonomy): domain Eukaryota; kingdom Metazoa; phylum Chordata; class Mammalia; order Primates; family Cercopithecidae; genus Trachypithecus; species Trachypithecus francoisi. The sequence goes on from NW_022681457.1 coordinate 54,786,795, forward strand.
GGCAAGCCACTCCTGCTACCCCTAGCCACTCTGAGTTGGATTAGTGTTCACTCCCCAGGAGGTGATCAAACTCCCCTTCATCCTTATGGGATGGGCTTTGTTGCCTTGGGCGCTTGCTCTTTACCACGGTTCCTGAAGTGCTGGTATCATCCTGCAGCCCCGTTCCCAGTTCTATTGCACTGCTGGGCAGGGCGCCAGGATGTGGGAAGGGCCGGTTTCCACCTGGTTGAAGCTCCTCTTTGGTGTGCTTTGGATGCTGGGTCTCCCCAAACCCAGGGCTCTAGTCTCGCAGGCAAAGGAGACAGTAAATCTGTCATCTCCAATCCCAGGTGAGCCAGTAGAAATGTAGCGGGATTTTTAAGGAATCAGAGAGACCAATGGGGTTCAGGAGGATATTCATTAATTATTTAGGTGCACCAGCCCAGTCGGATTAACATCCAGCGGACTGAGCCCTGAACAAAGAGTTAAGTTACCTTTTAAGCATTTCATGGGGTAGGGGGAGATCTGTGCAGAGGGAAGCATACTACAGAAGTGAGAAACAAAGTCAGTTATTCAATTGAGACATGCATTACATCATTTCTTACTTTTTAAGGAGAAACATGTTTTGCGACTTGAGTTTATCTGTCTAGTGACCTTGCAGCTGCACATCTAGGGAAACAGGTCTCACAATGCTTGGGAAAGGAGGAGAGATAAGGCTCACTAACCACAGAAAAACAAGCAGCTAATTTTTAAAGGACTCCAGCTCTTTCTCTTTCTCAGGAGGAATTGGGTTTTCTTACATACAACTGAGTTTCTGCTTACACATTCTTTAATTTCTTTTAATTCCTGTTCCAAAAAGAGGGGAGTGCCCAGGTTGTTCACACTCTTCCATCACTGCATGCTGGGTTCCTGGTATATGCATTGTGTAAACGTTCATCAAGCTGTTCTTTTATAATATATGTATATATTATCTGTGTGAAATTAAAAACATACATTTTGATTTTTTATTTATCCTTTTTATTTCTTCTTCAGTCACTTTTTGCACATACTTTTCTGGAAAAATAATAATTTTATCTAAATTTTTAAATTTAATAACATAAAATTGTTTAAAATAATATCATGTTTAAAAGTTTTTATTGTTCTAATTTTTTTGAGAGAGAGTCTTGCTCTGTAACCCAGGATGGAGTGCAGTGGCACGATCTTGGCTCACTTCTACCTCTGCCTCACGCATTCAAGCAATTCTCCTGCCTCAGCCTCCCAAGTAGCTGGGATTACAGTTGCATGCCCCCACACCCTGCTAATTTTTGTATTCTTAGTAGAGACAGGGTTTTGCCATGTTGGCTAGGATGGTCTCAATCTCTTGACCTTGTGATCCGCCTTTCTCGGCCTCCCAAAGTGCTGGGATTGCAGGCATGAGACACCGTGCCTTAATATAGAAGGTATCTAAAATAAACTACATCATATGTACATGATAAACTATTGAAAGATTGTCTTTTGATGTCATAAACATTATAAGGATGCTACTGTCAACATTTTTATTAAACATTGGATTTATGGTCCCAGCCAACAGATTAAAATGAGATCAGTTTTATAGGTATACTTTAAAGTATAACAGGCCGGGTGCGGTGGCTCAAGCCTGTAATCCCAGCACTTAGGGAGGCCGAGATGGGTGGATCACGAGGTCAGGAAATCGAGACCATCCTGGCTAACACGGTGAAACCCCGTCTCTACTAAAAAATACAAAAAACTAGCCGGGCGAGGTGGCGGGCGCCTGTAGTCCCAGCTACTTGGGAGGCTGAGGCAGGAGAATGTCCTAAACCTGGGAGGCGGAGCTTGCAGTGAGCTGAGATCTGGCCACTGCACTCCAGCCCGGGCAACAGAGCGAGACTCCGTCTCAAAAAATAAAAATAAAAATAAAAAGCTAAAAAATAAATAAATGAATAAATAAATAAATAAAGTATAACAAGTCAATAAGCTAGCACCTAAACAATTGGTTCTACCTGGGTAGATTGAATTCCTACATAGCAACTGACACAACAATTTTTCACATAGATTGAGAATTTAAAACTTTTAGAGGAAAACACAAGATAATATTGTTGTTATAACTGTGAGTGTAAAACAATTTCTTAAACATGGCACAATATAAAAACTTGCATAAAAATATTTATAAATTAGACTAAATTTTAAGAACTTTTGATTATCAAGAACTTAGAAAAACATGTTTGAATAAAAATGGTGGAAAGGCAAATCATAACTAAGAAAAAATATGTCAAAACATATTATAAAAATTAGTATTTAGAAAATATATATTACATAATATGTATTAATATACAAAGAAATGAAATACATTAAAAATGGACAGATGGCACATCTTAAAACACAATGACCAATTAACCTCTGAAAAATGCTAACTTCCTTAGTAACTATGGAAATGCTAAGTAAAACTATAAATGATATACTTTTCTGATTCTCCATTTTGTCAAAAAATATGTCTAGTAATTCCAAGAGTTGATAAAAATAGAGTAACCGGAATTCACAAACAACCGCTGGCTATAGAATTCTTTTATAAACTGATGTATATTCACACTATGCAGCAGTGAAAATGGACAACTATAGCTACGCAAAACAACATGGAAAAATAGAAACAATTGTTTCTATTTATTTATTTATTGTAATTATTTATTTATTTATTTATTGTAATTTAAAAAGTAAGTCACAGATGAAAGCTTATAGAATTGATCGAAAGTCAAAAAACAAGCAACACTGAAACGTATATTGTTTACAGATAAAATTGCATAAAGTAGGCCGGGCACCATGGCTCATGCCTGTAATCCCAGCACTTTGGGAGGCCAAGGTGGGTAAATCACAAGGTCAAGAGATCAAGACCATCTGGCCAACGTGGTGAAACCCCGTCTCTACTAAAAGTTCAAAAATTAGCTGGGCATGGTGTTGCATGCCTGTAGTCCCAGCTACTCGGGAGGCTGAGGCAGGAGAATCACTTGAACCCAGGAGGTGGAGGTTGCAGTGAGCCGAGATCACACTACTGCACTCCAGCCTGGCAACAGAGCAAGACTCTGTCAAAAAAAAAAAAAAAAAAAAATTGCATAAAGTAAATGATAACATGAAATTCAGATACTGATTACTTTGGGTTAGGAGGTTGTTGTTTGTTTGTTTGAGATGGAGTTTTGCTCTTGTTGACCAGGCTCGAGTACAATGGCACAATGGTCAGCTCACTGCAACCTCTGCCTCCTGGGTTCAAGCAATTCTCCTGCCTCAGCCTCCCAAGTAGCTGGTATTACAGGCATATGCCACCACGCCTGGCTAATTTTGTATTTTTAGTAGAGATGGGGTTTCTCCATGATGATCAGGCTGGTCTTGAACTCCTGACCTCAGGTGATCTGCCTGCCTAAGCCTCCCAAAGTGCTGGGATTACAGGCGTGAGCCACTGTGCCCAGCCAGGTTAGGAGGTTCATAGGAAAATTCAGAGGTATTCATTTCTCAGGAATGCATGATGATTTTATGAAGTTACACTGAAAGTTTCATGAGAGTAGAGACCAATACTTTCTTTTCTATTTTCTTTTCTTTTCTTTTTTTTTTTTTTTGAGACAGAGTCTCCCTCTGTCCCCCCAGGACAGGATCTGTCCCCCAGATCCGTGCAGTGGCCGGATCTCAGCTCACTGCAAGCTCCACCTCCCGGGTTCCAGCCATTCTCCTGCCTCAGCCTCCCGAGTAGCTGGGACTACAGGCGCCCGCCACCTCGCCCGGCTAGTTTTTTTTTGTATTTTTTAGTAGAGACGGGGTTTCACCGTGTTAGCCAGGATGGTCTTGATCTCCTGACCTCGTGATCCGCCCGTCTCGGCCTCCCAAAGTGCTGGGATTACAGGCTTGAGCCACCGCGCCCGGCCTTCTATTTTATTTTCTAAGGCTACCAAAATGATAGCTTATCTGAATGAATACATATTCTTTGTAAAATGTGAAACTATGCAAATCAAGATTTTATGATTTTTATTTCCTATAGTTAACAGAATCAAATCGAAAATAGTAAAGTATAAAATTCAGAAAGCACTACTGAAAGTTTAATGTTAAACCAGCACTTGCAGGTAAAAATATAACAAAATTTTTAGTTTCCACATTTGTGACCATTATAATTATATTAAAATTGTCCCATGAGGATGGAGCATGAAATCTGACTTCAGTAGAGCACAATTTAAGAGGAAAAGGCTGAAATAAAAAGAAAATGAAAAGAAAAGAATAAAATTTGATTGGGTCAAACCTCTAAGTTCTTTTCCATACTTTTTTTTTTTTTTTTTTTTTTTAGAAAATAATTTTTACCTCTACTAGTGCAGAGTGAGACTGGCTGGTGGAGCCTAAGCCCCTCTGTCCCCCTCAGGTGGCAGTGGCTGATCTCTGGTCAGGCATGAGGGGTGCCTCCATGTACCAGTTCAGTCAGGGTGTGGAAAAAATTATACAGAAAGATGCAAACCTTCTTGGAAGGCCAGGAGGTTTTTGTCAAGCTTCAGGAAGGAATGAGCCAAAGGTGGCCATTCTTTCCCAGAGGCAATTAGGCAGAAGTAGGTACAAAGGAATGTAGGGGAGCTTATCTAAAGACCTTGTTTACTCTTGCTGTCCTAAGACCGACCTTTGATCATTTGTGGGCAGAACTTCTCTCTACTGGGGGGGTTGACAATGTTAATTATCCACTAATTGTGTTTACTCGAGACTTCTGTCATTTAATCTGTAATAAATAAATGCAAACTTTGCCGGCTTATGGAGGTGGGTGCTGCTCACTCTGTCAGCAGAGCCCCTTAGCTGCAGTGACAGGCAAAATATGTGTCAGTGTACGTCTTTCATCCGTCACTGTGCCAGGGTCTGTGGGTCAGACCCGGCACCACCATGCGCTGGGCTTGAGGCTGCCCAGCCCAGCCCCTCCTCACTCCCCTGGACACTTCCATAGTGTCACCAAGCCCCTGCATCATCCTGTCTGTCTCTCTGATGAAAGGGGAGGTGGCAGCATAAAGATGATGGGGGAACTGCCCAGCATGGCAAGGAAAGCTTGCCCAGCTGTGTGAAATGCTCTGGTTGACAGGTTTCTGTGCACCAAGCTGGGCCATGACCAAGTGTGGTTAGAGTGGAGGCATACCAGGGTGTGGGCGCTTTGGCTGCTGCAAGAGCTGCCCCACTGGCAGGAGGTGGCAGTAGCCATAGTCACTGAAAACAAGGTTCTGCTGATAAATCTCAGACACCAGGAACAGAGGAACCCAGAGAAACTGCTGGAGAGGTTGAGCCAAATGGATAGACTGTTGGAGTGGCTGAGGGTGAAACTGCACGAACATCCCCAAGGATAGAAACGGAAATGATGAAGGAGTCTGGGAAATGAATGACAGAAGAGAAAATACAGCAGTGAACATGGTAAGGTGATGACAATTCTGGTCCACTGGATCCCACCATCTCTAAGACAGTAAATCTCATCACAGTCACCACCCAGCAAGTTGCCACTACAGCATTTCCTGTTTGTTCCTAAATAAAGGTGATTCTCATCACAAGGGCAAACACAAACAGTAGTCTATTATGTTTTTAATTAAACTGTAGGGCTTTCGTTTACTTTTTGTAAGTTCTCATAATTTTGAAAATGCAGTTGACACATACATGGCTTAAGAAGTTTTTGATAGTCTAACAGTACCTGAATTGTTCAAAAACCACTATATTTTAAATTAATATTTAAAATTAATTTAAAACAAATACGTTTGTTTTATATGTTGAAAGCTTAGAGTTACAAATAATGCTCTTGTTTATGATTTGAAAACTTTAAAGTTTGGTTTTCCATCTGCATGTACAGAAAACATTGTATCACACCAAAACATTTGTTTTTTAAAGTGGCAGTCATAGTTCCTGTCTGTCTGGATATATTTTGGACTTTTCTTTTTTCTTTTCTTTTCTTTTTTTTTTTTTTTTTTTGAGATGGAGCCTCGCTCTGTCGCTCAGGCTGGAGTGCAGTGGCCAGATCTCAGCTCACTGCAAGCTCCGCCTCCCAGGTTTTGGCCATTCTCCTGCCTCAGGAGAGTAGCTGGGACTACAGGCGCCCGCCACCTCGCCCGGCTAGTTTTTTTGTATTTTTTAGTAGAGACGGGGTTTCACCATGTTAGCCAGGATGGTCTCGATCTGCTCACCTCGTGATCTGCCCGTCTTGGCCTCCCAAAGTGCTGGGATTACAGGCTTGAGCCACGGTGTCCGGCCTATTTTGGACTTTTTAATGTTAAGCATAACATAAGAAAGAAATTTCATTAGCCAGGTATGGAGGCTCATGCCTGTTATCTCGGCACTTTGGGAGGCTAAGGCAGGAGCATTGCCTGAGGTCAGGAGTTCGAGACCAGCCTGGCCATCATAATGAAACTCGTCTCTACTAAAAATACAAAAAATTAGCTGGGCATGGTGGTGGCACCTGTAATCCCAGCTACTTGGGAGGCTGAGGCAGGAGAATCACTTGAACCCGGGAGACATAAGTTCCAGTGAGCCAAGATTGCGCTACTGCACTCAAGCCTGGGCAACAAGAGCAAAACTCCTTCTCAAAAAAAAAAAAGGAAAGAAAAGAAAAGAAAAAAGAATTTCATTTTGTTTTAGGTAATCTAAGATTGTTGTACACAAAAAACTTCACAGATTACAGTAGGGTTCAGGAAACTATGTATACAACCTAACATTAATATCACTATTTTCTGATGTCTAAGTTTTTTTTAGAATTTTATTTTATTTTTTTGAGACAGTCTTGCTCTGTCTCCCAGACTGGAGTGCAGTGGCGTGATCTTGGCTCATTGCAAGCCCCGCCTCCTGGGTTCATGCCATTCTCCTGCCTCAGGATCCCAAGTAGCTGGGCCTACAGGTGCCCGCCACCACACCCGGCTAATTTTTTGTATTTTTAGTAGAGACGGGGTTTCACCGTGTTAGCCAGGATGGTCTCGATCTCCTGACCTCATGATCTGCCCGCCTCCACCTCCCAAAGTGCTGGGATTACAGGCGTGAGCCACTGTGCCCAGTCAGATTTTTTTTTTTTTTAAACAAATGTCTCCACAAATTCTGGTATATTTTATAAACTAGCAGAATACTAAAGAAATGGGTGGTTTGCCATACTATATGAATACTGGCATTCAATTAAAATAACTATTTTCATCAAAATTCAGTCAGTAGATTTAAATAATTTCTTGATTTTTCAGTCAGTGATAGACATTCACAAATATTTCAGAAATCAAAGCTGCATTAAGTTTTACTTAGTAGTAATATGTACATAAGATCAAGGATCTGTTCAAAATAGATATTCCTCATCAATAATTTGATGCTTTCAAATACCCAGAAGTCTTGTTTTACTCAGATGAAGTCTGAGGATAGTTTACTAATTTCACTTTTTGTATAATGTGTATACAATTTTCTAATTTAACCTAATATTGATGATGGGTAAACAAATCAACATTTTTTTTCAAATCCCATAAGTCTATTATGTTGTTGAAGATATTTTTAGTTAACATTCTTTCAGTATTGTTTACAGGAATTTACATCAAGTCAAATTTGCTCAAACTGTTAATCAGTGTCAGCTGCCAGATTCCAATTCATTAGTGTGCCTGTACTTTTCTTTCTATAACCTATGAACTAAACTTATATTACTTAATTAAATGTTATATAATACAGCTCACATATTTAAAACAAAACCACCAGGTAAAATGAATTCTGGCTTAGTATAAAGAAGCTGTTACCAAATTAGTGTCACATATACAGATGGATGTGGCTCAACAAAATTTTATACAAAGAAATTTGGATTGAACTACATGTGTTGCCATGACTTAGCCTCTAATGACCTTATAAATAAAAACAAATTTCTACACATTTATTCATTTTCTTTTATTATGTCTAAAGGTAGCATGTCAAGAAATCTCATGCTACTGTCTGAAAAAACACATTCTACTGTTACCTAAGAAATCAACTGGATGGCATTTTTATAACCTTGCACCACATAAGGAAAAACTGCAATGTAGTCTGATAAATGCAGATTCTCGCTCTGTCGCCTGGGCTGGAGTGCAGTGGCCGGATCTCAGCTCACTGCAAGCTCCGCCTCCCGGGTTTACGCCATTCTCCTGCCTCAGCCTCCCGAGTAGCTGGGACTACAGGCGCCAGCCACCTCGCCCGGCTAGCTTTTTTTGTATTTTTTAGTAGAGACAGGGTTTCACCGTGTTAGCCAGGATGGTCTCGAACTCCTGACCTCGTGATCCGCCCGTCTCGGCCTCCCAAAGTGCTGGGATTACAGGCTTGAGCCACCGCGCCCGGCCCAGAATGCCACTTTCAATATTTAAGTATTTAACCTTTTGGTTGAAAAATGTAGTAAAATAGAGCTCTTGGTAAGTTTTGTGTAGCTTAACATCAGCATAAAGTAGGAAAAAATATCTTTTAAAATATAAACAAACAAAAACTTACACCAAAAAACAAAAACATTCACCAATGCATACATATTGACTGAAGCTCCAGGGATGTAAAATAATTTTTCCTGGGTACACAGCTAGTGACCCAAATCAAGCTCAAATGTCTGATTTTAAAAATGTCATTTTCCCACTTTGACAATATTGACGTAACAGCTAAATCTTAGTCTCAGAGTTGATAGTTGAAAATAAACTAAGACAAGTACTATTGAGGCTAGCTAGGTAGCCAAGAAAGCCACCATGTCCTCAGGACACGCAGTAGCCATGGCAATTGCATGGTGACAGCATATTGTTTTTTATTATTATTATTATTATACTTTAAGTTCTAGGATACATGTGCATAACGTGCAGGTTTGTTACATATGTATACATGTGCCATGTTGGTGTGCTGCACCCATCAACTCGTCAGCACCCATCAACTCGTCATTTACATCAGGTATAACTCCCAATGCAATCCCTCCCCCCTCCCCCCTCCCCATGATAGGCCCCGGTGTGTGATGTTCCCCTTCCCGAGTCCAAGTGATCTCATTGTTCAGTTCCCACCTATGAGTGAGAACATGCGGTGTTTGGTTTTCTGTTCTTGTGATAGTTTGCTAAGAATGATGGTTTCCAGCTGCATCCATGTCCCTACAAAGGACACAAACTCATCCTTTTTTATGGCTGCATAGTATTCCATGGTGTATATGTGCCACATTTTCTTAATCCAGTCTGTCACTGATGGACATTTGGGTTGATTCCAAGTCTTTGCTATTGTGAATAGTGCGGCAATAAACCATACGTGTGCATATGTCTTTACCCAAAGGATCATAAATCATGCTGACAGCATATTGTTAACACAATAAACCCCAATGTTTGCGTTGTATTTCAGCTCACTGAAGAATAGCTCTCTTCAGCAGGGAAACTCCCCTGTAAAGAGCATGCACATTTTTATTTTACTTGTCCTCTGACCTTTTACTCATTATAATAGTAAAAAATACACACGTGAGTGGAGATTTAAGATGCTAATGAGATATGTGACACATAAAAGCATGTACAGCCACTGTATATGTGAACCAACAGGACCACCCAGAACATGCTTACTAATATAACACCACTTTCCACCTCTTTGTAAATAATTATTTAAGACTCCCATAAATGGAGTCTCTCTAGTTTCAGTCTTTGCTGTCTCATTCTTATAAGCAGCCCACCCTGAATCCCTTCTCTCTTGGGGCTATTTTGCACCTAATTTTTAAAATAGTATTACTACTTTGCAATAAATCCCTCTATGTTGCATCTTCATTGTTTGTGTCTTTTGTTTAAATTTTTGAAACAAAGAACTGAGGTCTCACAACAGCCATCAACACTATAGTGCTTTGTTTTGTATTTTTCATTAACATTATTTTTGGGGATATGTCAATATCTACATTTTAAACACAGCCCAAACTGCTAAATTAAAAATGTAAATGATCATAAAAGGACGTTTATTTTTCAAGTTTCAGCTTTATTACACTTTATGTATTCAAATTAAAAAAAATTCTAACACAATTATATCTATCAAATTTAACATCTTACATAATAATTTGAATTCACTTCCAAAATGATTTATATTCATTTATTGTTATATTTACTTTTGATCAAATTTGGCTTTTCAAACTAAATAAAAACTAAAGCATGTTTTCAAAGTTCCAAGGAACTAAAGCTTACTGGCATCAAATGCTCTGTAGTAAAATTAACAAATAAAACTATCTTTTTATCAATAATATTTTATGTCTGAACACTTAAGCATCAAGGACACGACTCTGGATGATACTGAGTGAATATTTAAAATAATGAAGTAGAAAATAATTATCAGAATAGAATAAGTGATGGATACAGAAACATAGTACTTGACAAAACCATTCAGAGTATGTTTGACAAACAAGAAGATTGCATAGGACCTGCACTGCACTGCACTACTAATGTAAAGCGTTCTCTGTAATTTTAGTCTTTATTCTCAACCTTACAACAACCACATACTCACATACACAGAATAAATAAGATTAACTCCTTTTCCTAGAAGGCAGTGATTCCTCTTTTATTCTATTACATCTGTTCCACATTGCTATGATAATGCTATTGAAGTGCACCCTCTTACACCAGAAGATCAGCTGTGTGAATGTGAATAGACTGACACTGGAGAGGTCCAGCTCAGCACGCACATTTGAACTGCCTCTGCATTTCAGGCAGTTAAAAATGCCTTTGAAGAGTGAAAATAAAGTTACTGTTGATTAAGCAGAGAGTTTAACATGGAAAAAGGCTTTTTCCAATTGTTTAAAAATTACATTGCATGGACTACAACTTTTAAAATGCAAAATGCATAACAATACTGCACAAAAAAATAGAATAGAAATGATAGGGTTGGCCACAAAGGACAGCCAAAGCTCTATTATGGTAATATAGGAAAATACATATCTACTGTCAGAGGAGGGTACTTGAAGTGTTTGAGAAATGTACTCTAAAAATCTAAAATTGTTTTTAGTATTAGTTTCTATAAAAAATGTTCGTTAAGCATTTTTAATTTTTGAAAAAGTTAAATCCATGCTGTTTGTTTTTGAGATGGAGTCTCCCTCTCACCCAGGCTGGAGTGCAGTGGCACAATCTTGGCTCGCTGCAACCTCCACCTTCCAGGTTCAACCAGATAACAAATATTCTTACCAGCTCCATTTAATGCTTTGCCAAAAAAAATTAATTAACATATGGTAGAAGAAAGTACACTAAAAAACAAATACGTGATAATGTGAACTAGGGAGGAAAAGCTGGCATTTGGGAATGCTAGAAGAAACTGGAAATTTAGTATCTTACTGCAAGCTAGATTGAGGCTGGAGAAATGGGGGATGGGTCCCAAGACCCTGCTTGGGACACAGGTGAAAAATGCAGCAGAAAATCAGTTCCCTGTGGAGTGTGAAAATAATTAAGTGGCAGGCAATTAGACTGAGGTATCTCTAGTCCCTGCATTCCTACTTTAAAAAAACAAACAAAAAATCAAACTCAGGTGCATTATTTTTAATTACCACATTCAAACAAAATTCAGGGTTCAGCAACTATAAACTACCAATTAAGGTCTGATTACATAACCAGGAATTTTTCACCTTTAATGTACAAATTAAGACACCACGTTAAAAAAAAAAAAGACACCACATGGCTGGGTGCAGAGGCTCACACCTGTAATCCCAGCACTTTGGGAGGCTGAGGCGGGCAGGTCACGAGGTCAAGAGATCATGACGATCCTGGCCAACATGGTGAAACCCTGTCTTTACTAAAAGTTACAAAAATTAGCTGGGCGTGGTGGTGCGTGCCTGTAGTCCCAGCTACTCGGGAGGCTGAGGCAAGAGAATCTCTTGATCCCAGGAGGCAGAGGTTGCAGTGAGCTGAAATCACACCACTACAAGCCAGCCTGGGTGACAGAGCAAGACTCTGTCTCAAAAAAAAAAGAGGAAAAAATGCTGGGTGCCGTGTAACTGTATCTAACCAATTACTAAACTTGGTTTTCTTCATCATGCATTTTATAAAAGACTTTCCTTCAAGCCTCTCCCATAGACCACAAACTACAAACCATAGCTGGGTGCTGTACAATTCTAGAACCACTCTTTGATTAAATTCTTTAATATTTTTGCAGTAACTCCCATAAATTTTTAATAGGAGAAAATAGGAACCGGGAACCCCATGGACCAAAGCTCTTCCCATTCATGAACCTGCACCCCAAGTCAGGATTCTCCTCTGAGGACCCTCCCGTGGTCCTTGCACAATCAGAGGGAGATGCAGTGCTGCAGATGCAGAGTTGCCCAGAGAGGGCGCCAGGCCAGGGCACAGTCACAGTCACTGCCCAGGGAAGAGACAGGATGCCCTGGGGGCCGGCTGTCAGCACACCCACCATATTGTGGCTGAAGGGGACTGAGGCTGAGCTGGGCAAGGAGAACTTGGGGTATATAACAAGGCCTACCTTTCTCTAAGATAGACCATATGATAGGCCACTAAACAAGTCTTAAAAAATTTAAGAAAATCAAGATTATATCAAGAAGTCTCTCAAACCACAGGGGGATAAAATTGAAAATCAACTTCAGAAGGAACATTCAAACCATACAAACACATGAAAATTGAATAACCTGCTCCTGAATGATCACTGGGTCAACAATAAAATCAAGACAGAAATTTAAAAATTATTTGAACTGAATGATAATAGTGACACAACCTATCAAAACATCTGGGATACGGAAAAAGTGATGCTTTTTGGAAGAGGAGAGTACATAGGCTTAAATGCCTGCATCAAAAAATCTGAAAGAGCACAAATAGACAATCTAAGGTCACACTTCAAGGAACTTGAGAAATAAAAATAACCAAACCCAAACCCAGCAGAAGTAAAGAAATAACCAAGATCAGAAAGGCAAAAAAAAAAAAAAAAAAAAAAAAAAAAAGCTTCTTTTATCAAAACCTGCATTTAATTACTCATCACAGAAAAGATAAAAAATATTCTAAGTTAATAAATTGTGTATGTGGGTGTTTGCGTCTGTGTGTTTGGTTACTATTATAGATTACTAAAATGGGTTAGTTTCTATAGATTACTAAATATAGATTACTAAAATGGAAAGTTTCATGTGCTGATTTGGGAGCTTCAGTGTTAGGTGCATATATATTTAGAATTGTAATATTTTTCTGTTTGACAGGGTTTTTATCATTATATAATATCCCACTTTGTCTTTTCTTAACTGCTGTTACTTTAAAGTGTGTTTGTCTGATATATGAATAGCTACTCCTGCTCACTTTTGGTATCCATTTGCATGGATTTTTTTTCACATTTTTACCTTAACCCTTGTGTGTTAGGTGAGTTTCTTGAAGGCAGCAGATACTTGGTTGGTGAATTCTTATCTATTCCGCAATTCTATATCTTTCAGGTGGAACATTTAGGCCATGTATGTTCAATGTTAGTATTGAGATGTGAGGTACTATTTCATTTATCATGCTATTTGTTGCCTGAATACCTTGTTTTTTTTTTTTTAATTTGTTGTGTTCATATTTTATAGGCCCTGTGAGATTTGTGCTTTAAAGATGTTCTGTTTTGATATTTTTCCAGGACTTCTTAGAGTTCCTTTTAGCAGTTTTTGTAGTGCTGGCTTGGTAGTGGTGAATTCTCCCAGCATTTGTTTGTATGAAAAGACTTTTTTCTCTTCAATTATGAAGCTTAGTTTTCCTGGATATGAAGTTCTTCACTGATAGTAGGTTTGTTTAAGTAAGCTGAAAATAGGGCCCCCATCCCTTCTTGCTTGTAGGGTTTTTGCTGTTAATGTGATAGATTTCTATTTTATATATTTTTAGGTTACCTGGTACTTTTGCCTCACAGCTGTTAACATTCTTTCCTTTGCCTTGACTTTATATAACCTGATAACAATTTGTCTAGGCAATGGTCATTTTGCAATGAATGTCCCAGGTGTTCTTTGAGCTTCTTGTATTTGAATGTCTAGGTCTCTAGCCAAGAAAGAAAAGTTGACCTCACTTACTTTTCCAAATATGCTTTCTGACCTTTTAGATTTCTCTTCTTCCTCAGGAATGCAAATCATTTTTAGGTTTGGTAATTTAATGTAATTCCAAACTTCTTGGAGGCTTTGTTGATTTTTTTTTATTATTTTTTGTTTGCCTTTGTTCAGTTGGGTTAATTCAAAAATCTTGTTTTTGAGCTGAGAATTTCTTTCTTCTACTTGTTCAACTCTATTACTGAGACTTTTCAGAACATTTTACATTTCTCTGAGTGTTTTTTATTTCCTGAAGTTGTGACTTCTTTTTTATTCTATTTTTTTTCACTGAAGATTTCTCCCCTCATATCTTGTATTATTCATTGATTTCCATAAATTGGACTTTACCTTCTATGGTACCTACTTGATTAGTTTAATAAGTGACTTTCTAAATTTTTTTAAGGTGCTACATGGATTTCTTCTTGGTTTGGATTCATTGTTGGTAAACTTGTATGATTTTTGGATGATGTTAAAGAACATTGTTTTTTTCATATTACCAGAATTGTTTTTCTGGTTCCTTCTCATTTGGGTAGACTATGTGAGAGGGGAGTTCTGGGGGCTCAAGGCTGCTGTATACATTCCTTTGTCCCACAGTGTGCTCTCTTTATGTAATACCCTAACTCTTTTTCTAGGGATGTGGCTTCCTAAGAGCTGAACTACAGTGATTATTATTTCTCTTCTGGATCTAGCCACACAGCAGGGCTATTAGTCTCTGGGCTGGCACTTGGGGGTGTCTGCACAGAGTCCTGTGATGTGAATCATCTTCAGGTCTCTCAGCCATGGATACCAGCACCTGCTGTGGTGGAGGTTGCAGAGGAGTGAAATGGACTCTATGGGCTTCCTTAACTGTAACTGTTTAATGCACTAGTTTTCTGCTGGTTGGCCTCCTACCAGGAGGTGAAACTTTCAACACAGCATCAACTGTAGTAGTATAGGCAGGATCAGGTACTGAACAGGACCTTAGAACTTTCAAGAGAATATGAATTTTGTCTTTGGCTAAATTCATCAGGTGGGGGCCAGCTAGGACCATCAGGTGGGGGCAGGGTTAGGAAAGTCTGAGCTGAGACTCTCCCTTGGAGGGGCTTGCAGTGGCTGCTGTGGTGAGATGGAGGTGTGGTTCCCAGGTCAATGGAGTTATGTTCCCAGGAGGATTATGGCTGCCTCTTGTGGTGATGCATGTTGTCAGGAAAGTGGGAAAAAGCATACAGTCACAGGCCTCACCCAGCTCCCACATGACCCAAAAGACCAGTCTAGCTCCCACGATGCCTCTCTCCCCAACAGCACCAGGTTCATTTTCAGGGAGTGGGTGAGCAGGACTGAGAACTTGCCCCAGGCTACCAGTCTCCTAGGAAAGAGAGCAAGCAGAACTTTTACACCTTTCCACCTGTCAAGTCTGCACATTGGATTCATGACCTCTTCTGAGTTCTGGCAAGAAAACTTCATGTTTGGTTGGAATTGTTACAAAGTTAAGCTGGAGATAAAATCATTTTATATTTTTAATAAAAGTTTTTTTTTTCAAACTTTCTGCCAACTTACAGATCTAAATATATTTAGCTTTTCTATATCATATAAAAATAAGATTCTAATCAGGCCTGGTGGCTCATGCTTGTAATCCCAGCATTTTGGGAGGCAAAGAAACAAAGACTGTTTAAACCCAGAAATTTAATACCAACATGGCAAAAACCCATGTCTACACAATATACAAAAATTAGTGGTCAGGCACGGTGGCTCACATGTGTAATCCCAGCACTTTGGGAGGCCATGGCTGGCAGATCATGAAGTCAGAAGATTGAGACTATCTTAGCTAACACGGTGAAATGCTGTCTCTACTAAAAATGCAAAAAGTCAGCCAGGTGTGGTGGTGGGTGCCTGTAGTTGCAGCTACTTGGGAGGCTGAGGCAGGAGAATCACTTGTACCTGGGAGGTGGAGCTTGCAGTGAGCCAAGATTGTGCCACTGCACTCCATCCTAGGTGACAGAGACTCCGTCTCAAAAAAAAAAAAAAAAAAATAGTATTACCTGCTATCAGGAAGCTGGGGTAGGAGGATTACCTGAGCCCAGGAGCTTGAGGCTGTAGTGAGCCATGATCAATCTACCACACTCTATCCTGGGTGAAAGAGTGAAATCCTTTCTAAAAAAAAGCCAAAGCATATCAATGTAAACTTCTGTGGGTTTTTTTTTTTTAATTGTTGTTATTATTCTAAGAGTTTTTGAGGTAAAGGTGTTGTTTGGCTACATAGATAAGTTCTTTAGCAGTAATGTCTGAGATTTGGGTGCACCCAGCAACTAAGCAGTGTATACTGTACCCAGTGTGTAGTCTTTTAGTTCTCACCCACCTCCTGCTCTTCCCCTCAAGTCCTCAGAGTTCATTAAATAATTCTCATGCTTTGGAATCCCCACAGCTTAGCTCCCACTTGTAAATGAGAACATACGATGTTGATTTTTTTATTCCTGAGTTACTTCACTTAGAATAATGATCTTCTAATCCATTCAAGTTGCTGTGAATGCCATTACTCCATTTTTTAATGACGGAGTATTACATGATATATATGAATCACATTTTCTTCATCCACTTGATGGTTGATGGGCATTTAGGGTGCTTCCGTATTTCTGCAATTGGAAATTGTTTTGCTACAAACACGCCTGTGCAAGTGTCTTTTTTATACAATGACTTTTTTCTGCACGTAAATACCCAGTAGTGGGTTTGCTGGATCAAATGGTAGTTCTACTTTTAGTTCTTTAAAAAAATCTCCTGGCTGGGTGTGCTGGCTCAATCCTGTAATCCTAACACTTTGGGATGCCAAGGTGGGTAAATCACCTGAAATCAGGAATTTGAGACCAGCCTGGCCAACATGGTGAAGACCCATCTCTACTAAAAGTACAAACAAATTAGCCAGTCATGGTGGCATGTGCCTGTAGTCCAAGCTACTGAGGAGGGTGAGGCAGGAGAATCACTTGAACTCAGGAGGCAGAGGCTGCAGTGAGCCAACATCACAACATTGCACTTAGCCTGGGTGACAGAATGAGACTCTATCTCAAAAAATAAAAAATAAAAATAAATAAATTCCCAGCTGTTTTCCATAGTGATTGTACTAGTTTACATTTCCACCAGCAGTGTTAAAGTGCTCCATTTTCATCACATCCATGGCAATATCTAGTTTTTTGATGTTTTAATTGTGGCCATTCTTGCAGGAGTAAAGTGGTATCACACTGTGATTTTAATATGCACTTTCCTGATAATCAGTGATGTTGAGCATTTTTCTTTTCAGTATTCACATTTTTTTATTTCAAGGTGTAAGATATATGTGTCCAACATTGTTACTTTCATCTGCAGATGGGATAATCGAGAAGTATAAAAACCTGTACTTGTTTTTTTTTGTTGTTGTTGTTGTTTTTGAGACAGAGTCTCACTCTACCATCCAGGAGGGAATGCAGTGGCACGATCTCGGTTCACTGCAAACTCCGCCTCCTGGGTTCAAGCGATTCTTCTGCCTCAGCCTCTCGAGCAGCTGGGACTACAGGTATGTGCCACCATACCCAGCTAATTTTTGTATTTTTAGTAGAGATGGCGTGTCAACATACTGGCCAGGCTGGTCTTGAACTCCTGACCTCATGATCCGCCTGCCTCGACCTCCCAAAGTGCTGGGATTACAGGCGTGAGCCACTGTGCCCAGCCCTGTACTTGATATTTTATCAAGATTATCTGCCAACAAGTTACCCATATCCAGGTTTCAATGGGCCTGGAATCTTCTTTCCACTTGATAAGGATATGTATTAGGAAATCCAGTTGATGACATTTTTATTTAAAAATCAAAAAGAATCAGCACAGTCAAGTTGTCTTAGTCTTAAGGATTTCTCGATTTCTTTCTTGGAGGAGGTCAGGTCTTTCCAAGGCGTGGGTCCTTGAATATTCTTCCAGTCATCAAAAGTAGAGACTTTTATTTTCTCATATTCTGACCTAATGATACTACTTGCTTTCAGTTTTTTTTTTTCCAACTCAGGATCCATTTTAATCTTCACAGCATCATGTCAGATTTGTGAAAACTCACGAAGACCAAAAGAAACTCCAACAATTAGCAATAACATGGGGACTTCATAGCGGAGAGTCTTCTTCTTGCACAAAGCACGCATCACTGTGGGTGCAAACATGACTGAACTCTTCCAACTGTTTAGAACTCCAAGCAGGCCCAACAGATTCTCAAATCTCAGTGGCCCAAGCTCTCATCAACATGAGTACATCCTTGACTCACCAACTTTCCTTGGTTGTTTGGTGCTCGGTCCTTACTGATAGGTTTTCAAGCATTTTTTTTTTAATATCTTTGTTGGCCATTTGTATATCTTCTTTCAAGAATTATCTGTTCATGTCCTTCACACACATTCTCATGGGATTATTCGTTTGTTTGTTTTTTCTTGCTGATTTGTTCGAGTTCCTTGTAGATTCTGGATAACAGTGCTTTGTTGAATGCATTGGTTGTAAATATTTTCTACTCTGTGAGTTTTCTCTTTACTCTGCTGATTACTTATTTTACTGTGCAGAAGTTTTTCAGTTTAATTAAGTCCCATTTATTTATCGATTTTTTTTTTTTTTTTTGCATTTGCTTTAGGGTTCTTGGTTATAAACTCTTTGCCTAAGCAAATGTCTAGAAGTGTTCTTCTGATGTTATCTTCTAGAATTTTTATGGTTTCAGGTCTTAGATTTAAGTCTTTGATCCATGTTGAGTTGACTTTTGTACAGGATGAGAGATGAAGATCCAATTTTCTTATTCTACACGTGGCTTACCAATTATCTCAGCACCATTTGTTTAACATAATTTTTTTTTTTTTTTTTAAGACAGAGTTTTGCTCTTGTTGCCCAGGCTGGAGTACAATGGCACAATCTTGGCTCACTCTAACCTCTGCTTCCTGGGTTCAAGCGATGCTCCTGCTTCAGCCTCCTGAGTAGCTGGAATTACAGGCACGTGCCACCATGCCTGGCTAGTTTTTTTTGTATTATTAGTAGAGACTGGGTTTTGCCATGTTGGTCAGGCTGGTCTTGAACTCCTGACCTCAAGTGATCCACATGCCTCAGTCTCCCAAAGTGCTGGGATTACAGGCATGAGCCACTGTGACTGGCTAATTTTTGTAGTTTTATTAGAGACGAGGTTTCACCATGTTGGCCAGGCTGGTCTCAAACTCCTGACCTCAGGTGATCCAACTGCCTTGGCCTCCCAAAGTGCTGGGATTACAGGCATGAGCCACCACGCCCAGCCTTAGAGTATCTTTTTTATACTTTATGTTTTTGTTAACATTGTTAAAAATTAGTTGGCTGTATGTATTTTGGTTCATTTCTGGGTTTGCTATTCTATTCTGTTGGTCTACATGCCTATTTTTATACCAGTATCATACTGTTTTGATAACTATCACCCTTTGGTATAGTTTGAAGTTGGTAATGCAATCCCTTCAGATTTGTTCTTATTACTTAGTCTTGTTTTGGCTATGCGGGCTTTTTTCAGTTCCATATGAATTTTATAATTGTTTTTTATTTTTTTTAGTTCTGTGAAGAATGATGATGTTATCTTTATGGAAATTGCATGGAATTTGTAGATTGTTTTTATTATTATGGTCATCTTCACAATAGTCACTCTACTTATCCATAAGCATGAAATGTTTCCATTTGTGTCATCTGTAATTTATTTCAACAGTGTTTTGTTATTTACCTTGTAGAGATCGTTTGCCTCCTTGGCTAAGTATATTCCTAATTATTACTATTATTATTATTATTTTGCAGCTGTTGTAAGAGGGGTAGAGTTCTTGATTTGATTCCTAGTTTGGGTTGCTGTTTGTGTATGGTAGTGCTACTGAATTGTGTACATTGATTTTGTATCCTGAAACTTTACTGAATTCATTTATCAGATCTAGGAGTTTTTTGGATGTCTTTAGTGTTTTTTAGGTATGCAACCATATCATCAATGAACAGTCACAGTTTGACTTCCTCTTTTCCAATTTGGATACCCTTTATTTCTTTCTCTTATTTGAATGCTCTGGCTAAGACTTCCAGTACTATGTTGAATAGAAGTGGTGAAAGTGGACATCCTTGTCTTGTTCTAGCTCTCAGGAGTAATGCTTTCAACTTTTTCCCATTCAGTATAATGTGGGCTGTGGGTTTGTCATAAATGACTTTTATTACCTGAAGCTATGTCCCCTCTATGCCGATTTTGTTAAGGGTTTTAATGCTGGAGCAATACTGGATTTTGTCAGATTTTTTTCTGAGCCTATTGAGATAATCATGTGATTTTTGTTTTTAAATCTGTTTATGTGGTATATCACATTTACTTACCTGCATATGTTAAATCATCCTTTCATTTCTGGTATAAAATGCACTTGATCATGGTGTATTATCTTTTTGATATGCTGTTGTATTTGCTTAGCTAGGATTTTGCTGATAATTTTATCATCATCTATGTTCATCAGAAATATTTACTATTTTTTTTTGTCGTCTTTTTCTGGTTTGGGGATTAGGGTGATATTGGCTTGATGGAATGATTTAGAGAAGATTCCCTTTTTATCTTTTGAATAGTTTCAGTAAGATTGGTACCAATTCTTCTTTGAATGTCTGATGACAAAATATATTTGTAAATTCACATGCTCCCGGACTTTTTGGTTGGCAATTTTTTATTACTATTTCAATTTCACTACCTCTTATTGGTCTGTTCAGAGTTTCTATTTCTTCTGGGTTTAATCTAAAAGGATTGTGCATTTCCAAGAATTTATGTATCTTCTCTACGTTTTCTAATTTGTATATGTAAATATATTTATGGTAGCCTTCAATAATCTTTTGTATTTCTGTGGTATTGTCTGTAATATCTTCCATTTTGTTTCGAATTGAACTTATTTAGATCTTCTCTCTGCCTTTTTTTGGTTAATCTTGCTAATAATGGTCTATCAATTTTGTTCATCTTTGTAAACAACCAGCCCTTTTTGTTGCATTTATCTCCTTGTATTTTTTTGTTTCAACCTGTTAAGTTTTTCTCTGATCTTTGTTATTTTTTCTTTGCTGCTGCATTGGATTTGATTCGTTTTGCTTCTCTAGTTTTCTGAGGTGTAACCATACGTAGTCTACTTGTGCTATTTTAGACTTTTTGATGTAGGCATTTTTTGTTATCAACTTTGTCTTAGCACCACTTTTGCTGTATCCCAGCGGTATTCATAAGTTGTGTCATTATTGTCATTCAAATCAAAGTGTTTTTAAATTTCCATCTTAATTTTGTTGTTGATTCAAAGCTCACTCAGGAGGTTGGGCATGGTGGCTCACTCCTATAATTCCAGCACTTTGGGAGGCTGAGGTGGGCAGATCACTTGAGGTCAGGAGTTTGAGGCTAGCCTTGCCAAAATAGTGAAACTCCATCTCTACTAAAAATACAAAAATTAGCCAGGCATGGTGGCTTGTTCCTCTAATCCTATCTACTCAGGGGCTGAATTGCTTGAATCTAAGAGGTGGATGTTGCAGTGAGCCAAGATCATGCCACTGCACTCCAGCCTGGGCAACAGAGTGAGTCTCTGTTTCAAAAAAAAAAAAAAAAAAATCATTCAGGAGTAGGCTATTTGGGTTTATTTCCGGGTTCTGTATTCTGTTCTATTGATCTATGCGCCTGTTTTTATACCAGTATCATGCTATTTTGGGACCTATGGGCTTATAACATATAGTATGCCTTGAAATCAGGTAACGTGATGCTTCCAGATTTGTTTTTTGCTTAGTCTTGCTTTGGCTATGTGAGCTCTTTTTTGGTTCCATATGGATTTTATCAGTGTTTTTTCTACTTCTGTGAAGAATATTGGTGGTATTTTGATGGAAATTGCATTGAATTTGTAGATTGCTACTGATTTGTGTACATTAATTTTGTATCCTGAAACTTTGCTGAATTCATTTATCAGTTATAGAAGCTTTTCAGAGGAGTCTTTAATGTTTTCTAGGTATACCACTATATTATTTATCATCAAACAGCAACAGCTTGACTTCCACCTTACCAATTTAAAACTTTTTTTTTTTTTGAGACAGAGTCTCCCTCTGTTACCAGGATGGAGTGCAGTTGTGCGATCTTGGCTCACTGCAACCTCTGCCTCTGGGTTCAAGTGTTTCTCCTGCATCAGCTTCCTGAGTAGCTGGGACTACAGGTGTGTGTCACCACACCCAGCTAATTTTTGTATTTTTAGTTAGAGACAGTGTTTCAGTATCTTGGCCAGGCTGGTCTGGAACTCCTGAGCTCATAATCCGCCCGCCTCGGCCTCCCAAAGTGCTGGGATTATAGGCATAAGCCATGGTGCCTGGCCTAACAATTATACCTGTCTCATCACTTAAAAGAGCCACTAGTTTGTTTGATTTTTTTTGAAATGGAGTCTTGCTCTGTCACCCAGGCTGGAGAGCAATGGCGTGATCTCGGCTCACTGCAACCTCCGCCTCCTGGGTTCTCCCGTCTCAGCCTCCTAAGTGGCTAGGATTGCAGGTACACACCACCATGCCCGGCTAATTTTTGTATTCTTAGTACAGACGGGGTTTCACCATGTTGGTCAGGCTGGTCGTGAACCCCTGACCTCGTGATCCACCCGCCTCGGCCTCCCAGTGTTGGGATTACAGGTGTGAGCCACTGTGCCCAGAAAGAGCCGCTAATTTTACTTTTGAAATATACTGAATATTTATATTAAAAGCTAAGATAAGCTTATTATTATGCAGAAAATTTGTGGTTTGCATGTGCATTATTACCCATTAAGTGATCTACAGTTTCTGAAAGTTTCAGAAACACCAATATAAAAATACTATTTCTGATTGAATAAAAGATATCGCCATTGTAGTTACTACTAAATGAAACAGATTGGAACTGCTAGTCACAATGTGGTTTTAAATGTTATTTAATGAACACATGTGAAGTTTCTGTTCAACCCATGTTAACTATTTTTTCACTTCTATTAGAAAAATATTAAAATTTAAATTACTACAAATGTATGAATGTATTCAAATCTAAACACAGTGCCAATCTTAAAAGATCTGTATGCATAGGATTACAGAATGCCTATTCTCTATTTACCTCAGAAGATAAATAACTGCTTTTCAATAAACCCAATGGGGCAATTGTGACTCACAATCATAAGCTACTAAAATATTAATACTATCATCTAGAAAGTATTTATTAATTCATTTTTCTTACTTTTGAAATACAGTCCTAATTTTTAGTTGTCACAACACTAGATTTGAGGTGCTGTGGCTGTAGTAACTAGAAATGTCATGGTTGACTCTGCTTTACTTTCTGCCTATTTCTTAACAAACATGGCAAAACAAGGAAGGCCAGAAGTCCTACACCTTGATTGCAAATATACCAGTACCCTTCTAGGGAGAATATATGTTCGAACATATTAACTTGAAATTCCTGGCATCTTTTCTTGAAGAACAGACTTTTTTTTTTTTTTGAGGTGGAGTTTTTCTCTTGTTGCCCAGGCTGGAGTGTAATGGTGCAGTGTTGGCTCACTGCAACCTCTGCCTCCCAGGTACAAGCAATTCTCCTGCCTCAGCCTTCTGAGTGGCTGGGATTACAGGCACCTGCCACCACGTCTGGCTAGTTTTTTGTGTCTTTAGTAGAGACGGGGTTTCATCATGTTGGCCAGGCTGGTCTTGATTTCCTGACCTCGTGATCTGCCCGCCTCGACCTTCCAAAGTGCCAGGATTACAAGTGTGAGCCACTGCGCCCAGCCTAGAACAATTTTCTTACATCTTTAGAACAATGTATGTGTATATTTAACTTTACGTAAATCAAAACTGAAAGTCATATGTGTTTGCAGGCAGAGAGGCCAAAGGTTCAAAAATGTATATATAACAAAATTTTAAGAATATTGTAGTCAATAACAACTTAGTTGTCCATTTAAAAACAACTTAAGGCCAGGCATGGTGGCTCACACCTGTAATCCCAGCACTTTGAAAGGCTAAGTTGTGCGGATCACGAGGTCAGGAGTTCAAGACCAGCCTGACCAACACAGAATCCCCATCTCTACTAAAAATACAAAAATTAGCCAGGCATGGTAGTACACACTTGTAATTCTGGCTACTCAGGAAGCTGAGGCAAGAAAATCGCTTGAACTCGGGAAGTGGAGGTTGAAGTGAGCCAAGGTCTGCCACTGCACTCCAGCCTGGGCGACAGAGTGAGACTCCGTCTCAAAAAATAAACAATAAAAAATAAAAATAACTGAAAGTGTAGAACTGGATTGTTTGTAATACAAAACATAAATGCTAGAGGTGATGCATACCTCATTTACCCTGATGTCATTATTATATATTGTATGCCTATATCAAAATATGTTATATGGCATAAATATATACACATACTTTGTACCCACAAAATTTAAAAAACAGATTTAAACGAGAAAAAAAGAATAAAAATTTAACGTATAAAAACAATATTTTTTAACTTATTTGCAGTTGAAAGCCACTGGCAAAAGAGATTTCCAGAGATGTTAGTTGATTATGTTACCAAATAGTATATTCTTACTATCTTTTACCTACATCTTTGAGTAAATGGGATAGGTTTCAGTTAGTGGCATAATAATGCTTCACTGAATGCACAATAGTATTAACATGTTAAAAACTGTATAATTAAGCAATTAAGTTCACACATAATCTGAAATTTTAAAAATGTACTGCATTTTATTAAAGTACAAGTAGTAAAATCATATACTAATTTTTTAATTTTAACAAATATGTTCTCACTATAATGCAAAAGAATATTACTGTGAACACCTACCTCATGCACCACTCAATATCATAAGTTAACCACAAATAGCGTCTCCACCTAGATTTTCATCATGCATGTTACATTTTAATGTCTTTACTCTTCCAAAGAAAAGGTCATAAATAATGCCCACCTAAAAAAAAAGAAACTCTCCTATCTTTGATGCAGTGACAACTGATCACATGCAAATACAATAGAAATGAAGAAATAGTATCAAGTAATTTCAGAGTTGAATTACAGCATTATTGGCTTTTTTAAAAATCTGTACTTCTTTTCAAGGAAAAAAGTATATTTTGGGCTGGGCACAGTGGCGTAAGCCTGTATTCACAGCACTTTGGGAAGCCACGCTGGGCAGATCATGAGGTCAGAAGTTCAAGACTAGCCTGACCAACATGGTGAAACCCTGTCTCTACTAAAAACACAAAAATCAGCCGGACGTGGTGGTGTGCGCCTGTAATCCCAGCTACTCAGTAGGCTGAGGCAGGAGAATTGCTTGAACCCAGGAGGCAGAGGTTGCAGTGAGCTGAGATTGTGCCACTGCACTCCAGCCTGGACGACAGAGAGATTCTCTGTCTCAAGGGGGGGGGAGGGGGAAGTATAGTTTGAATGTAATTACAAACTTCCAAAAATTTTCTCTTTTTAAAATTATGTATAAATAAATTTATCTACCATTTGGGATCATTTTTTACACTCAGCACTTTGACACAGTGTAATGTCTGAAGTGTCAGTACCTTAGTATTTTTTGTTTTTGTTTTTGAGATGGAGTCTCACTGTCGCCAGGCTGGAGTGCAGCAGTATAATCTTAGCTCACTGCAACCTCTGCCTCCCGGGTTCAAGTGATTCTCCTGCCTCAGCCTTCCCAGAAACTGAGACTACAGGCACGTGCCACCACGCCCAGCTAATTTTTATATTTTTAGTAGAGACAGGGTTTTATCATGTTGACCAGGATGGTCTCAATCTGCTGACCTCGTGATCCACCCACCTCAGCCTCCCAAAGTGCTGGGATTACAGGCGTGAGCCACCATGCTCGGCCCTACCTTAGATATTTCTACTGTAAATTCTCTGATATTTACATAGACTTAATTTGGGATTAAATGTTTTAAATATATACTGCATCTGCAAAAATATATTTCAGTATGAACCCTCTGGTGTTGTCTAAATTGTAGTTTTGGGAAAAAAATTCAAATTTATTACGTTCGCAGGGTTGTTCTCCAATCTGAATTCCCTAATGTTGAACAAAGTTTAAGCAACTGCTTCACGGTTTTTTCTAGTACAAAATGTGTACAGTAAGATCTGCGATACAAGTAAAGGTACTACAACCCTCTTTTATTTGTAATGTTTGTCTTCAAAATAAATACTCTTTACTTTAAAAGCTTATATTTTCTGAAACATTTTTGACAGTAATTAAATGTATAATACTTTTATTAAGTACTCTCTGATGTTGAGTAAGATGTGAGCAGACATTAATGGCTTTTTCACAGTCTTTATATTGGTACAATTTTTCTCAAGTGTAAATGCTTTCCTGGCAATAAGGTGTGAGTATTCATTTAAAAGTTTGCCACATTCTTCACACTTGTAAGAGTTTTTCTAGTAAGAATTATCTTACCTACAATCAAGTGTGACAATCATTTAAAGGTTTTGTCACATTTTTCTCATTTTGAAAGTTCCTCACCAGTATGATTTATTTTATGCTTAGAAAAGTTTGAGGTGTTGTCAAAATTACTGTGATGTCTTCCAGCTTTGTAGTTTCTCTCTAGTATATATATATATTTTTTTTTTTTACGTGTAGTAAGATTTGGGGACCAGTTAGGTACTTTGCCGCATTCTTTACATTTGTAGGGTTTCTCTCTAGGATGAATTATCTTTTTTTCACAACGATTAAGAGCCAGTTAAAGGCTTTGCCACATTTATCACATTTGTAGGATTTCTTTCCAGTATTATCTTATGTTTTAATAAAAGTTGAAAATACACTAAAGGATTTGACACATTATTTACATTTGCAGGGTTTCTCTTTGGTATGAATTCTCTTATGTTTAGTAAGGTTTGGGGACTGGTTAAAGGCTTTGCCACATTCTTCACATTTGTAGGGTTTCTCTCCAGTATGAATTATGTTATGTTTCATAAGGGTTGAGGACTGGTTAAAAGCTTTGCCACATTCTTTACATTTGTAGGGTTTCTCTCCGGTATGAATTATCTTATGTGTAGTAAGGTGAGAGGACAGAATAAAGCTTTTGCCACATTCTTCACATTTATAGGGTTTCTCTCCAGTATGAATTTTTTTATGATTAGTAAAATTTGAGGAGTAGTTAAAAGTTTTGCCACATCCTTCATATTTGTAGGGTTTCTCTTCGGTATGAATTACTTTATGTTTAGTAAGGATTGAGAATATACTAAAGGCTTTACCACATTCTTCACATTTGTAGGGTTTCTTTTCAGTATGAATTACCTTATGATAAGTAAGAGTTGAGGACTTCTTCACATTTGTAGGGTTTCTTTCCAGTATGAATTACCTTATGATAAGTAAGAGTTGAGGACTTGGTAAAGGCTTTACCACATTCTTCACATTTGTAGGGTTTCTCTCCAGTATGAATTACCTTATGATTAGTAAGGTGTGAGGACCGGTTAAAAGCTTTGCCACATTCTTCACATTTGTAGGGTTTCTCTCCAGTATGAATTCTCTTATGTGTAGTAAGGTGTGAAGACAGAGTAAAGGCTTTGCCACATTCCCTACATTTGTAAGGTTTCTCTCCAGTATGAATTATCTTATGTGTAGTAAGGTGTGAAGACAGAGTAAAGGCTTTGCCACATTCTCCACATTTGTAAGGTTTCTCTCCAGTATGAATTTTCTTGTGATTAGTAAGGTTTGAGGACTGCTTAAAAGCTTTGCCACATTCTTCACATTTGTAGGGTTTCTCTCCAGTATGAACTATCTTATGTTTAGTAAGGTTTGAGGACCGATTAAAAGCTTTGCCACATTCTTCACATTTGTACGGTTTCTCTCCAGTATGAACTCTCTTATGTCTAGTAAGAGTTGAGGACTGGTTAAAAGCTTTTCCACATTCTTCACATTTGTAGGGTTTCTCTCCAGTATGAATTATCTTATGATTAGTAAGGTTTGAGGATTTTTTAAAAGCTTTGCCACATTCTCCACATTTGTAGGGTTTCTTTCCAGTATGAATTACCTTATGATAAGTAAGAGTTGAGGACTTGGTAAAGGCTTTACCACATTCTTCACATTTGTAGGGTTTCTCTTGAATTACCTTATGATTAGTATGAATTACCTTATGATTAGTAAGGTGTGAGGACCGCTTAAAAGCTTTGCCACATTCTTCACATTTGTAGGGTTTCTCTTCAGTATGAATTATCTTATGTTTAGTAAGGGTTGAGAATACACTAAAAGCTTTGCCACATGCTTCACATTTATAGGGTTTCTCTCCAGTATGAATTCTCTTATGTGTAGTAAGGTGTGAAGACAGAGTAAAGGCTTTGCCACATTCTTCACATTTGTAGGGTTTCTCACCAGTATGAATTCTCTTATGTGTAGTAAGGTGTGAGTACCAGTCAAAAGCTTTGCCACATTCTTCACATTTGTAGGGTTTCTCTCCAGTATGAACTATCTTATGTTTAGTAAGGTTTGAGGACCGGTTAAAAGCTTTGCCACATTCTTCACATTTGTAGAGTTTCTCTCTAGTATGAATTATCTTATGTCTAGTAAGAGTTGAGGACTGGTTAAAAGCTTTTCCACATTCTCCACATTTGTAGGGTTCTCTCCAGTATGAATTATCTTATGATTAGTAAGGTTTGAGGACTTTTTAAAAGCTTTGCCACATTCTCCACATTTGTAGGGTTTCTCTCCAGTATGAATGATCTCATGTTGAGTTAGTTGTGAAAGCATGCAAAATGATTTACCACATTCTTTACATTTGAAAGGATTTTTTCCAGTATGTCTTATCTTATGTCTCTTTGAATTTGAATATTTATGAAAGACTTTCACATATTTATCATACTGAACTATTCTGCTCTGCGTAGTTGTCACACATGGGTTAAGTTCCTTATGACCTCCTTTGTGCAACTTATGCTCATCCACACTTCTACAGCCTTTTCTTAATTGCAAATTCTGATATCCACATTTTCCATATCTTCTCAGTATCATTTGTTGGAACGAATTTTTTATGTATTGCTCTGGCCTAAGGTCTTTGGCAAAATGAGAACACATAGCTGAAAGAAATAAAAATAACAAATTATTCCACTTACTCGGCTCAGATTAATATCATTTACAAATCTAACTTACACCAGCTATATAAGCAAGATGGCACAGCAAAACACCATAGATCCTAAATCCTTTATAGACATATAAATGTAACAAAAACATTCTGACCAAAACACATTTGTGAAAAATTTATAAATGAGTAAAGTGTGTGCAGTGTCCCAGGCAAGGATAATGCAAAGAGCCACATAGGAGAAAAAAGAAAAGTCTGTTACATTTACCCAACACATCTCTTTCTGCTGCCCAATATAACATGGTGCCTTCAGAAGTAAATTGTCAACTCCTGGTTTCTTTTTTAAAAGACTAAAAAAAATAGTGTCACATACATCTTTATTTCTGGCTCTCAGGGGCCTTTTCAGACACTGGTTTCTGTCTCCCATGACATAAAGTACTAAAATAAATGGTGGTATACTTTGGAATGACAGTTTGAGTCTGCTGAGAACAAAGTTAAGTGTTACAGCAGCAGACACTGCAGTACCACATACAGGAAACAGGTTTAGCAAGTGATTACTGAGTATTTAGAAGAAACGCTAACATACTTCTTTAACTTAAAAAGCCCACAAAATTTTAGACAAGACACAATCTAAGAAAATGTTAGAGAGACTCCCAAAATCTCTAGCCAAGACAACTGATTTCAGACTGTCCCAGGCCTAAGCTACATTATAAAGATTGTGACAGGGCCAGGCATGGTGGCTCACAGCTGTAATCGCAGCACTTTGGGAGGCCAAGGAGGGTGAATCACCTGAGGTCGGGAGTTCAAGACCAGCCTGACCAACAAGGAGAAACCCCGTCTCTACTAAAAATACAAAATCAGCTGGGCATGGTGGCACACGCCTGTAATCCCAGCAACTAGGGAGGCTGAGGCAGGAGAATCACTTGAACTCGGGAGGCAGAGGCTGTGGTGAGCTGATATCACACCACTGCACTCCAGCCTGGGCAACAAGAGCAAAACTCTGTCTCAAAAAAAAAAAAAAAAAAAAAGATTGTGACAGGTAGCTTGTTTTTAATGTCTAAATCTCAATCAAAGATTAATGTATACAAAATATTAGGGCAGGATGACCCCATCAAAAACATTACTAAACTTTCAGAAAGCAACCATAGGAATATAAAGATGTACAAATTTTTAAAATTTAAAATAAATACTACACAGTAAATGAAACAGGAACACAACTACTGAAGTTCAGAAAACTCAGGATAACAATAAAAATATTAAAAATATCAAAAAACATAAATTAGGAAGATAAAAATGTCACAGTCAAGAAGAGAATCTTGGGAGCCGCAAGACAAAGTAATGTATCATTTATAAAAATGTCTTATGAGATAACCAGTAAATTTTCAAAACAAAATTGGAATACCTGACGAGAACTGGGTGATATAGTCAAAGTCCTGAAGAAAAAAAAAAAAAAAAAAAAAACAGCTGTCAAGTGAAAATAATACAACTAAAAAGAACTGATTGGGCAAAGTGGCTCATGCCTATAATCCCAGCACTCTGGAAGGCTGAGGCAGGCAGATCACCTGAGGTCAGGAGTTCGAGACCAGCCTAGCTAACATGGTGAAACTCCATAAATATACAAAAAATTAGCCAGGCGAGGTCACGTGAGCCTGTAATCCCAGCTACTCAGGAGGCTGAGGCAGGAGAATCGATTGGACCTGGGAGGCAGAGATTGCAGTGAGCCAAGATCATGCCACTGCACTCAAGCTTGGGCAACAAGAGTGAAACTCCTTTTCAAAAATAAATGAATAAATAAATAAATAAAAAAGACTGTCCAACTGAATAAAAAGAAAGACCTTCTAAAAATAACCTAATGCTGAAAAAGTATATTGGCACTGCATATGCCCTACATACCAAAGATGCTGAAAGGAGTTCTTCCCACTGAAAATAACATGATGCAGGAAAACACATAATCATACAAAAAATACATAACTTTCTGGGAAAGATATTTACATACACAAAAATAGAATTCCTTAGTATTTTAATAATCATGCAGAAAACATTAATTATTCTATAAAAATTTAAAGGTAAAAGCATAGAAATGATTATAAACATCTCTTAATGTAACATAAAAATAAATAATTAGCGGCCAGGCATGGTGGCTCATGCCTGTAATCCCAGTACTTTGGGAGGCTGAGGAGGGCGGATCACCTGAGGTCAGGAGTTCAGGACCAGCCTAGCCAACACGGTGAAACCCCATCTCAACTAAATATATAAAAATTAGCTGGGCATGCTGACAGACAATTGTAATCCCAGCTACTTGGGAGGCTGAGGCAGGAGAACTGCTTGAACCTGAAAAGTGAAGGTTGCAGTGACCCAAGATTGCACCACTGCAATTCAGCCTAGGTGACAGAGCAAGACTGTCTCTCAAAAAAAATGAATAAATAACAATTAAAAAATATATATGTGTATAATTAGCAACATCAATAACAAAGTAGAGAGCAGATGTAATGACAAAGAATTTTTTATATGCAAATAAGGTCAATTTTTTTTGTTTTGTTTTCAGATGGAGTCTCACTCTGTCGCCCAGGCTGGCATGATCTCGGCTCACTGCAACCTACGTTTCCTGGATTCAAGCAACTGTGGTGCAAATAAGGTTAATTTTTACCACATTAAAATTGTTTTTTTTTAAGTTTTTATGTAATTCCCAAGGTACCACAAAGAAAATATCTGTATAGATACATAAAAGAAAATAAGAAAGTAGTGAAAGCATATAACACAAAAACCAAAGGACACAAAAGAAGACAGAAAGAGGGAAAATGAGGGACAAAGATACAAGAGTTAAAGAGAATTAATAAAATTACATTAGTTTTGCTTTCAGAAAATTATTTAAATATATATAAAATTAACTTTTCAATCTAGAGACACAATTTTCAAAGAAATGATTTATTAAAATCTTTCAAATGCCAAGATTCATTTGCCTTTTTACGAGTCAGTTGAAATCTAATGATAAAAAAAGACTGAAAGTAGCAAGATGAAAGTAGAAATTTTATGCAAATATTAACCAAATGAGAGAAGAAGAGGTCAAAATAATATTACACAAGCTACATCTTAAGTCAAAAAGTGTCATATTTAACAAGATATACTTTAAGTCAAAACTCTGAAAAGAGAAAAAAGGACACTGAACAATAGTAGATTCATTTACTGGGAATCAATGACTTTGTGTGTGTGTGTGTGTGTACGTGTGCACATCTCACATTAGGGTTTCAAATATATAAAACAAATATTGACAGAATTGAAGAAACACACAGAGAGCAATATAATTATAGAATATATCAAGACCCCATTTTCTTAATAAAAATGAAACAAGATGGAATATTACCAAGGGAATAGAAAACTTGAAATCAATATGGAACAATTATTTCTAACAAAGGTATAGAGAGTCGAACATCAGGATATATACCCTTCCCGATAGCTCACACAACATTCTCCTTGAAAGGACCATCTGTTAGGCCAAAAAAAATTCTTAACACATTTTTTAAAACAGAAATCTTATGAATTACTTTCTGTGACCAAAATGGAATGAGATTATAATTTAAAGAACGGAAAAATTCACAAATACATAGAAATTAAACAACACATGTTGAGTGTGCTCTTGTTCAAAGGTTGAAATATTGTGTAGATTTCCATATGCTCAAAGTAATCTAGAGATTTAATGTAATGTTTTTCAAATTTCTTATTGCATTTCTGAAGAAATAGAAACAGCAACCCCAAAAGTATATGGAATCTCAAGAGACTATACTCAACAATCTTCAAAAAAAGGAACAATGTTGGAGGCATTATAGTTTTTTATTTCAAAACACATGACAAAGCTACATAATAAAAACAATTTTGTATGAATATAAAGATAAGAAAGTAGACAAATAAAACAGAATCCAGCACATGAACTTTCACATATATGGTCATATAAAGAGTCATTTGCATATCCATAATTATTGCAGCACTGTTACTCAAAGCCAATAGGTAAAAGCAATGCAAATTTCTGTTACAAAATCATTTGGTAAATATAATTTGAAATATAAAAACACTGGAATATCACTCAGTTTGCAAAAAGCAGAAAATATTATAACAACTATAAAGATAAATCTTAACAACATTATGAAAAATGAAACGAGCCAGTCACAAAAAGATAGAGATCGTATGATATGTATAACAGTTACACTCTCTGAAACAGAACAAGAGTGGTGTTTGAAAAGTGAGATGAAATGGGAATAATTGGCAGTTGTTTAATGCAAATTAAGATTCAGCTTTATGGTCACGCGTGGTGTCTCCCGCCTGTACTCCCAGCACTTTGGGGGGCCGAGGCAGGTGGATCACAAGGTCAGGAGTTCAAGGCCAGCCTGGCCAAGATGGTGAAACCCCATCTCTACTAAAAACACAAAAATTAGCCAGGCATGGTAGTGGGTGCCTGTAATCCCAGCTACCCGGGAGGCTAAGGCAGAGAATTGCTTGAACCTGGGAGGCGGAGGTTGCAGTGAGGCGAGATTGCACCACTGAACTCCATCCTGGGTGACAGAGTAAGACTCTGTCTCATACACACACACACACACAAAACACAGATTTAGCTTTGCAAGATAAAAACATTTTAGATGGGTGGAGCAAGATGGCCAAATAGGAACAGCTCCAGTCTCCAACTCCCGGCGCGAGCAACACAGAGGACCGGTGATTTCTGCATTTTCAACTGAGGTACTGGGGTCATCTCACTGGGGAGTGCCGGACAATCGGTGCTGGTCAGCTGCTGCAGCCCGACCAGCGAGAGCTGAAGCAGGGCAAGGCATTGCCTCACCTGGGAAGCGCAAGGGGGAAGGGAATCCCTTTTCCTAGCCAGGCGAACTGAGACACACAACACCTGGAAAATCGGGTAATTCCCACCCCAATACTGCACTTTAAGCAAACGGGCACACCAGGAGATTATACCCACACCTGGCCGGGAGGATCCCACGGCCACGGAGCCTCCCTCATTGCTAGCACAGCAGTCTGCAATCTAATCGCAAGGCAGCAGCGAGACTGGGGGAGGGGCGCCTGCCATTGCTGAGGCTTAAGTAGGTAAACAAAGCCGCTGGGAAGCTCGATCTGGGTGGAGCTCACAGCAGCTCAAGGAAACCTGCTTGTCTCTGTAGACTCCACCTCTGGGGACAGGGCTCAGCTAAAAAAACAACAGGGAAAGCAGCAGAGGCCTGTGCAGACCCGAATGACTCAGTCTGACAGCTTTGAAGAGAGCAGTGGATCTCCCAACATGGAGGTTGAGAACTGAGAACGGACAGACTGCCTGCTCAAGTGGGTCCCTGACCCCTGAGTAGCCTAACTGGGAGACATCCCCCACTAGGGGCAGTCTGACACCCCACACCTCACAGGGTGGAATACACCCCTGAGAAGAAGCTCCCAAAGTAAGAATCAGACAGGTACACTCGCTGTTCAGCAATATTCTATCTTCTGCAAACTCTGCTGCTGATACCCAGGCAAACAGGGTCTGGAGTGGACCTCAAGCAATCTCCAACAGACCTACAGCTGAGGGTCCTGACTATTAGAAGGAAAACTATCAAACAGGAAGAACACCTATACCAAAACCCCATCAGTACGTCACCATCATCTAAGACCAGAGACAGATAAAACCACAAAGATGGGGAAGAAGCAGGGCAGAAAAGCTGGAAATTCAAAAAATAAGAGCGCATCTCCCCATGCAAAGGAGCGCAGTTCATCGCCAGCAACGGATCAAAGCTGGTCAGAGAATGACTTTGACGAGATGAGAGAAGAAGGCTTCAGTCCATCAAACTTCTCAGAGCTAAAGGAGGAATTACGTACCCAGCGCAAAGAAACTAAAAATCTTGAAAAAAGAGTGGAAGAATTGATAGCTAGAATAATTAATGCAGAGAAGGTCATAAATGAAATGACAGAGATGAAAACCATGACACGAGAAATATGTGACAAATCCACAAGCTTCAGTAACCGACTTGATCAACTGGAAGAAAGAGTATCAGCGATTGAGGGTCAAATGAATGAAATGAAGCGAGAAGAGAAACCAAAAGAAAAAAGAAGAAAAAGAAATGAACAAAGCCTGCAAGAAGTATGGGATTATGTAAAAAGACCAAATCTACGTCTGATTGGGGTGCCTGAAAGTGAGGGGGAAAATGGACCAAGTTGGAAAACACTCTTCAGGATATCATCCAGGAGAACTTCCCCACCTAGTAGGGCAGGCCAACATTCAAATTCAGGAAATACAGAGAACACCACAAAGATACTCCTCGAGAAGAGCAACTCCAAGACACACAATTGCAAGATTCACCAAAGTTGAAATGAAGGAAAAAATCTTAAGGGCAGCCAGAGAGAACGGTCGGGTTACCCACAAAGGGAAGCCCATCAGACTAACAGCAGACCTCTCGGCAGAAACTCTACAAGCCAGAAGAGAGTGGGGGCCAATATTCAACGTTCTTAAAGAAAAGAATTTTAAACCCAGAATTTCATATCAAGCCAAACTAAGTTTCATCAGTGAAGGAGAAATAAAATCCTTTACAGATAAGCAAATGCTTAGAGATTTTGTCACCACCAGGCCTGCCTTACAAGAGACCCTGAAGGAAGCCCTAAACATGGAAAGGAACAACCGGTACCAGCCATCGCAAAAACATGCCAAAATGTAAAGACCATCGAGGCTAGGAAGAAACTGCATCAACTAATGAGCAAAATAACCAGTTAATATCATCTTCGCAGGATCAAGTTCACACATAACAATATTAACCTTAAATGTTAATGGACTAAATGCTCCAATTAAAAGACACAGACTGGCAAACTGGATACAGAGTCAAGACCCATCAGTCTGCTGTATTCAGGAGACCCATCTCACATACAGAGACATACATAGGCTCAAAATAAAGGGATGGAGGAAGATCTACCAAGCAAACGGAGAACAAAAAAAAGCAGGGGTTGCAATCCTAGTCTCTGATAAAATAGACTTTAAACCATCAAAGATCAAAAGAGACAAAGAAGGCCATTACATAATGGTAAAGGGATCAATTCAACAGGAAGAGCTAACTATCCTAAATATATATGCACCCAATACAGGAGCACCCAAATTGATAAAGCAAGTCCTTAGAGACTTACAAAGAGACTTAGACTCCCATACAATAATAATGGGAGACTTCAACACTCCACTGTCAACATTAGACAGATCAATGAGACAGAAAGTTAACAAGGATATCCAGGAATTGAACTCATCTCTGCACCAAGCGGACCTAATAGACATCTATAGAACTCTCCACCCCACGGCCGGGCGCGGTGGCTCAAGCCTGTAATCCCAGCACTTTGGGAGGCCGAGACGGGTGGATCACGAGGTCAGGAGATCGAGACCATCCTGGCTAACACGGTGAAACCCCGTCTCTACTAAAAAATACAAAAAACTAGCCGGGCGAGGTGGCGGGCGCCTGTAGTTCCAGCTACTCGGGAGGCTGAGGCAGGAGAATGGCGTAAACCCAGGAGGTGGAGCTTGCAGTGAGCTGAGATCCGGCCACTGCACTCCAGCCTGGGCGGCAGAGCGAGACTCCCTCTCAAAAAAAAAAAAAAAAAAAAAAGAACTCTCCACCCCAAATCAACAGAATATACATTCTTCTCAGCACCACATCGCACTTATTCCAAAATTGACCACATAATTGGAAGTAAAGCACTCCTTAGCAAATGTAAAAGAACAGAAATTATAACAAACTGTCTCTCAGACCACAGTGCAATCAAACTAGAACTCAGGACTAAGAAACTCAATCAAAACCGCTCAACTACATGGAAACTGAACAACCTGCTCCTGAATGACTACTGGGTACATAACGAAATGAAGGCAGAAATAAAGATGTTCTTTGAAACCAATGAGAACAAAGATACAACATACCAGAATCTCTGGGACACATTTAAAGCAGTGTGTAGAGGGAAATTATAGCACTAAATGCCCACAAGAGAAAGCTGGAAAGATCTAAAATTGACACTCTAACATCACAATTAAAAGAATTGGAGAAGCAAGAGCAACACATTCAAAAGCTAGCAGAAGGCAAGAAATAACTAAGATCAGAGCAGAACTGAAGGAGATAGAGACACACAAAACCCTCCAAAAAATCAATGAATCCAGGAGTTGGTTTTTTGAAAAAATCAACAAAATTGATAGACTGCTAGCAAGACTAATAAAGAAGAAAAGAGAGAAGAATCAAATAGATGCAATAAAAAATGATAAACGGGATATCACCACGGACCCGACAGAAATACAAACTACCATCAGAGAATACTATAAAAACCTCTACGGAAATCAACTAGAAAATCTAGAAGAAATGGATAATTTCCTGGACACTTACACTCTTCCAAGACTAAACCAGGAAGAAGTTGAATCCCTGAATAGACCAATAGCAGGCTCTGAATTGAGGCAATAATTAATAGCCTACCAACCAAAAAAAGTCCAGGACCAGATGGATTCACAGCTGAATTCTACAGAGGTACAAAGAGGAGCTGGTACCATTCCTTCTGAAACTATTCCAATCAATTGAAAAAGAGGGAATCCTCCCTAACTCATTTTATGAGGCCAACATCATCCTCATACCAAAGCCTGGCAGAGACACAACAAAAAAGAAAATTTTAGACCAATATCCCTGATGAACATCGATGCAAAAATCCTCAATAAAATACTGGCAAACCGGATTCAGCAGCACATCAAAAAGCTTATCCACCATGATCAAGTGGGCTTCATCCCTCGGATGCAAGGCTGGTTCAACAT
Organism: Trachypithecus francoisi; assembly: GCF_009764315.1. Lineage (NCBI taxonomy): Eukaryota > Metazoa > Chordata > Mammalia > Primates > Cercopithecidae > Trachypithecus > Trachypithecus francoisi. The sequence continues at coordinate 54,824,501 of NW_022681457.1, forward strand.
TCGCAAATCAATAAACGTAATCCAGCATATAAACAGAACCAAAGACAAGAACCACGTGATTATCTCAATAGATGCAGAAAAGGCTTTTGACAAAATTCAACAGCCCTTCATGCTAAAAACGCTCAATAAATTCGGTATTGATGGAACTTACCTCAAAATAATAAGAGCTATTTATGACAAACCCACAGCCAATATCATACTGAATGGGCAAAAACTGGAAAAATTCCCTTTGAAAACTGGCACAAGACAGGGATGCCCTCTCTCACCACTCTTATTCAACATAGTCTTGGAAGTTCTGGCTAGGGCAATCAGGCAAGAGAAAGAAATCAAGGGTATCCAGTTAGGAAAAGAAGAAGTCAAATTGTCCCTGTTTGCAGATGACATGATTGTATATTTAGAAAACCCCATTGTCTCAGCCCAACATCTCCTTAAGCTGATAAGCAACTTCAGCAAAGTCTCAGGATACAAAATCAATGTGCAAAAATCACAAGCATTCTTATACACCAGTGACAGACAAACAGAGAGCCAAATCATGAATGAACTTCCATTCACAATTGCTTCAAAGACAATAAAATACCTAGGAATCCAACTTACAAGGGATGTAAAGGACCTCTTCAAGGAGAACTACAAACCACTGCTCAGTGAAATCAAAGAGGACACTAACAAATGGAAGAACATACCATGCTCATGGATAGGAAGAATCAATATCGTGAAAATGGCCATACTGCCCAAGGTGATTTATAGATTCAATGCCATCCCCATCAAGCTACCAATGAGTTTCTTCACAGAACTGGAAAAAACGGCTTTAAAGTTCATACGGAATGAAAAAAGAGCCCGCATTGCCAAGACAATTCTAAGTCAAAAGAACAAAGCTGGAGGCATCACGCTACCTGACTTCAAACTATACTACAAGGCCACAGTAACCAAAACAGCATGGTACTGGTACCAAAACAGAGATATAGACCAATGGAACAGAACAGAGTCCTCAGAAATAATACCACACATCTACAGCCATCTGATCTTTGACAAACCTGAGAGTAACAAGAAATGGGGAAAGGATTCCCTATTTCATAAATGGTGCTGGGAAAATTGGCTAGCCATAAGTAGAAAGCTGAAACTGGATCCTTTCCTTACTCCTTATACGAAAATTAATTCAAGATGGATTAGAGACTTAAATGTTAGACCTAATACCATCAAAACCCTAGAAGAAAACCTAGGTAGTACCATTCAGGACACAGGCATGGGCAAGGACTTCATGTCTAAAACACCAAAAGCAATGGCAGCAAAAGCCAAAATGGACAAATGGGATATGATTAAACTAAAGAGCTTCTGCACAGCAAAAGAAACTACCATCAGAGTGAACAGGCAACCTACAGAATGGGAGAAAATTTTTGCAATCTACTCATCTGACAAAGGGCTAATATCCAGAATCTACAAAGAACTCAAACAAATTTACAAGAAAAAACAAACAACCCCATCAAAAAGTGGGCAAAGGATATGAACAGACATTTCTCAAAAGAAGACATTCATACAGCCAACAGACACATGAAAAAATGCTCATCATCACTGGCCATCAGAGAAATGCAAATCAAAACCACAATGAGATACCATCTCACACCAGTTAGAATGGCAATCATTAAAAAGTCAGGAAACAACAGGTGCTGGAGAGGATGTGGAGAAATAGGAACACTTTTACACTGTTGGTGGGATTGTAAACTAGTTCAACCATTATGGAAAACAGTATGGCGATTCCTCAAGGATCTAGAACTAGATGTACCATATGACCCAGCCATCCCACTACTGGGTATATACCCAAAGGATTATAAATCATGGTGCTATAAAGACACATGCACACGTATGTTTATTGCGGCACTATTCACAATAGCAAAGACTTGGAATCAACCCAAATGTCCATCTGTGACAGACTGGATTAAGAAAATGTGGCCACATATACACCATGGAATATTATGCAGCCATAAAAAAGGATGAGTTTGCGTCCTTTGTAGGGACATGGATGCAGCTGGAAACCATCATTCTTAGCAAACTATCACAAGAAGAGAAAACCAAACACCGCATGTTCTCACTCATAGGTGGGAACTGAACAATGAGATCACTTGGACTCGGGAAGGGGAACATCACACACCGGGGCCTATATGGGGAGGGGGGAGGGGGGAGGGATTGCATTGGGAGTTATACCTGATATAAATGATGAATTGAGGGGTGCTGACGAGTTGATGGGTGCAGCACACCAACATGGCACAGGTGTACATATGTAACAAACCTGCACGTTATGCACATGTACCCTAGAACTTAAAGTATAATAAAAAAATAAAAAATTAAAAAAAACATTTTAGCATATGTTGCATACCAATATAAATATAATTAATATGAAAAAACTAAATATTTAAAAAATTTTTAGGTGAGGTGCAGTGGCTCATGCCTGTAATCCCAGCACTTGTAGAGGCTGAGGCAGATGGGTCACTTGAAATCAGGAGTTCGAGACCAGCCTGGCCAACATGGTGAAACCCCATCTCTACTAAAACAACAACAACAACAACAACAACAAATTAGCTAGGTGTGGTTATGCACACCTATAATCCCAGCTACTCAGAAGGCTGAGTCAACAGAATTCCTTGAACCCAGGAGGCGTAGGTTGCAGTGAGCCAAGATCACACCACTGCACTCCAGCACAGGAGACAGAGTGAGACTCCATTTCAAAAAAAATTTTTAAAAATTGTTTTTTTAATTATAAATTTTGCTGCGTGTTTTTGACAAATAAAAGTAAACAATAATACTTAAAAGAGATAAAGAGTTATCACAGTTTTAAAACATCTTTAAATCCAAAAATAATAGAGATTCACAAATAAATGGAACGTTAATATTAGAATTTCTATCACTATTCACTTAGGATTAATCAACCATTCACAACACACCTACACAACAAATACACAAATTATAAAAAAAAAATGCACGGATAGGCTGGGTGCAGTGGCTCATGTCTGTAATCCAAGCACTTTGGGAGGCCGAGATAGGCAGATCACGAGGTCAGGAGTTCGAGACCAGCCTGACCAACATGGAGAAACCCCATCTCTACTAAAAAATAAAAAATTAGCCAGGCGTCAAGACACTGGACTCCAGCCTGGGCAACAGAGTGAGACTCTGTCTCAAAAAAAAAAAAAAAAAAAAAAAAAGCCAGGCGCGGTGGCTCACGCCTGTAATCCTAGTACTTTTGGAGGCCAAGGTGAGCGGATCACCTGAGGTCAGGAGTTTGAGACCAATCTCAACATGGAGAAACCCCAACTCTACTAAAAATACAAAATTAGCCAGGCGTGGTGTGGTGGTGCACGCCTGTAATCCCAGTTACTCAGGAGGTTGAGGCAAGAGAATTGCTTGAACCGGGGAGGCGGAGGTTGCGGTGAGCCAAGATCACACCATTGCACTCCAGCCTGGGCAACAAGAGTGAAACTCTGTCTCAAAAAAAAAAAAAACAGGGATAATATTTACACAGACAAACAAACAGAGATACTTATATTGGCAGTAGACATATGGCTGATTCATATTTAAGTTTGCCCGACACTGTCTTAAATTATATTGAGTTAATCATTGTCATACACAATTTATTGTTATTATTTATTATTATTTTTTGAGACAGAGTCTCGCTCTGTCACCCAGGCTGGAGTGCAGTGGCACCATCTCGGCTCACTGCAAGCTCCACCTCCCAGGTTCACATTATTCTCCTGCCTCAGCCTCCCAAATAGCTGGAACTACAGGCGCCCACCACCACACCCGGCTAATTTTTTGTATTTTTAGTAGAAACAAGGTTTCCACTGTGCTAGCCAGGATGGTCTCGAACTCCTGACCTCATGATGCACCCGCCTTGGCCTCCCAAAGTGCTGGGATTACAGGCATGAGTCACCATGCCCAGCCTGTCATACACAATTATAATACAAATTAAACATAAAAACACAATTAATTGGTGTGAGGTGGCATAACGTAAAATATGTAACTCAAAAATATAAAATTGCAAAACAAAATTAAAACATGAAATGTAAAGTTTATTGGACATCAAGTTGATTAATATATTCATGAAAGAAATCCTAGAAAAAGAATACAGAGAAAAAGTAATATGAGGACACTTCAAGATAAGAACAAACTGAGAGCCAGGCAGGGTGGCTCATACCTGTAATCCCAGCACTTTGGGAGGCCAAGGTGGGCAGATCATTTGAGGTCAGGAGTTCAAGACCAGCCTGGCCAACACAGTGAAACCCGATCTCTACTTAAAAAATAGAAAAATTAGGCAGGGCGCGGTGGCTCACGCTTGTAATCCCAGCACTTAGGGAGGCGAGGCAGGGAGATCACGAGGTCAGGAGTTCGAGACCAGCCTGGCCAAGATGGTGAAACCCCATCTCTACTAAAAATACAAAAAAAAAAAAAAAAAGCCGGGTGTGGTGGCAGGCCCCTGTAATCCCAGCTATTCGGGAGGCTGAGACCAGAGAATTGCTTGAACCCGGGAGGTGGAGGTTGCAGTGAGCCAAGATCAAGCCACTGCATTCTAGCGTGGGTGACACAGCAAGACTCCATGTCAAAAATAAAAAACCAAAAAACAAAAATCAGCTGGGCATGGTGGCACGTGCCTGTAATCCCAGCTACCCAGGAAGCTGAGGCAGGAGAATCACTTGAACTCGGGAGGCAGAGATTGCGGTTAGCCGAGATCACGTCACTGCACTCCAGCCTGGGCAACAGAGTGAGACTTAGTCTCAAAGAAGAAAAGAAAAACCTAAGAACTTTCCAAATTTTGATGTAATAAAAAAAATTTCTAACTAATAACACTTGATCCAAAATTATTTTACTTTAAAAACAAGATAAAAATAAAGATTCCAGAATAAAAGGTGTGGGTGTTCATCACTACTAGCACAGTCCTATGAAAAGTACTATATGGTGTCATGCACAGTGGTTCAGGCCTATGAATCCTACAGTTTTAGCAGGCCAAGGCAGCCAGATCACTTGAGAATAGGAGTTCAAGATTAGCTTGAGCAACACAGTGAGACTCTACATATAAGCAAAGAGAAATACTAAAACGAGCCCATTATTTTGAAAATTAAAATGATGCTGGCCAGCATCATAAAACCATATATAAAATAAAGCTCTCTATTACATGTAAATATACAGACACATATAGAATTATTTACTATCATAATGATGGTACATAAAATCCTTAAACTACTTCTATAGAATATGAAATATAAAATATAAATCTGTTAGTAGATACATAGTATAAAATAACCTTTAATAACTACTGAAAAACATAAAGTTATAGCTTTTGTATTAAATCGAAGTTGTTATGAGATTAAAATATATCATTTTAGTTTTGGCTGGGCACTGTGGCTCACGTCTGTAATCCCAGTACTTTGAGAAGCTGAGGCAGGTCAGGAGTTTGAGACCAGCCTGCCCAACATGGCAAAACCCCATCTCTACTAAAAATACAAAAAATTAGCTGGGTGTGGTGGCAGGTACCTGTAAGCCCAGGTACTTGGGAGGCTGAGACAGGAGAATTGCTTGAACCTGGGAGGCGGAGGTTGCAGTGAGCCGAGACCATGCCATTGCACTCCAGCCTGGCATGGTCTGACAGAGTGAGACTCTATCTCAAAAAAATAAAATAAAATAAAATATATTATTTTCATACTAAAATGTTTTATGTAATCTCCATTTCTCAAGACAATCACAAAGATAATATTTATGGAAAGTATAAATAAGGAAATGGAAAAATAACCAAAGCATATCACTACACAGAACAAAAATAAATGCAATAAAACAAGAAATGAGAAAAAAGCATATCTACAAGAAACATATAACAATAACAGTAAAACTGATCATAGTAACTCTATTTTAAAGCAATCATTTTAAATACAAATTAATTAAACTACTTAATAGAAAGAAACATAATCCCAGGACATTGTGAGGTCAAAGTGGGCTGATCACTTGATCCCAGGAGTTTGAGATCAGCCTGAGCAACATCTCAAAACCCTGTCTCTACAAAAAAAAACAACAAAACTTGCTGGGTGTGATGGCACATATTTGTAATGCAGCTATTTGAGAGGCTGAAATGAGAGGATCATCAGAGTTTGGAAAGTTGAGGCTGCAGTGAGCCATGATCATGCCACTGAAAACCAGCCCGATTGACACAGTGAAATCCTATTTCAAAACTGAATGAATAAACAGGCCAGGCATGGTGGCTCATGCCTGTAATCCCAGCATTTTGGGAGGCCAAGGTGGGTGGAGCCCTTGAGACCAGGAGTTTGACACTACCCTGGCCAACACAGTGAAACCCCATCTCTACTGAAAATAGAAAAAATTAGATGGGTGTGGTGGCACATGCCTGTAATCCCAGCTACTTGGGAGACTGAGGCATGAGAATCACTTGAATCCGGGAGGTGGAGGTTGCAGTGAGCCAAGATCAGGCTACAGTACTCCAGCCTGGGCAATGGAGTGAGATTCTTTCTCAAAAAGAAAAAAAATTGGCCGAGCGCGGTGGCTCAAGCCTGTAATCCCAGCACTTTGGGAGGCCGAGACGGGTGGATCACGAGGTCAGGAGATCGAAAGCATCCTGGCTAACACGGTGAAACCCCGTCTCTACTAAAAAAATACAAAAAAACTAGCCGGGCGATGTGGCGGGCGCCTGTAGTCCCAGTTACTCGGGAAGGCTGAGGCAGAAGAATGGCGTAAACCCGGGAGGCGGAGCTTGCAGCGAGCTGAGATCCGGCCATTGCACTCCAGCCTGGGCAACAAAGCGAGACTCAGTCTCAAAAAAAAAAAAAAAAAAGAAAAAAATTAAAATAAATGAATACATAAATAAAATTATAAAGAAGAAAAAGAAACAAAATGCCTGAGTAACTTTAGAAAAAAGCATACAATATGCTGCCTACAAAAGACTGGTTTTAGCATTGCACTGAATAGGCTGAAAGTAACATAATAGAAAAAATTTATTTTTCATGCAAATAGTAACCACAATTGGGTGAGGCAGTTATAATTACATTAGACATAATATGCTTTTAGTCAAGTACTAGCATGAGAACAAAAGTGATATTATATAATGATAAAATAGGTCAATTTACCAGGAATCTATAACTATTATATCCCTCTATACATATGTATGTATGTATAAAACATCAGAGCTGCAAAATGTATGAAGCGAATATTGACAAAAGTGAAGAAATACATAGCAATATAGTAACTGTAAACACCAACACCCCATTTGCAATAATAAATAAGAAAACAAAAAACTCAGATAACATTGTAGACTGTATTAATTATCTTATATATAGAGGAATACCTGAGAGTAGGTAATTTATAAAGAAAAAAGGTTTATTTGGCTCACAGTTCAGCAGACCGTATAGGACATATGTGCCAGCATCTGCTTTTGGTGAGTAAGCATCCCAGTAAGCTTATAATCATGGTGGAAGGCAAAGTATAACTGGACACGTAAGAGACAGAGTAAGTGTGAGGTGAAGAAGCCAGATTTTTTTTTTTTAACCAACCAGTTCTCATTTGAATCAATAGAGTGTAGCCTTTTTGATTATCAAAGGGATGGTGCCAAGCCATTTATGAGGAATTTGCTCCTCCATAAACCCAAACACATCCCATCAGGTCCCACATCAAACAGGAGGATTATATTCAAGGATGAGGTTTAGAGAAAGTGGACATCCTCTAACCTTAGGCCAACCATATCATATCACCAACTAGGCTTAACAGACATGTACAAAACTTTCCAGGCAAAAGCAAGAGAATACACACAATATTCTTACTTGCTCCTGGTGTGTTCTGTTACGACACATACTAAGTCATATTAAATTTATGAATACCGGCTGAGTGCAGAAGCTCATACCTATAATCTCAACACTTTGGGAGAATCACATGGGGCAAAAAGTTTGGGACCAGCTTATGCAACATAGTGAGACCCTGTCACTACTAATAAATCAAAAAATTAACCAGGGGTAGTAGTGTATGTCTGTAGTCCCAGCTCAAAAATTTGAGGTAAAAGGAGCACTTGAGCCCAGCAGACTGAGGTTGCAGTAAGCCAAAATCATGTCACTGCACTACAGCCTGGGCAACAGAGTAAGATGCTGCCTCAAAATAACAACAAATATATTTAAGAAGACCAAAACTATACACTATGTTCTCTGACCAAAACTGAAAGAAAGTAGGAATTAAAAATCAAAGTAAAACTGGCAAATCCAAAAATATATGAAATTAAAACACACTCTTCAACATATTCTTTTTTTTTTTTCTGAGATGGAGTCTCATTCTCACCAGGCTGGAGTGTAATAGCGTGATCTCAGCTCACTGCAACCTCTGCCTCCAGGGTTCAAGCGATTCTCCTGCCTCAGCCTCCTGAGTAGCTGGGACTACAGGTGTGTGCCACCATGCCCAGCTAATTTTTGTATTTTTAGTAGAAACGGGGTTCCACCAGGGTGGCCGAGATGGTCTCGATCTCTTGACCTTGTGATTTGCTCGCCTCAACCTCCCAAAGTGCTGGGATTGCAGGCGTGAGCCACTGCACCCAGTCACTCTTCAACGTATTCTTGCTCCAGGGTCAAAAAATTTAATTTTTTAAAGACATTACTATGACCTACAGTGGCGAATGAATTTAATATAATCTCTATAAAAACCCTAATCACACAGTTTTTTACAGAAATACAGTTTGAATTTTTTTTTTTTTTTTTTTTTTTTTTTTTAGATGGAGTCTCACTCTATTGCCAGGCTAGAGTGCAGTGGTACAGTGGCATGCTCTCAGCTCACTGCAACCTCTGCTTCCCAGATTCAAGTGACTCTCTTGCCTCAACCTCCTGAGTAGCTGGTATTACAGGTGCCCGTCACCACGCCCAGCTAATTTTTATATTTTATTTTTGGTAGAGACAGGGTCTCACCATGTTCGCCAGGATGGTCTGGAACTCCTGACCTCATGATTTGCGTGCCTTGGCCTCCCAAAGTGCTGGGATTACAAGTGTGAGCCACCGCACCTGGCCAAAAAAATTTTTAATTTGATTATAAACTATAGATAAACACCCTTGAAAAAGAACAAAGAGGCATTATACTTTCTGATTTCAAAACATATTAAAAGCTACAAAAACAAAACAATGTAGTACTGACACAAAGATAAACAGATGAAAGAACAGAATAGAGAGCCCAAAATGAACTCTTCTGTATAAGATTAAATAATCTTCCACAAAGTTGCCACGAGCATACAACAGAGCAAAGATATTCTCTTCAAAAAATAATGTCAAAAACTGGATATCGACACTGAAGAAATAAAGTTGGATCATTTCCTTGAACCAAATACAAAAAAAAAAGGTTTAACTAAACACTTAGACATGAAAAGATAACTAACATCTCTTAGAAAAAATATAGGAAAAAGGCATGTCATTGGTCTTGGCACTATTTTTTTAGATACGACACTAAATGCATGAGCAACTACAACTATAACCATTAAGATTTAACTGCACTATACTTCAAAATTTCTGCACATCGAAACATTCAATAGACAATGCCTCCTAGAAAATGGGTGAAAATATTTGCAAATCCCAAGAGACGAGTGATGAGTTAATATTCAAAATATATAAACAACTCTTAAAACTGAACAATAAAGCTGAATAACTTGATTTATTAATGAAAAAATAATTGAACTGAATTTTCATTAAAAAAATTACCCAAATGGGAAAAAGTATTTGAAAAGAAAAACAAAATTAATAATTTGTAGACAAATACATAAAAATGAAAAATAAAATCACCTCACACCTACTACAATGGCCACTGTAAATTTATGAAAAACACCAAATCTGTTGATAACGCAAAGAAAATAAAACCCCTGTTGATTGTTGTTATAAAACAAAGATGCAGCCATTGTTTTAAAATGTTATAAATGTCGGCCAGGCATGTAATCCCAGCACTTTGGGAGGCTGAGGTAGGCTGATCTCAAGGTCGAAAGTTCGAGACCAGCCTGACCAACATGGTGAAACCCCATCTCTACTAAAAATACAAAAATTAGCCGGGCGTGATGGTGCACATCTGTAAACCCAGCTACTTGGGAGGCTGAGGCAGGAGAATCACTTGAATCCGGGAGGCAGAGCTTGCAGTGAGCCGAGATCGCGCCACTGCACTCCAGCTTGGGCAACAGAGCAAGACTCTGTCTCAAAAAAAAAAAAAAAAAACCAGTTATAAATGTTTCTTAAGTAATTAAAAATGGAATTATCAGCAAATACAGCAATTTTATTTATGAATCTATATTCAAAATATTGCAACACAGGACCTGTAAGACATCTGAACATTTATGTTTATTGTATCAGTATTCACAAAAGTCAAAAGGCTGAAGAAACCCAGATGTTCCTTAATGTACAAATACTTCAAAAAATGTAACATATACATACAATGGAATATTGTTCAGTCTTTTTTTATGTTTGCCTCGCACTAATAACTTTTATTTCACTCAAGCTGGAGCAATAATCTTCCCTATGTAAGTATCTTCCCTGCCCAGTAATTCAAAGAAAAAAAAATCCAAAACGATTAGTAAAGAAAAATATAAGAATTAACAGACCCTTTAAATTTATTTTAAATATTTTTAAGATTTAAAAAGTGTTTAAAGTTTGTAATTCCTAGTAGGAAAACATTATCTGAATGAATACCCTAATGGCAAACCACTGTAAAATGCTTCAGCTGCATTTGGGGGAGAGGGGTAGGGATTATCTTCAAAGCACCCCAGCTCTCTTGATGAGATGGTCAGAGGTACATTGGTTTGTATTATTGCGACATCCATAAGGTGATCTATGTTGCTTTTCCTTCAGCAAGGGTTTTATTTATCAGAAGGGCATTGCCATGCGCATCCGTATGAAGAGACCACCAAACAGGCTTTGTGTGAACAATAAAGCTTTTTAATCACCTGGGTGCAGGTGGGCTGAGTCCGAAAAGAGTCAGCAAAGGGAGATAAGGGTGGGCTGTTTTATAGGATTTGGGTAGGTAGAGGAAAATTACAATCAAAGGGGGGTTGTTCTGTGGCGGGCAGGAGTGGGGGTCACAAGGTGCTCAGTGGGGGAGCTTTTTGAGCCAGGATGAGCCAGGAAAAGGACTTTCACAAGGTAATGTCATCACTTAAGGCAAGGACTGCCCATTTTCACTTCTTTTGTGATTCTTCAGTTACTTCAGACCATCTGGGCATATACGTGCAAGTCACAGGGGATGCGATGGCTTGGCTTGGGCTCAGAGGCCTGACAGGCATTACGCTTGACCTCCAAATATGGCTGACAATTTAATGATAAGATTCATAACCTTTGTGTTGCTCTGGTATTTTGACATATTTGCTGGGTTCTGAGCCACATCCTGGAAGGCCACCATAACTTCTGGATCCTGTATGGCTGCAAGAACCTCTGGATCACTAAGAATTTCATTCCGGCCATTCCAGGCATGCCCCCTCCCATTCCAGGCATTCCTCTGGGAAAACTACCAGGCATTCCCCGGTGAAAGCCACCTGGAAAAGAGCCATACTGAGCTCCTGACTGTCATCTGGCTTCTTCCTCCCTCTGGGATCTCTCATGCTCTTCTTGAGCCTTCTTAACTTGTTCTATATCTTTCTTTGATCTCTCGCTCTTCACGTTTTCGCTCATATTTTCTCTGATGTTCTGCAATTTTCTGTGCCATAGGTTGAACTTCTTTCAGCATTGCACTAGCATCTTCATCATAATTCAATTCACAGGCAAGGGCAAGATCATGAGCTGTTTCTTCCCAGTGGCCTAGAAGATGAGTGTGCTTTCCCTCGCCACTTGTAAGGCTGAGCTGAATCAGGATTTATTTCATTGGCTCTGTCAGTTTCGGGTGACAGCACTTGGCTTCTGTAATTTGATGAAGACGCTGGCCCTCTTGGCATGCAAAATGGCCAAGGGAGGATATTCAGCTTGATGGTATCTGTGAATAAGTCAATGGCTTTCTGGAGCTCACCATCATTTAGGGCTTCAATAGCAGCCACTTTCTTATCATTTGCCTGATCCATCATCTCCTCTGTTATCTCTGCATTTTCATCTCCCATTTCTTGAGGGGCATCAGTGTCTGCCACCTTCTTACTATCAGGTTTTTCTTCCTTGGTATTTTCTTCTAATTTAGCTTTCTGAGTAGCAGGTGGCACTTTACCCCTCATGCTCTCTACCCACTCCCTCATGAAGCGCATTTCCTCGATGTGCGGAACGCTCGGATCCTGCTTACACGTTTTCACAAAGGCCTGAAGCTCATTCGCTTTGCGGGGGTCCATGGTAGGGAGGTGGTGGGCGAAGCTGGGGGACTGTGGCCCAGTTCCAGGTCCAGGCGCTGGCTTGGCGTGACCGTGCAGAAGGGGCTACTCAGTCTTAAAAGACTTCTTACAAAATCTTGTCACTTTTTTGTTTTGTTTTTTGACGCAGAGCCTCGCTCTGTTGCCCAGCCTGGAGTGCAGTGGTGCAATCTTGGCTCACTGTAACCTCTACCTCCCAGGTTCTAAGGGATTCTCCTGCCTCATCCTCCTGAGTAGCTGGGATTACAGCATGTGCCACAAAACCCAGCTAATTTTTGTATTTTTAGTAGAGGCAGGGTTTCACCATGTTGGCCAGGCTGGTCTCGAACTCCTAACCTCAGGTGATCCGCCTGCCTCGGCCTCCCAAAGTGCTGGGATTACAGGCGGGAGCCACGGTGCCCAGCCAATCTGTTCATATTTTAAGATAAACTTTGAGAGTATTATGTCACCTGAAATAAGCCAGATGCAAAATGATGGATACTGTATAATTCCACTTATATGAGATGCCTTACGTAGTTACACTCATAAAAACAGAAAGTGGAAGGGTATTTGTCAAGGGGTGGAGAGAGGGTAAAATAAGTTATTGTTACTTAATGTGTATTTGAGTTTTAGTTTAACAAGATGTAAAATTTCTAAAAGTCTTTTGCATAGCAATGTGAATATACTTAACATGCCTGAAATGTATAGCTTCTTTTTGAGACAGGATCTCACTCTATCACCCAAGCTGGAGAACAGTGGCACAATTATGGCTCACTTAGACTCAAACTCTCAGGCTCAAATAATCCTACCCCTTTAATTTCCCAAGTAGCTGAGACCACAGGTGTCAGCCATTCCTGACATAAATGCCTTTATGAGAGAGGAGAGAGCCAGGCATTACGGCTCACACCTGTAATGAGAATTACAAGGTACATCATGGTTGAAAAATTGTTTCAGGCTAGGATTTCAAGACTAGCCTGGGTTATGTAGAAAGCCCCATCTCCAAAATAAGTGCCTTTAAGAGAGCTTTGAGATCCAGGAAGGGAGAAGTGAAACTCTGCTAAAGCCCCAATTAAGGAGTGTTCTTTTCAGAAGGCAGGCCCTCATTCAGGTGGCAAACTACAGGACCCCTGTTCTTGGCTACAGGTAAGAAAACAGCCCACTCAACTTGGTTCTACTGAGAATTCATATATATATATATATATATATGCTTTTTTTTTTTTGAGACAAAATCTCGCTGAGGCATGTGTTGCCCAGGCTGGAGTGCAGTGGCATGACCTCAGCTCACTGAAACTTCCACCTCCTGGGTTCAACCCATTCTTTTTTTTTTTTTTTTTTTTTTGAGACGGAGTCTCGCTCTGTCGCCCAGGCTGGAGTGCAGTGGCCGGATCTCAGCTCACTGCAAGCTCCGCCTCCCGGGTTTACGCCATTCTCTCGCCTCAGCCTCCCGAGTAGCTGGGACTACAGGCATGCACCACCATGCCCAGCTAATTTTTGTATTTTTGTAGAGACAGGTTTTGCCATGTTGGCCAGGCTGGTCTTGAACTCCTGATCTCAGGTGATCTGCCCACTTGGCCTCCCAAAGTTCTGGGATTACAGGCGTGTGCCACCACACCCAGCCCCCACTGAGAATTCTGAACTTCCTCTGTCATCATCCCAAATTCCTCCCAGGCACAGTATGGGAGAGGTCCTGCCCTTTCAGAGGCCTGGAGTAAGACATCGATTTACAGCCATACAGGCAGGCCTGCAGCAGACCTTGGCCTTCACTGTGGTCCCTGAAACAGTTCAATGACTCAGTTCTAGCTCCATGGGCCACAGTTCATGGCCAGTTCTGCCTACAGAGAAACCTAAACAATGACCTGTAGAAATCCTCTTTGGTACTCAGTGAAAGCCATACTCACCCACATTTTGATATAAAGCCCAACCATATGCAGACCTGAATGTAGAAACGTGCCCTAGTGTCTGCCCTACAGAGCAAAATTCTGAAGGCTATTCAGTCTGTTTAAAAACAAAATGGGAAGCTGGGTGCAATGGCTCATGCCTGTAATCCCAGCACTTTGGGAGGACAAGGTGAATAGATCACCTGAGGTCAGGAGTTCAAGCCTGATCAACATGGTGAAACCCTGACTCTACTAAAAATACAAAATTAGCCAGCCCTGATGACACATGTACGTAATTCCAGCTACTCAGAAGGCTGAGGCAGGAGAATCACTTGAACCCGGGAAGCGGTGGTTTCAGTTAGCTGAGATCACGCCACTGCACTCCAGTCAGGGCAACAAGAGCAAAACTCCATCTCAAAAGAAAAATAAAATAAAACAAGATAAAATAAAATAGGAATTACAACTATCCAAGCCCCTTGTAACCAGCCAACTAAAAGTGGATCCTAGTACAGAAACTGCAGGCTTGAGACCAAGCTACTACCCCTCTCCACAAACCCAGAGGGCATCCAAGAACCCTGGCGGCCCAAAAAAGAAGATCTTGGCTGGGTGAAGTGGCTCATGCCTATAATCCTTGCACTTTGGGAAGCTGAGGAGGGTGGATCACAGGGTCAGGAGTTCGAGACCAGCCTGACCAACATGGTGAAACCCCGTCTCTACTAAAAATTAGCTGGGCGTGGTGGCATGCGCCTGTAATCCCAGCTTCTCGGGAGGCTGAGGCACCAGAATCGCTTGAACCAGGGAGGCGGAGGTTGCAGTGAGCCGAGATCACGCGACTGCACTGCAGCCTGGGTGACAGAGTGAGACTCAGTCTCAGAAAAAAAAAAAAAAAATCTTTACCTTCTGAAATCAATTTATAAAGACTTGAAGAGGCGTTTGCATTTTCAAATTTACAGACACCAGTGCCAAACTATATTGTGCCCATTGTCAGTGCTTCTCTTTTAACATAGCACTGAAAGTATGCGGCAGAAGAATTAGTCAAAAAATAAAAAACCCATTGAAATTGAAGACAACTAAGTAAAATGTTTGTTTGTAGATCATAAAATCTTATATATAAAAATATATAAACAGTACATTAAAAAAAAAACCTATCTAAATTAATAAATACACTCAGTAAATTGCCAAATATAAAATCAACATACAAGTTATGGTTTCATAAATCTAAATTGTCTAAAATAAAGGAAGAAAACAATATTATTTACAATAGCATTAAAATAATGTATTTCTGAGAAGACATTCACCCAAGAAAGTAAAAAAACAACTGTACAATTAAAGATATAAGATTTCAATGAAGAAATTAGAAAAGATACAAGTAAGTTTTAAAATATTTAATATCTATGGATTTAAAGAATATTGTTAAAGTACCATATTATCCAAAGTGATCTATAGATTCAAGAAACTCCCTACCAAAATTCCAGTGGCTTTTTTTTTTCACAGTAATTGAAAATACAATCCCTAAATTTACATGAAATTAAAATAAACTCTTTTTTTTTTTTTTTTTCTGAGATGAAGTTTCACTCTTATTGCCGAGGCTGGAGTGCAGTGGGACAATCTCAGCTTGCAGCAACCTCTGCCTCCCCGGTTCAAGCGATTCTCCTCCCTCAGCCTCCGGAGTAGCTGGGATTACAGGCATGCACCACCACGCCTGGCTAATTTTTTGTGTTCTTAGTAGAGATGAGGTTTCACATATTAGTCAGGCTGGTCTTGAACTCCTGACCTCAGGTGATCCACCCACCTCGACCTCCCAAAGTGCTGGGTTACAGGCGTGAGCCACCATGCTCAGCCCAATAAATCTTTTTAAGAGATAGGGTCTCCTTACGTTGCCCAGGTTGGTATCCAACTCCTGGGCTCAAGGGATCCTTCTGCCTCAGCCTCCTAAAGTGATAGGATTACAGCTGTGAGTCACTGCATCCAGCCAAAACTACAAGAAACTTTGAATAGTCAAAGCAATCATGAGGAATAAAAACAAAGCAGAACATCACACTTCTTAATTTCAAACTATATTTCAAGCCTGTAGTAATACAAACAGGATGAAATGTGCAGAAAAATAAACCAAAAAAAAAAAAATGGAATAGAAACCACAACTCTTATACATTTCAGACATGATGGAAAAAGAGAACTTACAAAATAGTTTAACACAGAGTTTCTCAAAATTATGCAGATATTTCTGACTCTCCAAAAACAATGGAAAAAAAAAAGTCAGATTGTGCAATCTCTTTTATGCCATGAAGAGGACTTTAGCTCACTGTAAACTTGAAGGAAGATCACTGAAGGGAAAGTAGAATTTTTAAAGAATTTAAGAGCATAAGACAGAAGATGCCCCTATGTTGAAGTAAAAAAAAAAAAAAAGCTGCCTCGAAACTATTTCCTTTGGAACACAGATTTCCAAATCACATTTTAAGGACTGGCTTTCCTTTTCACCTTTGGACCTCTCATCTGTGTTGTCTGTTATAATTACTCTCACCTACCTGGGGGTTTGGCTACCATCTCATGTCTCTTCATATTCCAGGGCTCTTTTCCTTGCTCCAGACAGGTGATCAAGTCTGGCTTAGAGACAGCAATACCTGTTTTATTAAAAATAAATAACATGAATCTTGCTCATATTCTCCAATTACCAACCTAGTAATTTTCTCAGTAAAGAGAATGTAGGCCAGGCACAGTGGTTCATGCCGATAATCCCAGCACTCTGAGAGGCCGAGGTGGGTAGATCACCTGAGGTCAGGAGTTCGAGACCAGACTGGTCAACAATGTCAAAACCCTGTCTCTACTAAAGATACAGAAATTAGCTGGATGTGGTGGTGCACACCTGTAGTCCCAGCTGCTCGGGAGGCTGAGACAGGAGAATCGCTAGAACCCAGGAGGCAAAGGTTGCAGTGAGCTGAGATTGCACCACTGCATCCAGCCTGAGTGACAGAACAAGACTCTGTCTCAGAAAAAAATATTTTAAAGAGAATGTGATAGAACATTCCAGTAAATTAATCACAAAATACTAACATAACAAAATTCCTAAATATTAAGAAAATATTTTCAATTTGTATGTTCTTAATTTTACTACTCAGTGCTACTGAATCAAAAACTGGTGGTGGCAATTAGATTTTAAGGTGTGGGCAACAATATTTTATGCCACTAAATTTCTGGAATTACCACTAATCTAGAGTGAAGGATACAGATCAGCTCAGAAAGATGGAAACTTCAGGTCAGGGGGAAACATCTACACGGATAAATCCTACATTTTCTTAAAAATAGGTATCTGAAACTCATTTATGTAAAGCATAAATTGTCAAAAAAACATGCAACAAAAACAGAAATGAAACCTTTAGAGAATATCAGGAATCGTGTATTAAAGTTATCCTCACCCGCAGGGCGCAGTAGCTCACGCCTGTAATCCCAGCACTTTGGGAGGCTGAGGCAGGTGGACCCTGAGGTCAGGAGTTCAAGACCAGCCTGATCAACATGGTAAAACCCTGTCTCTACTAAAAATACAAAAATTAACCAGATATGGTGGCCCACGCCTGTAATCCCAGCTACTCAGGAGGCTGAGGCAGGAGAATCGCTTGAACCCTGGAGGCAAAGGTTGCAGTAAGCTGAGATCACGCCACTGCTCTCCAGCCTGGGCAACAGAGTAAAATTCTGTCTCAAATAATAATAATAATAATAATAATTTAAAAAAAAAACTTATTCTCACCCAGGAATACCAGGTTTCTGTAGTTCTCTAACATGACATTCCTATATAAATTCTGCTGTGCTGTGTCCAGGCACTGCCACTCCTCCAGAGAGAATTCTACAGCCACATCCATAAATGTCAATAGTCCCTGAAAAACACATACACACACACATATTTACCAAGTGGTTATGGACAGAATTTTTAATTTGATTCAAGGTGAAATGAGAGAGTAAATAGAACTGGTTCTGACTTATAGGAGTGACTGAAATTATCCAATAAAATAATTTCCAACCCAGAAATATTCTCTAATGTATTCTCTAACTCTGAGAAAAGAGAGTAGTATAAGATCCACAACATCAGCGTATATATGTTACTTTTCTGAATCATAAAGCATAAACTTAAGGGCATGGACACAAACATGTACATTTTTTATAGCTATATATACATCATACAGAATGACTTGTGTATATTTTTCAGATGGAAAAGAAATGTTGAGTTAGAAAGTGCTTCTCAAATTTTAGTCTGTAAAATAAACTGGAAATCTTGTTAGTGGAGATTATTTTTTCAGAAGATCTGGAATAAAGTCTCAGTTTTTGAATTCCTAACAAGCTCACCAATAATGCCAATGTTTTTGGCCCAAAAAGAATATTTTGTCAAACATCCAGTAAGTAGAAGGGCCTGTGTTTTTTTTTTCAGTTTTACTTACCTGTAAACAAAGATAAGAGCTTTCATTTTCCAAAGACATATGTATACAAAGAAAACCTAAGAAAAAGGCAGCTCCCAGATAAAATATTATGATTTATGCACATTAGCTGCATAAAGATATTTAATAATAAACAGAAAAATAATTAACTCTATAGTGAAAAAATCTTTCAGAGAGCTCTTTAATCAAAAGAATTATTAACATCAACTGCACTAGGACAAATTTTTATGATGTGCTAATGCATAACACAGAAGGACACAGCACCACTGCTGGAATATTCCCCCCAAAAGTGAATTATAGTCTGAATTTAACCATAAAGAAAACATCAGTTCCATGCAAAGTTCAAGATAAACATATCTTTCATGTTTGTAATTTTTAATAATGACTTTAGGTAGACATCTTCAGAATATGCCTTTAAAGGTATCAGCACCACTTGTTTACCTGATGCCACCACACCCACAAGCAAAGAGATGAAGACCTGCAGAAAAAGTCCACCCATTTCTGTCCTCTGTAACAGAAGAGATGCAGGAAAAACACGCTGCACCATGGAAATAAAGATATAAGTTTCACTTTTCCTGTCCTCAGGTGCCCTTCCCTTACATGGACACCAACAATTTCTGCTACAGTAATGAAAATATGGAACACACTGTCCTCTCCCTACCAAACCCAAACACAAACAGCCCAGTGGCCACCCTTTCAGTGCAAAGGTGAAACTTAACTCTCATGAATGTATCTGAACCCCTCATACTCAATTCTAGCCTCACATTAAAATCACATAAGGCACTTAATTAAAACAACATGGGGCCAGGCACGGTGGCTAAAGCCTGTAATCCCAGAACATTGGGGGACTGAGGTGGGTGGATCTCCTGAGGTCAGAAATTCAAAATCAGCCTGGCCAACACGGTGAAACCCTGTCTCTACTAAAAACACCAAAATTAGCCAGGCGTGGTGGCACATGCCTGTAGTCCCAGCTACTCGGGAGGGTGAGGCAGGAGAATCGCTTGAACACGGGAGGCAGAGGTTGCAGTGAGCTGAGATCACGCCACTGCACTCCAGCCTGGCGACAGAGTGAGACTCCAGCTCCAAAAAAAAAAAAAAAATACAAAAATTAGTCAGGCACAGTGGCGTGCACCTGTAATCCCAGCTACTTGGGAGGCTGACTCAAGGAGAATCACTTGAACCTGGGAGGTAGATGGTGCAGTAAACCGAGATCAAGCCACTACACTCCAGCCTGGGAGACAGAGTGAGACTCCATCTCAAAACAAACAATATGGATGTGGCCACCCGGAACAATAAACAGAACCTGTGGGGAGGGGACAACTGCAGAGATTTCTGCAAACTGGCTGTGTAATCCTAATGAGAAGCCTGGGCTGATAACCACTTAGCTAAGTACTGCCTCTCAAGCTTTAGTGAGCTTAAAATTCACTTAGTAATTTTGGACCCACTCTATGTAATGGGATTCTGCAGGTTTGGAAAGGATCCATGGATAAATGTTTTAAACAAGTCCCCTGTCAATGCTAATGTTGCTCCCCCTGGGTTAATGATTAGCATTAGTTAGAGAAAGCAGGCACAGCACAGAGTCCCTTACACTCAGCACTCTTGTCACAACACAAGTATTTCTAGTACAAATAAAGACAACCCATCTTCATCCTAAAGTTTCATATTCTTTCCTGGCTCTTTGAAGTTTACAAAGGAAACAGAGGCAGCAATGTCTGAGTAAGTCTGCATTTGGAAAACAACATGTACTAATGCAAGGTTTATTAAGCAGGTACTATGTGCCCTCAACAGTATGTTACAGGCTGGGTGCGGTGGCTCATGCCTGTAATCCTAGTACTTTGGGATGTCGAGGCGGGTGGATAATTTGAGATCAGGAGTGCAAGGTCAACCTGGACAACATGGTGAAACCTCATCTCTACTAAAAATACAAAAATTAGCCAGGCATGGTGGCACGTGCCTGTAATCCCAGTTACTCAGGAGGCTGTAAGTGGGAGAATCGCTTGAACCCAGGAAGAGGAGGTTGTAGTGAGCTGAGATTGTGTCACTGCACTCTGGCCTGGGTGACAGAGAAAGACTCTGTCTCAAAAAAAAAAAAAAAAAAAAAAAAAAGAGTACGTTACAGAGCACTGTGCTGGGAATAAAATATTATATAATTTAATTCTCGTAACATCATGGGAGTTGGTACTAAGTGTTTACTAATTACCAGGATTTAGATAAAGAGCCTAGCATTTGTATCTCTTCTACTGTTTCTCTGTCATTGGTTTTTAAAAAAATGTGTAGAAAAGCCAGACATGGTGGTTCATGCCTATAATCCCAGCACTTTGGGAGGCCGAGGAGGGCAGATCACGAGGTCAGGAGTTTGAGACCAGCCTGGCCAACACGGTGAAGCCCCGTCTCTACTAAAAATACAAAAATTAGCTAGGCATGGTGGTGGGTGCCTGTAATCCCAGATACTCGGGAGGCTGAGGCAGGAGAATTGTTTGAACCTGGGAGGCGGAGGTTGCAGTGAGCCAAGATTATGCCATTGCACTCCAGCCTGAGAAATAGTGCGACACTATGTCTCAAAAAAAAAAAAAAAAAATGTGTAGAATAAAAGCCTAATATAGACAGATGAGAGGATTACAGAAAGAGTTTAATGTAGTTTCTAGGAATTTTTTACTGGGTTTATTTTTACTTTTTTGTGACTTGTGGAGCAACTACTGAATCTGCAGGAATAGAAAACAAGTTGCTAAGTGGAATGTTTCTGCAACCTTGGTTTTAATAAAAAATTAAGAAATTACGACCCTAAAATACATACTTTATTTTTCTGATTTATCTGCTTTTGGGTTTCAGGAAATTGGGAGCACCAGCTCTAGAAAGGCAGCAGAATTCAACAACCAAAACCCTGATCTCTTCTGATCAATTCTGTGAGGCAAGACTCCAGGGCTGGGTGAGATCTAAACAAGGTCCTCAAAAAGGGTGAATCTGAACAGAACTGGGGAAGGGAGAGACCCTCTGTAGAATTCTGTTCTCTATGCCACTGGGGTATTTCAAGTTCTGTTTTTCCTAAGCTTACCTAAGATAAACTTAAATCCCAGTGTTTGGGTAATTTTAATCTTTTCTAGCCACTGCCCTGTCAATTTTATAACATATACTAATAAGCAATTTAAACAAATCTCTTAAAGTTTTCTAGGGTAATATTATTAGAAGATAAATATGTATTCTTTTCTTTTCTTTTTTTTTTTTTTTGAGACGGAGTCTCGCTCTGTCTCCCGGGCTGGAGTGCAGTGGCCGGATCTCAGCTCATTGCAAGCTCTGCCTCCTGGGTTTACGCCATTCTCCTGCCTCAGCCTCCCGAGTAGCTGGGACTACAGGCGCCCGCCACCTCGCCCGGCTAGTTTTTTTGTATTTTTTTAGTAGAGACGGGGTTTCACCGTGTTAGCCAGGATGGTCTCGATCTCCTGACCTCGTGATCCGCCCGTCTCGGCCTCCCAAAGTGCTGGGATTACAGGCTTGAGCCACCGCGCCCGGCGATAAATATGTATTCTTATCAAGGTAAAATAAATAAAAAAAAATAATGCTTCTGTCCATAAATATCCCTTCAGGTGATGATATCAGAAGCCACAACAATATAAAGAAAGTGGCCCAGATGAAGCTCACGATTTTTTCACACATCTATTTGCTGTACCAACCAAATGATAGTTTTGTTTTGTTTTGTTTTTGTTGTTTTTTTGTTTTGTTTTTTCCAAATGATAGTTAATACAACCATTTTTTCAGTTGCTAGTCTAGACTAAGAGTTCCTGGATTGTAGAAACCATGACTGCTTCATCTATTTTTCTAATGGCCATATAAAATTACAGCAATCAGTTTATCTGCTTGAGTCTCCAGATCTCCTCCTTGTTTTAACCCAAGTACCAGAAAACTGGAGAAACTCTCATCTGGGTACCAACGAAAAACATCCCTTGTATAAGGGAAGAAACAAACATAGGATGACTCATTTCTCTTACAATGAGACAAAAGCAGAATTAACCACTCTTGTCAGCCTGATATAATTCTGCTCTGGACACCCTCAAATGTCTCAAAAAATGCCTACGTAATTGTGAGAGGGTTCCCAGTGACCCTGGGCTGAGGGTCCGATAATAAGCCAGGCTAGAGAGAGTCATACTAATTCTAAATAGAAAATGTAACTGCCCTGGTTGAGCTCCAGAATTACTTGTTCTGATTAACTAGCTTTTGGGTAGGAGGAAGGACAAGAATATTGTACATAACATTTTACAGGCAGGTATAGTTGTGGTCATGGCTCTGGATACCTTGTGGTCCTGATCTCTCACTCCTAAGATGTTTATTTATATTTACAGAATTTGCCATCAGATTCTATTTACATCTGGATCCTCTCACATAACTGTGGCAGACCTGCTACAAGATCTTATTGGACAAAATCTGAAAAGCTCAAAGAGCCACAGTCTCAAAGGGAGCTGTAGGATGTCTATGTTGACATCTCACAATGCAGAAAATGCCTTCTATTGGTTTTCAGTACATTCCCAATTCGAAGTCTGGCCCTGTCTTGTAATCCCAGGCAGAAGCCAGATCTTATGTGCAGATTCTAAGTGGGATCAATCTGACTCTGCATCCTTAGGTGTTACAGAAAGCAAAGTACAATTAAAGGAGAGATCCCCTCAGAGGCTGCTTTGGCACATTCCAAATGATGTTTACCTAACAGGAAATAGCTGAGAAAACATGAATATAAGTATACAATTTATTTGGGCCAAACTTGAGGATTATAACCTGGGAGCAAAGATTCAAGTTGCCTGGAACATATACTTTGATTAGCAGCAGTTACAAGTGGATTTGTAAAGGTAAAAAGAGAGGCATATAGAGTGGATTGATACAAAGTTGTCTGTCAAAATTTTTTTATTTACAAAAATAAATTGATTATTGATTGGATATACATTGTTAGGCTATAGGGTGTGGGTTATAGTGTCCAGTGTGGCATTAGTAGTTCAATTTATAGCTCCTTGTGGCAATAGCAAGCAGTTTCCAGAGGTAAATACATAGCTCAAAGAAAAAAGACCTAATTGTGGTATCATTTTAATGTCTCTCTGAGACTTATAAAGAAAAGGATTATTGCCAGGCATGGTGGCACATGCCTGTAATCCCAGCTACCGAGAGGCTGAGGCAGGAGAATCACCTGAACCTGGGAGGTGGAGGTTGTGGTAAGCTGAGTTGGTGCCATTGCACTCCAGCCTGGACAACAAGAGTGAAACTCTGTCTCAAAAAAAACAAAAACAAAAACAAAAAAACAAACAACAACAAAAAAACACTTTTTATATAAGAAATGCAAATCCTTTTCTTCTTTTCTTTTATTTTTCTTTTTGAGATGGAGTTTTGCTCTTATTGCCCAGGCTGGAGTGCAGTGGCATAATCTCAGCTCACTGCAATCGCCTCCTCCCGGGTTCAGGTGATTCTCCTGCCTCAGCCTCCCGAGTAGCTGGGATTACAAGCATGCACCACCATGCCTGGCTAATTTTTTGTATTTTTAGTAGAGACAGGGTTTCTCCATGTTGGGGAGGCTGGTCTCGAACTCCTAACCTCAGGTGATCTGCCCACCTTGGCCTCCCAAAGTGCTGGGATTACAGGAGTAAGCCACCGTACCCAGCAAAGTTTTCATTTTTTCCAAGCCTCAAGATCTAGATTCAGAAATTGGAGCTGCAGATTTAGGTTCTGGATGGGTGGAGTAGCAGCAGGTGTTACTTGCACATTTGTGGACTTTTTAGCAAGAGGAGAAAAAAGGAAATTAAAAATTATCATGTCTACATGTCTATTCAATGCACACATGTTACTCTGATTGGGTTTCTGGGCCCCATGGTCTCTAAGTCAGTTTCAGGTCTAATGATGAGTCCCAGAGGCCAGAAACGGTGGCTCACACCTGTAATCCCAGCACTTTGGGAGGCCGAGATGGGTGGATCATGAGGTCAGGAGTTTGAGACCAGCCTGGCCAATATGGTGAAACCTCATCTTTTTTTTTTTGAGATGAAGTTTCACTCTTGTTGCCCAGGCTGGAGTGCAATAGCACAATCTTGGCTCACTGCAACCTCCACCTCCCATGTTCAAGTGATTCTCCTGCCTCAGCCTCCTCAGTAGCTGGCATTATAGGCATGTGCCACCACGCTCAGCTAATTTTTGTATTTTTAGTAGAGACGAAGTTTCTCCATGATGATCAGGCTGGTCTTGAACTCCTAACCTCAGGTGATCTGCCTGCCTGGGCCTCCCGAAGTGCTGGGATTACAGGTGTGAGCCACCGTGCCCAGCCTTTGGTGGAACCCCATCTCTACTACAAATACAAAAAAAAAAAAAAATTTGGCCAGGCGTTGTGGTGCACATCTGTAATCCCAGCTACTTGGGAGGCTGAGGCAGGAAAATCGCTTGAACCCAGGAGACGGAGGTTACAGTGAGCTGAGATCATGCCACTGCCCTCCAGCCTGGGCAATGGAGCGAGACTCCAACTCAACAACAAGAACAACAAAAAAGTCACTAAAAGAGGTAAAACGGTTGATTGCTGCCCTGTAAGGTTTGTAGAAATCTGATCTAGCCTCTCTGGAAGTGACTGTAGAGGACAATAGATATCAAATAGGCAGAGATGCAATTCTTCCTGCATATTTAGGGAAGAGCATGCACTTTGCACACAATTGTGAGTTCATTGGAAGCCTGAGAGGGAAAGACCCTTGTAGAGTAAAGCCTGGTTAGCACCTTATATGTTTGTATCATGTCTGGCAATTCTAGACTGTGTTTGGAAAGTATAACAAGAGAAATTATCTCCAGCCCCAGAAAAACTTCACAATGATAGGACAGAAAGAAAACTGCTTTATTACACAATTAAACCAGAATGTAACATGCATCACAATCAATCTGCTTAAGAGACTGCAAAGACAGAAAGACGGTCATCATAATTAGTCCACAAGTAGAAGAATTTACAGCACCATGTCATACACAGCTCATCCTAAATTCACCTGGTCACTGGGGATGCCACCTGTGTATGCTAATTGGTTATAATCAATGACAAAATAAACTTTTCACATCTTCATGACAGGAGGTAGTTGTGTGACTTGAAGCCAGGTGCCTGCTGAAGGTAGACTCTCAATCTCCTACTACGATGGCTGAATAGGGTGCTATCTTTTTGCTTATTTACACTTTAAAGCAATGGCTCTCTATGTTCTGAGCACTCAGCTTCTGCTTGCCCTCTACTTGTGGCTAGTGTCCTCTCTTGACCCCTACCATCTGCCAGTGAGGCACACCCCAAAGCACAGAGCTCACAGCTGGCAGCTTACATCTTAAGTGAACCCCAATTGCCACAGCAGCACTCCAGTACCTCATCAGAGACTGAAGACTATGGTACAAGAGAGCCTACAGGATTTGGGGGTAGAATTGCACCTTCATAATAATGGGAATGGGAGCGGTGTGTCAGCCTCAGTTTCAATTTATTATGGTGACTTGAAAAAAATACTGCTGGATTTCCAGCATGAGTCCAGATAGAGATAGGATAGTTCTCCCTGTGAAAACCCACCTCTATGTCAACACCAAGCGATTGTATTAGGGCTTCTAAAACAGATATCCAAAGCATTGAAGAGAAAAACAGCTCTCAGTCTGATTCTATTGCAAAGTTATATTGAGAGAAAAAAGAAGTTAAATGTATCTTGAGAAAAAACTCAGATTAGATATGATTGATCAAGTCAGCCAGAAAATATTCCCCTAAAAGGAATTTCTCTCAAACTACCCCTAATGCACAGCTACTCTTGGCATGAGAAACATGAGCATTATGAAGAAAAAAAGCATATTCTCAGCAGAATTGTATAAGGTTTCTCTTCCATCTCTGCTGCTCTCATCTCCTAGCCATTGAATGGGGGTTCCATATTGAAATACAACTGACAATTCACCAGCACTTTTTTAAATTAGGAACTGGAATCTGACTTTGTTCATATAGTAGAATATATGTGAGCCTGCCGCATAACTAACTGAAGAGCTATTATGGCTTTTGGGTGATCATATCACCTATTTGTCCTGGAAAGGCAGCATTCCAATTTAGTAAAATGAAAGACACTAAAATTATGCTTACCTATAACTATCCCTATTGGATAAAGCAATATGTATGTCAGATGCATGTTATAATTTGGTAGTATTTTTTTGGATATTATATAAATAAGTATAAATAATTTTAATGTACTAGTCATAATGTATGCAAGATTTTAAAAAATTATCTATAACCATAATTCAGTTTAAACACTTTATATTTCAGAAGTATAAATAACAATATTAAAATGACTGCTTAGGAGATTCATTCAAAGTACATATTTTGATCTTATATTCATACTATTGTAGAAAATAGTTTTTAACTTATATGAATGTATTTTGTCTAAAAACACTTCACATAACTATGCTAATTGTTCTTAAGTAATAAATAGAAACTGGCCGGGCACGGTGGCTCAAGCCTGTAATCCCAGCACTTTGGGAGGACGGGACGGGTGAATCACGAGGTCAGGAGATCGAGACCATCCTGGCTAACAGGGTGAAACCCCGTCTCTACTAAAAAAAATACAAAAAACGAGCCAGGCGAGGTGGCAGGCACCTGTAGTCCCAGCCACTCGGGAGGCTGAGGCAGAAGAATGGCGTAAACCCGGGAGGCGGAGCTTGCAGTGAGCTGAGATCCTGCCACTGCACTCCAGCCTGGGCGACAGAGCGAGACTCCATCTCAAAAATAAATAAATAAATAAAAATAAATAGAAACCAAAGTACAACTACAGACTCCACTTTTCAGTTTATACACTGAACTGTTCTTGCTTTTGCAGTGTAAGTATTTCAGTCTGCAAATATTAGATAATTACCTTGCATAATTAGTTTTCTGTCAAAGGAACTTAGTATGTTTTAGTCCTTATTATTCTGTATTACTAAATTTACTCCTATCTTTGTGGTCAATTTTTGTGTACTCCTAATATGAGCATTTTTTTTTTTTTTTTTTTTTTGAGATGGAGTTTCGCTCTTGTTGCCCAGGCTGGAGTGCAATGCATGATCTCGGCTCACCACAACCTCCGCCTTCCAGGTTCAAGGGATTCTTCTGCCTCAGCCTCCAGAGTAGCTGGGATTACAGGCATGCGCCACCACGCCCAGCTAATTTTGTATTTTTAGTAGAGACAGCCATGCATGGCTGAACAGATGCTTTTCAAAACAAGACATACATGTGGCTAATAAGCATATTTTACAAATGCTCATCAATTATTAGAGAAATTTAAAAAAACACCCAATGAGATACCATCTCACACCAGTCAGAATGGCTACTGTTAAAAAGTCAGCAATAGATGCTGGCAAAGTTGCAGAGGAAAGGAAATGCTTATACACTGCTGGTGGGAGTGAAAATTAATTCAACCATTGTAAAAAGAAGTGTGACGGCCAGGTTCAGTGGCTCAAGCCTGTAATCCCAGCACTTTGGGAGGCCGAGGCGGGCGGATCACCTGAGTTCAGGAGTTTGAGACCAGCCTGACCAACATGCAGAAACTTCGTTTCTACTAAAAATACAAAATTAACCAGGTGTGGAGGCGCATGCCTATAATCCCAGCAACTCAGGAGGCTGAGGCAGGAGAATAGTTTGAACCCGGGAGGCGGAGGCTGCAGTAAGCCGAGATCATGCCATTTCACTCCAGCCTGGGCAACAAGAGTGAAATTCCATCGCAAAAAATATAAAAATAAAAAAATAAATCCAGCAGTTTCTCAAACATAGTGTTGACATAAGAGAAGAAAACTTTAGAGTGCTTATATTTCATATCTCAATAAGAAAAGCAAAAGTATTCCTTTCAAACAATAAATGCATTATTTTATTTTTCCATCAAAAGTCATATAGTAAACAATTAGTCATATGGAAACATGTCTAGGAGGTACCAAGTTTCAAATAAAATTTAGCATAAAACTCAGAAATCAAGATAACAGGATTTGAACAGAGATATTCACTGTCACAAATTTACCCTGCAAAAAGAGGAACTGATGCTTTCATGAATCTATGTAACTCAGCAATTATCTACTACATTTTCTTGTGAAAATGTATTCATTTTCTACAGCCAAAATGGGAAAGACATTTCCCCTATTCTTTTTCTTGGTAGTATTCTTAAACAGCCTTGAAATTTTATTGGAAATTACCAAGCCAAAAAAAATACACCTGACACTGCTGAAAGAAATCATAGATGGCACAAAAAAATGGAAACAAATCCCATGCTCAGGGATGAGTAGAATCAGTATTGTGAAAATGACCATACTGCCAAAAGCAATCTACAAATTCAGTGCAGTCCTTATCAAAATACCACCATAATTCTTCACAGAATTAAAAAAAATTCTAAAATTCATATGGAACAAAAAAGAGCCTGCATAGCCAAAACAAGGCTAAGCAAACACAACAAATCTGGAGGCATAACATTACCTGATGTCAAACTATACTATAAGGGCATAGTCACCAAAACAGCATGTTACTGGTTTAAAAATAGGCACACAGACCAATGGAACAGAATAGAGAACCCAGAAATAAACCCAAATACTTACAGCCAACTGATCTTCAGCAAAGCAAACAAGAACATAAAGTGGGGAAAGGACATCCTTTTCAACAAATGGTACTGGAATCACTGGCTAGCTATATGTAGGAGAATGAAACTGGATCCTCATCTCTCATCTTACACAAAAATCAACTCAAGATGGATTAAGGACTTAAACCTAAGATCAGAAACTATAAAAATTACAAAAGATAACATTGGAAAAACCCTTCTAGACACTGGCTTAGGCAAGGATTTCATGACCAAGAACTCAAAAGCTAATGCAATAAAAACAAAGATAAATATCTGGGACCTAATTAAACTAAATAGTTTTTACACAGCAAAAGGAACAGTTAGCAGAGTAAACAGACAACCCACAGAGTGAGAAAAAGTCTTCACAATCTATACGTCTGACAAAGGACTAATATCTAGAGTCTAGAGCAAACCCAAACAAATCAGTACAAAACAATCTACAACAAACCCAAACAAATCAGTACAAACCAAACAATCCCATCAAAAAGTAGACTAAGGACATGAATAAACAATTCTCAAAAGAAGATATACAAATGGTCAACAAACATATGAAAAAATCCTCAACATCACTAATGATCAGGGAAATGAAAATCAAAACCACAACGCGATACCATCTTACTCCTGCAAGAATGGCCATGATCAAAAGATCAAAAAATAGTAGATGTCGGCATGGATGTGGTGAACAGGGAACACTTCTACATTGCTGGTGGGAATGTAAACTAGAAAAGCCACTATGGACAACAATGTGGAGATTCCTTAAAGAACTAAAAGTTGTACTACCATTTGATCCAGCAATCCCACTTCTGGGTATCTACCCAGAGGAAAAGAAGTCATTATTCGAAAAAGATACTTGCACGTGCATGTTTATAGTGGCACATTTCACAACAGCAAAATCATGGAACCAACCCAAATGCCCATCAATCAACAAGTGGATAGAGAAACTGTGGTATATATATACAATGGAATACTACACGGCCCTAAAAAATGAATTAACAGCATTTGCAGTAACCTAGATGAGACTGGAGACTATTATTCTGAGTGAAGTATCTCAGCAGTTGAAAACCAAACATTGTATGTTTTGATATGTGGGAGCTAAGCTATGAGGATGCAAAGGCATAAGAATAATATAATGGACTTTGGGGACTTGAGGGGAAGAGTGGAAAGGGGATGAGGGATAAAAGACTACAAATATGGTGCAGTGTATAATGCTCCAGTGATGGGTGCACCAAAATCTCACAAATCACCACTAAAGAACTTACTTATGTAGGCTGGGCGCAGTGGCTAATGCCTGTAATCCCAGCACTTTGGGAAACTGAGGTGGATGGATCACAAGATCAGGAGTTCGAGACCAGCCTGGCCAACATCGTGAAACCCTGTCTCTACTAAATATACAAAAATTAGCCGGGCATGGTGGTGCTTGCCCATAATCCCAGCTACTCGGGAGGCTGAGGCAGGAGAATTGCTTGAACCCAGGAGGTAAAGGTTGCAGTGAGCTGAGATTGCGCCACTGCACTCCAGCCTGGTCAACAGAACGAGACTTCCTCTCAAACACAAACAAAAAAAGAATTTACTCATGTAACCAAATACCACCTGTACTTGAATAACTTATATAAAAATATTTTTAAAATAAAGATCTATCCTTAAATATATGTGTATATATTATATACGTATATATATTATTTTATATATATTATATATGTATATATTATATTTTCTCTCTCTCTCTCTCTCTCTCTCTCTCTCTCTCTCCTCTCTCTCTCTCTCTCTCTCTCTCTCTCTCTCTGTGTCAAGATCAGGAGTTCGAGACCAGCCTGGCCAACATGGAGAAATCCCGTTCTCTGCTAAAAATACAAAAATTAGCTGGGCATGGTGGCGCCCCACCTGTAATTCCAGCTACTCGGGAGGCTGAGGCAGGAGAATCGCTTGAACCCGGGAGGCGGAGGTTGCAGTGAGCTGAGATTGTGCCATTGCACTCCAGCCTGGGCAACAAGAGCAAGAGTCCATATTAAATATAAATATAAATGTGTATATAGATATACTTGATTATATATATATTCACGAAAAAATATACCTGAGAACATTTCTGAACTTACTCTAAGAAAGGAAAAGTTAAATGAGAATTTCTCACAAGTAAAATACATGATTAATATTAATTTTTTTCTGAAATCCACCTCTTTTATGAACCTTGTTAATATTTTCTTACCTTTCAAGTCCTACTAATAAAATGCAATTTACAGTTAAATAATGGAAGTCAACATAAGTGAACAAATCTTTTCAAGGTGATAAACCCAGGGAGTGGTAGTGCTAATTAGAAAACAGATGTGTCTAGGCCAGGAACGGTGGCTCTTGCCTGTAATCCTATCACGTTGGGAGGCCAAGGCAGGCGGATCACCTGAGGTTGGGAGTTCGAGACCAGCCTGACCAACATGGAAAAACCCTGTCTCCACGAAAAATACAAAACAATTAGCCGGTTATGGTGGCACATGCCTGTAATCCCAACTACTTGGGAGGCTGAGGCAGGAGAATCGCTTGAACCCGGGAGGCGGAGGTTGCGGTGACCTGAGATTGCACCATTGCACTCCAGCCTGGGCAACAAGAGTGAAACTCCATCTCAAAAAAAAAAAAAAAAGAAAGAAAGAAGGAAAGAAAGAAAGAAAAGAAAGAAAGAAAGAAAAGAAAACAGATGTGTCTGACTGATATTCACCCCCCCCCCCCCCCCCCCCCCCCCCCCCCCCCCCCCCCCCCGTCTGCTCACCTTAAGTGCTCAATAACCACCCTCTCAGGAGACATTACACTATGCCCCAGGTGCATTTTACTTTGTAAGTTCTTGCAACATCTCACTTGGGTCAGGTTTTTCTTTGTCTTTTGGGATACCGTTTTTTTCCCACAAAATTTAGAGAATTCAGGGGGCAGAAATTATTTCTGTGTTTTTCCCTCAATACCAGCATCTGATTGGCTGACCAGCATTGTGTCTCCAAGAAATGAAAGCTGGGTTGGGTGAAGACAACAATCTTAATGTCTCAAGGGGTTAGCTTTTCAAAGGAAGAGTATGCCAGGAGATGCCTCTTAGCCCCAGGGCATCCACCTACTCCCTTGAGAAGCTACACTCCATACCTCAGGTTGTCCTCAGGGAGAAAATGACCCAGGAGCTGATATTCACTAGACACTCTCGCAGAAAAAGTCATGATGTGTATCTTGGTTTACTCGAGACAGTACTGAAACCCAGGACCAGGAAAAAACTGAACGGTGGCTGAAGACGCATCACTCCATAAAGTTTCCAAAGAAAAACCTTCACCTGAAAACATTCTGATAAGATTTCTGTGCCTAAGGAAGATTAAAAAAAAAAAAAAAAAAAAAAAGAGGCATAGAAATTTCATAAAATACAGTGTCAGGGAATTATTTTTTGCTTTCTTCTCATGAGAACTATTTTCAAACAGAAAACAATTTTAAGTGCCATCCAATGCTTTGTCAAAAAATGATTAACTAAAATACAGTATCAAAAATGTACACTAAAGGAAAAACAGTTGAGAATGTGAATTAGGAAAGAGAAGTTGGCATTTGGAAATGTCAGAAGGAACTGGAAATTTAGTATTTTAGTTTATTTGCAGTTTAAATCTAACTGCAGGCCAGAGTTAGGCTGGAGGAATGGGGCTGGGAAGTACACTTGAGACCCTGCTGGGAATGCATGTGAAAAATGCAGTGGAAAAATCAGTCCCCTGTGGAGTGTGAGAATAATTAAGGGGCAGGCAATTACACTGAGGAGGCTCTAGTCCCAGCGTTTCTACTTAACAAAAACTGCTACCTAACTGTACCTAACCAATTATTAAATACAGTTTTCTTCATCGTATACCTTATAAAAGTCTTTCCTTCAAGCTCCTCCCATGAACCACAAACTACAAAACACACTTTTGTGCTCTACAATTATTGAATCACTCTTTGATTAAATTCTTTAATATTTTTTGCGATGAATGCCACAGATTTTTAATAGAAGAAAATAGGAACTGGGAACCCCACGGACCAAAACTCTTCCCATTCATGAACACGCACCCCAAGTCAGGATTCTCCCCTGACGCCCTCCCATGGTCCGTGCACAATCTGGGAAAGGCGCCGCGCTGCCCGTGCAGAGCTGTCGAGAGAGGGCTCCAGACCTGGGCACGGTCACTATGCAGGGAAGAGACAGGACGCCCGGGGACCCGGCTGTCGGCGCAGCCGCCATCTTATGGCTGAAGGGGATTGAGAGCCAGCTGGGCAAGGAGAATTCGGGGCGCAGATTGTGGAGATGACTGCGGGGAGGCCTGAGTCCCACCACAGCCACTTCCCACCGGTTTCAACCAGCCCTTCCCCTCTCTCCGGATGTCGGACCGCACTCTCACCATTTCTAGGCTTCCAGGGGGTCCTGGCGTCTTAGCTGTGGATCTCCCAATACCTGTAGGTCACAGAGCCACAGAGTCTGGGCCTCTAAGAGCAGAGGACAAAGAGCAGTGAAGACGAGACCTGGAACTCTGTCTGAAGCGAGAGACAAAGGCCGCGCCAAACCCGGAAGAGCCCTGTCCGGTCCAGCTGCTTGTCTGATTGAACTGTCCCCTACCTCAGAGTCCCTGATTGGATAATGTTTAAGACCCGCCCCTTCAGGCCCTGAGTGACGGAAGATGCGATCAGATGCTGAGCTGAATGAAGTGTGACCGCCTAGGCTGCAGCCTTTTCAGGCAAGGCTTCCTCCGTGAGCTGAGCTAGGCCCACTCCAGAGGTTGTTTGCCTTTCATCTTGTGTGTAAGGTCATATGCCCTTATAAATAATATGCTATATGGCTATCACAAATGAAAAGAATATAACAATCGTTCTAAAAAAAATTTTTTTTTGAAACCGAGTTTTGCTCTTGTTGCCCTGGCTGGATTACAATGGCGTTATCTTGGCTCACCACAACCTCCGCCTCCCGGGTTCAAGCGATTCTCCTGCCTCAGCCTCCAGAGTAGCTGAGATTACAGGCATGCGCCACCATGCCTGGCTAATGTTTTTGTATTTTTAGTAGAGACGGGGTTTCTCCATGTTGGTCAGGCTGGTCTCGAACTCCCGACCTCAGGTGATCCTCCCACCTCGGCCTCCCTCCGGCCGAGCCTCCGGGCTCAGCGTGAGCCACCGCGCCCGACCCAATTGTTCTAAAATTTTATATTTTATGACCTTCCTGGCTTCTGGTCCTTTGAGCAGGCAGCCTGGGATTTTAAAAAGGAGGCAATTCTCTGAAATAAAATGTGAGCCACAAGTTGGGCGCTGTGCCTCACGCCTGTAATCTCAGTACTTTGGGAGGCCTAGGAAGGTGGACCACCTGAGGTCAGGAGTTCGAGACCAGTCTGGCCAACATGGTGAAACCCCGTCTCTAAAACAATACAAAAAAATTAGCTGGGCGTGGTGGCAGGCGCCTGTAATCCCAGCTACTTGGGAGGCTGGGGCAGGAGAATAGCTTGATCCTGGGAGGTGGAAGTTGCAGTGAGCCGAGATCATGCCACTGTACTCCAGTCTGGGCAACAAGAGTGAAACTCCATCTCGAAAAAATAAATAAATAAATAAATAAAATAAAATAATAAAATGTGAGTCACGTGTAAATTTTAAATTTTCTAGTAGCCAAACTTTATTTTTTTATTTTTATTTTTTTAAGATTTTAGACGGTGTCTCGCACTGTTGCCCAGGCTGGAGTGCAGTGGCATGATCTCGGCTCACTGCAACCTCCACCTCCCAGGTTCAAGCGATTCTTCTGCCTCAGCCTCCCAAGTAGCTGGGATTACAGACGCTGGCCACCATGCCCAGCTAATTTGTAGCCAAACTTTAAAAAAGAGTTTGGCTCCGTTTTTTACATTCTTTTTTTTTTTTTTTTTTTTTTGAGGCGGAGTTTCGCTCTGTCGCCGGGCTGGAGTGCAGTGGCCTGATCTCAGCTCACTGCAAGCTCTGCCTCCTGGGTTTACGTCATTCTCCTGCCTCAGCCTCCCGAGTAGCTGGGACTACAGGCGCCCGCCACCTCGCCCAGCTGTTTTTTGTATTTTTAGTAGAGACGAGGTTTCACCGTGTTAGCCAGGATGGTCTCGATCTCCTGACCTCGTGATCTGCCCGTCTCGGCCTCCCAAAGTGCTGGGATTACAGGCTTGAGCCACCGCGCCCGGCCGGCTCTGTTTTTTAAAAAGAAACAAAGAACAGGTGAAATTGATTGTAACAATTTAACCCAATATGTCCAAAATATTGTCATTTTAATATGTGAGAAATACGTAATTATTAACGAAGTGTGTGTGTGTGTGTGTGTATATATATATATGTAACTAAACCTTTGAAACTTAACTCGTATTTTACCTTTCTAGCACATCGCAGTTCAGACCAGGCACATTCCAGGCACCCAGTAGCAACGCCTGGCCAACAGCTGCTACATTGAAGTGCAGCTCTGACATCAGGAGGGTGAACGGCCTGAATATCCCTTTTCTGCCAGAGGTGAGGGGACGGCCTCTCCCTACCAACATCTCTCTTCAGTTCTGGGGGTAGAAGAGATAGTGGCCATAGAAAGAGCAGAGGGCATGCTGGGCACAGTGGCTTGTGCCTGTAATCCCAGCACTTTGGGAGACCAAGGTGGGCAGATCACGAGGTCAAGAGTTCAAGACCAGCCTGACCAACATGGTGAAACCCCATCTCTACTAAAAATACAAAAATTATCTGGGTGTCGTGGCGCCTGCCTGTAATCCCAGCTACTCAGGAGGCAGAAGAATCGCTCGAACCTGGAAGGCAGAGGTTGCAGTGAGCTGAGATCACGCCACTGCACTCCAGCCTGGGTGGCAGAGTGAGACTGCCTCAAAAAAAAAAAAAAAAAAAAAGAGCAGAGAGCAACAGGAATAAAATAACTACAGGTAGACCACTGCTGGCCACCTCTTGCCCTCCTTCCTTCTAGAGATCAGACAATGAATAAAGGATGATGTGGCCACAGAAGAGAACCCTATGTCTTCAGGTCTGTCCACACTCTTGACCTCCAATTTTTAGATATGAAAAAATAGATTAAAGGCAAGCTTATTTTGCTATTTGGCCTTGGCCCTTATGATTAGGCTGTGGTTGTCTATTTTCTCCTGTGGTGTGAGGAACAGTGTGGATATAAGCACTAATCACATGCATACAATATCTACATGTATTTCTGCATTACTCGATATTACTTTACAAGACATCCAACTCTAAATCAGAGGGAAAAAAATAGTACCTTTAGGGTGTCCACTGTGAGAAGGTAAGTAGTACTGAATCTGTCATTAAATCCTGGCATCCTATCTGCACTGGGTGCATGTATTAGTTAGCTATTGCAGCATAACAAAC
The DNA here is from genome assembly GCF_009764315.1 of Trachypithecus francoisi. Lineage (NCBI taxonomy): Eukaryota > Metazoa > Chordata > Mammalia > Primates > Cercopithecidae > Trachypithecus > Trachypithecus francoisi. Next base: position 54,860,991 of record NW_022681457.1, read on the forward strand.
CATCCAAAACTTATTAGTCATAATTGAAAGGGTCAGCCATTTGGGCTGGGCTTAGTGGGGCCATTTCTCTAGTCTCAGCTGAGCATTTTGACATGTATCATCAACTGCTTGTTGACTAAGCAGCTGTGTTTCTGGGAGTGAGCTTCTGCTTCTGGAGCTGTCAACAGGGGCAACTTTTTTCTCCATTCCATGGTATCTTATTCTCCGGCTGGCCAACATGGATTTTTCCCATGGAGATGGCAGCATTCTGAAATAAAAGCAGAAACATTCAAGACCATTTGAGCTTGGGCCCTAAACTAGCCCACTGTCATGTTCACAGGTTTCTACTGCCCTGAACAAATATGACCTGCCAGATTTAGTGTTCAGAAAGCAGATACTGGATGTCAATAGAACAACTGTAAAAGCACCTGGCAATGGGCAGGAATATAGGAGGATGAAAAATTGCGACCATTTTGGCAATCATTATTATTCTGCCCTTTTTAATGTACATGGTTTATAGAACTCTTCCACAGAAAGAAACTTGTTCAAAGACTAACAGCTACTAAGTGGCTGAGCTGAGATTCAGAATAAATTCTGTCTGACTTCAAAGTCCATGCACCACCATAGATAACACTGTTACAGAATCTGCCCTAGTCCTTTGAAATCCTGGAGAGTGAAACTTCTACCATAGAGGACAGATATTCTTTAGATTCATGCTGATATGGTACTGTTTATTATTGAGAATAATTCTCTCAAGAAATTCCAGAAGCAGATGGTGGCTTAAACCTGTAATCGTAGTACTTTAGGAGGCTGAAACGGGAGAATCACATGAGCTCAGGAGTTCAAGTGCAGCTTTGGCAACACAGTAAAATCTTGTCTCCATGAAAAAAAAATGTTAAATTAGCCAGGCATAATGGTGCATGTCTGTAGTCCCAGCTACTCAGTTGGCTGGATCAGGAAGATTGCTGGAGCCTGGAAGGTCAAGGCTGCAGTGAGTCATGATTGGTTACACCATTGCATTTCAGCCTGGGTAGTAGAGTGAGACCCTGTCTCAAAATAAATAAATAAATAAATCAAAAAGGACATAAAATAATTTGGAAAAATAGCTAAGGACTGAGTTTATGAAATCAAAGCTGGCCAGGCGTTGTGGCTTACACCTGTAATCCCAGAGAGGCCGAGGTGGTTAGATCACCTGAGATGAGGAGTTCAAGACCATCCTGGCCAATCATGGTGAAACCCCATCTCTACTAGAAATACAAATTATCTGGACATGGTGGTGGTCACCTGTATACCCAGCTACTTGGGAGGCTGAGGAAGGAGAATCATTTGAACCCAGGAGGCGGAGGTTGCAGTGAGTGGAAATCCTGCCATTGCAGTCTAACATGAGTGATAAGAGCAAAACTCCATCTCAAAAAAAAAAAAGAAAGAAAGAAAGAAAAAGAAAAAAATCAAAGCCCAACAACACATTATACATTTTTCATCATAGAAAAAATTTGGGCCGGGAACGGTGGCTCACACCTGTAATCCCAGCCCTTTGGGTTGCTGAGGTGGGTGGATCACCTGAGGTCAGGAGTTCGAGACCAGCCTGGCTAACATGGTGAAACCCTGTTTCTACTAAAAATACAAAAAATCAGCCAAGCTTGGTGGCAAGTGCCTATAACCCAGATACTCTGGAGGCTGAGGCAGGAGAATCACTTGAACCCGGGAGGCCGAGGTTGCAGTGAGCCAAGATCCTACCATTATACTCCAGCTTGAGCAATAAGAGTGAAACTCCGTCTCAAGAAAAAGAAAAGGCCCAACAACACATCATATATTTTTCATCATAGAAAAAATTTGAAAACTTTTAAAAGAAAAAAAACTTTAGAGAAATAAAATTAAATTTAACAGAGTTTAATTGAGCAATTAATAATTTGCAAATCAGGCAGACTGTGGATCCACAGTAGGCTCAATGAAACTCCAGCACAGCCACATGATGGGAAAAGGATTTATGGACAGAAAAAGCAAAGTGACATTCAGATAATGAAAGTGAGGTACACAAACAGCAAGATTGATTCCAGCCAGGAATTTGCCTTATTTGAACATGGTTTGAACAGTTGATGTCCTCTTATTCACAATAACACAGCAGTTGGTACAAAAATGGGTTACAGTCTAGTTAGGTTTCCATTTACTATATATTAAAAAAAACTTATTAACCAAAATTAAACACAATAGGAAACAGCTTTAGGCTATAATGTAACTATTTCTCACTTTTGGACATCTTCTCAATGTTGAGAAATAGACTAGAACTTTAGATATTGATATCACTCTGTCACCATTAAAAAGTACTTATTTAGGCTGGATGTGGTGACTCACACCTGTAATCCCAGCACTTTGGGAGGCTGAGGCAGGCAGGTCACCTGAGATCAGGAGTTTGAGACCAGCCTGGCCAACATGGTGAAACCCCATCTCTACTGAAAATACAAAAATTAGCCGGGCATGGTGGTGGTGGGTGCCTGTAATCCAAGCTACTCAGGAGGCTGAGGCAGGAGAATCCCTTGAACCCAGAAGGCAGAGGTTGCAGTGAGCTGAGATCACATCATCACACTCCAGCCTGGGTGACAAGAGCAAAACTCCGTGTCAAAAAAAAAAAAAAAAATTACTTAATGAGTCTCAATTTTCACTTTAAAATAGCAGAACTATGGGTTTTGAAAAGTGAAAACAAAGACTTCAGGTTGTTAGTTTTTTAAAGGATTACAGTAGAGGGGACCTCCTTGTGTTCAAATCTGCTATTTATAAAAGAAAAACAAAACTTGGTCTGTAGATCCTAAGGATTTTCCTATTTCCTTAAATTTTCAGTTTGATTATGTCATAGTTACCATAAGTGACTCCATTTGGTTTGGTTTGGTTTGGTCTGTTTGGCACTGGGCCTAGTGCACAAACTCAGTCCAGAATGATGGCCTTCAATAATTTTGTTTAAAACATTTTCTCCTTTAGGTTAAGTTCTCACATACGTCAAAGTGAGACCAAAACTCAGGGGTCTTATTGCCACTCTCAGTTTTTATTATTTTGGGTTTTTGTCCTTATAATGTCATTCATAGGTTATGGTGTCCCCATGGTCACATATGTCTTTGAATTTTTTTAATGCCAGTTAAAGAAAGACCATTTGGGCCAGGTGTAGTGGCTCATGCCTGTAATCCCAGCACTTTGGGAGGCTGAGGTGGGTGGATCACAAGGTCAGGAGTTCAAGACCAGCCTGGCCAACATGGTGAAACCCCATCTCTACTAAAAATACGATTTAGCTGGGCATGGTGGCAGGTGCCTTATAATCCCAACTACTTGGGAGGCTGAGGTAGGAGAATCACTTGAACCCGGGAGGTGGAGGTTGCAGTGAGCCGAGATCAAACCACTACACTCCAGTCTGGGTGACAGAGCAAGACTCCATCTTAAAAAAAAAAGAGAGAGAGAGACAGATACCATTTGACCATTCTAGAGATGACTACATGCAAACATTTATAACTTTTGAGAGAATACACTGCAATAGGGAGACACTATTTTGACTATCACAGTACCACACCCAGCTATGTTTGTGTTTTTAGTAGAGACAGGGTTTCTCCATGTTGGTTTGACTGGCGAGAGCACACCTGAACAGAAGAGGGAAGCAATTTTTATCAGAAGAATAATACCACAACTTTTAAATATGTTTTTTTGGCCAGGGTTCCCATGAACAACCAACTGAAATTAAATAGATCAAATAGTTAACTAGACAAATGGCCTACTCATTTCAACCAGGCAGAGTATTCATTAATCCCCTACAACTGAATCTCTGTAATACCCAATGTATTTCTCCGTGTGCAACTACAAGTGTTAGCAACTGCACAGATACTTCTCTATTTATCCAGTAAGTAATCTAGAAAAATTATATTATTTAGAACAACTTTAGGAGGAAAATTTAAAGTCTATAGTTGTTATAAGTAAAATGTTTATTCAGAAACAGAATGCTTGTTCCTTGGTACCACAAGGAAAAATTAACATTCAGACAAAAAGTTGTCTCAGCAAGGCAATTTTACTTTCTGCAGAAAGGGTGCTCCCCAGATGGAACAATGGCGAGAGCACACCTGAACAAAGGAGGAAAACAATTTTTAGCCCTTACACAGCTTGTCCTTGCTACTGTGTCCTGTCTCCATTGGCTGGAGCCAGACCACATAATCTAAGTTAACCCAACTGACTAATAATTTAAAACTTTCCTAAATAGGTAAAGGCAAGGGAGAACAAAGGAAAGGAAGAAGCTGTTTATGCCAAATAGGGAAGGGACATAGGCTGTGAGCTGGAATGTGCCTGTGAGCATGTCTAGCAGCTACATAGGATAGAGCTTAACAAAGTGTTATCAGCACAAAGCAAGGAGGCTTGAAGGAAGTTAGTCTTTAAAAGAAACTATTATTTTTAACACATGATTTATTATTTAACAAGAAGGGAAACTTTGAAGAAGAAACTTTTTACTTTCTACAATAGTGTAACCATAATTCTTAGACTAGAATCTGCTATAGAGCCCTATTATGGGGGATAAATTTCTAACCATTGTCTCATTTACTCTAAACCATGGAAAAAAATAACCTACCAAATGATGCTCATTCAGAAGAGTAATGACTTCCTGGCAATGCTCTTTATCCTATTCTGAATAAGTTCTCTTTAACTTATGAAGTAAGTTGAGAGCAGTGGACCAATATTCTGTTTCTGATGTCATCAGGCAACAAATGTCCCATTAAAATGTCTCACCCACATTGGCCTTTCATCTTTAATCTATCAAGGCATAAGTTTGTTCATAGATAAGGTTGACTGCAAAATCCTCTACATATAAAAGTAAAACCCATGAGTGCACACAAAAGATCCTTTTTTCTTTTTATTTTCTTTTTCTTTTTTTTTTTAATACATGATTTTACTCTTGTTGCCCAGGCTGGAGTGCAATGGCATGATCTCAGCTCATTGCAACCTCTGCCTCCTGAGTTCAAGTGATTCTCCTGCCTCAGCCTCTTGAGTAGCTGGAATTACAGGCACATGCCACCACACCCAGCTAATTTTGTATTTTTAGTAGAAATGGGGTTTCTCCATGGTGGTCGGGCTGGTCTTGAACTTCTGACCTCAGGTGATCCACCAACCTCAGCCTCCCAAAGTGCTGGGATTACAGGCATTAGCCACCGTACCCAGCCTCTTATTTCTTTTGTTTGCAGAGGCAAAAAAAAAAAAAAAAAAAAAAAAAAAAATCCAACCACTTCAGCCTCCCAAAGTGCTGGGATTATAGGCATGAGCCATGGTGCCCAGCCTCTTATTCCTTTTGTTTGCAGAGACAAAACAACAACAACAACAACAACAACAAAAACAGTGAACTAAGAGTGTCATGATAGTAGAAATGTCTTGATTTTTGATTTTTGTGAAAATAGTGATCTACATTAAGGTTGCCATCTCCTTTTGAGGAAAAACTTTCCTAGTTAACTTTACCTTAAGATCTCCAATGGGTATAAAATTGTAAGAGTTTGGAGGTCCGCTTCTGAGTCGTGAGATTATGAACCCAAGGTTCGAGGTCCTGAAGTCTTACTGCAGTGTAGATGGCAAGCAGACTTAATCTCTGGGTTGTAGATTATAAAGAGTTACTGTCCTCAGTCAGTAGACTCTTAAAAGGCTTTCTTTACCTGGTGAAAATATGCTTTGTCATAATGCATTAAAGCCTTCATACTAGACTTCAGTAACAGAAGATACATGAAGATCTATTTTTAGGTGCATAGGCCTTCCAATGACTATTTTATGAGGGTCAACACATTTTTTCCACTCTAAGTGTATATGATTGTCATCAATCTGCAGTTACAAAAGCAATCCAGTCAATTTAGTTAGCTTTTCTCATACTATTGTATCCATTATACCTTATTTAACATTTTCAAAATTTGTGTAGTGAAATAAGTATCTTTATCATTGGAGACTTTTTCAGAAATGTCCCATGAAAAAAACATTTCCTTATATCCTTTTAGCTACTGCTATAACAGCAGACTTCTTGCATGAGAAAGCTTTCCTACTGTGAGAAAACATGCATTATAAAGGACAATTGAATAAAATTTCTATGTAAATGTTTAAATGACCCATGGGATAGCAAAAAACATGAAGTTTTTATTGTTTTCTCATGTTTATATGTTTGACAAAAGAAAGATGTCAAAACTTATTTTAGTAATTTAGAATAGTCACACCCCAACACATACACACACACACACTTAATTTATTTTTATTTATTTATGCTTGTTTATTTATTTATTTTGAGACGGAGTGTCTCTCATTGCCCAGACTGAAGTGCAGTGGCATGATCTCAGCTCACTGCAACCTCCATCACCCAGGTTCAAGCGATTCTTCTGCCTCAGTCTCCTGAGTAGCTGGGTTACAGGTGCCCACCACCACATCCGGCTAATTTTTTGTAATTTTAGTAGAGATGGGGTTTCATCATGTTGGCCAGGCTGGTCTTGAACTCCTGACCTCAGGTGATCCACCTGCCTTGGCCTCCCAAAATGCTGGGATTACAGGCATGAGCCACCACACCCGGCCCTATATTTATTTATTTACATTTTCTTTTTGAGATGGTTTCACTCCTGTCACACAGGCTGGAGTGCAATGGTACGATCTCCGCTCACTGCAGCTTCCACCTCCCAGGTTCAAGTGATTCTCCTGCCTCAGCATCCTGAGTAGCTGGGATTATAGGTGCCCACCATCATGCCTGGCTAACTTTTGTATTTTTAGTAGAGATGGGGTTTTACCATGTTGGCCAGGCTGGTCTCAAACTCCTAACCTCAGGTGATCTGCCTGTCTCAGCCTCCCAAAGTGCTGGGATTGCAGGCATGAGCCACTGCACCCAACCTAATTTATGTTTAATTTAGATTATTTTACCTCATCTGTGATGTGTAATGGAATACAGCACTTTCAATAATGGAAGCTATAAGAACTCAGGAATAAACAAGGGGCAGTCAGCTTTCTAGGTTTTCCATGAGTCCACACTTAACGTAAAATTTATTTCCTCTTAAATACTAGGCTTTGTTTCTCCAATTTGGGTGCATTGCACTGGTAACTGTCATAGGTAATTGACTTAAACCACAGAGTTTATTCAAATGACATATCTGAAAAATTCAGTACTGGCTGATTTATGATAAATATGTGACAGAGTATTTTCCCAATATTTAATTAATATTTATTTTGCCTGGGTTATAAATTTTATGAGTCAGTCTCTTCATTAGAACATATATAATCTTTACCCAGTCCAAATAATATGATCCTTAAATTATCAGAAACCTGTACTCAATTTGTCTGGTCCATTTTTATCTTTTCATAAACCTCCTTAAAGACAGGATACTCTAGAATTTTGCATGCTTTTGAAGTTTTTAGAAACTACATCAGAATTAAACTGTTAACTGTAAAAATGACTTGAAATGGTTATAAAGAAACAAATGAAAAGAAGTTCATTATATCTGTGGCCTACAATAATTTATCATAGTAGCCATAATTATGACTAATAGCATATACTCAGGTATATTAGATTTTTAGAAATTGTAGGCCAGGCGTGGTGGCTCATGCCTGTAATCCCAGCACTTTGGAAGGCCGAGGTGGGCAGATCACAAGGTCAGGAGATCAAGACCATCCTGGCCAACATGATGAAAGCCCGTCTCTACTAAAAATACAAAAAAATTAGCTGAGCGTGGTGGCACACACCTGTAGTCCCAACTACTCAGGAGGCTGAGGCAGGGGAATCACCTGAACCCGGGAGGCAGAGGTTACAGTGAGCCAAGATGATGCCATTGCACTCCAGCCTGCGTGACAGAGCAAGACGAAAAAAGAAAGAAAGAAAAAGAGAAAGAGATAAACAGAGAAAGAGAGAGGGGAAATGGGGGAGAGGGAGGGAGGGAAGAAGGATGTGTACAATTTTGGAATACTTTTTTGTTGTTTTGTTTTGTTTTGTTTTTTTGGAGATGGAGTTTCGCTCTGTCACCAGGCTGGAGTGCAGTGGCAAGATCTTGTATCACTGCAATCTCTGCCTCCTGGGTTCCAGCAATTCCTCTGCCTCAGCCTCCCAAGTAGAAGGGACCACAGGCACACGCCACCATGCCTGGCTAATTTTTTGTATTTTAGTAGAGATGGGATTTCACCGTGTTGGCCAGGATGGTCTCGATCTGACCTCATGATCCACCTGCCTCAGCCTCCCAAAGTACTGGGATTACAGGCGTGAGCCACCACACCTGGCCTTTGGAATAAATATTAGTAACATTTGTTAAAATAAAAGTTGAAGACAGTCAAACATTATTTTTAATTTAACAATGTTTGCCATGTAATTTACCATATCAAATAATTCTGTTCTTCACTCTTTGGGATGCTGCGTTGGCCCTCTGTAATATCCAAAACTTTGAGAAAAAAAAAAAAAACAAAGACAATTTTTTAGCTGAAATGTGATTTTTGGAAGCTTGTCAAATATGTCAAAGGGTTGCCAGGCACGGTGGCTCATGCCTGTAATCACAGCACTTTGGGAGGCCGAGGCTGGTGGATCATGAGGTCAGGAGTTCAAGACCAGCCTGGCCAAAATGGTGAAACCCTGTCTGTACCCATTAGCCAGGCGTGGTGATGGGCACCTGTAATCCCAGCTACTCGGGAGGCTGAGGCAGGAGAATTGCTTGAATCCAGGAGATGGAGGTTGCAATGAGCCAAGATTGCATCACTACACTCCAGCCTGGGTGACAGAGTGAGACTCGGTCTCAAAATAAATAAATAAATAAATATATGTCAAAGGGTTAAAATGCTTTATCAAAGTAGGATCACATGTCACCATGAAATAATAGTCATTCACTTAAAAAAAAAGATAATAAAAGGATTTTAAAAAACAAAACAATTTACTGCTTGATATAAGAGATTGAGATTTCCAGTCAAAACACCTGAGAAAGACAGCATGACAAAAATTATATCTCTACTCTCTTTGTTTTCAAATTTGTTCAAAAAGTGAACAAAAAATTTTACTTTGCCATATTATTAATATATAAAACTTTTGTTCCAGAGAAAATCAACTTTTAGTTTTGTATTAGTGTATTATCTATACTAAAGCTAATTTTAACAAAACTTTATAAATAAATCCACCAAATTTGTCATTTTTGACCACTCTAGATTTCCATACATGTGTTACAATCTTTTATAGTTAATTCTTTAACTTTTTATATTCTATTTTTGTCTCTATTCTTTTTCTTTTTTTTTTTTTTATTATACTTTAAGTTCTAGGGTACATGTGCATAACGTGCAGGTTTGTTACATATGTATACTTGTGCCATGTTGGTGTGCTGCACCCATCAACTCATCAGCACCCATCAATTCGTCATTTATATCAGGTATAACTCCCAATGCAATCCCTCCCCCCTCCCCCCTCCCCATGATAGGCCCCGATGTGTGATGTTCCCTTCTTTTTATTTTTCAACAATCTCTAATTTCAAACTTATTGAGGGAACCAGCCCCCAATATTTCCACATAGGTTCTTTTCTATTTTCCCTAAGTGTCGGCTGGTCTGAGAAATAAAGAGAAAGAAATTTTACAGCTGGGCCTCTGGGGGTGTCATCACATATTGGTAGGACCATGATGGTGACCTCGAGCCACAAAACCAGCCAGTTTTTATTAGGGATTTTAAAAGGGGACGGGGTGTACAAACAGGGAGTAGGTCACAAGGATCACATGCTTCAAAGGGCAATAAAGATCACAAGGCAAGGCAAAATTAGAATTACTGATGAAGTTCTATGTCCTACTGTGCACACACTATCTTGATAAACATCTTAACAGGAAACAGGGTTCGAGAGCAGAGGATCCGTCTGACTAGAATTTACCAGGCTGGAATTTCCCAATCCTAGTACTGCAGGTGACCAGGGTGTATTTCAGTCCTTATCTCAACCACGTAAGACAGACACTCCCAGAGCGGCCATCTATAGACCTACCCCCAGGAATGCATTCCTTCCCCAGGGTTATCAATTATTAATATTCCTTGCTGGGAAAAAAACTCAGCGATATTTCTCCTACTCACACGTCTGTCTATAGGCTCTCTGCAAGAAGAAAAATATGGCTGTATTCTGCCCAACCCCACAGGCAGTCAGACCTTATGGTTATCTTCCC